>NC_057809.1:32667814-33267814 GCF_018294505.1 Triticum aestivum
GGGCGATTTGCGGACCATCGTAAAAAAATTACGGGCCGGCCGACTATACAGGCTCTGGTCTGGCCCAAAAAAGGGCCAAACCCGTATAGTCGCCGGATTTTTACCGTTTGCGCGAGAATACGTGCTTTACTAGAGTTGCACTTACATTGCCACATTTGCTATTCATCGGGTAACTGAAGAAGTTTTTTGGGTCAGTTGGGTTTGGAAATGGGCAGCGCAACGCAACAACGAGCTCGACTTGGGGACGACGAGGTCGGTCGTGGTGTCATCGCCAAGGGCTCCGGCACAGCTCGCCACGACGTCCTAGAGAGAGGGGAGGACGAGTGGTCACAGATTTGGGTCGCAGCTGGAGGTGAGAGGACCTTGACTGGTTTGGGTTTTGGGGAGCTCTCGTTTGGGGTTTGGGCTGGAGGTAGAAGATGAACCAGAGCCGTCGAACGGCTCGAGAAATCGACTGAAAACAAACAAAAATTCAAGCACCTGATACATTGTAGATATCCGAAGGTTTCATCGAGGAGAGATGCACAACCCACCTCTTCCTCGATAAACCCTTCAGAAATCCACAATATAATCAAATCGTGTAAGCACGGCGGCCTATGCTCTTGACCGTGTCAAGAGCGTCTTTGGTTCATGTGCTAGGAACCAGGGTGTGTTCATTTCAGAAGGGGCTGGGAGGAGCTCTGACTGGTCGGCAGCACATTTTATTGAAGAAGAGAGCTGGACTGTTGAATAATCCTTGTGCATTTTTTTCTTCTGGTTTTTTTTATCTCTGTATTCTGTACTGTAGCTCGTCACACCGTTGTCGTTGACAGCTGCAAGTTAGTTCAGCTTATTCAGTAGACAGTTTTAGATAAGATTAGTTGTCCTAGTCATCGCCTAATGATCCAGGACCGATTCCTGTGGACACACGATGCCGCTCGTGGGATGGCGCGAGACTCACGGATCGTGGGGCTTCACACTTTTTTTCTTGTAATTCTGAATAAGAGAAGAGAACTAGGAGAAAAGTTGCAGACAGAACGCAACGCAAAAAATACACTGTGTCATCGTCTCTGTGTGTTCATCCATTATTCGTGTGTGTGATTCAGATCCTGTGATAACAAGTGGCATCAGAGCCTCTGAATCGCAATGGTTGGTACACCACCACCGGCGGCAGCTGCTGGATCCAAGTCGCCCACCAGCGGGTCACGTCGCGTGCGCTCACCGAGCCGCGGACGGAGCAGGATGCGGAGAGGCGGCGGCGGTGAAGTGGTGGTGAGGGAGACCGTCGTGAGGGAGACCGGCGGCGGCGCCGTCTCGTGGCCAGTCCTCACGAAGACGAACTACACGGAGTGGGCCATCCTGATGCGCGTCAAGATGCAGGGCGCGGGACTCTGGGAGGCCATCGATCCCGGCGACGCGCCGGAGCGGCAGGAGAGGCAGGCCCTGGGCGCCATCCTGAGCTCGGTGCCGCCTGAGATGGTCCAGATCCTGGCCGCCAAGGATGACGCAAAGGTGGCCTGGGACACCATCAAGACGCTCCGCGTCGGCGTGGATCGTGTGCGAGAAGCACGTCGGCAGAAGCTGCGGAAGGACTTCGACGCGCTCGCTTTCAAGGCAGGAGAGAACGTCGAGGATTTCTCTCTCCGTGTCTCGAGCATGGTCACAGAGCTGCAGTCCCTTGGGGACACCACTTCCGAGCTCGACGGCGTGCAGAAGATTCTGCGTGTTGTGCCGCCTAGGTACTCCCAGATGGCGTGCTCCATAGAGACGCTCCTGGATCTAGAGGAGCTCTCCATCGACGAGCTGAGCGGACGCCTTGCAGCATCGGAAGGCCGTGGCGCGCTGGAGCAAGACACGGGTGGGCGCCTGCTTCTGACGGAGGAGGAATGGCGCGCCCGTCTGGGAAACCGTCACGCCGGTGACAGCTCGTCCGGCGGCGGCGGAAAAGGCAAGAAGCCACAGGGTCGTCCTCAGAGCAGGGATGGCGGAGGCAAGGTCGACGGCGGCGGAAAGCCACCGCGCCGCAACGGGAAGTGCAACTACTGCGGCATCGACGGCCACTGGGCGCGCGAATGCCGCAAGGCGCAGCGTGACCATGCTAACCAGGGGAAGCGGGAGGAGGCCAATCTCGTGCAGGCTCCAACCGATGAGAACGATGGCGATCCCGCCATGTTCATGATCCAGGAGGTGTCGCTGTCCGCCGCAGGCGCGGACGAGCACGTCTTCCTCAATGAAGAGCAAGCACGCGCCATCCTCCGGCACTCCTCCGACGACGTCGACCCTGCCTGGTACATGGACACAGGTGCGTCAAACCACATGACGGGCGACGAGGCTGCGTTCGCCGAGCTGGACAGGGGAGTGGCCGGCACCGTGAGATTCGGTGACGGCTCCCTTGTGGAAATTTGCGGCCGAGGAACGGTTCTGTTCGCCGTGGGCGGAGAAGATCACCGGGCCCTGACGCAGGTGTACTGGATCCCACGACTGAAGACGAACATCATCTCGATCGGGCAACTGGATGAGGTCGGCTACCCGACGCTCGTCAAGGACGGGTTCATGACCGTCCGCGATCACCAGCAACGCGTCCTCGCCAGAGTACCTCATGCGCGCAACAGGCTCTACGTCGTGCACCTCCAGCTTGTCAGGCCTGTGTGCTTGGCTACGCACACCGCCGAGGATGCATGGCGGTGGCACGCCCGTTTTGGCCATCAGCACTTTGATGGGCTTGCAAGGTTGGCTCGTCAGGGCATGGTGCACGGGCTGCCATTGATCGATCACAGTGAGCAGGTCTGCGACGCTTGTCTTGTTGGAAAGCAGCGCCGAGTCCCGTTCCCGAAGCAAGCAAGGTTTCGCGCCTCACAACCACTGGAGCTAGTTCACGGCGATTTGTGCGGACCGATCTCGCCGGCGACGCCAAGTGGAAGGAAGTACTTCCTCCTCCTTGTGGACGATTACAGCAGGTACATGTGGCTGTCCTTGTTGCACAGCAAAGATGAAGCCGCAGAGTCCATTCGCAGATTCCAGGCGAGAGTTGAGCGAGAAACAGGTTGCAAGCTCAAGACGCTCAGGACAGATCGAGGCGGGGAATTCAACTCAAATGACCTCACAGCCTACCTCGCTGATCTCGGTGTCCAGCGACACCTCACTGCTCCTTACACGCCTCAACAGAACGGCGTGGTAGAGCGGCGAAATCAGACAGTGGTGGGAACGGCGAGATGCATGATGAAGGCCATGGGAGTTCCTGCTCGGTTTTGGGGTGAAGCGGTGTCCACTGCTGTCTTTTTGCTCAACCGCGCATACACCAGGACCGTGAAGGGGCAAACACCGTTCGAGGCTTGGTGTGGAAGGAAGCCGAACGTCGACGTCCTTCGTGTGTTTGGGTGCGTCGCCCATGCCAAATGCACACGGCCTCACCTGAGCAAGCTGGAAGATCGAAGCAAACGCATGATCTTCTTCGGGTACGAGAGCGGAAGCAAAGCCTATTGTCTCTATGATCCAGACGAGGACAAGATCGTCGTGTCTCGCGATGTCATGTTCGAGGAGGCAAAGGCATGGAACTGGGAGGGAACACAGCCTGCAGCGTCAGGTATGAGCTTCATCATTGACCCGCTGTCCACTCTGTCTGGTGGCTCGCCCGCGGCAACGACACCCACAACGCCGAGCACCGCCTCGGCACACTCGCCGTCGCCACTCACGGCCACGACGCCAGGCCCAGGGAGTGCAGGCTGCAGCAGCTCCACATCACCACCTGCTGCTGTGCCTGGCACACCTGCATGTTCAGGAGCAGAACGTGCACCGCCAACGCCTGTCGCGCCTGTGCATGCAATGAAGACGAGGGCACAAGACGGCATCTTCCTTCCGAACCGCAAGTACATCGACACCAGCGAAGCACCTGCAACTCCCTCCTCGCCTCAGTCACCAGAGGTTGACGACGATGAGGAGGACCCTGACTATGAGCTTGGTCTGGTACTTGGGCAGGAACCAGGCACGTTTGAAGAAGCTGAGCCTCACGAGTGCTGGCAGCTGGCCATGGCAGATGAAATGGCCGCGATCGAGGCTAACCATACCTGGACTTTGGTTGATCTACCACGAGGGCATCGTCCGATTGGACTGAAGTGGATTTATAAGGTGAAAAAGGATGTTGTTGGTGAAATAGTGAAACACAAAGCACGCTTGGTGGCAAAGGGATATGTGCAGAAACAAGGCATTGACTATGAGGAAGTTTTTGCACCAGTGGCAAGAATGGAGTCAGTGCGCTTGCTTCTCGCCATGGCAGCCAGAGCAGGCTGGACAGTGCATCACATGGATGTGAAGTCTGCATTTCTGAATGGTGAGCTCAAGGAAGAGGTGTACGTGACACAGCCGCCAGGGTTTATCGTTGCAGGGCAAACCAGCAAGGTTCTGAGGCTGGACAAAGCCTTGTATGGGCTGAAACAGGCCCCATGAGCTTGGAACACCAAGTTAGACACCTGCTTGACTGATTTAAAATTCAAGAGGTGTCCCTCCGAGCATGGAATTTATGCAAGAGGGGATGCAAAATCTCGGCTGGTGGTCGGGGTTTATGTAGATGATCTGATCATCACTGGATCAGATGAAGAGGAGATCAGCAAGTTTAAAGGTGAGATGGAAATGCTGTTCAAAATGAGTGACCTAGGACATCTGAATTATTATCTGGGGATAGAGGTTCATCAGCACAGTGGTGGAATTGATCTCTGTCAGGCTGGTTATGCTGCCAAGATACTTGAGAGAGCTGACATGACAGGTTGCAATTCCTGCCCCGTGCCCATGGAGCCCAGATTTAAGTTGAGCAAGGTCAGTTCTGCACAACCAGTTGATACAACTGAATTCAGAAGCATAGTAGGGATGTTGCGTTATCTCATTCACACAAGGCCAGATCTCACATTCTCAGTTGGGTTTGTGTCAAGGTTCATGGAGGCACCTACCAGGGAACACTTGGCAGCAGTGAAGCATATCCTGCGCTATATCGCAGGAACTCTGAATTGGGGAGTGCACTACTCCCGTGGCGCAGCTGAAGCTCCCTTGATTGGATACAGTGACAACGATCTTGGTGGATGCATTGATACGCGCAGAAGCACCACAGGCCTCATGTTCTTCTTTGGAAGCAACCTTGTGAGCTGGCAATCGAAGAAGCAGAGCATTGTGACCCTCTCCTCGTGTGAGGCTGAATATGTTGCTGCAACAACAGCAGCTTGTCAAGGTGTGTGGCTGGCACGCCTCCTTAGTGAGATCAAGGTAAAAGCAGTAAGATCAGTGGTGCTCAATATGGACAACAAATCGGCAATGTCACTTTGCAAGAACCCTGTTTTCCACGAGCGAAGCAAACACATTGATATCAAGTATCATTATATTAGGGAGTGTGTGGAAAATGGGAAGATACAGATCGAGTTCGTGAGAACTGAAGAGCAGATGGCTGATTTGCTTACCAAAGCACTTGGCCGTGGCAAACTCCAGGAGCAGCGAGCAAAGATCGGTATGGTGGAAGTCACAAAGATGCACAAGTCTTAGGGAGTGAATGTTGAATAATCCTTGTGCATTTTTTTCTTCTGGTTTTTTTTATCTCTGTATTCTGTACTGTAGCTCGTCACACTGTTGTCGTTGACAGCTGCAAGTTAGTTCAGCTTATTCAGTAGACAGTTTTAGATAAGATTAGTTGTCCTGGTCATCGCCTAATGATTCAGGACCGATTCCTGTGGACACACGATGCCGCTCGTGGGATGGCGCGAGACTCACGGATCGTGGGGCTTCACACTTTTTTCCTTGTAATTCTGAATAAGAGAAGAGAACTAGGAGAAAAGTTGCAAACAGAACGCAACGCAAAAAATACCCTGTGTCATCGTCTCTGTATGTTCATCCATTATTCGTGTGTGTGATTCAGATCCTGTGATAACATGGACTAGATTCTCTTTGGTTGGGCCTCTGGTTGCTGCTATTCCTCACAAGAAAAAGGTAAGTAAGGAGGAGCAAACGCGAAAGTGCTCATGTGAGCCCGGGCTGCAGTGATCCCGCAATCAGTGCCGACAATTCACCTCGTGATAAGTGCACATGCAGGCATTCGCACAGGTACATTAATTCAGCTATATTCTTTTTATGTGCTATGGCCCACAACTCAGTTGACGCCCTGGTATTTCCGTCAGTTACCATCAACATGGATCAGATGGAGATGGATGATGTGGGCCGGTAATATGTAGATTCTGGACTAACGTCCACCGGCAAGCCCATTTCAGAGATGGCCGTCGAGTTAGCAGACGCCCTCCTCTGCAACTGCATACTCCTGCAGTTGGATCCCACCATTCAGCTTGTTCGCTACCTCTGCGTCGCTATCATCACCTTCACTCATATCCTGAACACCACACAAACTGTTAACACGCAGGCCAAAATGGTTTTGTAACGGTCAGTTACCATGTGCTCACATAATCCGACAGTGAAGAAAGCACCGAGTGTGCACTCCCCGTCGGTTCAGGATCTGCTCGTTGATTGACTGACGCCTCCGAAGATGCAGCAGCCTGCAGTGTTCACCACATCAGTCTACGCGTACTTACAGTTAGCGAATGGATAATCACTGGACTGGCAATGCATACCTGAATCGAGAAGTCGCTCCCATGGCTGTATTCTTCAGACTTGCTCACTGCAGATGCACCATGTGAGAACGAAGCTCAACCCATCCCACACACCCTCTGATGCCACTGATTGAGATGCATCTACTGCATGTACTTGACACGTGGTAATTCAAATAAAAAAGATCATGCAGAATCTTAAATTTGGGCATGAAATCCCTCTGAACATTGCAACCCTGTAGTATCAATACACTCACACTGAACAAGTCTAATTTATGAATACTAGAGTCATTACCAACTATGCCATAGAATCCATTAAACATTATAAACTGTCAAAGCAAGGTCTGATGGAAAGCAAATTATTTTATAAGCACATGTCCAACAAACAAGCTACAAATTCTAATTATACAAATAGACCACAAGTTCATGACATTCCCTGGTCACATAGTTCACACATTTACGTCCGTCTCAGCTCACCCGCCTTATGACAATTGTTTCGACGGCGGCTTTCAACACCACAATTCTTGCATCTTGCCAACTTTCGTGGTTGTTTCGGTACATCACCACGATCAGGACATGTTGTTCTCTTGTGGCCTTGTCGCCGACAAATGCTGCAGAATCTGGTCCGTTTACTCAACCCTCCGTATGGTGCCTTATCCATACTTGTGGTAGGCCTCCCTATCTGCTTGCGCTTAGCTGGAGGTAATAAAACCTGCAAGCATATTTCCCAATTTATGTGTTGAATTGTTGCCGCCGTTCTCCATATCAACATGTCCACCTACTGTTGCAGCCAACACAACGCCTTCTGACTGAACCTGATTCAGAACATCTCCATTCTCAGCCAACCTGTCCTCCAGTCCTAGGCCGTCCCTCATTTCTGTGTATGGTTTCATTTCAGCCTCACAATGCTTGAACAGTTTTATCATGTGCTCATATGCTTCTACACTACTATAGGGTAGTGACCTGTTCAGAAGAAATTTACACCCTCCCCTCACGGATCAGTGGAAGGATCTGGTTGAGGTGGTTAACTCTTGGCAGTTGTCTGACGAGACTGATCAGATTAGTTGGGCGTTGGGTAAAAAAGATAAATTCTCGACCAAATCGGTCTATACCTACTTGGAAAGGCATCTGGCTGGATGTGACTATAGATGGATTTGGAAAGCAAAAATCCCCCTTAAAATCCAAATTTTTCTTTGGCAAGTGTTCCAAGATGTGGTTCTGACTAGAGAAGTCATGAGAAAGCGCAACTGGGCAGGCAATCCTAAATGCTCTTTTTGTGATAATGTGGAGACCTCACAGCATCTTTTCTTTACGTGCCCTGTGGCTCGGGTGGTATGGAGGACGGTTGGATGTGTGCTGGGCACATCTTTATGTCCAAATAACATTTGGCAATACTATTCCTGGTGTTATATTTTCCTTCCTGATGGAACTAAACTTTACACCTCTGGTTTGGCAACGGTTTGTTGGGCGATATGGAACAATCGTAACCAAGCTACTTTTGAACATAAAAACCTCAAAAGCCCTTTTAATGTGGTGTATGTTGCTTGTGGTTTTTTTATGTACTGGGCAGGTTTGATGGCCGGCGATGATCGGGAGGCCATGGAGCGCGGAGCCAAGATGCTCAGGTCCAGTGCTTCGATGATGATGAGAATCTGCGCGGCTCCAACCAACTCAGCTTCGAACTGATCCCTTCTGCGTCTCTTCGGAGCTTCGAGTTCTCGTCTGTCAGGGATAGGCTGCCTTTCACTCCTGCGCGAGTGCTCTGATTGCTCTTTTGTGAGCCTGTAAGCTTGGTGAATTTAGACTATTTCGGGTTCCTTTTGGAGACTCCTTGGTGTTTAGATCCTATAGGTTGCGTGATCACAGGTGTCGCTGGGTTTTCGACCCGCAATGAGCTGCTCGATGACAAGTGCTCATGGTGGGTTTTCCAGTGGTGCTTTGAACTCGCCCCCCCCCCCTTTCTAGTTTCCTTGCGATGTTCTTGCGATGTTTTTGGTACTTGGGTCTGTGGTTCTCTGAACTATGTATTTCCGTTATGCTTTTAATGGAAAGGGGTTAAGGCCTGGTTTTATATGCTTCTACACTACTGTCTTGGTGTCTCCCATCCGCACAAGCTCCATTGCGTGCATATACATACTGAAATGCCTGAAACTAAACGGGTTCTCCTGAGCACAGCCGCCGTTGGTACTGAGTTAGGTGCGGCAGGGGGATATCATGTGAATCCTGGGTCCATCTCTTAACTATATGCATGTACTTCCTCACGAACTATGCATCAGGCATGTACTTCCACATGAAGTAATTCTTCAACATGTGGTTCGCACTTTCACTCCGCTATGTACTCGTCATTTTAGCACAGAATACACTTTGAAATAAGGCTTCGCCCACTTGTGTTGGATCTCATACAATTACTTCATGTAAGTGTAGTTCTTCAGGCTGTACTTCTCCACAAGATACTTCCAGGCTTCTTCAAATTCATCTATGGTCACCATGTGATTAATAACCTTATGAAATTCAGGAAGGGAATGACTCTTCTTTAGTACAAAGGACCCAAGGACTCTTTTGCATTCTTCCGCACGTGTCGTTTGCACCATCTGTGAGTTGTGTCTGGCATCAAATTTTTTATTGCTACTACCATTGCTCGATTTTGATATGAAAATCAAACACATCATTTCAGTGTCAGGTCTGTAATGATCTACAGGAGGAAGTTTTAATATGATTCACATAGCAATTCAGATCATGATACCTTTTTGTGGAGCAGTACCGCCCCTTATCCTGATAAATTATGCGAAAACCCACTCAAATGTTTCAACCTTCTCATCACGAACCAGCACACCAGCTAGTATAATGCTCTGAAAATGGTTGTTAACAGCCACAAAAAGACCAAACCGCATGTCATATAGATTGGCCCTGTAGGTTGTATCAAATGTTACTACATCTCGGAAGAAGTTGTACTGCAATTTGCTGCTGCCAGTTGCCCACATTACAGTGTTGATCCTTCCTTCTTTGTCCGCCTGAACTCGACATGTGAACTGTGGATCCTTTGAGCATAGTTCCTGGAAGCAATTATGCTGTACACCTTTGCTTTTGCTTTCCTGGCGTCATCTTCTGCTTGCTCACGACTAATTTTGCCACACAGACTACGCAATGCTCTTTTCGTGAACTGGTACATTTTCCATCCTGCCAAAGAAGCTCCCAGTTATGCTGTACACCTTTGCAAGGTTAACTGTTCTGCCACAATTGCTTAACTAGATCCCTGCTGTACATGTTGATATGCTTGTGCGATGGCCAGTGTATTGTGTGTCCATAGGAGGGGGACAACAAATGGTTGTGCTCATCACGATGCTCCGCTATGTACCACCCATTGTCCTTCGAACGCAGCAATCTTGTAAGGCCAGGGCACTCACACCGACAAGTGTGTGTATTTTCAACTATTGGTTTCCCCTGAAAATAGTTTGATCAGCATGATTTCAGTTATACATGGCAAAAACGATAAATGCCCAAATCAGAAACTTTCAAAAATGAACACAAAAAATTCATACCGTGCAGCCACATACTATCTCTTGCATGCATTGTCCGGTAGACGTTCAGCCTGCTCTTCCCATATCTGATTCCGAACCGCCTCTGCCTAGTGCGGCAGCCCCAATTCAGACCTTGCATTGTCGAGAAAGTATGCCAGAAATTTTCAGTTCATTCTTATAGTTCAGTACGCCCTGAAACTACATTCACTAGTAATTTTGTAAATACATATTGTGCAGACTTAGTTATCTTTACCCAAGTGGATATACACTTTGTTGTTTAGACACTAGTATCTATAACAGTATGTCTCCTAATGATGCCACATATAACTTTTCAGTTAATTCGTACCAACAACATATTCAGATTTTTACTACAGTATATATGATTTACTGTCAATATATCCTGCGTGGTCAGCACAATGCTTAATGACAGACAAACCTAGTTACCACCACTAATCTTCGTACCTTTGCGTCCATCCAGATGTTTTTTGGTCAACTTGCTAGATGGAGTGCTCTGAAGCTTGAGGTTTGTCTGCACTGCCTGCCCCTGGATCAGCGCCCTCGGCACAAATCTGGCCATCAGCACTCGACACCGTCCTGGCCGGCAGCTCTACGACCGGCGGCGTCCTCACGGTGCCTCTCCATGATCAGGTTGTTCCCGTTCACCTCTTCTAGCAAAGTCCTGCTGCTTCCAAAGATAGGAGGCAGCCAAATCAGATCTCTGACAAGTTTTCTATAACAAAATGGTGTCCAATGAGCAGCAGCAGCAAGCAGACCCATACCTGCATCAAGAATTCCATGCTTCCCTCAGCGGGTCGTCGCCTTGTTGCACCAGATTTCTCCACGGGGTCGCCGCTCTCGGCAATGGAGGAAGCGAGGTCTGGAGGTAGGAGGTAGATGCTGCCAACGACCAACCCCTCTAGCGCATTAACTCCAGTCACTACCGCCGTTACCGGCCAGCGCCGGATCTGATCCACGGATCAGGACGCCAGCGACATGTCGAGCCACGGCTCTGCCTCGTTCCGTCCATGGCGTGCAAACGTCCGTGTAACCAGGGACCCGCAAGGCAGGTGCGTATACAGTTGTATATCTGGATAGGGATGAAAACGGAGCGGAAACGGACAAAACCGAGTGCTATCATATTTGTTTTCATATTTTTTTGCAGAAGCGGAAATGAATACAGAAACCCCGGAAATGAATACGGAAACAGATACTACCGAAAACAGACACGGAGCGAATACAAAGCGGATACGGAAACAGAAATAGACATTGATCGGAACTTAAAAACCCCTTAAATCATAGAGGAATACACACAAAAATAAACAAATTTAATGAGTTTCTAACATGGCTACAAAATAGTATCATTATGTTAGCAACTTAGTGTAGTATTGTAGTAGTACCGGACAATTGCGTATAGGGTCAAGCTGAATACATGTGTGGTAGTAGAAGTTAGGCCTTAGATCCATTCTACTAATTGTGCCATTGTGTTCTCTTTGGTGGTTGGGCTACAAAGCAGCTATAGGTCTATAGTAAAAACAGAAATTCCATATTCATGGAAACGGAAAGTTCCATTTTCATGCATGTTCCACCGGAAAACACCGTTCCGTTTTTGTTTCCGTTTCCGCATAAAAAATTCCATTTCCGCTTCCGTTTTCATATTTCCTCTCCGTTTTCATTTTTCCTCCGGAAAAACGGAAAGTTTCCGCTCCATTTTCATCCCTATATCTGGATTAATCTGTCCCACATGGCCCCTCGACCTGACGCTACATTGAATTATCCAAATTGCAATGCAATACCTGACGTACGAGATTCCGAGCTCCTGTGAGCTCGTGATCACATACTCCACGTCCGGAGCAAACGCAGCTTCTTTGCTTGTTTCTTTTCTTTTGGCAAAGAAGGGTTTGATTCTTCATGTTTGATTTCCTTCTCCTTTGTCCTATTGACTGGCAAAAAAGATAACTGATCAAGATTCTTGGGCTGTTTCCCACAAGCAAAGCTGATAAAGAGCAGCGAAGGCATTGCTGCAGCACAAAGAAAGCATATGAATGGGGTGTTGCTGCTGCTGGCTTCACACTTTAGTTTATTTTCTTTTGGTAAAGATAAAGAGGGGTTTGGTTTCCTTTTTCTTTTTCCTCTGATACGTTGTCAATCTATAATGCAGGAAGTTACCTAAAAATTGTGACAAATTAGCTGCGCAATTATGAACGGTAAAGATAAAAAAGGAAACAAATGTAAGATCCATGGTTTACTTATTTGCTCACCACAAACGGCACATCAGAGAATACATTACCATCTTCCTGACTACCAACAAATGAAACCAGATAAGATAAAATTGCAACCGCCCGAGCCTAGGCAATAGTATATCGCACTACTGTAACACAAAAAAGAATAAACGAAAGCGACTTCAAACAATTTAGCTGACTAGGTTGAAACTTCCTTGAAATTAACATGGATGGCAGATCAGTCAGCTACAAATGCATTAGAAGTATTGTCTCCTCAATTCAGCCAAAGCAGCGACGCCTCCACAAAACAGGAAGACCAAGGTATTTTGCAGGACTCCTCACATCACAATATCTATAACATGGCTCTACTGAGCTTAAATCTTTTAATGTTTTGTTTACTGATGACGATGACCGATCGGTCAGTAACTAATGCTGGATTGACCTGAGTGAATTGGTCAACCAAGAAACTTCAATACTAACTATTTAACTCTGACGGAAGCATTGTGCAAACAAGATAACACCAGGGCAAGGATTAAGACTTAAGAATGACCTGAAGCGCTGTCCAAACAAGATGCATTGCTCGTGGCTTGAGAGAACGAAATGTCTCCAGGCACTGTTAGACCTTTAAACCTGAGCATTGATAGTTGTGGATGACACTAGAAGAGTTGGGACAATTTTCATTGGTTTATTTCTTACACAATGCTTGTTAGACCTTTGAACCTGAGCATTGATAGTTGTGGATGACACTAGGAGAGTTGGGACAATTTTCGTTGGTTTATTTCTCACACAATGCTATGCCAACCTGAGGGGTTGGGGATACATACTTATAGGCTGCTAGCCAGCCAAGCATATGCTGAGATGCTACTAAGATGCCAGTCTAAGATGCTAGTCTAAGATGCTGGTCTAAGATGCTATCCTAACTGCCAGTCCTTGATGGTCAGGAACTCTATCCTAACTGCCACAAGGACCATGTGCTGCAGCCCCACAAAGACCCTAGTACACAGACTTATCCAACATCCTCCCCCTAAGTCTTGTACGTCGTCTTGTGGGAGTGTTGAATCATCCCGATCCTGGAGCAAAGCTCGAGGAACTTGACCCTCCCAAGAGGCTTGGTGAGCAGGTCTGCGAGCTGATCCTTGGTGTTGATGTAGCTCGCCTCGATGCTCCCTTCTTCCACACAGCTGCGGATGAAGTGATACCTCAGCCGGATGTGCTTGCTCCGTTCGTGGAACACGGGGTTCTTTGCCAGGGCCAGGGCGGACTTGCTGTCCACCAGGAGCTGCACCGTTCTGGTGTCTTGAACGAGAAGATCACCAAGCAGTCGAGCGAGCCAAAGCGCCTGAGTGCAGGCGGTGGAGGCTGCTATGTACTCAGCCTCACAGCTGGACAGGGCCACCACCTGCTGCTTGACTGATTGCCAGCTCACGAGACACTTGCCGAGGAAGAGGAGAATCCCGCTCGTGCTCTTGCTGGTGTCGATGTCGCCGGCGTGGTCGCTGTCGCTGTACCCGACGAAGTGTGCTGCCCTCGGACACCTAGGATAGTGGAGGCCGTGGTCGAGGGTCCCTGCTATGTAGCGGATGATCCTCTTCACTGCCTGCTGGTGTTCCGACGTCGGTCGCTCCATGAACCGACTGACGTAGCCGACGGAGAATGCTAGGTCCGGCCGTGTGTGGGTGAGGTAGCGAAGGCTCCCCACAAGGCGGCGGTACTGCGTAGCATCCACTTCCTCCGTCGTGCTGTCGCGGCTCAGTTTCAGCCTCTCCTCCATCGGAGTGAGAGCTGGATGATAGCCGGTGAGCCCAGCTAGCTCAACGATGCGCTTGGCGTAGGCGGACTGTCGAAGCGCGATCCCGGAGTGATCCTGGTGCACCTCAATCCCTAGATAGAAGGAGAGGAGCCCCAGATCACTCATCTGGAAGGTGGCCTTCATGTCTTCCTTGAATGCCGCTACTTCTGCATCTTTGGTGCCGTTGATCACCAAGTCGTCAACATAGACGCCCACCAGCAGGGCATTTCCTCCACTGCCCCGTCGGTAGACAGCGGCCTCATGCGGGCTTTGCTCGAAGCCCATCTTCTTTAGCGTGGAGTCCAGCTTGGCGTTCCACGCCCTAGGTGCTTGCCGTAGGCCATAGAGGGCCTTGCGCAGGCGGAGTACCTTGCCCTCCTGGCCGGGAATCGCAAAACCCGGTGGCTGATGCACGTAGACTTCCTCCTTCAAGTCACCGTTGAGGAATGCCGACTTGACATCCATGTGATGGACACGCCAGCCTCCTGGGCAGCCAGCGCAAGAAGAAGTCGCACGGACTCCATCCGTGCCACGGGAGCGAAGGCGTCGTCGAAGTCGACTCCTTCCTGCTGCAAGAAGCCTCGGGCCACCAGGCGAGCCTTGTGCTTGATGATGGCGCCGGCTCCATCCCTCTTCAGCTTGAACACCCACTTAAGGGTGATTGCGCGGTGACCACGGGGGAGGTCAGCGAGCTCCCAGGTGCGGTTTTGCTCGACCGCATCCATCTCCAACTGCATCGCGGCGCACCATGCCGCATCTCTCTCGGCCTCTGCAAAGGACCGTGGTTCGCCGTCCTCATACGCGAGTTGTAGCTGCGCCTCCAGGTCACGTGGCATCAGTCCCGGCACCGGCTGGTCGCCGAGTAGATCATCCATCATGCGATACCGCAGTTGTTCGCCTCCATACCACGCGTCGACCCGCTCCTCGTCGTGAGTGAGCGGGGAAGCGAACTTCATCGGGTTGTGCTCTGCGTGAGCTGGTGCTGATGAAGACGAACCCGGAGTGGTGACCGCCGGGGCTGGAGTATGCGGCGTCGCCAGTTGTGGTGCCGTCGGCGTAGCGGGCACCGGAGTCGATGTAGTTTTGGGGGCCGGGGTAGACGTGCCCGACGGAGAGGAGCTGCTTGCTCCCCCGGCTTCCTTGAAGTGAGCGTACTCGACAATGAAGTCGTCATACGTCGGCGTCGCGCCGTCGTCCACCGCCTTGTCTCATTGCCACCCTCGCCCTTCGTTGAACACAACGTCTCGCGCCGTGCGCACACGCTGTGTCTTTGGGTCGAGGATGCGGTAGGCCTTTGAGCCCTCCGCGTAGCCGATGAAGACTCCCGGAGTGCTCCTGTCGTCGAGCTTGCCGATGTGGCCAAGCTCCGTAGCGAACGCAAGACAGCCAAAAACCCGCAAATGGGAGACCGCCGGCTTCCGCCCATGCCAGGCCTCATACGGTGTCCTGCCGTCGAGTGCCTTAGTAGGCGAGCGGTTGAGGATGTAGACGGCCGTCAGCACCGCCTCTCCCCAGAAAACAGCCGGCATCCCTCGCTGCTTGAGGAGAGCCCGAGCCATCCCCACAACCGTCTGGTTGCGCCGCTCGATGACTCCGTTTTGCTGCGGGCTGTATGGCGCGGAGTAGTGGCGCTGGATGCCCTCATCGGCGCAGTACGATGCGAATTCAGCCACCGTGAATTCGCCACCGTTGTCAGTGCGCAACATGCGCAATTTGCGGCCGCTCTCCGCCTCCACACCAGCCTGCGCGCGCCTGATGGCGTCCGCCGCTTCCCCCTTGCTGCTGAGAATCATCGCCCACATGTAGCGAGAGAGATCGTCGACGAGCAGCAGGAAGTAGCGTCGACCTCCTGGTGTGGCTGGCGTCACCGGGCCGCACAAGTCTCTGTGCACGAGCTCCAGCTTCTCCTTGGCCCGAAAACTCGCCTGTTGGGGAAAGGAGAGTCGTCTCTGCTTCGTCAGTACGCAGATGTCGCAGAACTGCTCCACATGGTCGAGGCATGGCAGGCCTCGTACCATCTCCTTGGCACTTAGACGCTTCAGGGCCTCAAAGTGAAGGTGCCCAAAGCGCTCATGCCATTGCCACGCCTGGTCGTCCCGACGGACAGCAAGACAGACCGGTTGTGCCACCTGCACATCACGGACGTAGAGTCGATTTCCACCTCTGGGTACCTTGGCGAGAAGGCGACCATGGCGATCCCAGATGCGTAGGACCCCATGCTCAATCAGCACGCGTGAGCCGTTCTCATCCAGCTGTCCCAAGCTGATGATGGAATTCCTTAGCGCGGGGATGTAGTAGACACCGGTGAGCAGTCGATGCTCTCTCGTCTTGGTGGTGAAGATGACGGAGCCGACGCCCTTAATTTCCACAGCGGAGGCATCCCCAAACTTGACGGAGCCTCGCGCATCGGAATCGAGCTCAGCGAAGAATTCCCTTCGACCGGTCATGTGGTGGGTGGCGCCGGTGTCAAGGCACCACCCCGTAGTCTTATCCTTCCCGGAGGCATCGCCGAGAAGAGCGTGTGCCTTTGGCTCGTCGAGGTGGATGAGAGCTTTTGTAACTGGTGTCGCTGAAGATAGCTCAATGCTTGCATGCGCCATGAACAGAGCCGTCTCCTCCTCCTTCGCCTGTGCGACGTGAGCCTGGCCTTGTCGTGGTTGCCGACACTCATTGGCCCAATGGCCAAACCGGCCACAGTTGTGGCAGCTGTTGTCTTGTGCCGGCTTGGGCTTGCCAGCGGCGCCGTCCTTGGCGCCTCCGCGGGCGTCCCCTTCGGCACGTCCTTGTGCCCTGCCCGGGGGCCCTCTTCGCGTCTTACGCTGCTTGCCATGCTTGCGGCCGCCCGTCGTGGAAGAAGGCTCCCCCTTCTTCATGTCACCAAGGCTGGCATCCCACGGCTCCCGAGTTAGGAGCAGCTTCCCGCCGGTTGTGATGGGCCCCGAGGAAGGTTGTGGCTCGTCGGTGTCGACGACCTTGAGGCGACCTATCGCCTCCTCAATTGTCATCGTGGAGAGGTCCAGCAAGGACTCGATCGACCGAGCCATCTGCTTGTACTTCTCGGGGATGCACCGAAAGAGCTTCTCGACAGCTCTCTCCTCGGTGTAGGTGGCATCACCAAACTTCACCAACTTCTGCAGCAGAGTGTTGAGACGGAGAGCAAAGTCATCAACGTCCTCACCTGGCTTGAAAGCCAGGCTCTCCCATTCCTTACGAAGTGCCTGCAAAGTGGACTTGCGAGCACGGTCGCTGCCGATGCGTGCCACGGCGATGGCGTCCCAAGCTTCCTTGGCAGTCCGCTTGCTGGAAAGCGAGAACTGCATCTCGGGCGGGACTGCGGCGATGAGGGCGTCGAGCGCCCGTCGGTCCTCTTGGTGGTCGACGTTGCTGTCCTGGACTGCCTCCCACATGCGCCACACCTGGAGCCTGACCTTCATGATCCCGACCCACTCGACGTAGTTGGTTTTAGTGAGGGTAGGCCACCCAGCACTGGGACCAACATCCCTGACCACAGTCCGGACCTCGTAGAGGCCGCGGTCCTGGTCGTTGCAGCCGCCGTCGCGGTGCGCACCTCCACCTGGAGCGCGGGCGTGCTCGGCTGCCCACTGCGCCGTCCGCTCTTGCGCCACTTTGGCGCGGTCTGCGTCAGCGCCGTCGTTCGCAGGCGCGGAGCTGCTAGAGCTGTTGGAGCCGCCGCGGAGTGCTTTGGCATCCGCCGTAGCCTCACGTGCTGCGTCTGGTGCTGCTGCTTCTAACTCCGCCTTGGCTGCTTCTACCTCCTCTTTGGCTGATGCCAGCTCCGTTGCAGCCAGCCTTGACACCCTTGCTGCCGCAGCAGCTGCTGCTACAGCTGCTCGTTCACGCTCCTCTGCCACGGCGCGCTCGGCCTCCTGCCGGCGCCGCATGCTCGAGGTAGCCGTGTGCTGAGAGCGACCTGCAGACATGGCTCGCTGCAGGGGGGCTGTTGCATGAAGAGGAGGCTGTTGAAGACGAACTGCTGCTCGACAGTCCGGAGGGAGGAAAGTAACCAGGGGCAGACGGAGCAGCTGCTGCTACCGACTTGGGCTGCTCGCAGGAAATGCTCAGGGTACAAGATAACGAGGCTCTGATACCACTTGTTAGACCTTTGAACCTGAGCATTGATAGTTGTGGATGACACTAGAAGAGTTGGGACAATTTTCGTTGGTTTATTTCTCACACAATGCCATGCCAACCTGATGAGTTGGGGATACATACTTATAGGCTACTAGCCAGCCAAGCATATGCTGAGATGCTACTAAGATGCCAGTCTAAGATGCTAGTTTAAGATGCTGGTCTAAGATGCTATCCTAACTGCCAGTCTTTGATGGTCAGGAACTCTATCCTAACTGCCATAAGGATCATGTGCTGCAGCCCCACAAAAACCCTAGTACACAGACTTATCCAACAGGCACCGCTTGGTTTCGCCATGGTCCATGGCATCTTTTACGGTGTGGCCAATGGAGATCAGAAACGGACCTGCAAGGCTTCATCATTGAGCTGGCTGAGTTGGAGACACAGCAATAATCTCCTGATCGCGACAGAATGCTGGCAGGGAGGAAGCTCGCTCTGCTGGTGCTTTGCGTCTTTGTTATACTAACCAATTGATACACCCATACAGAAATTGGCCAGCATGAACAATGTCAGCGCGACGGTATCATCAGGAATAATTTGGAGAGAAAATCAACAGACTTAGACTAATATGCAAGGAAGAGGAGGGTCTAGCCAGTGGTCCCTATGGAGTAAACTCACCATCCAGTGTCGAAATGCCCTATGTTCCCTTTCTAGTATTCGCTAATATATAAACACAAAACTTCTGAAAACATGCATGCATGATGAAAGCATTGCCGCCATTGCTGGTCGAAACGCTTGCTATGCAGCAGCAAATGGCACCAGGCAGGCAAGTGTATGCCAACATTCATTAGCCAAAATCAGATTAAAAAATCAACAGAACACGCACACTAAATGGACATAAGCAGGAATACAACGTCAAATCTCCCAAACTAATACAACATGGAACCTAATCAAACGGAAACAGAGAGAAGATTAACACACACATACAGATACACGCACATGACAGTAAGCCAAGATCATTGGGCAGGCAACCTTGCTTGGAAAGCATAAAGCAAATGTACCACAAATGCTAATTAACCCAAGCAAGTCTGTATCTTCATCAAGCCAGTTGGCTAATTGTGTCCAGCAATAAGATAATGGAGGGAAGTTAGCAATTAATGATCAATCCTACGATTCCACTTCCTAGTTGACCATGCATGCAACATAGACCATTGATCTTCACATGAACAGTGAGGTATAGAAAATTGATGAACCCACATTGAAGAAGCCAATTCCTGCATCTCGGCAGCCAGAATACAAATCTAGGTACCTGTGGAAGAATCAACGACACCAGTCAAACCATTAGTACTATTCGTCCATGGAAAGACGCTGAAGTTATGCAACCTCACAAGTTTCTATTATTCAAACAGTAAATATTAGCTTCGCCACAAGGAAATTGTACCAAATACACCAAAGTTCAGTCATCTCGCCATTGTTGGCAAAAACAGCAATGGAAACAGAGATTGTCAGCTGGTAATTTGTGGTGTAATGGCACACTTTCAACAATCTAGGTTACCAATTCAATTGGAATATTCTTTGTTATCATGGGCATATGAGGGGCTCATGTGGAGTAGAAAAGCAGAAGCAGCAGGTTAGCTAATAGGCACATCTTTCAGAAATATATGAGCTCGATAGTCACCAACTACTTGAATTTAACAAAAATCATCCTATAGAATCTTCAAGCAAGGGGTCTTATTAATTAAAACTTCCTTCAGTACCTAATAGATACCATCTTTTTTACACTGCATGTCATCAAAACAAAGCTCGGAGTGCTCCTTCAAGCATATCATGTCACTAATTTAAAAATAAAAGTGGGTAATTCGTGATGAAAACAGTTTCAATGACAAATCTAGTCTTATGATTTTGCTCATGTGTTCAGTATGAAGTCTCTTATGGTGACCCAATTGAAGAAATTAGACCGCACACAACACATGTCTACAGCCTATAGCTAAATTTCATTGTTCAACTTTTAGGTTTGAACTGTAATATACGTATCTTGAGAAAGAACTGCACTGCAGCTATGCACTAGAACTATAATTATACCATTCTTGCATATGTCAATAGGCAGGCAACAATGAAATTTTGTTCAATTACTGTTCAAAGAATTCACAAACCTTGGCTACAGAAGCAGACGTTGTGGCATAAACTAAACTAAACCAGACACTACGAGGAATTATTTTTCCAGATCATAACAGTTACATAAGCACCAAACAAGCATGGGAAGAAAAACTTACAGAGCGCCATTGCAATATGTTGAAGTCAACAAGCAGCAAAAGAACAATCGATGCAACAATACTAAAGTTGTTGGCTTAACATGAAAGGATGTGAAAGGCATTCCAACAGAACCAATTATCAAAAGTAACTTGGTTTTGTTGTACCAGCAGTGCAAAGGCATGATATTTTACCTGTAGCATAGACGGTTTCAAATGGATAATAACGATCCCACTTGTTGGTGTCTAAAAGTTTCTCGCACTGAAATGGCTCAAGCTTGACCATGAAGACGCTCCTACCGGTCCACAGGAACACCAAATTATTGTCCTGGGCGTACCCTTGTATGGTCAAGAAATCATGTGAATCCATAGAGAAAAGCTTGCCCAGTTCAACAGTTCTTCCCATCTCCCATGATGCAACGCCATCGAAACCGGTCTTCCTCTTCCATAATTGGAGTTCCCGAACCCTGGTGTCACTGTCAGGGGAGTTCCCGGATGGAGTTGGGGTTGAGATTAGAGAACCCCACGCCCCAGTCTCTGACGAGTAAACACAGGTCTCGTAATAATCTGACACGACGACCTGGAACTGGAAGTGAACCTCGCCGGCACCGGCAGCAGAGCGGAGCACCGCCCCGTTGGACTTGTCCGGATCGAACCCCGGGGGATAGGCTAGGCGGTGCTGGTGGCCGGCGAAGGGGTCCCACACCAGGAGCTGGGGCCAGTCCAAGATTAACACGAGGCCATGGCGGCACCCGAGTACACGGAGGTTGGAGTCAAGCTGCAAGGAGAGGCGCCCGGGCGGAACGCGATTGGGGGCCTCCAGAGTAGGCTCGAAGCGGACAGGTTCGAAGGGGAGCCCGTCAAAAACTCCGTGGAAGTAACCGAGGAGGGGAGGGTTTCGGCGGTGGTGGAGGCGGAAGCGGCGGGCGAAGGCTGGGTCGGAGGTGAGGCTGCGCCAGCGCTTGCAGACGAGGGATGCGCGCGGGAGGGAGGACGGGAGCGGCGGGAGGCGGAGGAGGATCTCGGTGAGTAGGTTCTCGTCGTCGAGCGGCGGCGCCGCCGCCGGCGGCAACATGTCGCTCATGCGGGAGGGGGCAATGGGTGAAGCAGCCGCCACACTGACGCTGTGGTTGGAAAGCGGGTGACCTAGGCGACACAGTGAGATGAGATTGAAGTCAGGCCCATTGGAAGAAACAAGGCCCACGAACACACTTACTTGTTTGCTTCCTTTTTCTCAAAAAACATTTCCTATCATATCGTTTTCTCAAAACAAAAAAAGAGCCTAAATCCTTCGTAGTGCACGCGCACTTTTTCGTCGTCCCGATCGGTCGCGCGCGTGGTCCAGGTGCTATCTTGTCGGGTGCTCTCAACCAAGTGCGAAACGGCTGGCTTTGTCGCTATCCAATACCCACCCTTGTCCCGATCGGCCGCCGCCGCCACACCGCGCGCCGGCCACCTTCGCCCTCTCGCGCCGGGCGCCTCCGCCCCAACTCGCGCCGGCCACCGTCGACCCAACTCTCGAGCCCAGCGGCGCCGCTGCCGGTGGCCACCAGGCGCACCCATCTAGTTGGAATCCGTGCTCCACGATGGGGTCGGGTACCTGGCGGCTGAGATCCGATTCTGTGGGGTTGGCTCGACGGAGCGATGCCAGTGCATGCTAAAGAAGATGCGAGTGACGAAGCGGCGACAAGAGAAGGAGAAGGGCTAGCCGTGTGCGGTGAAGGTGCTCGCTGGGGCGACCGATGCGTCTCTCGACCTGCATCCTCGCAAAACTGCGGCGCCGACAGCAACTACCGCAGGTGGGACCTTGGGGCGGCGGCCAGAACAAGGCCGGTGTGGCAGCAACCAGGTACGATACGACACGCTAGCTCAGCGTACCGGAATTGAAAAGAGCCACAAAATGACAGAGACCAGCGGGCATGTTGGCCACCGTACGCGAGGAAGAAGACGGTCGTGGTAAAGCTGCGGTGGTAAAGCTGCACATCCGGCAGTGTATTTTTCGACCTGATGCCGGTTGTGATTTTGACCACGGTAGTCAATTGCTTTCTTGCTAAGGCTTCTTCTTTTTGGCAATCAGATGCCCGCTTGTCCAAATACATCTATGTTAGTCATCCTAAACATTGCGTGGAGAAAAGAACGGATTAGAGAGATGTGCCATGTCCTTAGCTGAGTCCATGGCTTATTGTTTCATGCAGTTTAAGGGAAGAAGGCGCCACACATGCTACATCTCCGGGGCAGTGATTGTAAGGGAAGAAGGCGCCAGCGGGGTCCGGGACCGGCAGTCGGGCAGCTGCGACGAGCTGCCGGAGCAGGGCCGCGGCAGAGTCCAAGAGTGTGGTGCTCTAGGGGCTTCTTGTAGGTACGGGTGCGACGCCGCGACTGAAACGAGGTGGCTGTGATCTCGTACTGATGCGGCTTCTCTTGCTACGAGCTGGTACGTGCATGTGTGGCACTTTGAACGACGGCTAGATACAGCCTCTTGCTTGTATGGTCATGGTGCTTCTCGCTTTTATTTTTTGGATCCACAAGTGACCAAATTTCAGCATTATTGCACAAGTTTCAGCTTTCTCCTCCTCTTCCCTTCAGGGTTCATGATGTGTAGCTGCTGAAAATGCCAATATTTTTTGTTGGCATCCACAGTAGTTGTAGTTGCACACATAGTAGTCTTAGTTGGCACATGCATGGCCACAGAGTTGCACAATTTAATCCGCATAGTTGCATGTGAATTGTCATGACTTGTAATGTAGTCTAGTTGCACACACATTGATATTTAGTTGGCTTGTAATGTAGTCTAGTTGCACACACATTGATATTTAGTTGGCTTGTAATGTAGTCTAGTTGCACACAAATTATTGTTTAGTTGGCGGGAAGACTAGTTGCACACACATATGCTCAGTTGGCTTGTAATCTAGTCTAGTTGCACACACATTGATGTTTAGTTGGCAGGACACTAGTTGCACACACATATGTGCAGTTGACGCGACAATGTAATCTAGATGCACACACATTGATATTCAGGCGGCAGGACTAGTTACACACATATATGCTCAGTTGGCGCGGCAATGTAGTTTGGTTGCACACACATTGATATTTAGTTGGCAGGACTATTGGCACACACATATGCTCATTTGGCGCGATAATGTAATCTAGATGCACACACATTGATATTTAGTTGGCAGAACTAGTTACACACATATATATGCTCAGTTGGCGCGGCAATATAGTCTAGTTGCACACATATTGATATTTAGTTGGCAGGACTATTGGCACACACATATGCTCAGTTGGCATGGCAATGTAGTCTAGTTGCACACACATTAATGTTTAGTTGGCAGGACTACTGGCACGCACATATGCTCAGTTGGCGCGGCAAGGAGGTAGTTTAGGGGCGGAGGTCTCATAGAGAAAAACTGCATATTTACGGTGTACGAGAAAAGTTACACATCCTTGTCAGATAGTTGCACATCAACGACTAGTCAGTTGCACAAAACAGGGATAAAATTGCACAAAAAAAATCGTCGAAATATACTCATGTGGGATCTAGTTTTGAAGAGCACGACGTGAGGGTTCCAACGATGAAAGCAGATCTTAATTTTGATATTCCGTTCAAAAGTTATGTCTTTTTAAAAGAAGTTAAACTCAAAAATAAATCACAGCCATGAGAGGACCACGTGATAGTGTAAATGCCAACTAATGATGAATGCATGGTACTAGATGCACATGCATGTACGTGAGAGACCAGCAAACTAGCCTGTCACGTGAAAAGAAAGGCCACAGGAACCGTACTATGGGATTTCCTAATCCGGGAGAAGGGGACAGGAAATTTCTAAAAAAAGGTGGGCCACCCGGAAATGCTAATGGGCAAACAGCCGCTCGCTAAACATGCCCAAAAAAGAAAGGAGAGAACGCACTCTCTTTCGGAAAGAAATATTTGTACCATCACTATGCTGCACAAGATACCATAAATTAGATTTCAAGTGCCTGCCAATTATAGTGGTGATACTTTTCTCCATCTCCCGTGGAGTATTTAGCGAATGCGGCAATGATTTTCATTTCTGAAGAAAACACCCTCATTTTCTATCTAACATTTTGCTTCAATTTTCGGAGTTCAAATTCAGTAGTTTAGTAGGTTCGCACGTGACTTATCGATGTCTGAATCTCTTACTGCAATGTGTAACTTTTTGGTTTTCACTATGCTAGTTTCGAATATGTACTGTGTTAAGCATGACTGAATAGATTATTATTTTTAACCATATAACTGAATAGAGTTATAGAAGCTCTTATTCGAGTAATCATCTTGAGCAGCTTTGGAGCTTTCTGTTTTGTGCTATGTACTACCCTTTTTCTATAATCGCTCATAGGACCAGAAAACCAAATGAAATACAACATTTCTTCATTATGTTCAAGCTATCTAGAGGGATTACACGTGGATGCACAAAGGGAAACAATACCTGCATTGCATCGGATAGGGTAAATACATCTTAATGTATCTTCTATTTTACTTGATCTCGGTGTATCTTAAAATTGATATGATCATCGAGGGAGGAAGCACTTAGTTTTTCCAACATAAGAATGAAAATTAGTTTGCAGCTAGCACCAACTTATGAGAAACTTCTTACTGCGGTGAAAAAGGAACAAACGGCAAGAGTGAAAAGATGCACATAAACACAAAGAAAAATGTAAGCGATGATCATCAAGCTGGCTAGCTTGCTTCAACTACTTGCTTTGAAAGCGTATTCCAAATGAACCACAAGGTAAGTACTTAATAGAATCAAGTCAATGTGTCTTCAACATGTCCTTGGCTAATTGCATCCCGAAATTAGATAATAGTGATAGGGTGGTAAATTAAAAGATAAGCCCTACAAGTTCACTACCATTTTTTAGGGGTAAACTTGCTTTACTTTATTCAGAACTTAAATTTATAGGAATGATTAAAGGATCAAGATGGTTTATAAGCCACAGAGGACAACCCTCCGCTAGATGTAAAGCATGTTTAGCTAGATTGTGCGCTTTCATATTGAATAGATGCCCTTCATGCACACAAATAACAGAAGCGAAATCCTTTAGAGTATCTTTGATTTCTCTTACCAGAGATCCAGTAATTCCATCCGTGCCATTTGTTAATATCCATGCTCGCACCTTTGCACTAAAGAAGATCTTTAGCAAGTGAGAGTGCCTCACGGCAAGCAAGCAAGAGTGTCTCATGGCAAGCAAGCGTTTCAAGTACCCGCCTCCTAGGGAGCTTCATGGGCGAGAGAGCCCTCCGTGCCTTCTATTTCACAGCGGTGTGCTGCGGGGGCCTCTCGGGGGCTCTCTGTGTCGTTCGATCTACCCGAACAACACGGACTCGGGCGACCGGCCCGCCTCGCTGGTCCATGGCGGGTGCACCGCATGCACGCCAGGGCCCACCATCATGGGGTGGCTGTCGGTGTCAAACCGGCTGATCTCGGGTAGGGGGTCCCAAACTGTGCGTCTGAGGATCGAAGGTAACAGGAGACAGGGGACACGATGTTTACCTAGGTTCGGGCCCTCTTAATGAAGGTAATACCCTACTTCCTGCTTGATTGACTTTGATGAGTATAGGGGTTACAAGAGTTGATCTACCTCGAGATCGTAATGGCTAAACCCTAGATGTCTAGCCGATATGATTTGTGATGATTTGTACGGACTAAACCCTCCGGTTTATATAGACACCGGAGGGGCCTAGTGATGGGGAACGTAGTAATTTCAAAATTTTCCTACGCACACGCAAGATCATGGTGATGCATAGCAACGAGAGGGGAGAGTGTTGTCTACGTACCAACGCAGACCGACTGCGGAAGCGATCACACAACGTAGAGGAAGTAGTCGTACGTCTTCTTTCCGATCCGACCGATCCAAGCACCGTTACTCCGGCACCTCCGAGTTCTTAGCACACGTTCAGCTCGATGACGATCCTCGGGCTCCGATCCAGCAAAGCGTCGAGGAAGAGTTCCGTCAGCACGATGGCGTGGTGACGATCTTGATGTTCTACCGACGCAGGGCTTCGCCTAAGCACTACAACGATATGACCGAGGTGGAATATGGTGGCAGGGGGCACCGCACACGGCTAAGGAACGATCTCAAGGATCAACTTGTGTGTCTATGGGGTGCCCCCTGCCCTTGTATATAAAGGATGGAGAAGGAGGAGGCCGGCCAAGGCAAAGGTGCGGCCAGGATAGGGAGTCCTACTAGGACTCCAAGTCCTAGTAGGAGTCCACCAAGAGGGGAGGAAGGGAGAAGGAATAGGAGGAGAAGGAGAGGTGGCCGGCCCCCTTTTCCCTAGTCCAATTCGGACCAAAGGGGAGGGGGGCGCAGCAGCCTTTTTCCTCTTCCCACTAAAGCCCATCAAGGCCCATTACTTCTCCCGTAACTACCCGTTACTCCGAAAAATACCCGAATCACTCGGAACCTTTCCGATGTCCGAATATAGTCGTCCAATATATCGATCTTTACGTCTCGACCATTTCGAGACTCCTCGTCATGTCCCCGATCTCATCCGGGACTCAGAACTCCTTCGGTACATCAAAACTCATAAACTCATAATATAACTGTCATCGAAACCTTAAGCGTGCGGACCCTACGGTTCGAGAACAATGTAGACATGACCGAGACACGTCTCCGGTCAATAACCAATAGCGGGACCTGGATGCCCATATTGGCTCCTACAAATTCTACGAAGATCTTTATCGGTCAGACCACATAACAACATACGTTGTTCCCTTTGTCATCGGTATGTTACTTGCCCGAGATTCGATCGTCGGTATCCAATACCCAGTTCAATCTCGTTACTGGCAAGTCTCTTTAATCGTTCCGTAATACATCATCTCACAACTAACATATTAGTTGCAGTGCTTGCAAGGCTTATGTGATGAGCATTACCGAGAGGGCCCAGAGATACCTCTCCGACAATCGGAGTGACAAATCCTATTCTCGAAATACGCCAACCCAACATCTACCATTGGAGACACCTGTAGTACTCCTTTATAATCACCCAGTTACATTGTGACGTTTGGTAGTACCCAAAGTGTTCCTCCGGTAAACGGGAGTTGCATAATCTCATAGTCATAGGAGCATGTATAAGTCATGAAGAAAAGCAATAGCAACATACTAAACGATCGGGTGCTAAGCTAATGGAATGGGTCTTGTCAATCAAATCATTCAACTAATGATGTGACCTCGTTAATCAAATAACAACTCTTTGTTCATGGTTAGGAAGCATAACCATCTTTGATTAACGAGCTAGTCAAGTAGAGGCATACTAGTGACACTCTGTTTGTCTATGTATTCACACATGTATTATGTTTCCGGTTAATACAATTCTAGCATGAATAATAAACATTTATCATGATATAAGGAAATAAATAATAACTTTATTATTGCCTCTAGGGCATATTTCCTTCACCTAGGGCTGTACAGAGTCAGTTTACAAAGAAAAGAAACTACACATCTAGACGCCAAGCTTGCCATCCATGCAAAGGAGAGTCCCATCCGGACAAGGGGGGAAGCCTTCTATCGTGTATCTTCACGACCCATCAGTCTGGCCCATGCTATATGACCCGGTCACCCGAGGACCCCATAATCCAGGACTCCCTCAGTAGCCCCCGAACTTGCCTTCAATGTCGACGTAATATTCAGCTCATGTCTTCGGCTTTGCAAGGCGGGTTCTTCATTATAATTCGGACTGATGACAATCTAGTGATAATCTTGATGCCTTTTACGATTCCCCTTGTTGACGCTTCAATTTCCGCGCGCCGGGTGAATATGAACGATCCATGCTTCTTTGCAAATAAGTCCTTTACCACGCTCGAATGTCATCTTTATAAGGAGATACAGATCTCCAAATGTCATCCCACATCACGCAGAAAGAAAACCGCCAAGTCCAGCCACGAGCAAAGCCTTCCACCATGACCAGCTCCCCAGGCTCTTCTTCACGCCCTCATGGACCTCAAAAAGGCGATTGGGAGAGCTGCTCGGTATCCCGTGCCCATCTAAATAGACTTCAGACGCAGGGATATCTTCCTCCTGCGGATCTAGTCTCCGTTCGGGTTGGATTAACTTTCCTCAACGGCGAAGCCTTGGCGGAGAATTTCCCCAATCCTACTAAAGAGGAGCGGGTGTGCTTCGTTTCCTTCCTTTTGAGAGGTGTATGATTTCCTATCCATCCTTTCCTCGGAGGTCTCCTGGAGTTTTCCGGCCTCCAACTGCACAATCTGACGCCAGGCTCCATCCTGCATATCGCGGGCTTCGTTGCTCTTTGCGAGCTGTTTCTAGGCTGTGAGGCTCATTTTGAGCTATGGCGGAAATTTTTCTGCCTCGCCCCCCGCTCCCAAAATGGATCCATATTCGAGGTAGGCGGTGTCGAAGTATGGCGCATAGCCGGGATAGGCTACCTGTCGGCACTCCGAAGAAGGCATCCGAAGAGTGGCCCTCAGAATGATTTTATATTGAAGACGTCTTTCTTTCAGATCCAATCCGGCGCGGTCTTCCCGAATTCTCCAGTGCTCCTTTAAAGAAGTGCATCAACGGGAGTCCCCGAAGCCTCGAGGAAGAAGACAGTGCGGAGGTTAAGAGGCTAGTAAGCAAGAACAGAGTACTTGCCCACTCCAGGATGTCTATAATTGAGGTAATGGCGATTTCAATAACACGATGCGTTCAGCCGCTCCAATCTAGAGGGCTTCGCATGTGGCATTACAACGGGGAGGACGATGCATCACGCTGTCTACGCAAAGGGCCGGACAATTTTGCCGCTTTGGCCACCATCTTAGCTGACCTTTACACATGGGAGAAGGAAGACTTCACTCGCTTGAAATGTCGGGAAGGTTTTTCCATGTATAACCCCATTGACTGGGTGAGTTTTTTTTTGATTATTAGCCTCACTCGATTTCTTTCCTGAGTCATGCTAGCCGAATCGAATCCGGCTATTTTTGACATGAGTGGAGGAAGGTTGTAAAGGGGGTCTACAGCCCCGCCCCGCAGCCAGAGGACCATGTTCGAGACAAAGATCCCGGATTTGAAGAAGATCCGAATATATTTATAGAGCTTAAGGAGGGGGTCTTTTATCAAGCGAGCCACAACGGTACAGAAGTGGCCATTATAGCCGACTACCCCGGCCTTCTTCCCTCCTCCCATGTAAGTACCCAGGAGATCTCGTTAGAAAGAGTTTTCCCCATGCGCCTCACCTACCACACTGTCTCATGCTCCAAAGGGGCGGTGCTCGTCTCGCCGAACTATGACAAAGGCGTCCTCTAAGAAGGCGACGCCCGCGCAGGGCGAGTCCTTGAAAAGAAAAGAAAACGGTGATACTGTCGGGCCCCCATCTTCATCAAAGAGGTATAGTTTTGAACATGTACTCGGTGGATAGACCGAATTGTGACATTTTCCGCTGTGCCATATTTTAGGAGGAGCATACGCCAGACTATATCTGGGGACCTTGTCGGCCATGCACCGACCAATCCGGCCCCGGACCCTTCCACAAAGACTAGGGTTGATATGGGCGCAACGCTGGATTGTCATCTCCAAGAGGATTCGGATAATGTATCCGTCAGCAATTCCGAAGTGGAGAGCGCGATGGATCATCGGCGGCGGAAAGAGGCCATGCGCGACCCAAGTTTCACTGAAGAGGCGTTCAACGCCCTCAGCTCTGCGGATGCATATATCTGAGCCGCTCGGGATGGACTTGCCGGAGCCACTCACCTGCTTTCAAAGGATATGCGGGTGAGAACTTTGTGTAGATTCAATAATCATGCGCCAGTAGCCCCCGAGACTTGAAGCAGTTAGCTCAACTGATTCAAGGGTCGTTATATCATCAGGTACTCACGGAGAAAAATAACACATTGTCCAAGGAGCTTGAAGAATGTTGGACCAAGCTAACTATTGTCACCGCCGAACTGGAAAATTTGAAGAAATCCAAGAAGGCACCTGATGGTAAGCACAGCAGTATTCGGAAAATACGATTCTGCGCCAACAATGGTTTTTAAAGATGCATTGTTTTGTTTACAGTGGCCGGATCGACAGATCAGTTGGAGGAGAAGCTCAGGGCTGCTCAGGCGAACAAACAACATGCCGAAGGGCAAGAAGCCGCTGGTCAACGTATATTAACACGGACCATTGATGAGAAGAACAAGCTACAGGATGCAAACATCAAGCAAGCCGAACAGATAAAGGACCAGTGACGTCTTGATTGTTTATGATGTCATTGAGTGGTACCTCGGAGGCCACTGTGACCGAGCACTCTTGAAAGTAGTGCCGCAGCTTCCAAGATGCCATGAAAACCGCATACGCTATCTTTTGATAGTGCGGGTATCAGGATTTGCATGGAGTGAGGACCGCCGATACATAGTATACTCATTTTTGGAGTGGGAATTTGTGTCCCTCTTCCTCTCATTCGACGACGAGTACAGCGCTCATGACCTAGTGAGTTGCAGATATATATAGCAGCATAGGTTCACCGCTGTTTGGTGCGGCAAGGATTGGGTTGTTTGCTAACAAAGTTTTTATTTCTTCCAACCCGGCTGTTGCCACATTCGTCCACTCACAGTGGTCGGTACGTCGGAGCAGGCGATAGAGCAACAGTGCCTTTTCTCCCAATCTGGAGATAAAGCGGCTCAAGGCTGCCATGCACCCAGCTAGTTTTTGGACCTGCTTTAGGTCTGTTGGAGTTGCCAACTATGACCGGGCTCGGATTTTGGCCGGATTTGCTTCGATTCCTGTATTGGAAATAATGAATCTGAGCAGCTTTCCGGCAGGAACGCTGAAAACGCATTTTTTTCGTATTGAGCCGTATGTCATATGTTCTGAGGTTGTCGAATGTAAGGCGTAAGTCGTCCACCAATGATTCGCCATGTTTAGTTTTGATGACTACATCATCTACATATGCACCCACCGTCTTGCCAATTTGTTTTTCCAGGCATGTTTGAATCATGCGTTGGTAAGTGGCGCCGGCGTTTTTGAGGCCGAAAGGCACATTGTTCAAGCAGAAAGGCCCATACGGAGTAATGAATGCCGTTGCGGCCTAATCGGATTCCTTCATCTTAATTTGATGGTATCCGGAGTATGCATCAAGGAAGCACAGTGAATCGTGTCCTGTAGTTGCATCAATGATTTGGTCAATGCGGGGCAATGGGAAGGGCTCCTTAGGGCAGACCTTGTTGAGGTCTTTGAAATCGGCACAAAGGTGCCAGGATTTGTCCATCTTTGGCACCATGACCAGGTTTGCTAGCCAGTCTGGATGTTTGATCTCTCTGATGAACCCGGATTCAAGTAGTTTGGCTAGCTCCTCCCCCATAGCTTGTCGCTTGGGTTCGGAAAATCGCCGCAGTGTTTGCTTAACTGGCTTGAAACCCTTTATTATGTTGAGGCTGTGTTCGGCCAGTCTGTGTGGGATTCCTGGCATATTTGAAGGATGCCAGGCAAAGATGTCCCAATTCTCGCGCAGGAATGCTCTTACAGCAGCGTCGACCATCGGATCTAGCTGCGCTCCAATGGCTACTGTTTTATTAGGATCCGTTGGGTGAACTTGAAATTTGACTATTGCGTCTGCTGGCTTGAAAGAAGTGGACGTAGGCCTCTTATCGAGGATTAGGTCGTCTCTATCCACTGGGAACGCAGAGCGGTGAGCTCCTCGGCCGTGATGCGAGGGCCTCGGATAATGCCTCGAGGGCAAAGAATGTGGTTTTGTTTTCGGCGCGGAGTGCTATGTCCGGATCACTGGTGATAGTGATAACTCCGTTGGGCCCAGGCATTTTGAGCTTCATGTACCCGCAATGGGGTATGGCTTGAAAGCGTCTGAATGTGTCTCGCCCCAACAGGGCGTGATATCCGCTATTGAAAGGTGCCACATGGAAGAGCAACTCTTCGGACCTGTAGTTCTCCGGCGTGGCGAATACCACATCAAGTTTAGTTTTCCCCGAGCATCGCGCTTCTCGACTGGGGATAATGCCTCGAAAGGTTGTACTGCTTTGCTCGATGCGGCTCTTGTCCAGTTACATTTTATGAAGTGTGTCCTTGTAGATGAGGTTTAGTCCGCTGCCACCATCCATGAGCACTTTAGTGAGTCTGAATCCATCTATAATTGGGTTTAAGACCAAGGTGGCAGGTGCTCAGACCAATCTGGATCTTGGTTTGTCATCGGCATTAAAAGTTATTGCCATCCGTTCCAAGGATTTATTACGGCTACTTGGTTGACTTCGGCGAGGTCGCGAAGCGCCCTTTTGCACCGATTATTGGAAGAAAAGGTCTCAAAAACCGTAAAGACGTTGAGGTCGTGGTCCTCCGGAGAGTACACCTCCGGGGTAATATTTGAGAGGATGGCCTTGCCGCTCTTAGCCACCTGCCGAAGTACCCAACATGCCCGAAGGCTATGCGTTGGTTTCGTATTCGGCATAGTGTGTATTGGACAGGGCCTGTCGAGCAACGCGTCCAGGACGGTTCTATGACCTATGGGTTTAATTCCTTGTCAATGAGGTGATGATCAGGTGGCCCGTGCGGGTGCATCCTTTTTGCCTGTCCGGCGGGTTGCTTGAAGGCAGGAGGATCCCATCGGGCTGTCTGAGCTTTCCAAGCGCTTTCCATTGCGCAGTACTTCTGTACTATGTGTGCTAAATCTGCAAAGTGCAGTATGCGGCGACGGTTGAGGGCATTGAAGATTCCCTCGTCCATACAGTTGCAGCAGAAAACTGAAATCGCGTCGTCGTCACAGCAATCTTCAATCTTGTTTTTGACAAGGAGGAACCTGGCCCGGAAGTGATGGACCATTTCCTGAGGTTGCTGTCGTACGTACATTAGGTCACATACATCTGGAGGACCTAAATTGCTTGGAGAATATTGCTTGTGGTGGGTGGGCGGGTTAAAATCCGACCCCTGACCCACAATTGTATCCGGAGTTTGAAGAGTTTGTGAGGTCACTGACCCAGGATCCGGAGTGTCCTTGCGGCCGTTGGGTTCAACGCTCGGTGCTGTGTTCGGAGGACATGAGGTCTCCTCCGGAAGATGGGTATCCGGCTCGCGGGACTCGGATATCCGAACATAGCTTGTTTGTGACTTAGGGGAGACGTATCCTCGCCTTGTTCCTCCACGACCACTACCATATGGGTGATCAGCGGGGACCTGATTTCCCTTTGATCGGGTTTAAGCCCAATCCGATCATAGTTCGTTGCAATTCCCAGGGCGGCGATGTGATCTAGTAGCTCGTTTAAGGACGAGAAATTTGATGGATCCATCTTTTTGGGGTGTTGAAGGCCGATGCAAAGATGATGTTTAGCGATCTCTAGGGCTTCCTCTAGCTTAACGGCCATGCGGGCGCCCATGGTGAAACCGGCGAGCTGGAGGACCAGCCCTGGAGCTAGGGCCCCTCCAGAAGTAATGCTGTCGTTAATGACAAGGCGAGCCATCGATCCCGCCGTCGACGACATAGTGGAACTCTCAATGAAAGCATCAATGTCGATGTCAAAACCGGCTGATCTCGGGTAGGGGGCCCCGAACTATGTGTTTGAGGATCGAAGGTAACAGGAGACAGGGGACACGATGTTTACCCAGGTTCGGGCCCTCTTAATGGAGGTAACATGCCCTACTTCCTGCTTGATTGACTTTGATGAGTATAGGGGTTACAAGAGTTGATTTACCTCGAGATCACAATGGCTAAACCCTAGATGTCTAGCTGATATGATTTGTGATGATTTCTACGGACTAAACCCTCCGGTTTATATAGACACCGGAGGGGCCTAGGGCTGTATAGAGTCAGTTTACAAAGAAAAGAAACTACACATCTGGACGCCAAGCTTGCCATCCACGCAAAGGAGAGTCCCATCCAGACACGGGGGAAGGCCTTTTATCTCGTATCTTCACGGCCCATCGGTCCGGCCCATGCTATATGACTCAGTCGCCCGAGGACCCCATAATCCAGGACTCCCTCAGTGGCTCAGACGGAGCCCGCGTGTGATGTCCCGCGCATGATGGGCCAGCCAGACACGCCTATCGACGTCTGTGGCCCCCGTTAGGCTGGTTCGATGCCAACGGGAGGGTCTCATGTGTTGTGCCACGCACAACGGGCTTTCTAGATCTGCCTATCGACGTCCTTACCCCTCAGCGGTTTGGTTTGCTGGCAACACATAGGGCGTGCATCTCACTCGCCTACACCGGTTTGCGCGTGGGGGTGGACGGGGTGTTCGTCGTGGTAGCCGGCCAGTGCTAGAGGGGGCCAGTTTGTAAAAACACCCCTGAAAAGGCATCTCTTCTAATTTGTAGCCCTTTTCTCTTTTTCCTAATTTTAAATAGTGCACAGACGAGTACTTTCTTCTCTGCATCACGTGAAATGACGATGCCACCTTGCCGCACGTCGCTGGCTCATTTTCATTCCTTCAGCTCCCTGCCCTAGCATGCCATGATGCTCCTAATCTCCTCCCCGAGCTCCCTAAATCTGCTCGGCATGGACCATGTGTTGGTCTGGAGAGATGTGAGGCCACCTCCGGCGCTTGCTGCCGGTGTCATCGGCCGCGAAGAGGTGGTGCAGCTGCAGATTCACCCTCAATCGAGCACCTCACATGACCTGATGGCTGATGCAAAGGTTGTGCTTCATTCCTTCCCCATCCATGCATGCACGACTGCCTTGTCATATGTTTGTCTCCCATGTCTCGCAAGAGATGTTGCCCCATTACCAATGAAGAATTCATCGTCCTAGAACCAACTCTCATTGATTGCTTGCTTCGGGAGGACCGCAACTAGGAGAAGGAATGATTGGCCTTCTCAATCAAAGGAGGAGAGGCCTACCATGACATAATTGATGAGTGCAACCACCGCGCGCCAATACTCAGAACTCGTTGTCGGCGTGCTCCAGTACTGCCTTGGGCTCACGACCACCACCATCAAGGTTGGTGCAGATACGTGGTCGCTGGAGCATAGTGGCGGGGGTTGCCGGAACATGGTGATAAGGATCCGAACTACGCCCTTAGGGGTTGACATGCAAGCTGCCGCAGTGAACGAAGCATAGGGACCAGTCCAATGCATGAGAGGACGAGTCTGCCCCCATACATATGGCAGCGGTTCCTGACACACGATGCGGCGTATGAGTTCTACCCCGGGGTCCAACGCCATGTTCATGGATGCATGTCGTGTTTTTCATGCGGCCGAGGTGTTCGGCGGTTTGCTTGCCTATGGTAGGTGTAGGTGATGCAAAGAAAACATCAAGAGAGGTTGGAGCTCTTCAGTACGTCTGTGGGTATGGTGCAGCCAAAGACATAATAATTGTATGAGCGATTTTTTTCAAAAATATGACGTATTTTGTAGCAAATTCGGAAACTATAGGATGATGTGGATAAAAATCAAAACTAGCACCACGTCGGCCACACGTTGGCCGAAATGGGTGTTTTCGGCCACCTCTAGGCCGAAATAGGCTTTTCGGCCTTGCCTTGGCCGAAATGGTGGGGACCTTGCCGAGAAGGCTGTTTTCGGCCACCTCTTGGCCGAAAAGGACTTTTTGGTCAAGTGTAGGCCGAAAAGTCCTTTTTGGTCTAGTGTAGGCCGAAGTTGCATGGCTCATACATTAGGCTGAAATGTATTTTCCGGCCACCCGTTTCCAACCAACCCCTTCCCGCCATATGTTCCCGCCAACCCTTTCCCGCCATACTGCAGTCATTCTTTCCCACCATTTTCTCCTCTCTATCTATAAAACCCCCTTCAGGCGGAGGTGGATGAGCATTCCAGTTTAGTGTAGTCGAGATGTCCCATTATCCATTCGATCGTAGTTTTCACCCTGGGATGAGCAGGACTCTTCTGAGTCTAACTACCGATTTCAGGATGGACAATAGGATAGTTCCATGGGACAAACTCACCGGTAGTGAAACCATAATGAATGAGTTGGCTCACGAATTACGTAGGTCTGGGTGGCCTGAAAGGACCTATGAGGAGGTACGTAAAGAACTTCTTAGGTTGCATGAAAGGTGGAAGAAGGTAGTGGAGCCGAAGAGTAAAACTTTCAGAAGGACTGCAGCAAAGAATACATTTTTATGGACTGAGGAGAGTGAGGAGGAAGATGATATCTTCATGCCGCCGCTTCCGGGTTCTGCATAGTCGAAGGGAAAGAGTTCTGCATCGTCCAAGGGCAAGAGTTCTGCATCCTCGAAGGGCAAGAGTTCTGCATCGACCAAGGGCAAGAGTTCTGCATCGACGGAGGGCAAGAGGACCGCATCGTCGAAGGGCAAAAGGGCTGCATCAATGGAGGATGACGATGATGACTTCATGTAGTATGTAAGATGTATTCCAGTTGTACCATTTCATTCAGATGTACTTGCATTATTAGTTTGTATTGTATTATTGCAGGGCATTATGTTCTATCTGAATTTCATTTTGTAGTATGTAAGATGTATTGCACAAGTTCAGCCGCACCATTTAATTCAGATGTACTTGTATCTTAATTATCGGTTGTAGTCTCTTTGGAAATGTAACTGGAATAAGAATGTGAATTAATAGTAATATGTCTCTCGCATACATAAAACAATATATGTCTCCTGATCAGATAGAAGCAAGTGCGATAGTAACACATACATGAAGCATGTCTCATATATAAATACTGACTCACAGCTGCGAATAGTCTGAAACCAACATAGATAATGACTCATACATAGACAGATAAGCATATCACTGCAGGGGACGACGACGAGTCTGGGTCTTCCTTGGGCGAGGACCGGAAGGCGATAAGCGCTGAGTCGGTGGATGAGGCTCGCGATAACCACGACCATAGTTAACCTCGTCTGTCACGGTATGTGTCTCCTGCGTCGGTGGTGGTGGTGGAGTGTGAAACACTGTCCGCGAGAAGCGATAAATGTTTGTAGCTTGGTCATCATCCTCGCCGTCGCCCTCAAAGTACGAAGCACCACCACTAAGCATCGGTGACTGCACTGAATGCATGAACAGTTGTGACTGGTTGCCGCCTGCGGTAAAGTAAAACATGTAAAATTGCTACAAATGCATGAACGAAGCACCACCAGTAAGCATCAGTGACTGCTGAGAATGCAGGAACGATTACTACACTGTTGAAAAGAATGTAGTGAGTAGTGTTACCTAGTTCCATCTGCTGATGCCAGTAAGCGCTCCCTAGCTGTGAAGGAGGTGGCTGATGCCAGGAAGAGCTCCTTGGCTGTGAAGGAGGTGGCTGATGCCAGGAAGAGCTCCCTGGTTGTGAAGGATGAGGTTCTGCACGGTGCACAGAGGGGCGTGGTTCTGAATGGTGCACAGAGGGTCGTGGTTCTGAATGCTGTACAGAGGGACGTGGCGGATGATGTGCTGGAGGAGGAAGTGCAACATCAGAAGACCGTCTACACGTAACAGCTGCGTAAATCCCGCGTAGCTTGTCATCAAGACACCTCAACCATGAGACGCCCTCTCGCGGTGGGATAGTTTCTCCCCTCTGAAAGCGCTGCATTAAGGCGGAAACCTCCTCTCGCGCCTGTACTGTTGCTACCTCTTGAGCTTGCGTTGGATTTCCCCGAAGAGGAAAGGATGATGCAGCAGGGTAGCGTAAATATTTCCCTCAGTTTTTGAGAACCAAGGTATCAATCCAATAGGAGGCTACACGCAAGTCCCTCGTACCTACACAAAACAATAGCTCAACGCAACCAACGCGATTAGGGGTTGTCAATCCCTTCATGGTTACTTACGGGAGTGAGATCTGATAGAGATGATAGATAATATTTTTGGTATTTTTGATATAGAGATGCAAAGTAAAAAGTAAAAGGCAAAGTAAAAAAGCAAAGTAAGATTAAAGCGATGGAGATTGATATGATGAGAATAGACCCGGGGGCCATAGGTTTCACTAGTGGCTTCTCTCAAGAGCATAACTGTTCTACGGTGGGTGAACAAATTACTGTTGAACAATTGACAGAATTGAGCATAGTTACGAGAATATCTAGGTATGATCATGTATATAGGCATCACGTCCGAGACAAGTAGACCGACTCCTGCCTGCATCTACTACTATTACTCCACTCATCGATCGCTATCCAGCATGCATCTAGAGTATTAAGTTAAAAACAGAGTAACACCTTAAGCAAGATGACATGATGTAGAGAGATAAATTCATGCAATATGAAATAAACCTCATCTTGTTATCCTCGATGGAAACGATACAATACGTGCCTTGCTGCCCCTTCTGTCACTGGGAAAGGACACCGCAAGATCGAACCCAAAGCTAAGCACTTCTCCCATGGCAAGAAAAACCAATCTAGTAGGCCAAACCAAACTGATATTTCGAAGAGACTTGCAAAGATAACCAATCATACATAAAAGAATTCAGAGAATATTAAAATATTATTCATAGATAGACTTGATCATAAACCCACAATTCATCGGTCTCAACAAACACATGGAAAAAAGAAGATTACATCGAATAGATCTCCACGAGAGAGGGGGAGAACATTGTATTGAGATCCAAAAGGAGAGTAGAAGCCATCTAGCTACTAACTATGGACCCAAAGGTTTGAGGTAAACTACTCACACTTCATCGGAGAGGCTATGATGATGTAGAAGCTCTCCGTGATGACGGCCCTCTCCGGCGGAGCTCCGGAACAGGCCCCGAGATGGGATCTCGTGGATATAGAAAGTTGCGGCGGTGGAATTAGGTATTTGGCTCCGTATCTGATCGTTTGGGGGTACGTAGGTATATATAGGAGGAAGGAGTACGTCGGTGGAGCAACAGGGGGCCCACGAGGCAGGGGGGCGCGCCCCCACCCTCGTGACTGCCTCTGTTACTTCTTAGAGTAGGGTCCAAGTCTCCTGGATCACGTTCGGTGAGAAAATCACGTTCCCGAAGGTTTCATTCCGTTTGGACTCCGTTTGATATTCCGTTTCTTCGAAACACTGAAATAGGCAAAAAACAACAATTCTGGGTTGGGCCTCCGGTTAATAGGTTAGTCCCAAAAATAATATAAAAGTGGAAAATAAAGCCCAATATAGTCCAAAATAGTAGATAATATAGCATGGAGCAATCAAAAATTATAGATACGTTGGAGACGTATCAGGCATCGCCAAGCTTAATTCCTGCTCGTCCTCGAGTAGGTAAATGATAAAAATAGAATTTTTTATGCGGAGTTATACTTGGCATAATTTCAATGCAAATCTTCTTAATTGTGGTATGAATATTTGATTTGAAAGATTCAAGACAAAAGTTCATATTGACATAAAAATAATAATACTTCAAGCATACTAACAAAGCAATTATGTCTTCTCAAAATAACATGGCCAAAGAAAGTTATCCCTACAAAATCATATAGTCTGGCTATGCTCTATCTTCACCACACAAAGTATTTAAATCATGCACAGCCCCGATGACAACCCAAGCAATTGTTTCATACTTTAACATTTTCAAAATGTTTTCGATCTTCATGCAATACATGAGTGTGAGCCATGGATATAGCACTTATATGTGGAATAGAATGGTGGTTGTGGAGAAGACAAAAGGAGGGGAAGATAGTCTCACATCAACTAGGCGTATCAACGGGCTATGGAGATGCCCATCAATAGATATCAATGTGAGTGAGTAGGGATTGCCATGCAACGGATGCACTAGAGCTATAAGTATATGAAAGTTCATCAAAAGAAACTAAGTGGGTGTGCATCCAACTCGCTTGCTCACGAAGACCTAAGGCAATTTTGAGGAAGCCCATCATTGGAATATACAAGCCAAGTTCTATAATGTAAAATTCCCACTAGTATATGAAAGTGACAAAATGAGAGACTCTCTATCATGAAGATCATGGTGCTACTTTGAAGCACAAGTGTGGTAAAAGGATAGTAACATTGTCCCTTCTCTCTTTTTCTCTCATTTTTTTATTTGGGCCTTTTTTATGGCCTCTTTTTTTATTTTTTTATTTTTCGTCCGGAGTCTCATCCCGACTTATGGGGGAATCATAATCTCCATCATCCTTTCCTCACTTGGAACAATGCTCTAAAAATTGGTGATCATCACACTTTTATTTTTCTTATAACTCAACAATTACAACTCGATACTCAGAACAAAATATGACTCTATATGAATTTCTCCGGCGGTGTACCGGGATATGCAATGAATCAAGAGTGACATGTACGAAAGAATTATGAATGGTGGCTTTGCCACAAATACGATGTCAACTACATGATCATGCTATCAATATGACAATGATGGAGCGTGTCATAATAAACGGAACGGTGGAAAGTTGCATGGCAATATATCTCGGAATGGCTATGGAAATGCCATGATAGGTAGGTATGGTGGCTCTTTTGAGGAAGGTATATGGTGGGTGTACGATACCGGCGAAAAGTGCGCGGTATTAGAGAGGCTAGCAATGGTGGAAGGATGGGAAAAAGCGCGTATAATCCATGGACTCAACATTAGTCATAAAGAACTCATATACTTATTGCAAAAATCTAGAAGTTATCAAAGCAAAGTATTACACGCATGCTCCTAGGGGATAGATTGGTAGGAAAAGACCATCGCTCGTCCCCGACCGCCACTCATAAGGAAGACAATCAATAAATAAATCATGCTCCGACTTCATCACATAACGGTTCACCATACGTGCATGCTACGGGAATCACAAACTTTAACACAAGTATTTCTCAAATTCACAACTACTCAACTAGCATGACTCTAATATCACCATCTTCATATCTCAAAACAATTATCAAGCATCAATCTTTTCTTAGTATTCAACGCACTCAAAAGAAAGTTTCACAAATCTTGAATACCAAGCATATTATTATTAAACAGATTACCATGCTATTAAGACTCTCAAAATAATCTAAGTGAAGCATGAGAGATCAATAGTTTCTTTAAAACAAATCCACCACCGTGCTCTAAAAGATCTAAGTGAAGCACATAGAGCAAAATTATAACGCTCAAAAGATATAAGTGAAGCACATAGAGCAAAACTACATAGCTCAAAAGATATAAGTGAAGCACATAGAGTATTCTATCAAATTCAATTCATGTATGGCTCTCTCAAAAGGTGTGTACAGCAAGGATGATTGTGGCACAGTAACAAACAAAGACACAAATAATACAAGACGCTCCAAGCAAAACACATATCATGTGGTGAATAAAAATATAGCTCCAAGTAAATTACCGATGGAAGTAGACGAAAGAGGGGATGCCTTCCGGGGCATCCCCAAGCTTTGACTTTTTGGTGTCCTTAGATTATCTTAGGGGTGCCATGGGCATCCCCAAGCTTAGGCTCTTTCCACTCCTTGTTCCATAATCCATCAAAAGAATTCACCCAAAACTTGAAAACTTCACAACACAAAACTCAATAGAAATCTCGTGAGCTCCGTTAGAGAAAGAAAACAAAAGACCACTTCAAGGTACTGTAATGAACTCATTCTTTATTTATATTGGTGCTAAACCTACTGTATTCCAACTTCTCTATGGATTATAAACTATTTTACTAGCCATAGATTCATCAAAATAAGCAAACAACACACGAAAAACAGAGTCTGTCAAAAACAGAACAGTCTGTAGTAATCTGCAACTAACACAAACTTCTGGAATTCCAAAACATCTACCAAAATTGGACGACCTAGACAATTTGTTTATTGACCATCAGCAATTGGAATCAGTGTTTTATCACGTTCTGGTTATTTTTAATAATTCGGGCACTGAGCGCAAAGTTTCTGGAAATTACAGCAAGATCAAATAACTATCATCCAAGAAGATCCAATAGGTCTAACTTGGCACAAACACTAATTAAAACGCAAAACCACATCCAAACTGAAGGTAGATGGGTTATTTATTCCTAAACAGAAGAAAAACACAAAAAACTAAAAATAAAATTGGGTTGCCTCCCAACAAGCGCTATCGTTTAACGCCCCTAGCTAGGCATAAAAGCGAGGATACATCTAGGTATTGCCATCTTTGGTAGGCAATCCATAAGTGGCTCTCATGATAGTTTCATATGGAAATTTTATTTTCTTTCTAGGAAAGTGTTCCATGCCCTCTTTTAATGGAAATTGAAATCTAATATTCCCTTCCTTCATATCAATAATCGCACCAACCGTTCTAAGGAAAGGTCTACCAAGAATAATAGGGCAAGAAGGATTGCAATCTATATCAAGAATGATAAAATCTATGGGCACATAATTCCTATTAGCAACAATAAGAACATCATTAATTCTTCCCATAGGTTTTTTAATAGTGGAATCCGCAAGATGCAAGTTTAGAGAGCAATCATCAAAATCACGGAAGTCTAGCAAATCACACAAAGTTTTGGGGATAGTGGAGACACTAGCACCCAAATCACACAAAGCATAAAACTCATGATCTTTAATTTTAATTTTAATAGTAGGTTCCCACTCATAATAGAGTTTTCTAGGGATAGAAACTTTCAACTCAAGTTTTTCTTCATAAGATTGCATCAAGGCATCAACAATATGTTCGGTAAAGACTTTCTTTTGACTATAAGCATGAGGAGAGTTTAGCACGGATTGCAACAAGGAAATACAATCAATTAAAGAGCAACTTTCATAATTAAATTCCTTGAAATCCAATATAGTGGGTTTAGCAACATCTAGGGTTTTATTTCTTTCAATCCCACTTTCATTAATTTCATCATCAAGATTTAAATACTCCGAATTTTTGGAACGCCTTCTAGGTAAAGGAAGATCATATTCAGTTTCATCAAGACTCATATTGCAAAACAAAGATTTGATAGGGGACACATCAATAACTTTTGGATCTTCATCTTGATTTTCATAGGAATTGGAAGAACACGCTTTAATAAAGGCATCTTTTGTAGCACGCATCCTAGCGGTTATTTCCTTGCACTCATCAATGGAAATTCTCATGGCTTTGAGAGACTCATTGATATCATGCTTAGGAGGAATAGATCTAAGCTTTAAAGAATCAACCTCAAGAGAAATTCTATCAACGTTCCTAGCCAAATCATCAACTTTAAGCAATTTCTCTTCAAGCAAAGCATTAAAATTCTTTTGTGAATTCATAAACTCTTTAACACTACTCTCAAATTCAGAGGGCATATTAATAAAATTTCCATAAGTGTTGTTGTAGGAATTTCCATAATTATTAGAAGGATTACTAGGATAAGGCCTAGGATTAAAATTCCCTCTATATGCGTTGTTACCAAAATTATTCCTACCAACAAAATTCACATCCATAGATTCATTATTATTCTCAATCAAAGTAGACAAGGGCATATCATTAGGATCAGAAGAAACACTCTTAGTAGCGAATAATTTCATAAGTTCATCCATCTTTCCACTCAAAACATTGATTTCTTCTATCGCATGCACTTTTTTGTTAGTGGATCTTTCAATGTGCCATTGAGAATAATTAACCATAATATTATCTAGGAGTTTGGTAGCATCTCCTAAAGTGATTTCCATAAAAGTGCCTCCCGCGGCCGAATCTAAAAGATTTCTAGAAGAAAAATTCAATCTGGCATAAAGATTTTGTATAATCATCCACAAGTTCAAACCATGAGTAGGGCAATTATGTATCATTAATTTCATTCTCTCCCAAGCTTGTGCAACATGTTCATGATCAAGTTGCTTAAAATTCATAATATCGTTTCTAAGAGAGATGATCTTAGCGGGAGGAAAATACTTAGAGATAAAAGAATCTTTGCACTTGTTCCAAGAATCAATACTATCTTTAGGCAAAGACGAAAACCAAGCTTTAGCACGATCTCTAAGCGAAAAAGGAAATAGCTTCAATTTAACAACGTCATTATCGACATCTTTCTTCTTTTGCATATCACATAAATCAACGAAGCTATTAAGATGAGTAGCGACATCTTCACTAGGAAGGCCGGCGAGTTGATCTTTCATAACAAGATTCAACAAAGCAGTATTGATTTCACAAGATTTAGTATTGGTAAGAGGAGCAATTGGAGTGCTAAGGAAATCATTATTATTGGTACTGGTGAAGTCACACAATTTGGTAGTATCTTGAGCCATCGCGACAAGCAAGCAATCCAACACACGAGCAAACAAAAGGCAAACGAGAAGAAGGCAAACGGAAAAAGAGAAGGAGTAGATTGGGAGAGAGAGGGCAAATAAAACGGCAAGGGTGAAGTGGGGGAGAGGAAAACGAGAGGCAAATGGCAACTAATGTAATGCGGGAGATAGGGATTGTGATGGGTACTTGGTATGTTGACTTTTGTGCAGACTCCCCGGCAACGGCGCCAGAAATTCTTCTTGCTACCTCTTGAGCTTGCGTTGGATTTCCCCGAAGAGGAAAGGATGATGCAGCAGAGTAGCGTAAGTATTTCCCTCAGTTTTTGAGAACCAAGGTATCAATCCAGTAGGAGGCTACACGCAAGTCCCTCGTACCTACACAAAACAATAGCTCAACGTAACCAACACGATTAGGGGTTGTCAATCCCTTCACGGTCACTTACGGGAGTGAGATCTGATAGAGATGATAGATAATATTTTTGGTATTTTTGATATAGAGATGCAAAGTAAAAAGTAAAAGGCAAAGTAAAAAAGAAAAGCAAGATTAAAGCGATGGAGATTGATATGATGAGCATAGACCCGGGGGCCATAGGTTTCACTAGTGGCTTCTCTCAAGAGCATAACTATTCTACGGTGGGTGAACAAATTACTGTTGAGCAATTGACAGAATTGAGCATAGTTATGAGAATATCTAGGTATGATCATGTATATAGGCATCACGTCCGAGACAAGTAGACCGACTCCTGCCTGCATCTACTACTATTACTCCACTCATCGACTACTATCCAACATGCATCTAGAGTATTAAGTTAAAAACAAAGTAACGCCTTAAGCAAGATGACATGATGTAGAGAGATAAATTCATGCAATATGAAATAAACCCCATCTTGTTATCCTTGATGGCAACGATACAATATGTGTCTTGCTGCCCCTTCTGTCACTGGGAAAGGACACTGCAAGATTGAACCCAAAGCTAAGCACTTCTCCCATGGAAAGACAAACCAATCTAGTAGGCCAAACCAAACTGATAATTCGAAGAGACTTGCAAAGATAACCAATCATACATAAAAGAATTCAGAGAAGATTCAAATATTATTCATAGATAGACTTGATCATAAACCCACAATTCATCGATCTCAACAAACACACCGCAAAAAGAAGATTACATCGAATAGATCTCCACGAGAGAGGGGGAGAACATTGTATTGAGATCCAAAAAGAGAGAAGAAGCCATATAGCTACTAACTATGGACCCGAAGGTTTGAGGTAAACTACTCACACTTCATCGGAGAGGCTATGATGATGTAGAAGCTCTCCGTGATGACGGCCCTCTCCGGCGGAGCTCCGGAACAGTCCCCAAGATGGGATCTCGTGGATACAGAAAGTTGAGGCGGTGGAATTAGGTTTTTGGCTTCGTATCTGATCGTTTGGGGGTACGTAGGTATATATAGGAGGAAGGAGTACGTCGGTGGAGCAACAGGAGGCCCACGACCTCTGTTACTTCTTGGAGTAGGGTCCAAGTCTCCTGGATCACGTTCGGTGAGAAAATCACGTTCCCGAAGGTTTCATTCCGTTTGGACTCCGTTTGATATTCCGTTTCTTCGAAACACTGAAGTAGGCAAAAAAACAGCAATTCTGTGCTGGGCCTTCGGTTAATAGGTTAGTCCCAAAAATAATATAAAAGTGGAAAATAAAGCCCAATATAGTCCAAAACAGTAGATAATATAGCATGGAGCAATCAAAAATTATAGATACGTTGGAGACGTATCAACTGTCAAGTCACCCTGTACACAAGAGTTAACCAATTATATCCTCGTTGTATGATAGACACCACGAATAGATAACCAAGCGAATATGTCCAGGTTAACAAAAGACTTAACATATGAGAACCAAGGCACGTACCGCGTGGTGTCTGGTTCCCACAACAGAGGCAGTTGGGTACATATCGCTGGTGAGAGGGGCTTCGATCTGATCAGGAGCAGCTGATGGATCCAAGTAGATCCTCGTTGTATGCCGGTAATGCTGCAGATACAACCCGAACATTTCCTAGTTAAAGGGCCGAACCTCACCCCAGATATTTGTCGGCGCAGTAGTCCATTCGTCAACGTAAGGGGTAATGCTCTTAAGCCAATAAGCCATGGACTTGTTTCCTCCTAGGCGACTGTCCCTGAGATTGACATGTGTGATACATGATTAGGTATATTATGAATGCAGAGGTGACAACTAAGATAGTATTAGTACTTGTGCACGTGTTCTGGCAAGTGTGGAATATCTGGAATCTCACGCTCTTGATATAGACTGAACTGTCTCATCACCCTATGAAGAGCCATCTCCTCAACCGTCACATCGAACACGAACTTGGCCTTGGTCATCCAATAGTGCCGATCTCTAGTGCACAATCCAGAAATCCCAACTGGGCACCTCGATGATATACAGGGCCGGTCCTGATATTTTGGGGGCCCGGGGCGAAACTATAATTTGGGGGCCCTTAAAATAATCACTCTAAGAATACATAATCACATAAGTGCACAAATCCTATAGACATGTATTTGGTGAATATGGTCTCATGCACAACCGTTGTAAATAGTAAATTTGAAAAAATACTAGTCGTACAAAAATAAAAAATAATATCAGATTTTTCTTTTGTAACATACATAGTTTACTATTATACTCGTGTATAAAGTTCCACAAGGAAATGACATTCTAAGCAAAAATGACAAAGTCGAAGTTATATTGGAAAATATTTTTTGATTGATAGTAAGGCCCCGATTGTATTTTCTTCTCTAAGAATACCACGGGTCCCATTTCTTCACAAAGCTTCACTGGTGAGTAGAATGGTCGACCGAGTTTTATACCGCCAAATTTCGGAATGTTTTGAATTTTTCTAGTATTTTTTTAAAAATTTATTATTCATACGGGTGTAGATGGAACTATGTTTACCTTTGTATTTTCGAAAAGCAACATTCATATCAAATAATTTTTATATATTACCTTCAAAATTTCATCTAACAATCATCAATAAAATTCACTTATAATTGAGTCGATGGCTCCTCTCAGGAATTCTATCAAGTTAACCACACTTTGTTTTCTTTTTCCTGTTTTTATCAAATGCATATATTCTAGGAGTAGGCGACATTATGACACACAACTCAAATTAAATAAATAAATTACATCAAAGCTTGAACACCACAAAGCTATGCATCAAGCATGCGTGCCAATATAAAATACTAAATTAGCAATATAGATATGGGAAATAGGTAATATTACCTCAGAACATTTGGATCAGTGTCCGTTATCACCTGATCGGGAGATTCGCGATGTTGCGATTTATATTGATGTGTGATGGAAGGCGCTCCGCGATCTGCATCACTGTGTGTGCCTCATTCGCGTGAAGAGCGGAGCAGATCCAATGGAGTTCGTGAGCGTGGCAACTCGTGAACTTCATCAGCACTGCGTGCCCTACCATGGTCGTCCTCCCCTTGGAGTCTAGCATGAATGCCCCTCTCGCGTCCGCCCCCACCACCGGCTCGCGGTTGTCGCCGGCCCAACGTAGGAGGAGAAAGCTGCGACAGCGAGACCAGGCTGCCCATTGTTCGTTCGACGATGACCATAGGAGATTGGGGAATAGATTGAATAAGGAAGGTCATAGCGATGAGAAGGAAACCCAATAATCTGGCTAGGGCAACGCAACCAGGCTAAGCACTTTTTGTTTGAGAGGAGCGTACAGGCTAAACAGATCGAATCCCAACTATGAGCGGCTTCGTGGGCTACCTGCATGCATCTCTGCGTGCGTCTCCCTGGGCCATGGTCTACGTGGATAGTACCTGGATGGGGCCCCTATACTTGGGGGGCCCGGGGCGGCCGCCCCCTCTGCCTCCCTCAGGGCCGGCCCTGATGATATAGCTTGAGGCGAGTATGGCTCCCAGATAACTTGATCCTCGTGCAAACTATCAAACTGCACCGTGAAGGACGGGTAGCATCCCTAACCTGGCTATGCGCAAACTGTCTCTGTGCATGACAACAATTAAGCATTAGTAATTGAAGGAAATATGCCCTAGAGGCAATAATAAAGTTATTATTTATTTCCTTATATCATGATAAATGTTTATTATTCATGCTAGAATTGTATTAACCCGAAACATAATACATGTGTGAATACATAGACAAACAGAGTGTCACTAGTATGCCTCTACTTGACTAGCTTGTTGATCAAAGATGGTTATGCTTCCTAGCCATAGACATGAGTTGTCATTTGATTAACGGGATCACAACATTAGGAGAATGATGTGATTGACATGACCCATTCCGTTAGCTTAGCACCCGATCATTTAGTATGTTGCTATTGCTTTCTTCATGACTTATACATGTTCCTATGACTATGAGATTATGCAACTCCCGTTTGCCGGAGGAACACTTTGTGTGCTACCAAACGTCACAACGTAACTGGGTGATTATAAAGGAGCTCTACAGGTGTCTCCAAAGGTACATGTCGGGTTGGCGTATTTTGAGATTAGGATTTGTCACTCCGATTGTCGGAGAGGTATCTCTGGGCCCTCTCGGTAATGCACATCACTTAAGCCCTGCAAGCATTGCAACTAATGAGTTAGTTGCGGGATGATGTATTACGGAACGAGTAAATAGACTTGCCGGTAACGAGATTGAACTAGGTATTGAGATACCGACGATCGAATCTCGGGCAAGTAACATACCGATGACAAAGGGAACAACGTATGTTGTTATGCGGTCTGACCGATAAAGATCTTCATAGAACATGTGGGAGCCAATATGAGCATCCAGGTTCCGCTATTGGTTATTGACCGGAGATGTGTCTCGGTCATGTCTACATAGTTCTCGAACCCGTAGGGTCCGCACGCTTAACGTTTCGATGACAGTTATATTATGAGTTTATATGTTTTGATGTACCGAAGGTTATCGGAGTCCCGGATGTGATCACGGACATGACGAGGAGTCTCGAAATGGTTGGGACATGAAGATTGATATATTGGAAGCCTACGTTTGGATATCGGAAGTGTTCCGGGTGAAATCGGGATTTTACCGGAGTACCGGGAGGTTACCGGAAGCCCCCGGTAACTTAATGGGCCTTAGTGGGCCTAGGTGGAAGAGAGGAGAGGAGGCAAGGGCTGGCCGCGCGCCCCTCCCCCCTAGTCCGAATAGGACAAGGAGAGGGGGGCGGCGCCCCCCTTCCTTCCTTCTCCTCCACTCCTTCCCCCTCCCAAGTCCTAATCCAACTAGGAAAGGGGGGACATCGGGAGTAGGACTCCTCCGGCGTGCCTCCTCCTATGGCCGGCCGCACCCCCCCTTGCTCCTTTATATACGGGGGCAGGGGGCACCCCAAAGACACAACAATTGATCAATTTGATCTTTTAGCCGTTTGCGGTGCCCCCCTCCACCATAGTCCACCTCGGTAATACTGTAGCGGTGCTTAGGCGAAGCCCTGTGTCGGTAGAACATCAACATCGTCACCACGCCGTCGTGCTGACGAAACTCTCCCTCAACACTCGGCTGGATCGGAGTTCGAGGGACGTCATCGGGCTAAACGTGTGTTGAACTCGGAGGTGCCATACGTTCGGTACTTGATCGGTCGGATCGTGAAGACGTACGACTACATCAACCGCGTTGTGCTCACTCTTCCGCTTTCGGTCTACGAGGGTACGTGGACAATACTCTCCCCTCTCGTTTCTATGCATCACCATGATCTTGCGTGTGCGTAGGAATTTTTTTGAAATTACTACGTTCCCCAACAGTGGCATCCGAGCCTGGTTTTATGCGTAGATGTCATATGCATGAGTAGAACACAAGTGAGTTGTGGGCAATATATGTCATACTGCTTACCAGCATGTCATACTTTGGTTCGGCGGTATTGTTGGATGAAGCGGCCCAGACCGACATTACGCGTACGCCTACGCGAGACTGGTTCTACCGACGTGCTTTACACACAGGTGGCTGGCGGGTGTCTGTTTCTCCAACTTTAGTTGAACCGAGTATGGCTACACCCGGTCCTTGCGAAGGTTAAAACAACACCAACTTGACAAACTATCGTTGTGGTTTTTGATCCGTAGGTAAGAACGGTTCTTGCTAAGCCCGTAGCAGCCACGTAAAATTTGCAACAACAAAGTAGAGGACGTCTAACTTGTTTTTGCAGGCATGTTGTGATGTGATATGATCAAGACATGATGCTAAATTTTATTGTATGAGATGATCATGTTTTGTAACCGAGTTATCGGCAACTGGCAGGAGCCATATGGTTGTTGCTTTATTGTATGCAATGCAATCGCCCTGTAATGCTTTACTTTATCACTAAGCGGTAGCGATAGTCGTAGAAGCATAAGATTAGCGAGAAGACAACGATGTTGTGATGGAGATCAAGGTGTCACGCCGGTGACTATGGTGATCATGGAGGTGCTTCGGAGATGGAGATCACAAGCACAAGATGATGATGGCCATATCATATCACTTATATTGATTGCATGTGATGTTTATCTTTTATGCATCTTATCTTGCTTTGATTGACGGTGGCATTATAAGATGATCTCTCACTAAATATCAAAGTATAAGTGTTCTCCCTGAGTATGCACCATTGCGAAAGTTCTTCGTGCTGAGACACCACGTGATGATCGGGTGTGATAGGCTCTACGTTCAAATACAACGGGTGCAAAACAGTTGCACACGCGGAATACTCAGGTTAAACTTGACGAGCCTAGCATAAAACAGATATGGCCTCGGAACACGAAGACCGAAAGGTCGAGTGTGAATCATATAGTAGATATGATCAACATAGTGATGTTCACCATTGAAACTACTCCATCTCACGTGATGATCGGACATGGTTTAGTTGATTTGGATCACGTGATCACTTAGAGGATTAGAGGGATGTCTATCTAAGTGGGAGTTCTTAAGTAATATGATTAATTGAACTTAAATTTATCATGAACTTAGTACCTGATAGTATCTTGCTTGTCTATGTTGATTGTACATAGATGGCCCGTGTTGTTGTTCCGTTGAATTTTAATGTGTTCCTTGAGAAAGCAAAGTTGAAAGATGATGGTAGCAATTACACGGACTGGGTCCGTAACTTGAGGATTATCCTCATTGCTGCACAGAAGAATTACGTCCTGGAAGCACCGCTGGGTGCCGGGCCTGCTGCAGGAGCAACACCAGATGTTGTGAACGTCTGGCAGAGCAAAGCTGATGACTACTCAATAGTTCAGTGTGCCATGCTTTACGGCTTAGAATTGGGTCTTCAACGACGTTTTGAACGTCATGGAGCATATGAGATGTTCCAGGAGTTGAGGTTAATATTTCAAGCAAATTCCCGGCTTGAGAGATATGAAGTCTCCAATAAGTTCTACAGCTGCAAGATGGAGGAGAATAGTTCTGTCAGTGAGCATATACTCAAGATGTCTGGGTATAATAATCACTTGATTCAACTGGGAGTTAATCTTCCGGATGATAGCGTCATTGACAGAATTCTCCAATCACTGCCACCAAGCTACAAGAGCTTCGTGATGAACTATAACATGCAAGGGATGGATACGACAATTCCCAAGCTCTTCGCAATGCTAAAGGCTGCAGAGGTAGAAATCAAGAAGGAGCATCAAGTGTTGATGGTCAACAAGGCCACTAGTTTCAAGAAAAAGGGCAAAGGGAAGAAGAAGGGGAACTTCAAGAAGAACGGTAAGCAAGTTACTGCTCAAGAGAAGAAACCCCAAGTCTGGACCTAAGCCTAAAACTGAGTGCTTCTACTGCAAGAAAACTGGTCACTGGAAGCGGAACTGCCCCAAGTATTTGGCGGATAAGAAGGATGGCAAGGTGAACAAAGGTATATGTGATATACATGTTATTGATGTGTACCTTACTAATGCTCGCAGTAGCACCAGGGTATTTGATACTGGTTCTGTTGCTAATATTAGCAACTCGAAACAGGGGCTACGGATTAAGCGAAGATCGGCTAAGGACGAGGTGACGATGCGCGTGGGAAATGGTCCCAAAGTTGATGTGATCACGGTCGGCACACTACCTCTACATCTACCTTCGGGATTAGTATTAGACCTGAATAATTGTTATTTGGTGCCAGCATTAAGCATGAACATTATATCTGGATCTTGTTTGATGCGAGACGGTTATTCATTTAAATCAGAGAATAATGGTTGTTCTATTTATATGAGTAATATCTTTTATGGTCATGCACCCTTGAAGAGTGGTCTATTCTTATTGAATCTCGATAGTAGTGACGCACATATTCGTAATGTTGAAGCCAAAAGACGCAGAGTTGATAATGATAGTGCAACTTATTTGTGGCACTGCCGTTTAGGTCATATCAGTGTAAAGCGCATGAAGAAACTCCATACCGATGGACTTTTGGAACCACTTGATTATGAATCACTTGGTACTTGCGAACCGTGCCTCATGGGCAAGATGACTAAAACGCCGTTCTCCGGTACTATGGAGAGAGCAACAGATTTGTTGGAAATCATACATACAGATGTATGTGGTCCGATGAATGTTGAGGCTCGTGGCAGATATCGTTATTTTCTCACCTTCACAGATGACTTAAGCAGATATGGGTATATCTACTTACTGAAACATAAGTCTGAAACATTTGAAAAGTTCAAAGAATTTCAGAGTGAAGTTGAAAATCATCATAACAAGAAAATAAAGTTTCTACGATCTGATCGTGGAGGAGAATATTTGAGTTACGAGTTTGGTGTACATTTGAAACAATACGGAATAGTTTCGCAACTCACGCCACCCGGAACACCACAACGTAATGGTGTGTCCGAACTTCATAATCGTACTTTACTAGATATGGTGCGATCTATGATGTCTCTTACTGATTTACCGCTATCGTTTTGGGGTTATGCTTTAGAGACGGCCGCATTCACGTTAAATAGGGCACCGTCAAAATCCGTTGAGACGACGCCTTATGAACTATGGTTTGGCAAGAAACCAAAGTTGTCATTTCTGAAAGTTTGGGGCTGCGATGCTTATGTGAAAAAGCTTCGACCTGATAAGCTCGAACCCAAATCGGAGAAATGTGTCTTCATAGGATACCCAAAGGAGACTATTGGGTACACCTTCTATCACAGATCCGAAGGCAAGACTTTTGTTGCTAAATTCGGAAACTTTCTAGAGAAGGAGTTTCTCTCGAAAGAAGTGAGTGGGAGGAAAGTAGAACTTGATGAGGTAACTATACCTGCTCCCTTATTGGAAAGTAGTTCATCACAGAAACCGGTTTCTGTGACACCTACACCAATTAGTGAGGAAGTTGATGATGATGATCATGAAACTTCAGATCAAGTTACTACTGAGCCTCGTAGATCAACCAGAGTAAGATCCGCACCAGAGTGGTACGGTAATCCTGTTCTGGAAGTCATGCTACTAGATCATGATGATGTTGGGGAACGTAGTAATTTCGAAAAATTTCCTACGCACACGCAAGATCATGGTGATGCACAGCAACAAGAGGGGAGAGTGTTGTCTACGTACCAACGCAGACCGACTGCGGAAGCGATCACACAACATAGAGGAAGTAGTCGTACGTCTTCTTCCCGATCCGACCGATCCAAGCACCGTTACTCCGGCACCTCCGAGTTCTTAGCACACGTTCAGCTCGATGACGATCCTCGGGCTCCGATCCAGCAAAGCGTCGAGGAAGAGTTCCGTCAGCACGATGGCGTGGTGACGATCTTGATGTACTACCGACGCAGGGCTTCGCCTAAGCACTACAACGATATGATCGAGGTGGAATATGGTGGCAGGGGGCACCGCACACGGCTAAGGAACGATCTCAAGGATCAACTTGTGTGTCTTGGGGTGTCCCCTGCCCCCGTATATAAAGGTTGGAGGGAGGGGGGCTGGCCGGCCAGAGAGAGGGAGGCGCAGGAGGAGTCCTACTCCTACCGGGAGTAGGACTCCCCCCTCCAATCCTATTCCAACTAGGACTCTCAAGAGTGAAAGGAGAGAGAGGGGGGCCGGCCCCTTCTCCTAGTCCTACTAGGACTTGGGGAAGGGGGGGCGCGGCCAGCTGTGGGCTGCCCCTTTTCTCTTTTCCACTAAGGCCCAATAGGCCCATTAGTCTCCCGGGGGGTTCCGGTAACCCTCCCGGTATTCCGGTAAAATCCCGATTTCACCCGGAACACTTCCGATGTCCAAACATAGGCTTCCAATATATCAATCTTTACGTCTCGACCATTTCGAGACTCCTCGTCATGTCCGTGATCTCATCCGGGACTCCGAACAACCTTCGGTACATCAAAATGCATAAACTCATAATAACTGTCATCGTAACGTTAAGCGTGCGGACCCTACGGTTCGAGAACAATGTAGACATGACCGAGACACGTCTCCGGTCAATAACCAATAGCGGGACCTGGATGCCCATATTGGCTCCTACATATTCTACGAAGATCTTTATCGGTCAGACCGCATAACAACATACGTTGTTCCCTTTGTCATCGGTATGTTACTTGCCTGAGATTCGATCGTCGGTATCCAATACCTAGTTCAATCTCGTTACCAGCAAGTCTCTTTACTCGTTCCGTAATACATCATCACACAACTAACATATTAGTTGCAGTGCTTGCAAGGCTTATGTGATGTGCATTACCGAGAGGGCCCAGAGATACCTCTCCGACAATCGGAGTGACAAACCCTAATCTCGAAATACGCCAACCCAACATCTACCATTGGAGACACCTGTAGTACTCCTTTATAATCACCCAGTTACGTTGTGACGTTTGGTAGTACCCAAAGTGTTCCTCCGGTAAACGGGATTTGCATAATCTCATAGTTATAGGAACATGTATAAGTCATGAAGAAAGCAATAGCAACATACTAAACGATCGGGTGCTAAGCTAATGGAATGGGTCATGTCAATCAGATCATTCAACTAATGATGTGACCTCGTTAATCAAATAACAACTCTTTGTTCATGGTTAGGAAACATAACCATCTTTGATTAACGAGCTAGTCAAGTAGAGGCATACTAGTGACACTCTGTTGGTCTATGTATTCACACATGTATTATGTTTCCGGTTAATACAATTCTAGCATGAATAATAAACATTTATCATGATATAAGGAAATAAATAACAACTTTATTATTGCCTCTAGGGCATATTTCCTTCAGTCTCCCACTTGCACTAGAGTCAATAATCTAGTTTACACAGTAATGATTCTAACACCCATGGAGCCTTGGTGTTGATCATGTTTTGCTCGTGGAAGAGGCTTAGTCAACGGGTCTGCAACATTCAGATCCGTATGTATCTTGCAAATCTCTATGTCTCTCACCTGGACTAAATCCCGGATGGAGTTGAAGCGTCTCTTGATGTGTTTGGTTCTTTTGTGAAATCTGGATTCCTTTGCCAAGGCAATTGCACCAGTATTGTCACAGAAGATTTTCATTGGACCCGATGCACTAGGTATGACACCTAGATCGGATATGAACTCCTTCATCCAGACTCCTTCATTTGCTGCTTCCGAAGCAGCTATGTACTCCGCTTCACATGTAGATCCCGCTACGACGCTTTGTTTAGAACTGCACCAACTGACAGCTCCACCGTTTAAAGTAAACACGTATCCGGTTTGCGATTTAGAATCGTCCGGATCAGTGTCAAAGCTTGCATCAACGTAACCTCTTACGGTGAGCTCTTTGTCACCTCCATATACGAGAAACATATCCTTAGTCCTTTTCAGGTATTTCAGGATGTTCTTGACCGCTGTCCAGTGATCCATTCCTGGATTACTTTGGTACCTCCCTGCTAAACTTATAGCAAGGCACACATCAGGTCTGGTACACATCATTGCATACATGATAGAGCCTATGGCTGAAGCATAGGGAACATCTTTCATTTTCTCTCTATCTTCTGCAGTGGTCGGGCATTGAGTCTGACTCAACTTCACACCTTGTAACACAGGCAAGAACCCTTTCTTTGCTTGATCCATTTTGAACTTCTTCAAAATTTTGTCAAGGTATGTGCATTGTGAAAGTCCAATTAAGCGTTTTGATCTATCTCTATAGATCTTTATGCCTAATATGTAAGCAGCTTCCCCGAGGTCTTTCATCGAAATTTTTTTATTCAAGTATCCCTTTATGCTATCCAGAAATTCTATATCATTTCCAATCAGCAATATGTCATCCACATATAATATCAGAAATGCTATAGAGCTCCCACTCACTTTCTTGTAAATACAGGCTTCTCCAAAAGTCTGTATAAAGCCAAATGCTTTGATCACACTATCAAAGCGTTTATTCCAACTCCGAGATGCTTGCACCAGTCCATAAATGGATCGCTGGAGTTTGCATACTTTGTTAGCTCCCTTTGGATTGACAAAACCTTCTGGTTGCATCATATACAACTCTTCTTCCAGAAATCCATTCAGGAATGCAATTTTGACATCCATCTGCCATATTTCATAATCATAAAATGCGGCAATTGCTAACATAATTCTGACGGACTTAAGCATCGCTACGGGTGAGAAGGTCTCATCGTAGTCAACCCCTTGAACTTGTCGAAAACCTTTCGCGACAAGTCGAGCTTTATAGACAGTAATATTACCGTCAGCGTCAGTCTTTTTCTTGAAGATCCATTTATTCTCAATTGCTTGCCGATCATCGGGCAAGTCAACCAAAGTCCATACTTTGTTTTCATACATGGATCCCATCTCAGATTTCATGGCCTCAAGCCACTTTGCGGAATCTGGGCTCACCATCGCTTCTTCATAGTTCGTAGGTTCATCATGATCTAGTAGCATGACTTCCAGAACTGGATTACCGTACCACTCTGGTGCGGATCTCACTCTGGTTGATCTACGTGGTTCAGTAGTATCTTGTCCTGAAGCTTCATGATCATCATCATTAGCTTCCTCACTGATTGGTATAGGTGTCGCAGAAACAGTTTTCTGTGATGTACTATTTTCTAATAAGGGAGCAGGTACAGTTACCTCGTCAAGTTCTACTTTCCTCCCACTCACTTCTTTCGAGAGAAACTCCTTCTCTAGAAAGTTTCCGAATTTAGCAACAAAAGTCTTTCCTTCGGATCTGTGATAGAAGGTGTATCCAATAGTTTCCTTTGGATATCCTATGAAGACACATTTCTCCGATTTGGGTTCGAGTTTATCAGGTTGAAGCTTTTTCACATAAGCATCGCAGCCCCAAACTTTAAGAAACGACAACTTTGGTTTCTTGCCAAACCATAGTTCATAAGGTGTTGTCTCAACGGATTTTGATGGTGCCCTATTTAACGTGAATGCGGCCATCTCTAAAGCATAACCCCAAAACGATAGCGGTAAATCAGTAAGAGACATCATAGATCGCACCATATCTAGTAAAGTACGATTACGACGTTCGGACACACCATTACGCTGTGGTGTTCCGGGTGGCGGGAGTTGCGAAACTATTCCACAATTTTTCAAATGTACACCAAACTCGTAACTCAAATATTCTCCTCCACGATCAGATCGTAGAAACTTTATTTTCTTGTTACGATGATTTTCAACCTCACTCTGAAATTCTTTGAACTTTTCAAATGTTTCAGACTTATGTTTCATTAAGTAGATATACCCATATCTGCTTAAATCATCTGTGAAGGTGAGAAAATAACGATATCCGCCACGAGCCTCAATATTCATCGGACCACATACATCGGTATGTATGATTTCCAATAAATCTGTTGCTCTCTCCATAGTACCGGAGAACGGTGTTTCAGTCATCTTGCCTATGAGGCACGGTTCGCAAGTACCAAGTGATTCATAATCAAGTGGTTCCAAAAGCCCATCAGTATGGAGTTTCTTCATGCGCTTTACACCGATATGACCTAAACGGCAGTGCCACAAATAAGTTGCACTATCATTATTAACTTTGCATCTTTTGGCTTCTACATTATGAATATGTGTATCACTACTATCGAGATTCAACAAGAATAGACCACTCTTCAAAGGTGCATGACCATAAAAGATATTACTCATATAAATAGAACAACCATTATTCTCTGATTTAAATGAATAACCGTCTCGCATCAAACAAGATCCAGATATAATGTTCATGCTCAACGCTGGCACCAAATAACAATTATTTAGGTCTAATATTAATCCCGAAGGTAGATGTAGAGGTAGCGTGCCGACCGCGATCACATCGACTTTGGAACCGTTTCCCACGCGCATCGTCACCTCGTCCTTTGCTAGCGTCCGCTTATTCCGTAGTCCCTGTTTCGAGTTGCAAATATTAGCAACAGAACCAGTATCAAATACCCAGGTGCTACTGCGAGCTCTAGTAAGGTACACATCAATAACATGTATATCACATATACCTTTGTTCACTTTGCCATCCTTCTTATCCGCCAAATACTTGGGGCAGTTCCGCTTCCAGTGACCAGTCTGCTTGCAGTAGAAGCACTCAGTTTCAGGCTTAGGTCCAGACTTGGGTTTCTTCTCCTGAGCAGCAACTTGCTTGCTGTTCTTCTTGAAGTTCCCTTCTTCTTCCCTTTGCCCTTTTTCTTGAAACTAGTGGTTTTGCTAACCATCAACACTTGATGCTCCTTCTTGATTTCTACCTCCGCAGCTTTCAGCATTGCGAAGAGCTCGGGAATAGTCTTGTTCATCCCTTGCATATTATAGTTCATCACGAAGCTCTTGTAGCTTGGTGGCAGTGATTGGAGAATTCTGTCAATGACGCAATCATCTGGAAGATTAACTCCCATCTGAATCAAGTGATTATTATACCCAGACATTTTGAGTATATGCTCACTGACAGAACTGTTCTCCTCCATCTTGCAGCTATAGAACTTATTGGAGACTTCATATCTCTCAATTCGGGCATTTGCTTGAAATATTAACTTCAACTCCTGGAACATCTCATATGCACCATGACGTTCAAAACGTCGTTGAAGTCCCGATTCTAAGCCGTAAAGCATGGCACACTGAACTATCGAGTAGTCATCAGCTTTGCTCTGCCAGACGTTCATAACATCTGGCGTTGCTCCAGCAGCAGGCCTGTCACCCAGCGGTGCTTCCAGGACGTAATTCTTCTGTGCAGCAATGAGGATAATCCTCAGGTTACGGACCCAGTCCGTGTAATTGCTACCATCATCTTTCAACTTTGCTTTCTCAAGGAACGCATTAAAATTTAACGGAACAACAGCACGAGCCATCTATCTACAATCAACATAAACAAGCAAGATACTATCAGGTACTAAGTTCATGATAAGTTTAAGTTCAGTTAATCAAATTACTTAAGAACTCCCACTTAGATAGACATCCCTCTAATCCTCTAAGTGATCACGTGATCCAAATCAACTAAACCATAACCGATCATCACGTGAGATGGAGTAGTTTTCAATGGTGAACATCGTTATGTTGATCATATCTACTATATGATTCACGCTCGACCTTTCGGTCTCCGTGTTCCGAGGCCATATCTGTATATGCTTGGCTCGTCAAGTATAACCTGAGTATTCCGCGTGTGCAACTGTTTTGCACCCGTTGTATTTGAACGTAGAGCCTATCACACCCGATCATCACGTGGTGTCTCAGCACGAAGAACTTTGGCAACGGTGCATACTCAGGGAGAACACTTCTTGATAATTTAGTGAGAGATCATCTTATAATGCTACCGTCAATCAAAGCAAGATAAGATGCATAAAAGGATAAACATCACATGCAATCAATATAAGTGATATGATATGGCCATCATCATCTTGTGCTTGTGATCTCCATCTCCGAAGCACCGTCATGATCACCATCGTCACCGGCGCGACACCTTGATCTCCATCGTAGCATCGTTGTCGTCTCGCCAATCTTATGCTTCCACGACTATCACTACCGCTTAGTAATAAAGTAAAGCATTACATCGCGATTGCATTGCATACAATAAAGCGACAACCATATGGCTCCTGCCAGTTGCCGATAACTCGGTTACAAAACATGATCATCTCATACAATAAAATCAGCATCATGCCTTGACCATATCACATCACAACATGCCCTGCAAAAACAAGTTAGACGTCCTCTACTTTGTTGTTGCAAGTTTTACGTGGCTGCTACGGGCTTAAGTAAGAACTCATCTCACCTACGCATCAAAACCACAACGATAGTTTCGTCAAATAGACTCCGTTTTAACCTTCTCAAGGACCAGGCGTAGTCACACTTGGTTCAACTAAAGTTGGAGAGACAGTGTTCCGCAAGCCATCTATGTGCAAAGCACGTCAAGGGAACCGGTCTCGCGTAAGAGTACGCGTAAGGTTGGTTCGGATCGTCTCACCCAACAATACCGCCGAACCAAAGTATGACATGCTAGTAGGCAGTATGACTTGTATCGCCCACAACTCACTTGTGTTCTACTCGTGCAAATAACATCAAACCATAAAACCTAGGCTCGGATGCCACTGTTGGGGAACGTAGTAATTTCGAAAATTTTCCTACGCACATGCAAGATCATGGTGATGCACAGCAACGAGAGGGGAGAGTGTTGTCTACGTACCAACGCAGACCGACTGCGGAAGCGATCACACAATGTAGAGGAAGTAGTCGTACGTCTTCTTCCCGGTCCGACCGATCCAAGCACCGTTACTCCGGCACCTCCGAGTTCTTAGCACACGTTCAGCTCGATGACGATCCTCGGGCTTCGATCCAGCAAAGCGTCGAGGAAGAGTTCCGTCAGCACGACGGCGTGGTGACGATCTTGATGTACTACCGACGCAGGGCTTCGCCTAAGCACTACAACGGTATGATCGAGGTGGAATATGGTGGCAGGGGGCACCGCACACGGCTAAGGAACGATCTCAAGGTTCAACTTGTGTGTCTTGGGGTGTCCCCTGCCCCCGTATATAAAGGTTGGAGGGAGGGGGGCTGGCCGGCCAGAGAGAGGGAGGCGCAGGAGGAGTCCTACTCCTACCGGGAGTAGGACTCCCCCCTCCAATCCTATTCCAACTAGGACTCTCAAGAGGGAAAGGAGAGAGAGGGGGGCCGGCCCCTTCTCCTAGTCCTACTAGGACTTGGGGAAGGGGGGGGGGCGCGGCCAGCTGTGGGCTGCCCCTTTTCTCTTTTCCACTAAGGCCCAATAGGCCCATTAGTCTCCCGGGGGGTTCCGGTAACACTCCCGGTATTCCGGTAAAATCCCGATTTCACCCAGAACACTTCCGATGTCCAAACTGTTGGGGAACGTAGCAGAAATTCAAAAATTTCCTACGTGTCACCAAGATCTATCTATGGAGAGACTAGCAACGAGGGGAAGGAGAGTGCATCTACATACCCTTGTAGATCGCTAAGCGGAAGCGTTCAAGTGAACGGGGTTGATGGAGTCGTACTCGTCGTGATCCAAATCACCGATGACCACGTGCCGAACGGACGGCACCTCCGCGTTCAACACACGTACAGCCCGGTGACGTCTCCCACGCCTTGATCCAGCAAGGAGAGAGGGAGAGGTTGAGGAAGACTTCATCCATCAGCAGCACAACGGCGTGGTGGTGGTGGAGGAGCGTGGCTATCCTGCAGGGCTTCGCCAAGCACCACAGAAGAGGAGGAAGAGGAGACGCAGGGCTGCACCAAGAGAGATTGAATCGCGTGTGTGTTGGGCAGCCCCCTAGGCCTCATATATATAGGGGAAGGGGAGGGGCTGCGCCCCCTCTAGGGTTTCCCACCCCAAAGGGGGGCGGCAGCCCTAGATGGCCAAGGGGTGGCGGCCAAGGGAGGGGAGAAGGGGGAGGCGCCCCTAGGGTGGGCCTTAAGGCCCATCTGGACCTAGGGTTTGCCTCCTCCCACTTCCCCTGCGCCTTGGGCCTTGGTGGGAGGTGCACCAGCCCACTAAGGGTCTGGTCCCTCACCACTCTTGGCCCATGCAACCTTCTGGGGTTGGTGGCCCCACTTGGTGGACCCCCGGGACCCTCCCGATGGTCCCGGTACGTTACCGATAAACCCCGAAACTTTTCTGGTGACCAAAACAGGACTTCCCATATATAAATCTTTACCTCCGGACCATTCCGGAACTCCTCGTGACGTCCGGGATCTCATCCGGGACTCCGAACAACATTCGGTAACCACATACAAACTTCCTTTATAACCCTAGCGTCATCGAACCTTAAGTGTGTAGACCCTACGGGTTCGGGAGACATGCAGACATGACCGAGACGTTCTCCGGTCAATAACCAACAGCGAGATCTGGATACCCATGTTGGCTCCCACATGTTCCACGATGATCTCATCGGATGAACCACGATGTCAAGGACTTAATCAATCCCGTATACAATTCCCTTTGTCTAGCGGTATTGTACTTGCCCGAGATTCGATCGTCGGTATCCCGATACTTGTTCAATCTCGTTTCCGGCAAGTCTCTTTACTCGTTCCGTAACACATCATCCCGTGATCAACTCCTTGATCACATTGTGCACATTATGATGATGTCCTACCGAGTGGGCCCAGAGATACCTCTCCGTTTACACGGAGTGACAAATTCCAGTCTCGATTCGTGCCAACCCAACAGACACTTTCGGAGATACCTGTAATGCACCTTTATAGCCACCCAGTTACGTTGTGACGTTTGGAACACCCAGAGTATTCCTACGGTATCCGGGAGTTGCACAATCTCATGGTCTAAGGAAATGATACTTAACATTAGAAAAGCTTCAGCATACGAACTACACGATCTAGTGCTATGCTTAGGATTGGGTCTTGTCCATCACATCATTCTCCTAATGATGTGATCCCGTTATCAATGACATCCAATGTCCATGGTCAGGAAACCGTAACCATCTATTGATCAACGAGCTAGTCAACTAGAGGCTTACTAGGGACATGGTGTTGTCTATGTATCCACACATGTATCTGAGTTTCCTATCAATACAATTATAGCATGGATAATAAACGATTATCATGAACAAGGAAATATAATAATAATCAATTTATTATTGCCTCTAGGGCATATTTCCAACAGTCTCCCACTTGCACTAGAGTCAATAATCTAGTTCACATCGCCATGTGATTAACACTCACAGGTCACATCGCCATGTGACTAACACCCAAGAGTTTACTAGAGTCAGTAATCTAGTTCACATCACTATGTGATTAACACTCAATGAGTTCTGGGTTTGATCATGTTGCTTGTGAGAGAGGTTTTAGTCAACGGGTCTGAACCTTTCAGATCCGTGTGTGCTTTACAAATCTCTATGTCATCTCCTAGATGTAGCTACCACGTTCTATTTGGAGCTATTCCAAATAACTGTTCTACTTGGAGCTATTCTAAATTGTTGCTCCATTATACGTATCCGGTATCTCTACTCAGAGCTATCCGGATAGGTGTTAAGCTTGCATCGACGTAACCCTTTACGACGAACTCTTTTACCACCTCCATAATCGAGAAAAATTCCTTAGTCCACTAATTACTAAGGATAACTTTGACCGCTGTCCTGTGATCCATTCTTGGATCACTCTTGTACCCCTTGACTGACTCATGGCAAGGCACACTTCAGGTGCGGTACACAGCATAGCATACTGTAGAGCCTACGTCTTAAGCATAGGGGACGACCTTCGTCCTTTCTCTCTATTCTGCCGTGGTCGAGCTTTAAGTCTTAACTTCATACCTTACAACTCAGGCAAGAACTTCTTCTTTGACTGATCCATCTTGAACACCTTCAAGATCATGTCAAGGTATGTGCTCATTTGAAAGTACCATTAAGCGTTTTGATCTATCCTTATAGATCTTGATGCTCAATGTTCAAGTAGCTTAATCCAGGTTTTCCATTGAAAAACACTTTCCAAATAACCCTATATGCTTTCCAGAAATTCTACGTCATTTCTGATCAACAATATGTCAACAACATATATTCATCAGAAATTCTATAGTGCTCCCACTCACTTCTTTGGAAATACAAGTTTCTCATAAACTTTGTATAAACCAAAATCTTTGATCATCTCATCAAAGCACACATTCCAACTCCGAGATGCTTACTCCAGTCCTTAGAAGGATTGCTGGAGCTTTGCATACTAATTAGCATATTTCAAGATTGACAAAACCTTCTGGTTGTATCACATACAACCTTTCCTCATAAATCGTCGAGGAAACAATGTTTTGACATCCTATCTGCAAGATTTCATAAATAGTGCAGTAACTGCTAATATAATTCCAACAGACTCTTAGCATCGCTACGAGTGAGAAAGTCTCATCGTAGTCAACTCCTTGAACTTGTCGAAAACATCTTAACGACAAGTCGAGCTTTCTTAATGGTGACATTTACCATCATTGTCCGTCTTCCTTTTAAAATCCATCTGTACTCAACAGCCTTACGACCATCAAGTAGTTCTTCCAAAGTCTACACTTTGTTTTCATACATGGATCCTCTCTCGGATTTTATGGCCTCGAGCCATTTATCGGAATCCGGGCCCACCATCGCTTCTCCATAGCTCGTAGGTTCATTGTTGTCTAGCAACATGACTTCCAAGACAGGATTACGTACCACTCAGAAGTAGTACGCATCCTTGTCATCCTACGAGGTTTGGGAGTGACTTGATCCGAAGTCTCGTGATCAATATCATAAGCTTCCACTTCAATTGGTGTAGGTGCCACAGGAACAATTTCCTGTGCCCTGCCATACACTAGTTGAAGAGATGGTTCAATAACCTCATCAAGTTTCCACCATCCTCCCACTCAATTCTTTCGAGAGAAACTTTTCCTCGAGAAAGGACCCGATTCTAGAAACAATCCCTTATTGCTTTCGGATCTAAGACAGGAGGTATACCCAACTGTTTTGGGTGTCCTATGAAGATGCATTTATCCGCTTTGGGTTCGAGCTTATCAGCCTGAAACTTTTCACATAAGCGTCGCAGCCCCAAACCTTTTAAGAAATGACAGCTTAGGTTTCTCTAAACCATAGTTCATACGGTGTCATCTCATCGGAATTACGTGGTGCCCTATTTAAAGTGAATGTGGTTGTCTCTAATGCCTAACCCATAAACTATTGTGGTAATTCGATAAGAGACATCATGGTATGCATCATATCCAATAGGGTGCAGTTATGATGTTCGGACACACCATCACACTATGGTGTTCCAGGCTGTATTGGTTGTGAAACAATTTCCACAATGTCTTAATTCTGTGCCAAACTCGTAATTCAGATATTCATCTCTATGATCATATCATAGATACTTTATCCTCTCGTCACGATGATCTTTAAACTTCACCCTGAAATTACTTGAACCTTTCAATAATTCAAACTCGTGATTCATCAAGTAAATATACTCAACAAAATCATCTGTGAAGTAAGAACATAACGATATCCACTACATGCCTCGGCACTCATTGGATTGCACACATCAAAATGCATTACTTCCAACAAGTTGCTTTCTAGTTCCATTTTACTAAAACCGAGGCTTTCAGTCATCTTGCCCATGTGGTATGATTTGCATGTCTCAAGTGATTCAAAATCAAGTGAGTACAAAGCGGTCCATTTGCATGGAGTTTCTTCATGCATATATACCAACAGACATGGTTCGCATGTCTCAAACTTTTCAAAAATGAGTGAGCCTAAAGATCCATCAACATGGAGCTTCCTCATGCGTTTTATACCGATATGACTTACGTGGCAGTGCCACAAGTAGGTGGTACTATCATTACTATCTTTTGGCATGAACATGTGTATCACTACGATCGAGATTCAATAAACCATTCATTTTAGGTGTAAGACCATTGAAGGTATTATTCAAATAAACAGAGTAACCATTATCCTCCTTAAATGAATAACCGTATTGCGATAGACATAATCCAATCATGTCTATGCTCAACGCAAACACCAAATAACAATTATTTAGTTAACACAATCTCGATGGTAGAGGGAGCGTGCGATGCTTGATCATATCAACATGGAAACACTTCCAACACATATCGTCAGCTCACCTTTAGCTAGTCTCCGTTTATTCCGTAGCTTTTATTTCGAGTTACTAACACTTAGCAACCGAACCGGTATCTAATACCCTGGTGCTACTAGGAGTACTAGTAAAGTACACATCAACACAATGTATATCCAATATACTTCTATCGACCTTGCCAGCCTTCTAATCTACCAAGTATCTAGGGTAATTCCGCTCCAGTGGTTGTTCCCCTTATTACAGAAGCACTTAGTCTCGGGTTTGGGTTCAACCTTGGGTTTCTTCACTAGAGCAGCAGCTGATTTGCCGTTTCATGAAGTATCCCTTCTTGCCCTTGCCCTTCTTGAAACTAGTGGTTTCACTAACCATCAACAATTGATGCTCCTTCTTGATCTCTACTTTTGCGGTGTCAAACATCGCGAATATCTAAAGGATCATCATATATGTCCCTGATATATTATAGTTCATCACGAAGCTCTAGCAGCTTGGTGGTAATGACTTCGAAGAAACATCACTATCTCATCTGGAAGATCAACTCCCACTCGATTCAAATGATTGTTGTACTCAGACAATCTGAGCACAAGCTCAACAATTGAGCTTTTCTCCCTTAGTTTGTAGGCTAAGAAAATCGTCGGAGGTCTTATACCTCTTGACGTGGGCACGAGCCTGAAATCCCAATTTCAGCCCTCAAAACATCTCATATGTTTCGCGACGTTTCAAAACGTCTTCGGTGCCTCAACTCTAAACCGTTTAACTGAACTATCATGTAGTTATCAAAACGTGTATGTCAGATGTTCGCAACATCCACAGACGACGTTCGAGGTTCAGCACACTGAGCGGTGCATTAAGGACATAAGCCTTCTAAGAAGCAATGAGGACAATCCTCAGTTTACGGACCTAGTCCGCATAATTGCTACTATCAACTTTCAACTAATTTTCTCTAGGAACATATCTAAACAGTAGAACTATAGCGTGAGCTACGACATAATTTGCAAAATCCTTTTGACTATGTTCAGGATAATTAAGTTCATCTTATGAACTCCCACTTAGATAGACATCCCTCTAGTCATCTAAGTGATTACATGATCCGAGTCAACTAGGCCGTGTCCGATCATCACGTGAGACGGACTAGTCAACGTCGGTGAACATCTTCATGTTGATCGTATCTTCTATACGACTCATGCTCGACCTTTCGGTCTTCTGTGTTCCGAGGCCATGTCTGTACATGCTAGGCTCGTCAAGTTAACCCTAAGTGTTTTGCGTGTGTAAATCTGTCTTACACCCGTTGTATGTGAACGTTAGAATCTAACACCCGATCATCACGTGGTGCTTCGAAACACGAACTGTCGCAACGGTGCACAGTTAGGGGAGAACACTTCTTGAAATTGTTGTAAGGGATCATCTTATTTACTACCGTCGTTCTAAGCAAATAAGATGTATAAACATGATAAACATCACATGCAATCAAATAGTGACATGATATGGCCATCATCACTTTGCTCCTTTTGATCTCCATCTTCGGGGCTCCATGATCATCATCGTCACCGGCATGACACCATGATCTCCATCATCGTGTCTTCATGAAGTTGCCTCGCCAACTATTACTTCTACTACTATGGCTAACGGTTAGCAATAAAGTAAAGTAATTACATGATGTTTAAGTTGACACGCAGGTCATAAATAAATAAAGACAACTCCTATGGCTCCTGCTGGTTGTCATACTCATCGACATGCAAGTCGTGATTCCTATTACAAGAACATGATCAATCTCATACATCACATATATCATTCATCACATCCTTTGACCATATCACATCACATAGCATACCCTGCAAAAACAAGTTAGACGTCCTCTAATTGTTGTTTGCATGTTTTACGTGGCTGCTATGGGTTTCTAGCAAGAACGTTCTTACCTACGCAAAGACCACAACGTGATATGCCAATTGCTATTTACCCTTCATAAGGACCCTTTTCATCGAATCCGATCCGACTAAAGTGGGAGAGACAGACACCCGCTAGCCACCTTATGCAACTAGTGCATGTCAGTCGGTGGAACCAGTCTCACGTAAGAGTACGTGTAAGGTCGGTCCGGGCCGCTTCATCCCACGATGCCGCCGAATCAAGATAAGACTAGTAACGGCAAGCATATTGAACAAAATCAACGCCCACAACTACTTTGTGTTCTACTCGTGCATAGAATCTACGCAATAGACCTAGCTCATGATGCCACTGTTGGGGAACGTAGCAGAAATTCAAAATTTTCCTACGTGTCACCAAGATCTATCTATGGAGAGACTAGCAACGAGGGGAAGGAGAGTGCATCTACATACCCTTGTAGATCGCTAAGCGGAAGCATTCAAGTGAACGGGGTTGATGGAGTCGTACTCGTCGTGATCCAAATCACCGATGACCAAGTGCCGAACGGACGGCACCTCCGCGTTCAACACACGTACAGCCCGGTGACGTCTCCCATGCCTTGATCCAGCAAGGAGAGAGGGAGAGGTTGAGGAAGACTCCATCCAGCAGCAGCACAACGGCGTGGTGGTGATGGAGGAGCGTGGCTATCCTGCAGGGCTTCGCCAAGCACCACAGAAGAGGAGGAAGAAGAGACGCAGGGCTGCACCAAGAGAGATTGAATCGCGTGTGTTATGGGCAGCCCCCTAGGCCTCATATATATAGGGGAAGGGGAGGGGCTGCACCCCCTCTAGGGTTCCCACCCCTAGGGGGGCGGCAGCCCTAGATGGCCAAGGGGTGGCGGCCAAGGGGGGGAGGAGAGGGAGGCGCAGGGTGTATGGGCCTTAGGGCCCATATGCCCTTAGGGTTTGCCCCCTCTCCCCTTCTAGGCGCATGGGCCTTAGTGGGGCTGGTGCCCTTGGCCCATGTAGGCCAAGGAGCACTCCCTACAGCCCATGTGCCCCCCCGGGGCAGGTGGCCCCACTTGGTGGACCCCCGGGACCCTCCCGGTGGTCCCGGTACGTTACCGATAAACCCCGAAACTTTTCCGGTGACCAAAACAGGATTCCCATATATAAATCTTTACCTCCGGACCATTCCGGAACTCCTCGTGACGTCCGGGATCTCATCCGGGACTCCGAACAACATTCGGTAACGACATACAAACTTCCTTTATAACCCTAGCGTCATCGAACCTTAAGTGTGTAGACCCTACGGGTTCGGGAGACATGCAGACATGACCGAGACGTTCTCCGGTCAATAACCAACAGCGGGATCTGGATACCCATGTTGGCTCCCACATGTTCCACGATGATCTCATCGGATGAACCACGATGTCAAGGACTTAATCAATCCCGTATACAATTCCCTTTGTCTAGCGGTATTGTACTTGCCCGAGATTCGATCGTCGGTATCCCGATACTTGTTCAATCTCGTTTCCGGCAAGTCTCTTTACTCGTTCCGTAACACATCATCCCGTGATCAACTCCTTGATCACATTGTGCACATTATGATGATGTCCTACCGAGTGGGCCCAGAGATACCTCTCCGTTTACACGGAGTGACAAATCCCAGTCTCGATTCGTGCCAACCCAACAGACACTTTCGGAGATACCTGTAATGCACCTTTATAGCCACCCAGTTACGTTGTGACGTTTGGCACACCCAAAGTATTCCTACGGTATCCGGGAGTTGCACAATCTCATGGTCTAAGGAAATGATACTTGACATTAGAAAAGCTTCAGCATACGAACTACACGATCTAGTGCTATGCTTAGGATTGGGTCTTGTCCATCACATCATTCTCCTAATGATGTGATCCCGTTATCAATGACATCCAATGTCCATGGTCAGGAAACCGTAACCATCTATTGATCAACGAGCTAGTCAACTAGAGGCTTACTAGGGACATGGTGTTGTCTATGTATCCACACATGTATCTGAGTTTCCTATCAATACAATTATAGCATGGATAATAAACGATTATCATGAACAAGGAAATATAATAATAATCAATTTATTATTGCCTCTAGGGCATATTTCCAACACAAACATAGGCTTCCAATATATCAATCTTTACGTCTCGACCATTTCGAGACTCCTCGTCATGTCCGTGATCTCATCCGGGACTCCGAACAACCTTCGGTACATCAAAATGCATAAACTCATAATAACTGTCATCGTAACGTTAAGCGTGCGGACCCTACGGTTCGAGAACAATGTAGACTTGACCGAGACACGTCTCCGGTCAATAACCAATAGCGGGACCTGGATGCCCATATTGGCTCCTACATATTCTACGAAGATCTTTATCGGTCAGACCGCATAACAACATACGTTGTTCCCTTTGTCATCGGTATGTTACTTGCCTGAGATTCGATCGTCGGTATCCAATACCTAGTTCAATCTCGTTACCGGCAAGTCTCTTTACTCGTTCCGTAATACATCATCTCACAACTAACATATTAGTTGCAGTGCTTGCAAGGCTTATGTGATGTGCATTACCGAGAGGGCCCAGAGTTACCTCTCCGACAATCGGAGTGACAAACCCTAATCTCGAAATACGCCAACCCAACATCTACCATTGGAGACACCTGTAGTACTCCTTTATAATCACCCAGTTACGTTGTGACGTTTGGTAGTACCCAAAGTGTTCCTCCGGTAAACGGGAGTTGCATAATCTCATAGTTATAGGAACATGTATATGTCATGAAGAAAGCAATAGCAACATACTAAACGATCGGGTGCTAAGCTAATGGAATGGGTCATGTCAATCAGATCATTCAACTAATGATGTGACCTCGTTAATCAAATAACAACTCTTTGTTCATGGTTAGGAAACATAACCATCTTTGATTAACGAGCTAGTCAAGTAGAGGCATACTAGTGACACTCTGTTGGTCTATGTATTCACACATGTATTATGTTTCCGGTTAATACAATTCTAGCATGAATAATAAACATTTATCATGATATAAGGAAATAAATAACAACTTTATTATTGCCTCTAGGGCATATTTCCTTCAGATGAACCTACGAACTATGAAGAAGCGATGGTGAGCCCAGATTCCGCAAAGTGGCTTGAGGCCAGGAAATCTGAGATGGGATCCATGTATGAGAACAAAGTATGGACTTTGGTTGACTTGCCCGATGATCGGCAAGCAATTGAGAATAAATGGATCATCAAGAAGAAGACTAACGCTGACGTTGATGTTACTGTCTACAAAGCTCGACTTGTTGCGAAAGGTTTTCGACAAGTTCAAGGGATTGACTATGATGAGACCTTCTCACCCGTAGCGATGCTTAAGTCTGTCCGAATCATGTTAGCAATTGCCGCATTTTATGATTATGAAATTTGGCAAATGGATGTCAAAACTGCATTCCTGAATGGATTTCTGGAAGAAGAGTTGTATATGATGCAACCGGAAGGTTTTGTCGATCCAAAGGGAGCTAACAAAGTGTGCAAGCTCCAGCGATCCATTTATGGACTGGTGCAAGCCTCTCGGAGTTGGAATAAACGCTTTGATAGTGTGATCAAAGCATTTGGTTTTATATAGACTTTTGGAGAAGCCTGTATTTACAAGAAAGTGAATGGGAGCTCTGTAGCATTTCTAATATTATATGTGGATGACATATTGCTGATTGGAAATGATATAGAATTTTTGGATAGCATAAAGGGATACTTGAATAAGAGTTTTTCAATGAAAGACCTCGGTGAAGCTGCTTATATATTGGGCATTAAGATCTATAGAGATAGATCAAGACGCTTAATTGGACTTTCACAAAGCACATACCTTGACAAAGTTTTGAAGAAGTTCAAAATGGATCAAGCAAAGAAAGGGTTTCTGCCTGTATTACAAGGTGTGAAGTTGAGTAAGACTCAATTCCCGACCACTGCAGAAGATAGAGAGAAAATGAAAGGTGTTCCCTATGCTTCAGCCATAGGCTCTATCATGTATGCAATGCTGTGTACCAGACCTGACGTGTGCCTTGCTATAAGTCTAGCAGGTAGGTACCAAAGTAATCCAGGAGTGGATCACTGGACAGCGGTCAAGAACATCCTGAAGTACTTGAAAAGGACTAAGGATATGTTTCTCGTTTATGAAGGTGACAAAGAGCTCATCGTAAATGGTTACGTTGATGCAAGCTTTGACACTGATCCAGACGATTCTAAATCACAAACCGGATACGTGTTTACATTAAACGGTGGTGCTGTCAATTGGTGCAGTTCTAAACAAAGCGTCATGGCGGGATCTACATGTGAAGCGGAGTACATAGCTGCTTCGGAAGCAGCAAATGAAGGAGTCTGGATGAAGGAGTTCATATTCGATCTAGGTTTCATACCTAGTGCATCGGGTCCAATGAAAAATCTTTTGTGACAATAATGGAGCAATAGCCTTAGCGAAGGAATCCAGATTTCACAAGAGAACCAAGCACATCAAGAGACGCTTCAATTCCATCCGGGATCTAGTCCAGGTGGGAGACATAGAGATTTGCAAGATGCATACGGATCTGAATGTTGCAGACCCGTTGACTAAGCCTCTTCCACGAGCAAAACATGATCAGCACCAAGGCTCCATGGGTGTTAGAATCATTACTGTGTAATCTAGATTATTGACTCTAGTGCAAGTGGGAGACTGAAGGAAATATGCCCTAGAGGCAATAATAAAGTTATTATTTATTTCCTTATATCATGATAAATGTTTATTATTCATGCTAGAATTGTATTAACTGGAAACATAATACATGTGTGAATACATAGACAAACAGAGTGTCACTAGTATGCCTCTACTTGACTAGCTTGTTGATCAAAGATGGTTATGTTTCCTAGCCATAGACATGAGTTGTCATTTGATTAACGGGATCACATCATTAGGAGAACGATGTGATTGACATGACCCATTCCGTTAGCTTAGCACCCGATCGTTTAGTATGTTGCTATTGCTTTCTTCATGACTTATACATGTTCCTATGACTATGAGATTATGCAACTCCCGTTTGCCGGAGGAACACTTTGTGTGCTACCAAACGTCACAACGTAACTGGGTGATTATAAAGGAGCTCTACAGATGTCTCCAAAGGTACATGTTGGGTTCGCGTATTTTGACATTAGGATTTGTCACTCCGATTGTCGGAGAGGTATCTCTGGGCCCTCTCAGTAATGCACATCACTTAAGCCCTGCAAGCATTGCAACTAATGAGTTAGTTGCAGGATGATGTATTACGGAACGAGTAAAGAGACTTGTCGGTAACAAGATTGAACTAGGTATTGAGATATCGACGATCGAATCTCGGGCAAGTAACATACCGATGACAAAGGGAACAACGTATGTTGTTATGCGGTCTGACCGATAAAGATCTTCGTAGAATATGTGGGAGCCAATATGAACATACAGGTTGCGCTATTGGTTATTGACCGGAGACGTGTCTCGGTCATGTCTACATAGTTCTCGAACCCGTAGGGTCCGCACGCTTAACGTTTGAATGACAGTTATATTATGAGTTTATATGTTTTGATGTACCGAAGGTTGTTCGGAGTCCCGGATGTGATCATGGACATGACGAGGAGTCTCGAAATGGGCGAGACATGAAGATTGATATATTGGAAGCCTATGTTTGGATATCGGAAGTGTTCCGGGTGAAATCGGAATTTTACTGGAGTACCGGGAGGTTACCGGAGCCCCCCGGTAACTTAATGGGCCTTAGTGGGCCTAGGTGGAAGAGAGGAGAGGAGGCAAGGGCTGGCTGCGCGCCCCTCCCCCCTAGTCCGAATAGGACAAGGAGAGGGGGGTGGCGCCCCCCTTCCTTCCTTCTCCTCCACTCCTCCCCCCTCCCAAGTCCTAATCCAACTAGGAAAGGGGGGAGTCCTACTCCCGGTGGGAGTAGGACTCCTCCGGCGCGCCTCCTCCTATGGCCGGCCGCACCCCCCCCCCTTGCTCCTTTATATACGAGGGTAGGGGGCACCCCAAAGACACAACAATTGATCAAGTTGATCGTTTAGCCGTGTGCGGTGCCCCCCTCCACCATAGTCCACCTCGATAATACTGTAGCGGTGCTTAGGCGAAGCCCTGCATCGGTAGAACATCAATATCGTCACCACGCTGTCGTGCTGATGAAACTCTCCCTCAACACTCGGCTGGATCGGAGTTCGAGGGACGTCATCGGGCTGAACGTGTGCTGAACTCGGAGGTGCCGTACGTTCGGTACTTGATCGGTCGGATCGTGAAGACGTACGACTACATTAACCGCGTTGTGCTAACGCTTCCGCTTTCGGTCTACGAGGGTACGTGGACAACACTCTCCCCTCACGTTGCTATGCATCACCATGATCTTGCGTGTGCGTAGGAAATTTTTTGAAATTACTACGTTCCCCAACAGTAATACTATTGAATGGCAAGAAATAATGGAATTAATTGTTACTTAATATAAAAGTATCTCTCGCTGTGCCCAAACAGATCCCATAGTAGGCAAATTGCTGATAGCAGGCACATAAGCCCCAGCTAAGTCCTCCAAACCAAAAGGTTTATCAACGTAGGCATAGGGTCGTCCAATAGGGAATCTCTCGTATGACCAGAGCTGCAACAATAATGGACATCCAACAAGACTAGATTTTCTAGACTTCAACAAGCAAGCTTTGCACAGGCCTCTGTACGTAGCTGCTAACACAGCATAACGAAAACTCCTCTGCAGAATATCCCCAGGGCAACATACGTCAGCTATCTCTCGTGCAATACTGATGAGTCGTGCATCGAAAGTGGTCATGTGGTTCTCGATAAACACCGTCTTGCCGAACAGCCAAAGAATATATGCCTCTAGGGACCGGTCAATCTGTGCCTCCGACAACTGAACATCGGGATATCCTAACGAGACAATCTACATAGAAACGTAATGATTGTATGAACATCGGGGAACTAAAAAATAACATTTGTTTAAGTGGCCATGAAGGTTACCTGAAACTGGCTCAACCATCTAAAAAGAGGCCCGTGAGGATCATTGTCTATGGCCCTAGCAGTCGGCACCGCAGCCAAAAACGGGTCTGCATCGCTGCTTGCCAACCAGATTCTGCCTCTAAGGGACCTATGGCAGCACCGGCCAGAGGTAATCCCAACAAGTAAGACACATCCTGTAAAGTAGGCACCATCTCTCCCCAGGGAAAGTGAAATGTATGTGTCTCTGGTCTCCATCTATCTACTAAGCAGGTAAGGAGTGACTTGTCGTAAGAGAAACGTTTCACTTGCCTCTTGTGTAACTGCAATGGTTCACCTGCCTCATCTAAGTCCGGACCATCAACCCACTCATCCAATGTACCCTCAACCAGTCGTGCCAAGGGTAGAAGTCCAGCCCAATTTAACCTACAAAATAAAGAGATTGTTAGCGGCTATGAAAAGTATGACAAACATATATAGTAAGTCATTGTATGGATTCCATTATATACACACATACCTATCAACCCATGAATCGTTTATCATCCAGTTAGTCTTTGGGGTACGAGTGACCAACACGTCTAAGTTCTTGCCCGCTTCCATAAGGGCGCCCGGTGCTTTCTATCGATGTTACCATTAAGCAACGGATACGAAGACATATCTGCAATTCAAACAACAAATCTCAGGTGCGAATAAAACATAGTACAAACATATTACAAATTAAAACATAGTATGGCATATTACAAATTAAACATAGTCCTGACATATTACAAATTAAAACATAGTCCTGACATATTACAAATTAAAACATAGTCCTGGCATATTACAAATTAAAAAATAGTCCTGACATATTACGAATTAAAACATAGTCCTGACATATTACAGACTAAAACATAGTCCTGACATATTACATATTAAAACATAGTCCTGAAATATTACAAATTGAAACACAATATGACACATTATATAGCTTGTGAGTTATTTCTTCCTCGTCCGCCCCTTCGGCCTTGACTGCCACGACCACGTCTGCCTCTTGCTCCTGTTGTCGCAGCCGTCGATGTGGAAGCACTCGTCGATGTGGAAGCACCATCTTTGTTTAGGTCGGGACAATATTTCATCCTATGCCCATAAGCCGTGCATAACAAACATTGTCTGGTTGCTCCACCAGCTTCTGATTGGTCCATATCGTTTCGGATGCGACGGGCCTTTCGTCTGCCCCTACTTGTTCGCCGAAGGTCTGGATGCGGGATGTATACTCTCTCACCGTCGTTTACCTTGTTGAAATTGCCGATGACTCTAAACCCTGTCATCTTACCTGTCCATGTGTTGAGCACTGCCTCTTTTAAATAGTATATGGGGACACGAAGGAGATAGCATCCAACTCAATTTGGCCACAGGCAGCCAACACATGAGAGCAAGGTAGGTGCAACAACTTCAGTTTGTTGCATGTACACTCACACGTTGGATAAAATTCCGTTTCAATTTTTACCTCGTGTGTCTTCACCTCATGTCCAGAACCAAAACCATCGGTAGGAAGCTGAACCTCATACCTCCTTTCTTGATTCCCTATGAGTCTGACAATGTGCTTCTTTGCTTTCTCTATCTTCTTTGCCATGTATTCCATGACACGGCTACAATAAGGTGTGTTGTGATTATCTTCAATATACTTCTTTGCTAACTCGTGCCTTTCTCTGAAATATCTCAAAGTGCCATGGAATACAGCCTCCACAATAGCTGTGAGAGGCAATGCTCTATTCCCTCTCAGCACAAAGTTATACACCTCTGCAAGATTGGTTGTCATGTGGCCATACCTAGCTCCATGTGTGTCATGCAGCAAAGACCAATTCACTGGAGGCTCTTTCTCTATCCACTCAGAAAAATTCTTTATTACCCTTCCCTTCTTTCTCTTAGTATTAGGAGGGTCAATTGCTGGCAAGTCACAAAGACCTACTGGCTCCTCTAGCTCCGCGATGAGTGCTGCTAATTTAACCTGATCTTCTTCCATTTTCTTCCTCGCACGGACCTGCTTCTTAGTAAACTCATCTAGTTTTGACCAAATAAATCCGTATTTGCGCTGCTGGCTCTGCTTGCATAATTTTTTGAACAAGTTCATCAACCGCTTGTTCTTGAACTGTGAGAAAAAATTAGCCCCAAGATGGCGCATGCACCACCGGCTCTGCAAGTCCCTCCAAGGTGTTGGTTCGTCAACTGTTGGATTACGTAGTGTCTTCACGGCCTTCAATATACCAGCATGTCTGTCATGAATGACACACACGTTTGGTCGGTCCTTCACGATGGCAATTTTCACTTGCCGGAAGAACCATACCCAGCTGGGAAAGTTCTCACCCTCCACAAATGCCATGGCAAGTGGGATGATTTGATTGTTCCCGTCCACACCAATAGCAGTCAGGATTTGCCCTCTATACTGACCGGTCAGGAATGTACCATCCACAAACATAACAGGAGGACAATGCCGGAAAGCTTCGATGCACATAGCAAAAGAGAAGAACACTCGTTTCAACACCTTGAAATCTGGTATACTCAGCAACCTCATGTGTTGTACGTTCACATAAGTGCCGGGATTCCTCTCCTTCAGTATGCCAAGGAGACGGACAACATTATCATATGAGTCGAAGAACGTCCCAAACCTTTCCTCCATAGCCTTCTGCTTAGCCCTCCAAGCCTTCCCATAAGGAATGACATAATTCCATCTGACCTTCACTGCTGTCTGGATGTGTTTTGCTTCCATATCTTTCTTCTCTACTATCTCAGTATACATGAGTTGCGCAATGAGACTTGAAGTCAGGTTCAGATGCTTCACCAGAAGGTTCTTCCTCACACAATTATGTGGGACGACAATGGTGACAACCCAGTGGATGTCATACTTCGGCACATGCCCGTGCACCTTCCCAGGACAACCTGTTTCAACACATTTCACGGTATAGTTTGTTGAACTTGATATGTGTGTCCGGAAAACCCTCTGCGTAGACATAGCCCACTTTATCACCGCATACTTCAATTTTTTCTTTGTATCAAACATAGCCCCTATATGTACTTGGTTCAGATTATACTGCCATGGAGTCTCATGGCCATCGTTGACCGTAAGGCCGGTGGATATGTCATGCTCCCATGCAGAAGGAAGCGGTACCTCCACTTCATCCTCAGAATTTTCAGAATCCAGTTCCTCCACCAATCCATCCTCGTCCTCTTCCTCCATCACCCTCTGCATTTCATCCCCTTCCTCATCCCCATCAGCAAAACCAGAACCAGCTAATATTATCGACTGGCTACTTTGCCCAATATCAGGACCACAAACATTGTGTGGCACGTAGTCTGACTCTTTCTCGGGTTGGCTAGCATCCACATCTTCTGGTTGTGACCCAGATAAAACAATCTCGTTAGCCACTTCACTGCCTTGGCCAGGTTCATACCTCCTGTGAAGTTGTACTGTATTCTCCTCCTTCGGCACAGGTTGCATAAGTGCATATGGGTGGATTCTTCGGTCTCGGCAGCGTCTTAACAGGGACAACCAATGATGGCTCCTATCTATCGGCATCAACTCCCACTTGACATTTTTACAAGATTTGGTCCACAATGCATGAATACTGACGGAACATACTTCAGGATCCAGCCCGAAACTAGTTGTCAACCAATACTTCAACTATCTAATGTCCAGTCTGTTCGGGTCTGCTAGTGTCATGACGCCATTTTTAAACTCGCTAAGATCAACCCCCAACACATTATATCGAACATTACCAGCGCCGTAGTAAACAGTCAGATTTATTGATTCAGATTTTCACCCGTTAGACATTGTCATTATCATCTTCTCATTAATCACAACGAACACTAATATTACCCGCTACACTAACTAAAATCTGCTAAAATGCCACCACATACAAATTAACACTAACACAATTTTTATTATCCGCTACACTAACACAATTATTATTATCCGCTACACTAACACAATTATTACTCCGCTAAAATGCCACCACATACAAATTAACACTACAATTCGCAATATAATTTATCTACACTAACTAAACTATACAACTCGGAGAAAATTTGTGAGGACATGATTATACCTTTGCGGAGGTGCTTGCACCACCGAACAACGACAACACCACTGCCGCCCCTTCGACGACCGGAGGTTCAACTCCAGTCACCCCCAAGCCGCACCTCCTCCTCCACAGCTGCTGCTCCCCAACAACTACTGCTCCTCCTCATCAACACCTCCTGCCCAACCGCACCTCCTCCTCCCCACTATGGCTACTCCTCCCCAAACGCACAGAGAACTATCCCATAGCAAAAAAACACCGTAGGCCATCTGGGATTGCTACGATCTACCGATTTTGTGGCTTCGATGTGAAAATGGGTGGCAAATGGAGGAGAACAGCTAGGGGTGGTGAGGTACAGAGAAGAACGAGAGAGAGAAAGGAAGAACAGAGGCGAACAGGCGAGAGGAAGGAGACGCCATGCGGGGGCTTATCCACTCCTTTTCGGTCGATGGGAGGCCGAAAAGCCTCTTCGGCCGCTGCCTGGCCGAAAAGGCCCACTTCGGTGGCGGTGAGGCCGAAGTTACTATTTTCGGCCCGGCCTCCACCGACGCCAGGTCTTCGGCCCAGCTACGCGTGTCTTCGGTCAACCGCGGGCCGAAAAGCACTCTTCGGCCAAATGGTGACCGAAAAGTACCTCTTCGGCCAACACTAGGCCGACGGGGTCATAGTTCTGGTTTTTTTTGCACTATGTGCTATATTTTCCGAAATTTCTATAGAAAATGTCATAGTTCTGAAAAAAATCTGTATATTGAGTGGTTGCCGATGTGAAGGAGATGTCGATGCAGCCGATGGAGATAGATACCATAGTCAAATTAGAACAGAGTTAAAAGAGCCACAGATTAGAAAAAATGATTTTCCAAGGTACTTTTGCAAAAAAAAAGATTATGTGACAGTATTCAATTAAAGACCAGAGTGCCACGCCAATTGGTCAGCGTTGGTCTGAGGTCAATAGGAGGTACGACGAACCGCTTAAAAGGAGAACTGGGATTAGGATGTGCATTTTCAAAGAATAGGGCTCACTTGACAATTCGACGAAAGATGTAGGACCGCCCTTGTATTTTGCATTTCAAAGAAAATACAAGTTTCAGCAGATTGTTTCTGAACCGCTGGATTGAAATTCAGTGGCTGGGGCATCGTCTTCCTCCTCTAGTAGATGGTCTTCTAGTTCGGGTTTCCTGCGCCAATTCGGTCTTCGGGTATTTCGGTTAGTGGCTGGGCTATTCGGTCTTCGGGTAGTTCGGTTTCCCATGGCCACCACTCGCGGCGCTGCGCCCCCAAATCTGCCATTGCCCATTTACCCTAACCCCCACGACACAGAATCCCTCGACCAGCAGTGGCGGCGCGGCGGCTGCCTCCCCCGCTCCCCCCACGGCCACGGCCGCCCCCGCCTTCTTCCTTCCTCTTCAGTTCTCCCGGTGCTCCCACCCCGGCCCGCTCCGTGACTCCGGGGAAGCAAAAGGGAGGGCGCCGCCCCGCTGCAACGCCGGTTTCCCGGAGAGCACACGACGACCACCGGTCCCCGGTCGCCGGTCCGCTGAGTCCGTGTCGCCGGTCGCCGGAGAGGACACCACCACCATGGCAACGAGCCAAGTGTCCTGCAATGTAAGCCCCCCTGATCCGTAATTTCTACTCTACTGTATTTCCGCACCAGATTGAAATTTCCCTGACTGAATGTACGATCCAAAGCGCTGCTTCACTGCCACCTCTCTTGATAATATGATCCTTGCTAATGCTGAATACACTCGAAAACAATCGATTTACGCATATCATTTGACTAAGCTGCACAGTAAGTTCAAAGTTCAGGTAACCACAGAGCAGCTTCCCCTGTAATCAAGCTTGTAAACTGTTACATATCCTCCCTCACCAAGTAGGTTCTGGAATTAAAATTTCCCGTTGCTGACCAGACCTTAGCTCGCTATAACTAAACAGATACGACATTTGTTCTTCAAGCTATAATGTACGACTAGCTCTGCATAACTATGGTTTCGTTGGCTCATTTGTTGCCTTGTTTGCTCTTTGTAGATGCTTGAACTGGAACAAAACGTTGGCAATATCGTACTAGGTTCTCAGTTGTCATTGACAATGAGCTCTGAGGATACAGAGAAGGGCAATAATGATGAGGAGGAAGTCGAAGGCGAAGCTGAGAAGATGAAGAAAGAGCAGTCCCAGAAGGAGTCCAAGAAAAGGAAGGAAATGGAGCCAAGGTAAGATGTTCGGGATCTTTTACAAACATCCTTGTGTTCAGAAGCAGGGCAAGTGCAACTATTGCAAACAAGAGCCTTGCTGCGAATCAAAAATAATAATGGTAAATCATCCTTGCTGAAGCATTTGACCACCTGCAGGAGTAACAAGCTGCTAACTGTTGAAGATACAACATATGAGGAGGACGACATTAAGTGTGCACTCACTGCCTGGGGGTTTGAACCTGAGAAGATGAGATATGCTCTTGCTAAAATGATAATTATGGATGGTCTCCCATTTGCATTTTCCGAGAGACCAGGATTCAGAAAGTTGATGTCAAAGGCATGTCCTTGGTTTAATGTCCCATCTAGGAGAACCACTATTAGAGATTGTGTCTCCATTTATTATCGTGAGAAAGAGAAACTGGAGAAGTTCTTTAAAGAAAACTGTGAAAGAGTCAGCCTAACAACCAACACCTGGACATCTATGCAACAGCAGAGCTATATGTGTGTTACGGCTCATTTCCTTGACACTGACTGGAAGCTACATAAGAGGATTATTGGGTTCTTCTTGATTAGTTGTCGTAATGGGGAAGACATTGGGAAGGACATCGAGAGGTGTTTGGTGTATTGGGGCTTAGAGAAAGTGTTCTCAATAACTGTTGACGATGCATCAGCAAATGATGGCACTATAAGTTACTTGAAGATGGTTATGAACAATGCTAAAACCAGCATCGCAGAAGGACAATATTTTCACATGAGATGTGCTACCCATGTCACAAACTTGATAGTTTCAGATTTCCTAAGAGAGTTGGATATCCCAGTGCAGCGAGTCCGTGCTGCTGTCCGTTTTATCAGAAATTCTCCATCTAGAATTACTCGATTTAAGAGGTGTGCTGACTTGGAGAAGGTGGACAGCAAAGCATTCTTACCACTTGATGTATGCACAAAATGGAACTCCACATACCTAATGTTGAAAACTGCAGCCACATATGAGAAGGTGTTCGATAGGTATGGCGATGATGACCCTTACTTTGCAACTGAGTTAAATAGTGAGGAAGAGCCAGGAGTTCCTGAAGCTGCAGATTGGGAGTATGCAAGGAAGATCTCAGAGTTTCTTGAGCCTTTTTATAACCTCACTGTTCTTGTTTCAGCCTATAATCGTTGCACATCTCACATTTTTTTCCATGAAATTGCTGATGTTTATATCTTGCTGAGAGAGTGGTGTGAGAGTACCGATGCTTTGCGGAAGGAAATGGCTGAAAGGATGATTGCTAAGTACAACAAGTATTGGGGTGATCATGAGAGCTTCAACATTCTGATCTTTGTGGCAGTTGCTCTTGATCCAAGGTACAAGTTGTCAGATTACACAAGGTTTGCTACTTCTGAGATGTTTGGTGAGGTCAAAGGAGAAGAAGTTTGGAAAATGATGAGTGAAACACTTGATGACTTGTTTAAGGAGTATGGCAAGATGTATGCTTCAAGTGAGAAGAAGGAAATGGAATCCGATTTGGTGCAAGGCATGAGCTTGATGAGGTCCCTAATTGCCAAGAGGATGAGAATGAACAACTCTGTGGTTGGTCCGACAAAGTCTGAACTTGAGAAATATCTTGCCGAGGAGACTGAAGCACACCCTGCCAAATTTGATATTCTCCAGTGGTGGAAGGTCAAATCTTCTAGATTCCCAGTATTATCCCGGCTAGCTCGTGATGTCTTGGCTGTCCCGATATCTGCAGTTTCCTCTGAGTTCGCCTTCAGCACTGGTGGACGTATCCTTGACGAGTTTAGGAGCTCTCTTACTCCATTCATTCTCCAAGCACTCATTTGTACTCAGGATTGGATGCTGGGATCAGCTCCTGTAAATGATGAAGAGGATACAGAGCAGTTGACCGAAGTAGTGGAAGGTACGAAAATATGTTCATTAGGTGCTTCCTTGGTTTTTCCTAGTTCCTGGCTGAATTTAACTGTTTTCTGGTTGCTTTACTTTATTCTCAGAATTACTTGAAGAAATGGTTGGCCTCAACGTAGCTCTAGTGATAATAATTCCATCCCCGATGATGCATGATTCCGCATCATATAAATCTGGGTGAGTACTACTTACTTCCCTTGATAAGTACATGAATGACTTGCTACATTATTTGCTAACCTACAGTTTGTACAGTTCGGAGCCTTGGGAAATCTTGCTGCCTCGCAGATATGGAGAGATGGAGTTGGAGTGATGGTGCAAAACTGCATATCTTGTTGCTGGTTGAAATGATTGTGTCGTCGTTTTATTTTGGTCCATGCCTCATGTTGGAACATCTATCTGTTTTATTTTGGTCAGTTGTGTGAACTTAAGTTATCTGTGTCGTATGAGACTGATGTGCTGCTGCTACTAAGAACTCTAGCTATTATCTATGATGTATGGCTGCTCATGGACTGATGCATTGTATGGTTATTATCTCTGTCAACTTCAGTGTTAAATATATTTGCGTGCATTGTGTGGCCTGATGACTGTTCATACACCCGCAAACTTCCCCTGGTTTGATACCACTATATGTGATTTCAAACATCAGGACATACCGGGATGGATTTGGTGCACGGCATTGAACGACCAAAAGTATCCAGACAGTGCTGTTCGGATATTTAGGGGTGTTTTGATGAACCGCAAAAGTATCTAGGCAGTGCTGTTCGGATATTTAGGGGTGTTTTGATGAACCACGTTAGAGTTGCCTTTAACCGTATGCGCCTGGCCGTCCAGCACCACCATCCTCATATCAGAATGGGGCGCTGTTGCTGCAGCATATGAATCACGTGCTGTTGGCTTTACACTTATATTTGTATTTGCACACCATGAACAGCACATCAGAGATTACATTAGCACATTTGCTGACACCAACAAATAAAACCATAATAGATAAAACTGCAACTCCCATTGCTGCTATTGCTGGTCGAAAGGCTTGCTATGCAGTGATAGATAGCACCAGGCAGGCAAGTGTAGTCCAACATTCGTCAGCCAAAATCAGATAAAAAATTCTACAGGCGCACACAATGGACATAAGCAAGAACATTAAGTCATATCGACCGACCTAATACAACATGGAACATGATCAAACGGAAACAGAGAGACAATGAACACACACGCAACGTAAGCCAAGATCATCGGGCAGGCAAGCTTGCTTGGAAACCATAAAGCAAATGTACCCCAAATGCTAATTAACCGAAGTAAGCTAGTGTGTATCTTCAACAAGCCAGTAGGCTAATTGCGCCTAGAATTTACATAACAGAGGAAGTTAGCAATGAACGATTAATCCTACAATTCCACTTCCCAGTTGACCATGCGTGCAACATAGGGGGTCGATATCTCCGTCTGAAGCATACAAAATGGACAGAACCCACAACACAGAAGCCAATTCCTGCATCTCAGAAACAAGAATACAAATCTAGGTACCTGTGGAGCAACCAACGTCATTAGGCAAACCATTTTGTACGACTAATACATGGAAAAGAGTACAAGTTATGCAACCTCACAAGTTTTTATGATTCAAACAGTAAAAAATAGCTTCACCATAAAGGAAATTCTACCAAAAACACCGAAGTTGAATCATCTCAGCGCTCTCGGAAAAAAACAGAAATATAAACAGAGATTATCAGTAGGTAAATTGTGGGGTGGTGGCACACTTTCAACTTCTACTGTCAGCACATTCTCGATCATTTTCGCCATCTTCTCTCAGTAGAGGCTAAGAGACCAATGGTTCAAATAACTCCTACAGAGGTAAATGCTGAACCGTCTAGCTTACCAAACAATTTGAAATATATTTTTAAAACTTTCTTCGGTACAGAATACATGCCATGTTTGAAAACTGCACGGCATAAAAAAACAACACTTTTTTAGGGGAAACTGTAGGGGAGGCCCTGACAGTAAATTTTATTAAAATAGATAATTTACAAGAGAGAGAATATATACATCGCGAGAGAGATAGAAGGGCAGGGGGCACATAGAGAAGAATTTTTTTAGCAGGCTAATCACTAGACCAGAAAAGGACCAAAAAAACAACACTTTGACCACTCCCTCAATCATATTTGGTTACTTAATAGTAAAAATTGTGGTGGAACGTCAAGAGCAGCTGGCAACATCAACTGAAGCTGGCAAAATTGTGGCGGAATGTCAAGTGCAACTGGACTGACTAAAGGGGCATCTGGCCAATGCGCAGAACAAAACAAAAATGCAAGCTGACAAGCATCAAACAGAGAAAACCATTCAAGTGGGTGAGAAGGTATTGCTCAAACTGCAGCCTAATGCTTAATGTTCAGCGGTGAACAGGCCTTGTCTGAAGCTGGCATTCAAATACTCTGGACCGTACACTGTGTTGGATTGGAGCTAATTGGTTCAGAGGTACTCCCTCCGTCCGGAAATACTTGTCTTAGAAATGGTTGAAAATGGATGTATCTATAACTAAAATAAGTCTAGACACAACCATTTCTAAGACAAGTATTTCCGGACGGAGGGAGTATATCTCTTGGAACTGCAGCCTGGAAGTGCCGTCCATCCCGTGTTCCATGTCCCGAAATCACTGAGTTAGGTCTGGAGAATCCAGACCTGAAGCAATTCTTGATCGGCGGCTCGTCAAGAAAGGGAATTCCGCTATACCGCAAGGGTTTATCAACTGTTCTGGTATTCCTCAAGAACAGGCAACTTGGACGATCTCAATATACTGAAGCAGCACTACCGAGGGGAAATGTAACAACTGAAGGTGGTGAGACAGCCAGAACAGAGGAAAAGACGTAGAGAGCAAGGGCGCCACCGGTCGAGTTAGGTACGCGGATAATGATGGCGATTGGCGAAGCGTGTGTTAAGTTAAGCGGGACCCAACTGTAAGCGTCATGTGTGTCTGGCCTATAAGGATGGCAAGAATAATGATGTAAGCAAATAACGATGGCAAGCTATAACGGTAGAACCGGCAAGAAATGAATGAGCAGTGAAAAACCCCCCTTTTTCGATCTTAGCTTTGTCCCTACCCCAGTCCCTATGTATCTCTGGCAATATCAATCTCACGTCCTGGCTAGCCGGTGGCAATGTCAGCTAAGATGCTAGACGGAGAAGAGCCCACACTAACAAAAGCAATCTATTTGGTAACCAAGAACTGGTAGTAAAAAGGAACGCAATATTTTTTTATTTTGAAAGAACATTTTAGATACTTCAACTGGCATGCAGAAGATATTCTTACCTGCTCAACCAAAAATCATAATAGCATATCTACCCAGACAATCATCTTATGTACTGGACAAAAGTTCAGCTCCATCATGCCCACCACCAATGCTCGTCCCTACAAGCATAATATAAGAAGTCAAACACTCAAACAACCAATGACATTCCTATGGAAAGCCACATAGATACGAGAAGGCATCACTGAAGATATTTAGTTAAACTCGCATGTGTAATTTCAGAAAAAAACAACTAAGGGCCTCTTCGGTTCAGAGGAACCTTGAAGGATTCTACTCAAAAAATAAATCATGCAAGCTCGTACGAATGGCAAGTTAGAACACATAGGCCCTTTTCATATGGTCTACTTCACATGCAATTCCAAAGGAAAATTTCGATCGAGTCCAGCCTCTTTGAAACTTTTTTTGCTTCAGACTTCGGATGACAAATATGGAACCCACCTAGCCCTTCAAAAATGTTCCTGGGTTTTTTTTCCTATGGCACAACCAAACATCATGTTTTACACATTAATGTCCTTTCTATTTCTATATGATTTTTAGCAAGATCAGCAGAGATATCAATATTGAATTACACAAGTAAGCTTCCAAATGTACGTATTGAGCTAAGTATTTGATGTGTTAGTCGCTTCCTGTTAGTTTTCATGTACCACATAGTCTAATGATAATAAAAATTAAAGATGTCGGAATATTCAAAACAACACCACCCCCCTCCCTAAACTAGGTACCACTAACAATACTTTTCCAGTTTATAAGTCATAACCATTATATAAAACACCAACACACAAGCATCCGGGCAGAACACTACAGCACAACTTCATTATACGTTATAAAGGCAATGCTATTACCTGCAGAATAAACACTTTCGAATTGATGATGATAAAATGCGTTGGTAGTCTCGTAAAATTTCTTGAATTGCAGTGACTCAAGCTGCAGCATGATGACACCATCACCACCTGTAGTCAGCAAAACCACATTATTGTACTCGGCAAGCCCTTCTATCAGGGGTTGCACTCTCTCCTTCTCTGGATTCAGGGATAGTAGCTTGTCCAGTTCAATAGTTCTTCCCATCCCCATGAAGCAACACCGTGAGAATCAGTCTTTCTCTTCCATAATTGGGCGGTGAAGCCTAATATGGAGAGTAAACCCAGTCCACCACCCTCAGCCCGCATAACCGCGAACTGGAGGAGATCCACTTCAGACAGACATGGTGGTAGTCGGATCACATCTAGGATCTGCCTCTCCAAATCAAACTCGAGAATTGCGTCCGAACGCCCGCCAAGGCACCAGTAAAGGGAATTCCCAAGCATCAGAGCCGAGAAGCCCCGAAAATAGATGGCGAAAATACCCCTAGTAGTATATCCCTCGAATGGAATCAGTGGTGAGATGAGAGCACCCCAGACGCCTTTCTCCGACGAGTAAACGCGGGCGAGCAATCGCATGTGTTGCTTGTCTTGTCCGCCAACCCCTACCAAGATCACCTGGAAGTGGCGGGCCTCGCCGGCGGCGCGAAGCACCGCCCCGTGGATCGAGTTCGCGACCCCGACGAACCCTGGGGGAAAAGCGATGCGGTGCTGCTCGCCGGTGACGGGGTCCCACACCAGGACGTGATTCCGTGAGTTGGGGGAGATGAGCACGAGGCCGTGGCGGCAGCCGAGGACCCAGGAGTGGCAGCTCTCGTTGAGCTGCAGTGATAGGCGCTCGCCGGGGACGCGATGGGGGGGATCCATGGTGGGCGTGTACGAGACGCATCGGTCGCCCTCGACGAAGCAGCCGAGGAGGGGAGGGCTGTGGCGGTGGTGCTCGCGGAAGCGGCGGAAGAAGCGGACGTCGGAGACGAGGAGGCGCCAGCGCTTGCAGACGAGGGAGGCGCGGGGGAGGGTGGATGGCAGCGGAGGGAGGCGGAGGAGGATCTCGGCGAGTAGGTTTTCGTCCTCCAGCGGCGGCGCCGCCGGAGACATCTCGCTCTCCTCTCCTCAGAGCTCGTGCGGTGCGGGAGGACGCTGCGAGTTGGGGCGAGATCGAAAGCCCAATGGAGGAAGCCCACCATAAGTAAAGGTCACGGGCTGCCTCTTCTTCTCATCATCTCAAAAACAAAACAAAAACAAAAACTTCACGGGCTACCCAAAAAAAAAACGACACAGGGAATTAACAATTAATGTTAGAAAAAAACAGAGAGAATTTTCCTCTAGGGTTTCCCTCTAGTTTCGAAATCACTAATTGAGAAGTATTCTTTGTCACTCTCATCTTCCCAGGACGCGACTAGGAAAAGCCTTCCTTCCTTTGATTGAGCCGATGGATTCGCCTCCCCTCCAACTGTCGCTCCGGCGGCCAGCGGCCGGGAGGGGGGGGGGGGGTATTCCTGGTGCCTCCGCTTAGATAGGTAGGGTTTTAGTTCTCACAAGGGTGGCGCTTACATGGATGGCGGTGCTTCTTCTTCGAGTCAGTCTTCCGAACTCCGATCCTAAGTTTCTTCGTCGGGACGGATTAGACATAGCTCCGGCGTATATTCCTGCCAGCCCCTCGGAGTGGCGAGGTTAGGGTTTCTTGTCATGCTCACGCAACTACAAGATTTGATGCCAGATTCTTCATATTGATTCAAGGGTTCAATGGCGACAACTGCGGCTGCCGGAAGCTGGTCCTTAGGGACATGTGCACAAAGAATTTCCGGCTGTCATTGACAAGGTCAATGTGGCTCCGGTATGGAGCGGCGACAGCGGTGCGTCGACGACTCGTTCTTGCCGTGGCAATGATCGTTTCGGTTGTTCATGGACCTCGATGTAATTTTTATTATATCTGAGGTGCTTTGTACTTTCGATGAATCTTTATAATATATCTGATGTTTTCACAAAAAAGAAGTTGCGACAAGTGGCGTATATGCAGTCTGCCACTTGTCACAACCCAAGAGTTTTGTATTTTTTAGATCCGTTTATTCAAAACTTTTTATCTCTAAACCATGTGGCCTAATCCCGAACCGGTTTCACCATTGGATTACTCGGGTCAAGATCTTCAAAACTAGATCCCATGTTGATCCGTTTATTCAAAACGTTTTATCTCTTGAACCACGCGTCAAAATCTTAAACCGGTTTCACCCTTGGATTCCTCTCGTCGAGATCTTTAAAATTAGATCCCATATTGATAGGTTTTGACGATCTTTTTTCACGAAAAAACCGCACACAAATCCAAGCATAAAAACCGAAACCGATAGCAATTTTTTTCGTTTCCGAAGAGGCATGACCGTGCCTCTCACAAAAGCATATCCGTGCCTCTCGTAGAAGAGAAAAATCATATTTTTTTTCCTGTTTCCGAGAGGCACAGACGTGTCTCTTGCGGAAGCAAATCCGTGCCTCTCACGAAAGAGGGAAAACATGTTTTCTTCATTTCCGAGAGGCACGACCGTGCCTCTCGTGAAAGCAAAATCATGCCTCCCACGAAAGAAAAAAACACTTTTTTCATTTCTGAGAGGCATGGTCACGGAAGCAAAACCGTGCCTCTCGTGGAAGGAAAAAACGCATTTTTTTCATTTTTCGAGAGGCAAGGGAGGCACGCCTCCCACGGAAGCAAAACCGTGCCTCTCGTGGAAGAAAAAAACGCATTTTTTTTCATTTTTCGAGAGGCAAGGGAGGCACGCCTCTCACGGAAGCAAAACCGTGCCTCTCGTGAAGCAAATTCATACCTCTCACCGAAGGAAAAAAAAGAACACGTTTTTTCGCGCATTTTTTTCAAAATACAATTTTTTTTCAAAAGTTAAGAAAGACCATGGAAAGCCGAAAAAAAATATGTAAAAAGCCAAAAACGCGTGCGAAAAATAAATTTGGAGGGCGCGTCCAGAGTGCGACCCTTGGGGAGGCTCGGAACGAGCACTCCTTAATTAGCTGCTCTCAGCCCGAGTCAAAATAAACCTGAGATCTGCATGTCAGGATTATCACTTATGAGAAGATCTGTATTTCAAGCGCCAGTCTACCACAATGGTGATCTTGTACAATGGTAATTATTATACACTTGTTATTTAGCAAGTGCCATTGTTAGTAGTTTCTCCAGCCAAGTGTCATCTCTGAAGAGGATCCATGGACTTGCTTCAGTGAAATGCTAATCTAAGGTTGGCACCTGACTTCTCGGTAACAGAATCTTCATATAGCTTTCCAATTCTTGGTAACCGAATCTTGGAATGCAATATTCCAATAATCATTACTGAGTAGGAAGACTGCTGCATTTCCTTCCTTTTGTTCTAGCTTATCTAGACAGCATTTCTTCAGTCTGCACGATACCAGAATTCAGTGGAACCTGGTAAATCAAACTTATATGTGTATTAAATCTGCTCTGATCATTAGGGGAGCATGACTTATTATTTCCAGCCTGACAAAATGTTTTTCTTTGCAGTGAGCAGCCACCTTATGATGTTTACTGTTTATTGCAGCAACAAGATGCACATAAACACTGTCAAATATGTAAGCAAGGATCGTCACACAGGCAAGATTGCTTCGAAAGCATATAGCAAATGAACCACACAGCAAGTACTACTTAAACAAAGCAAATCAATGTATCTTCATCATGCCTGTTGGCTAATTGTGGCCAGAAATTAGGTAACAGAGGGAAGGGCAAGTTGACCAAGTTAAAGATTAACTCATACAGGTCCACTTGTGCAAGCTACAAAGATGGCCGATCTCCATGAGAAATTGTCAAAATGAAAGAACCTTCAGCAAAGAAGTCCATTCCTGCTTCTCAGCAACCGGAACACAATTCTAGATACCTGTAGAGCAATTGATGTTATTAGTCAAACCGATTTGTACTGTCCATTCATGGAAAATATGAAGTTGCATAATCTGTTCTTTGTGATCTAGAAAGCAATTATCAGCTTCATCATTGTGAAGATTGTACTACTAAAAAAGAGGAATCATCTAAGCATTATTGGAAAAAGATAACAATATAAACAAATAAGAGTGATAAGAAGAGTGGAAGACAGTTAATTCCTAAAGCCACATCTTCCGCTTCTACAGTTACCACATCCTCAGGTTTGTTGCCACATCTGATCTCAGAGAATAATTGATCGTGGCCATTCAGATTTAAACAAATATATTGCATGACTATTGTTGGAAAAAATGGACTTACCACTTGCAGGACTATCCTAAAAGTTAACAGAATAAACATTCTTATAAATTTTAAACCAACTCGCTATTATGGGTTTAAGATTATTAGCAAGATCGGTAGACGTAGCAATACTGAATAGAACAATAACTTTCTTTAAGCTTCTAAATGTGCATACATAGGAGATATCTATTTGATATTTTGGTTGCTTCAAGCTAGTTTTTCAAGTAGTTGTCTCCGATTGTTATATATCTCATCTTGTAGAAAAGAACTTAACTGCCACCCTAAACTGATGAGAAACTTTCCCAACTTTGACTTTAACCACAGTGTCAAATGGTGATTTTAATAAAAATATGAGAATATTAAAAACAACTTGGCATCATATTTATCAACAATACAACAGAATGGTGCCAGCACATCACCTCATTGGTTGAGAAAAACTGCAATGCATCTACATGCTCTAGCACTACCATTATACAGTTCTTGCATATGTCAACAAGTAGACAACAACGAAATTTAGTTCAGTTATAATATAAAGAATTTTTCAACTTGGCCACAGAAACAGAACTGGTGGCATGAGCTAAACTAGATATCAGAAACCAATATCTTTCTCAATCATTAGAATTACATAAACACCACCACACAACCATTGGGACATAACAAAAATGCTATGTGTTGAAGAGATCATATCAAGCAGCAAAATAATAATTGATATGACACTACTTAAAATTGTTAGCTTAACATGAAAGGATGTGAAAGGCATTCCATTAACCCATCATCAAAAAGTAACCTGGTTTTGTTATACTGGCAGTGCAAAGGCATGCTATTACCTGCAGCATAGACACTTTCAAATGGATAATAACAAAGCCATTTGTAGGTGTCGAAAACTTTCTTGAACCGCAATGACTCAATCTGGACAGTGAAGACGATGCTCATACCGACCCGCAGGAACACCAAATTATTATCCTCAGCAAACCCATATATGGTTACATGCTCCTCTGGATCCAGGGAAAGTAGCTTGTCCAATTCAACAGTTCTTACTATCCCCCATGATCGAACACCATTACAGATGGTGTTCCTCTTCCATAACCGGGCAGTGAGGCCTGACACGGAGAAAAAACCCAGCTCACCATCCTCAGCCCGCATGAGTGTGAAGCCTTGAACATCAAACATATTTGCTGGCAACGGTATCACGGCCAGGCTCTCCCTCTCCAAATCAAACTCAAGGATATTTGGCAAATTACCATAAAGTATCCAGTAAAGGGAATGCCCAGCCAGCACAGCCAGATCCCCAGAAGCCCTGGTGGGAAATTCGTTCCCGGAGGGAATCGATGTTAAGATGGGATTACCCCACGCCACGGTCTTGGACGAGTAAACGCAGGCCAGCGCTCGTCCATGTTGCATCTCATCGTGGTCTGCCACTACCAAGACGATCTGGAAGTGGACGTCCCCGGGAGCAGCGCGGAGCACCGCCCCGCGGACCAACTTGAGCCGATCGAATCCCGTGGGAATGGATACGTTGTGCTGGTGGCCGGTGACGGGGGCCCATACCAGCAACTGGAGCCTCGTTGGGTCGAGGATTAATACAAGGCCATGGCGGCACCCGAGGACCCGGAACTGGAAGTGGACAAGGTCGGACTGCAAGGAAAAACGCCCGGGCGGAACACGATCTGGGGCCTCCAGAGTAGGCTCGAAGGACGGGCCGTCGGCACCTGCGCGGAAGCAGCCGAGGAGTGGAGGGTTGCGGCGGTGGTGGAGGCGGAAGCGGCGGGAGAAGGCTGGGTCGGAAATGAGGCTGCGCCAGCGCCTGCAGACGGCGGAGGCGCGCGGGAGGGAGGACGGGAGCGGCGGCAGGCGGAGGAGGATCTCGGAGAGCAGGTTGTCGTCCTCCAGCGCCGCCGCCGCCGGCTCGCCCTCCTCACAGCTTATGCGGCAGCCCATGGCGTGAAATGCGGGTGACCTAAAGTGACACTGGACCCGCTGCCAGTGCGAGAGGGATGGAAATTGATTAAGCCCACGAACACACCATGTCTCCGCTGTGGACATCAACGAGGCCCACAAGCCCATAAAAAGCACACACGCATTTGACCTCTGTAATGGACCTGATCTAGATCCGAGGAGTTTGGTAGGGGAGGAGAAGGGAAGAGGAGGCCGGTGGAGAAGAGCAGCTTCTCTAGTTAAGTGTTGATACAATAATTCTCGATGATCCACTCACACGCACCGGGTCCTAGTAATACCCGCGGCACGTAGGCCTCACGCACGCGACGCACCCTGACTATGCGGACCCACTGGTCATCCCTCTTCAGAGCGCCTTGACCCCATCAACCCTGGATTGGCCGTGACGCCGTTGCCCTTGCTGTCCAGTGGGGCCGCTGTGATAGGTGGGGCAGCTGTGGCAGCCGTGACATCCCCCCCCACCCCGCTTGTGTACCGACTTGACCCCAAGGCAGTGTAGAGGGAAACCGTTGCTGCAGCACCACCGGGTCTTCCCATGTTGACAGCGACGCATGGAGATGACTCCATTGCACACGGATGCGAGGGCGAGTATCGCAAGCCACCCGCACCAGCTTGCGGTCGAGCACCAGCTCCGGAACATGCTCCGCCTGCAAAATTGAGTTATCTGGAGGTAGGTCAGCACTTGCTGGTACGGTAGCTCCAAAGGCTTTCTTCAGTTGGGAGACGTGAACAACAGGATGGATGCGGCTGGAAGCAGGCAACTGCAGTTTTTATGCCACTGCCCCGACGCGAGCCAGCACTCTGTATGGTCCATAGTAGCGAAAGGCGAGCTTCTGATGCGGTCGTTGCGCCACGGAGGATTGTATGAATGGCTGCAACTTGAGCAGCACTGCGTCCCCAACCGCAAACTCTCTGTTCGTGCGGCGCCGGTCGGCCTGGACTTTCATGCGGTCCTGGGCACGCTTGAGTTGTTGTTGTAAGTGTTCGATCATGACTTCTCTCTCCTGGAGCCATGCTGCAAGATCAGGAACTAAGCATTCGTCAATCTGTGCGACACCAAACTCTCTGGAAGGTGGCCGTAGATGACCTCAAATGGTGTTTTGCCCAGCGGCGAGTGGAAAAATGTATTATACGAGTATTCAACAAGAGATAGCCATTTGGACCATTTGCCAGGGCAGGAGTGGACTGCGCACCTTAGGTATCCTTCCAGACACTGATTGACGCGTTCGGTTTGCCCGTCGGTCTGGAAGTGGTATGAAGAGCTGAGGCGCAGGTCCGTCCGGCAGAGCTTGAATAGTTCCTGCCACACATGCCCTGTAAATATACGGTCCTGGTTTGAGATTATGGCCAGTGGCAAGCTGTGGAGCCGAAAGATCTCTTTCATGAAGACCTTGGCGTGGAGAGCCATGAATGGGTGAGTCAGAGGCACGAAATGTGCGTATTTGGAGAACTTATCCACCGCCACCAGAACAGTGTCGTACCCTCCTGACCGGGGCTACCCTTCAATGAAATCAAGCAAGATAACTGACCAGGGTTCTTGTGGTATTGGCAATGGTTGGAGAAGTCCAGCTGGGGAGATGCGCTCTGTTTTTGCTTGCTAGCAGACCAACAGTTGCGCACCAAGGCCTTGACATGCAGCTTCATCCCTTTCCATGCGAACAGTCGCTTGACTCGGTTGTAGGTGGCATGGAAGCCCGAATGCCCGCCCGCGGCACTGTCATGGAGAGCTCGTATCAAGTGTTGTTGGGTGTCAGTATCTTCTCCAATCCACACTCTCCCTCGGCAGTGCAGAATGTCATCCTGGGAGGTGTAGTCAGGCTCGCTGTCCGGCACCAGTGCTAGCTTTGTCATGCGTTGCTGTGCCAGTGGATCTGTCTGATAGCTGCGCTTAATAGCTTCCAGCCAGGTAGGTTTACAGATGGAGATAACGGCCATTTCTGCCTCTGGTTTGTGTTCGCGTCGTGACAGCACATCAGCCGCTCGATTTGTCACTCCCGTTTTGTACTGAATGGTGTATTGAAGGCCAATCAGCTTCGTAAACGCCCTTTGCTGAATTGGGGTGTTGAGCCATTGGTCCATCAGGTTCAGCAGGCTGTTTTGATCGGTGCGGACCATGAACTCTGAATGCTGTAGATAGGGCCACCAGTGGTCGATGGCCAGAAGCAGAACCAAGCACTCTTTCTTGTATGCCGATAGGCCTAAATTTCGTGGAGCCAACGCTTTGCTGAGGTACGCAACCGGATGCCATCCTTCCATCGGGACTGCGCCAATTCCCATGGCACTCGCGTCCATTTCGATGACGAATTGCTTTCGGAAGACTAGCAATGCGAGCACTGGGGCCTACACCAGAGCTTGTTTCAGTGCAAAGAATGCAGGTTTAGCTTGAAGGAAATATGCCCTAGCGGCAATAATAAAGTTGTTATTTATATTTCCTTATATCATGATAAATGTTTATTATTCATGCTAGAATTGTATTAAATGGAAACTTAGTACATGTGTGAATACATAGACAAAACAGAGTGTCCCTAGTATGCCTCTATTTGACTAGCTCGTTAATCAAAGATGGTTATGTTTCCTAACCATGGACATGTGTTGTCATTTGATAAACGAGATCACATCATTAGGAGAATGATTTGATGGACAAGACTCATCCATTAGCTTAGCATTATGATTGTTATAGTTTCATTGCTACTGCTTTCTTCATGACTTATACATGTTCCTCAGACTATGAGATTATGCAACTCCCGAAAACCGAAATAACACCTTGTGTGCTATCAAACGTCACAACGTAACTGGGTGATTATGAATATGCTCTACAGGTGTCTCCAAAGGTGTTTGTTGGGTTGGCATAGATCAAGATTAGGATTTTTCACTCCGTGTATCGGAGAGCACTAGTAGAAAAAGGGCCATTTTTCCCGGTTCGTGAGGGTCATTTGTCCCGGTTCCCGAACCGGGACTAAAGGGTCATAACTAAAGCCCTATACCTTTAGTCCCGGTTCGATCGGGAACCGGGACAGATGGGGCTCCACGTGGCCGCTGCGGCTTGCCTAGGCAGGGGGACCTTTTGTCCCGGTTGGTGTCACCAACCGGGACCAAAAGGCTTCCGCACGTCAGCAGTTTAGGGGCTGGGTTTTTTGTTTTTTCTGAAGGGGGGGGGGGGGTGTAACACCCTCGATGCGACTATATCTCCCACGTGTCGAGGCACGACTTAGAGGCATAATCGCATTGAAGGCATATGTCGCAAGTGAGGTAATCTTCACACAACCCATGTAATATAATAAGGAAAGAGATACATAGTTGGCTTACACTCGCCACTTCACACAATTACATGAATGAAACATTACATCATACCATTACACTCAAGGTCCGACTACGGAACCAAAATAAAAGAAGAACCCCAAATGCGACAAAGGCCCCCCGATCGACCCCAACTGGGCTCCATACTGATCAACTAGAACGAAACATCACAAATGAACAAGGTCTCCAACGAGCTCCTCCTGAGCTGGGTTGCGTCATCTGCACGAACTCATCGGCACCTGCAAGCTGGTTTTTGAAGTATCTGTGAGCCACGGGGACTCAGCAATCTCGCACCCTCGCGATCAAGACTATTTAAGCTTATGGGTAAGGTAAAGGTTTGAGGTGGAGCTGCAGCAAGCGACTAGCATATATGGTGGCTAACATCCGCAAATGAGAGCGAGAAGAGAAGGCAAAGCACGGTCGGTAAAAGTATGATCAAGAAGTGATCCTGGACTACCTACGTCAAGCATAACTCCAACAACCGTGTTCACTTCCCGGACCCCACCGGAAAGAGACCATCACGGTTACACACGCGGTTGATTCATTTTAATTAAGGTCAAGTTCAGGTTTTCTACAACCGGACGTTAACAAATTCCCATCTGCCCATAACCGCGGGCACGGCTTTCGAAAGATCAATCCCTGCAGGGTGTCCCAACTTAGCCCATGACAAGCTCTCACGGTCAACGAAGGAATAGACCTCCACCCGAGACATCCCGATCAGACTCGGTATCCCAGTACAACAAGACATTTCGACAGGGTAAAACTAAACCAGCAACACCGCCCGATGCGCCGACATCCTGATGGGAGCTGCACATATCTCGTTCTCAGGGCAACACCGGATTGTCTAAACTTCCGGTAGGCCAGCCCAGAGTTGCCCCTGGTAGCCACCGGCGGCTGACGGTTTGGACCAACGCTTAGACAAGCACTGGCCCGGGGGGGGGGGCGGGTTAAAATAAAGATGACCCTCGGGATGCGCGACTCCCAAGGGAAAAAAGGCTAGGTGGCAAATGGTAAAACCAATGTTGGGCATTGCTGGCAAAGCTTTACTTAAGGCGAATTGTCAAGGGGTTCCCATTATAGCCCAACCGCGTAAGGGACGCAAAATCCGGGAACATAACACCGATATGACGGAAACTAGGGCGGCAAGAGTGGAACAAAACACCAGGCATAAGGCCGAGCCTTCCACCCTTTACCAAGTATATAGATGCATTAATTAAATACGATATATAGTGATATCCCAACAAGAAAACAATGTTCCAACAAGGAACGATCTCCATGTTCCAACAAGGAACAAAACTTCAATCTTCACCTGCAACTAACAACACTATAAGAGGGGCTGAGCAAAGCGGTAACATAGCCAATCAACGGTTTGCTAGGACAATGGTGGGTTAGAGGCTGAACATGGCAATTGGGAGGCTGACAAGCAAGTGGTAGGCATCGTAGCAAGGGCATAGCAAAAGAGCGAGCAAACTAGCATAGCAAAGATAGTAGTGATTTCGAGGGTATGATCATCTTGCTTGAAATCCCGCAAGGAAGAAGAACGAATCCATGAAGAAGACAAACAGGAGTAGACGAACGGATCCTCACAACACGACGTTATCGGAACCAACCCGAAGAAGCAATCACCGGAAAAGAAGCACACAACATAGTAAACAACCAACACGTCAACATGGCATGATGCACAAACGAGTATGATGCATGTACGGTTTAATGAAGCATGGCATGGCATGGCAAAGTGCACAAACAACACTACAAGTTAAGTGGAGCTCAATATGCAACGAGGTGCATATTGACGGAACACCACGTCAATTATTTAGTTCTCTCCCGTTTATGTACCCAACAATGTTAAATGTTGTTAAACATGGCGAGAGGGGAAACATGATGAAACTATCTAACCTAGGCAAGTTTAAATGAGGCCGGAAGCAACGAACAACAATTCCGGAAAAACCCTCATGTGCAATTATTAGGTTTGGTCCTGATCTGTCCTAAACACAATTTTAGAGTTGTTAAACATGCAAGATGAGGCCACCGCGTTAAGCTAGGCAAAATTCTACCCCATTTACATATAAAGTTTATTAAAATCGGAGTTACGGTTATTTAGATATGAATTAAAGCATTTTTAACATGACATTTAAGCAAAATTAACCAAACATCAATTTAATCAATTTTAATTGTTGTTATCATGATGCGGATGACATGAACAAGTTTTAAGCAATTAATGCAAAAAGTTGATAAGAGCATAATGAAGCATTTGTCATCGTGGCGGAAACGAAAGGGGTGCCACGACAACGAATCCGAAAGTGATGCCACGGCAACATATCGGTTCCGGTAACTCGATCGAGATCCCGGTGCAAAAGAAAAAGTGACGGGAGCGTGACACGCGATAGAAGGTGGGGTGATCCCGGATACCGGGTTCCCACAATATGGTGGCAAGGCAAAAGAGGGGCAACGTGCACCGAACAACTCCGACACGGAGCAAACACGAGCATTTCATACATCACACATGCATTCGTTCACGGCGGTCGTCTCGGGGGTTATACCTTTGAAGCGTGCGTTATCGGAGCGCTTCGGTTCAAGCGGGGTAGAGGAAGTAGACGTTCTCGCACGCTCTAGGGTCGACGGTAGAGGTTCTCGCGACGGTAGTCGTTCACGTTCGTTCGGAGAGGTACTTGCGACGATAGTTGTTCACGGCGGTAGTGGAACTTGACGGATCCGATGCCTCCGAACGTAGTGGTACATGCTCGTTCTTCGGAGGGGTACTTGACGGGTCCGAATCCTTTCGGGTGGTCGTGGTACTTGGCGATTTCGGAGACGGCGGAAGACGAACTTGGCGGTCCTCGTTGACCTAGTACTTGGCGTTTCCCGGTTCGGTGACCGTTTTCGGCATCGGACGTCGAGGTACTTGGCGGATCCGGTCTTGGCGTGCGAACGAACACAACACAATGTACAGGTGTAGTGGTACACACACGTAGATGAACTTAACGGGTCGTCGTCATCCTGGTACTTGGCGTACTTGATCGGGGCAGCAAAACATAATCGAACTTGGCGAACGCAAGCAGCAACATGGGGCTGGCAGAGGCGACGCGGGGCCCCTGCAGAGGGCTGAATCAAGCAACGGGCGAGGCGGGTCTTGGCGCTGGCTCGTGGCTTCACGGGCCTGGCAAGGTGGTGGTCATCGACGGCGGACGGACTTGGCGAGGACGCAGGCGGCTGGCGGCGCTCCGGCGAGGCCAAGGCAGAGGAGGGACTGCGCGAAACAGGCCCCGAATGGGACAAAGACGACGGGTCCAAGGCGAAGGTCGCCGGAACTGACAAAGAACATGGCCGGAGCGGTGGCGTGGCTCGCCGTTGACGAGGAAGAAGCAAGGCGCCGGACTTGTAGCAGGGGCTGCCAGAGGTTGGGGCTCAGCGACGGCGTCCATCACCGGAGGCGCTGGTGGAAGGAGGAGGCGGGGCGCGGGGCTCGCGCTGGTGTGGGCGCTCCTGGTGGCCGCCGACGGCGGCGGTTGTCGACGGGAGAGGACCCGGGCGGTGAGCGAGGAGAGCGGCAGCAGAGCAGCTCGGGCGCGGGGTTGCAGGGCGGCGGAGCCCCGAGCTCGGCTAGGCGCGGCCATGGAGGACGTCGGCGCCGAGGCGGGGCGATGACAGGGGAAATGGGGTCGGGTCCCCTGGTGAGAGCGAGAGGGGGAGGCGGCCATGGCGCGCGGAGGAGAGGTCGACAGGAGAGGGAGATCGAGGGGATCGGGAGATGGGAGATGGGGTTCGAGCGGGATCGAGGGAGATGATGGGATCGACCCCTGGTGCGATGCGTGCGTGAGGCGAGAGGGAGAGGGAGATCGGTTCGATCGACTCCCTGGCGGCGCGAGGGAAAGAGAGGGGATCGAGGGAACGGGCTCCCTGACGGCTAGGGTTACGAGGGCACAAGGCTGGGCCTTGGTGATGGATGGGCCGACCGGTCTTAGGCTGGGCTGCCAAGAACAAACGGGCCGGCCTAGAGTTTGGCCAAGGGAGACCCAGGGAGGCCGGCCTGGACTGGGCTACTCTCTCCTACTCCTCTCTAATTCTCTTTTACTTCTTTATTTCCCGATTTAACAAATAAACCGAGGAATAAGAAATGTAGGGAGAGATAGGAGAAGAATTTGAGCAGGGCGCCAATTTTCTTGGACTCATAAAAATGAGCTTGATCCAAGAAAAATACATTTGGCACCGTTTGGAAGGTGAATTCGAACACATTTGAATGTGATTCAAATGAGTTTGAATTAGGAAAACATTTTTGGAGAGTCCAAAAATGTTCGGAATATTGGTGGAGCTCCGGAAAATGACGAAAGAATTTACGGACTAAGTTCGAGGCCAAGGGTTGTGATAACAAAGCCATTAGGATTTGCAAGTGTGTTTCGGTTAATTCCAAGAGAATGGAATATTTATTATAGTAGCTCCACTAATATCGGGAGGATATATTATAAAGAGAAGTCATCCTTCCCTCGAATTAAATGGATCGAAGACCCACACAAACTATTTAGTTGAGATGCAAAAGATTATGACATGATGACATGATGCAATGCACATGATGACGGACATGATGCAACACGCAAGCACATGACAACGCAACAACATCGAATAACTGCACGACACCTGGCACATCGGTCTCGGGGCGTTACAGGGGGGGGGGTTGGGGGTTTTTGTAGGGTTAATTTAGGGGTTTCATATATTGTGTTAGCTAGCTAATAGAGAGGAGTGTCCTCTCTTATCACCGTGCTTGGTCGATGCTACGTATAGAGAGGACTCGACACGCTAGCTAGCTAGTAAGCAAATGAAGGAAACCATTAAGTACAGAAGATCGTCATGAACATATACACAGAGAGAAGTGATCGACCTCTCCTTCTCCGATAGATTGGTGGGATAATAAGTTTTCGTATATCTATCCGATGCTACTGGCTACATATATATACAATATAAGATCTCTTACTGCCGCCCTCAGGCGCCGGAGCAGTAGGCGGAGTGCCCTGATCACTCGCCGGAGGAGGAGGAGGAGGTAGAGGAGGCGGAGTGCCCAGCTGACTAGCAGGAGCCGTGAAGTTCAGAAGCTTGATGTGCACCTTCCGCCATAGGCACGGAGTATGCATAGCTGTTACGTCTCCAACGTATCTATAATTTTTGATTGCTCCATGCTACTTTATCTACTGTTTTGGACTATATTGGGCTTTATTTTCCACTTTTATATTATTTTTGGGACTAACCTATTAACCGGAGGCCTAGCCCAGAATTGCTGGTTTTTTGCCTATTTCAGTGTTTCGAAGAAACGGAATATCAAACGGAGTCCAAACGGAATGAAACCTTTGGGAACGTGATCTTCTCACCGAACATGATCCAAGAGACTTGGACCCTACTCCAAGAAGCTTCCGAGGAGGTCACGAGGGTGGAGGGCGCGTCCCTCCCCCCTGGGCGCGCCCCCTACCTCGTGGGCCCCTCGGAGCTCCATCGACATACTCCTTCCTCCTATATATACCTAGGTACCCCCAATAGACCAGAGACGGAGCCAAAAACCTAATTTCACCGCCGCAACTTCCTGGATCCACGAGATCCCATCTTGGGGCCTGTTCCGGAGCTCCGCCGGAGAGGGCATCCACCACGGAGGGCTTCTACATCAACACCATAGCCCCTCCGATGAAGTGTGAGTAGTTTACTTCAGACCTTCGGGTCCATAGCTAGTAGCTAGATGGCTTCTTCTCTCTTTTTGGATCTCAATACAATGTTCTCCCCCTCTCTCGTGGAGATCTATTCGATGTAATCTTCTTTTTGCGGTGTGTTTGTTGAGACCGATGAATTGTGGGTTTATGATCCAACTTATCTATGAATAATATTTGAATCTTCTCTGAATTCTTTTATGTATGATTGAGTTATCTTTGCAAGTCTCTTCGAATTATCCGTTTGGTTTGGCCAACTAGATTGGTAGTTCTTGCAATGGGAGAAATGCATGACTTTGGGTTCAATCTTGCGGTGTCCTTACTCAGGGAACATAGTAATTTCAAAAAATTTCCTATGCACACGCAAGATCATGGTGATGCATAGCAACGAGAGGGGAGAGTGTTGTCTACGTACCAACGCAGACCGACTGCGGAAGTGATCACACAACGTAGAGGAAGTAGTCGTACGTCTTCCCGATCCGACCGATCCAAGCACCGTTACTCCGGCACCTCCGAGTTCTTAGCACACGTTCAGCTCGATAACGATCCTTGGGCTCCGATCCAGCAAAGCGTCGAGGAAGAGTTCCGTCAGCACGACGGCGTGATGACGATCTTGATGTACTACTGACGCAGGGCTTCGCCTAAGCACTGCAACAATATGATCGAGGTGGAATTTGGTGGCAGGGGCACCGCACACGGCTAAGGAACGATCACCAAGGATCAACTTGTGTGTCTATGGGGTGCCCCCTGCCTCAGTATATAAAGGATGGAGGAGGGGGAGGCCGGCTAAGGCTATTGGTGCGGCCAGGATGGGAGTCCTACTAGGACTCCAAGTCCTAGTAGGAGTCCATCAAGAGGGGAGGAAGGGAGAAGGAAGTGGAGGAGAAGGAGAGGTGGCCGGCCCCCTTTTCCCTAGTCCAATTCGGACCAAAGGGGAGGGGGGGGGTGAAGGAAATATGCCCTAGAGGCAATAATAAAGTTATTATTTATTTCCTTATATCATGATAAATGTTTATTATTCATGCTAGAATTGTATTAACCGGAAACATAATACAGGTGTGAATACATAGACCAACAGAGTGTCACTAGTATGCCTCTACTAGACTAGCTCGTTAATCAAAGATGGTTATGTTTCCTAACCATGAACAAAGAGTTGTTATTTGATTAACGAGGTCACATCATTAGTTGAATGATCTGATTGACATGACCCATTCCATTAGCTTAGCACCCGATCGTTTAGTATGTTGCTATTGCTTTCTTCATGACTTATACATGTTCCTATAACTATGAGATTATGCAACTCCCGTTTACCGGAGGAACACTTTGGGTACTACCAAACGTCACAACGTAACTGGGTGATTATAAAGGAGTACTACAGGTGTCTCCAATGGTAGATGTTGGGTTGGCGTATTTCGAGATTAGGGTTTGTCACTCCGATTGTCGGAGAGGTATCTCTGGGCCCTCTCGGTAATACACATCACATAAGCCTTGCAAGCATAATAACTAAGATGTTAGTTATGAGATGATGTATTACGGAACAAGTAAAGAGACTTGCCAGTAACGAGATTGAACTAGGTATTGGATACCGACGATCGAATCTCGGGCAAGTAACATACCGATGACAAAGGGAACAACGTATGTTGTTATGCGGTCTGACCGATAAAGATCTTCGTAGAATATGTAGGAGCCAATATGGGCATCCAGGTCCCGCTATTGGTTATTGACCGGAGACATGTCTCGGTCATGTCTACATTGTTCTCGAACCGTAGGGTCCGCACGCTTAACGTTACGATGACAGTTATTATGAGTTTATGCATTTTGATGTACCGAAGGTTGTTCGGAGTCCCGGATGTGATCACGGACATGACGAGGAGTCTCGAAATGGTCGAGACGTAAAGATTGATATATTGGAAGCCTATGTTTGGACACCGGAAGTGTTCCGGGTGAAATCGGGATTTTACCGGAATACCGGGAGGGTTACCGGAACCCCCCGGGAGGCAAATGGGCCTATTGGGCCTTAGTGGAAAAGTGAAAGGGGCTGCCCACAAGGGCTGCGCGCCTTCCCCCCTTCCCTAGTCCTATTAGGACTAGGAGAAGGGGCCGGCCCCCCTCTTTCTCTCTTCTCTTTGGAGAGTCCTATTAGGAATAGGATTGGGGGGGGGGGGGAGTCCTACTCCCGGTAGGAGTAGGACTCCTCCTGCGCCTCTCTCCCTAGCCGGCCGAACCCCTCCCCCTGCTCCTTTATATACGGGGGCAGGGGGCACCCCATAGACACACAAGTTGATCATTGTTGATCGTTCCTTAGCCGTGTGCGGTGCCCCTGCCAACAAATTCCACCTCGATCATATTGTTGTAGAGCTTAGGCGAAGCCCTGCGTCGGTAGTACATCAAGATCGTCACCACGCCGTTGTGCTGACGGAACTCTTCCTCGATGCTTTGCTGGATCAGAGCCCGAGGATCGTCATCGAGCTGAACGTGTGCTAAGAACTCGGAGGTGCCGGAGTAACGATGCTTGGATCGGTCGGATCGGGAAGAAGACGTACGACTACTTCCTCTACGTTGTGTGATCGCTTCCGCAGTCGGTCTGTGTTGGTATGTAGACAATACTCTCCCCCTTGTTGCTATGCATCACCATGATCTTGTGTGTGCGTAGGAAAATTTTGAAATTACTACGTTCCCCAACAGTGGCATCCGAGCCTAGGTTTTATGGTTTGATGTTATTTGCACGAGTAGAACACAAGTGAGTTGTGGGCGATACAAGTCATACTGCCTACCAGCATGTCATACTTTGGTTCGGCGGTATTGTTGGACGAGACGATCCGGACCAACATTACGCGTACTCTTACGCGAGACCGGTTCCCTCGACGTGCTTTGCACATAGATGGCTTGCGGAAGACTGTCTCTCCAACTTTAGTTGAACCAAGTGTGACTACGCCCGGTCCTTGAGAAGGTTAAAACGGAGTCTATTTGATGAACTATCGTTGTGGTTTTGATGCGTAGGTGAGATGAGTTCTTACTTAAGCCCGTAGGAGCCACGTAAAACTTGCAACAACAAAGTAGAGGACGTCTAACTTGTTTTTGCAGGGCATGTTGTGATGTGATATGGTCAAGGCATGATGCTGATTTTATTGTATGAGATGATCATGTTTTGTAACCGAGTTATCGGCAACTGGCAGGAGCCATATGGTTGTCGCTTTATTGTATGCAATGCAATCGCGATGTAATGCTTTACTTTATTACTAAGCGGTAGTGATAGTCGTGGAAGCATAAGATTGGCGAGACGACAACGATGCTACGATGGAGATCAAGGTGTCGCGCCGGTGACGATGGTGATCATGACGGTGCTTCGGAGATGGAGATCACAAGCACAAGATGATGATGGCCATATCATATCACTTATATTGATTGCATGTGATGTTTATCCTTTTATGCATCTTATCTTGCTTTGATTGACGGTAGCATTATAAGATGATCTCTCACTAAATTATCAAGAAGTGTTCTCCCTGAGTATGCACCGTTGCCAAAGTTCGTCGTGCCCAGACACCACGTGATGATCGGGTGTGATAAGCTCTACGTCCATCTACAACGGGTGCAAGCCAGTTTTGCACACGCAGAATACTCAGGTTAAACTTGACGAGCCTAGCATATGCAGATATGGCCTCGGAACACAGAGACCGAAAGGTCGAGCGTGAATCATATAGTAGATATGATCAACATGACGATGTTCACCATTGAAAACTACTCCATCTCACGTGATGATCGGTTATGGTTTAGTTGATTTGGATCACGTGATCACTTAGAGGATTAGAGGGATGTCTATCTAAGTGGGAGTTCCTAAGTAATTTGATTAACTGAACTTAAACTTATCATGAACTTAGTACCTGATAGTATCTTGCTTGTTTATGTTGATTGTAGATAGATGGCTCGTGCTGTTGTTCCGTTGAATTTTAATGCGTTCCTTGAGAAAGCAAAGTTGAAAGATGATGGTAGCAATTACACGGACTGGGTCCGTAACCTGAGGATTATCCTCATTGCTGCACAGAAGAATTACGTCCTGGAAGCACCGCTGGTGCCAGGCCTGCTGCTGGAGCAACGCCAGATGTTATGAACGTCTGGCAGAGCAAAGCTGATGACTACTCGATAGTTCAGTGTGCCATGCTTTACGGCTTAGAATCGGGACTTCAACGACGTTTTGAACGTCATGGAGCATATGAGATGTTCCAGGAGTTGAAGTTAATATTTCAAGCAAATGCCCGAATTGAGAGATATGAAGTCTCCAATAAGTTCTATAGCTGCAAGATGGAGGAGAACAGTTCTGTCAGTGAGCATATACTCAAAATGTCTGGGTATAATAATCACTTGATTCAGATGGGAGTTAATCTTCCAGATGATTGCGTCATTGACAGAATTCTCCAATCACTGCCACCAAGCTACAAGAGCTTCGTGATGAACTATAATATGCAAGGGATGAACAAGACTATTCCCGAGCTCTTCGCAATGCTGAAAGCTGCGGAGGTAGAAATCAAGAAGGAGCATCAAGTGTTGATGGTTAACAAAACCACTAGTTTCAAGAAAAAGGGCAAAGGGAAGAAGAAGGGGAACTTCAAGAAGAACAGCAAGCAAGTTGCTGCTCAGGAGAAGAAACCCAAGTCTGGACCTAAGCCTGAAACTGAGTGCTTCTACTGCAAGCAGACTGGTCACTGGAAGCGGAACTGCCCCAAGTATTTGGCGGATAAGAAGGATGGCAAGGTGAACAAAGGTATATGTGATATACATGTTATTGATGTGTACCTTACTAGAGCTCGCAGTAGCACCTGGGTATTTGATACTGGTTCTGTTGCTAATATTTGCAACTCGAAACAGGGACTACGGAATAAGCGGACGCTAGCAAAGGACGAGGTGACGATGCGCGTGGGAAACGGTTCCAAAGTCGATGTGATCGCGGTCGGCACGCTACCTCTACATCTACCTTCGGGATTAATATTAGACCTAAATAATTGTTATTTGGTGCCAGCGTTGAGCATGAACATTATATCTGGATCTTGTTTGATGCGAGACGGTTATTCATTTAAATCAGAGAATAATGGTTGTTCTATTTATATGAGTAATATCTTTTATGGTCATGCACCTTTGAAGAGTGGTCTATTCTTGTTGAATCTCGATAGTAGTGATACACATATTCATAATGTAGAAGCCAAAAGATGCAGAGTTGATAATGATAGTGCAACTTATTTGTGGCACTGCCGTTTAGGTCATATCGGTGTAAAGCGCATGAAGAAACTCCATACTGATGGGCTTTTGGAACCACTTGATTATGAATCACTTGGTACTTGCGAACCGTGCCTCATAGGCAAGATGACTAAAACACCGTTCTCCGGTACTATGGAGAGAGCAACAGATTTATTGGAAATCATACATACCGATGTATGTGGTCCGATGAATATTGAGGCTCGTGGCGGATATCGTTATTTTCTCACCTTCACAGATGATTTAAGCAGATATGGGTATATCTACTTAATGAAACATAAGTCTGAAACATTTGAAAAGTTCAAGGAATTTCAGAGTGAAGTTGAAAATCATCGTAACAAGAAAATAAAGTTTCTACGATCTGATCGTGGAGGAGAATATTTGAGTTACGAGTTTGGTATACATTTGAAAAATTGTGGAATAGTTTCGCAACTCACGCCACCCGGAACACCACAGCGTAATGGTGTGTCCGAACGTCGTAATCGTACTTTACTAGATATGGTGCGATCTATGATGTCTCTTACTGATTTACCGCTATCGTTTTGGGGTTATGCTTTAGAGACGGCCGCATTCACGTTAAATAGGGCACCATCAAAATCCGTTGAGACGACGCCTTATGAACTATGGTTTGGCAAGAAACCAAAGTTGTCGTTTCTTAAAGTTTGGGGCTGCGATGCTTATGTGAAAAAGCTTCAACCTGATAAGCTCGAACCCAAAGCGGAGAAATGTGTCTTCATAGGATACCCAAAGGAAACTGTTGGGTATACCTTCTATCACAGATCCGAAGGCAAGACATTCGTTGCTAAGAATGGATCATTTCTAGAGAAGGAGTTTCTCTCGAAAGAAGTGAGTGGGAGGAAAGTAGAACTTGACGAGGTAACTGTACCTGCTCCCTTATTGGAAAATAGTACATCACAGAAAACTGTTTCTGCGACACCTATACCAATTAGTGAGGAAGCTAATGATGATGATCATGAAACTTCAGGACAAGATACTACTGAACCACGTAGATCAACCAGAGTGAGATCCGCACCAGAGTGGTACGGTAATCCAGTTCTGGAAGTCATGCTACTAGATCATGATGAACCTACGAACTATGAAGAAGCGATGGTGAGCCCAGATTCCGCAAAGTGGCTTGAGGCCATGAAATCTGAGATGGGATCCATGTATGAGAACAAAGTATGGACTTTGGTTGACTTGCCCGATGATCGGCAAGCAATTGAGAATAAATGGATCTTCAAGAAAAAGACTGACGCTGACGGTAATATTACTGTCTATAAAGCTCGACTTGTCGCAAAAGGTTTTCGACAAGTTCAAGGGGTTGACTACGATGAGACCTTCTCACCCGTAGCGATGCTTAAATCCGTCAGAATCATGTTAGCAATTGCCGCATTTTATGATTATGAAATATGGCAGATGGATGTCAAAACTGCATTCCTGAATGGATTTCTGGAAGAAGAGTTGTATATGATGCAACCAGAAGGTTTTGTCGATCCAAAGGGAGCTAACAAAGTGTGCAAACTCCAGCGATCCATTTATGGACTGGTGCAAGCATCTCGGAGTTGGAATAAACGCTTTGATAGTGTGATCAAAGCATTTGGCTTTATACAGACTTTTGGAGAAGCCTGTATTTACAAGAAAGTGAGTGGGAGCTCTGTAGCATTTCTGATATTATATGTGGATGACATATTGCTGATTGGAAATGATATAGAATTTCTGGATAGCATAAAGGGATACTTGAATAAAAGTTTTTCGATGAAAGACCTCGGGGAAGCTGCTTACATATTAGGCATAAAGATCTATAGAGATAGATCAAGACGCTTAATTGGACTTTCACAAAGCACATACCTTGACAAGATTTTGAAGAAGTTCAAAATGGATCAAGCAAAGAAAGGGTTCTTGCCTGTGTTACAAGGTGTGAAGTTGAGTCAGACTCAATGCCCGACCACTGCAGAAGATAGAGAGAAAATGAAAGATGTTCCCTATGCTTCAGCCATAGGCTCTATCATGTATGCAATGCTGTGTACCAGACCTGATGTGTGCCTTGCTATAAGTTTAGCAGGGAGGTACCAAAGTAATCCAGGAGTGGATCACTGGACAGCGGTCAAGAACATCCTGAAATACCTGAAAAGGACTAGGGATATGTTTCTCGTATATGGAGGTGACAAAGAGCTCACCGTAAGAGGTTACGTTGATGCAAGCTTTGACACTGATCCGGACGATTCTAAATCGCAAACCGGATACGTGTTTACTTTAAACGGTGGAGCTGTCAGTTGGTGCAGTTCTAAACAAAGCGTCGTAGCGGGATCTACATGTGAAGCGGAGTACATAGCTGCTTCGGAAGCAGCGAACGAAGGAGTCTGGATGAAGGAGTTCATATCCGATCTAGGTGTCATACCTAGTGCATCGGGTCCAATGAAAATCTTTTGTGACAATACTGGTGCAATTGCTTTGGCAAAGGAATCCAGATTTCACAAAAGGACCAAACACATCAAGAGACGCTTCAACTCCATCCGGGATTTAGTCCAGGTGGGAGACATAGAGATTTGCAAGATACATACGGATCTGAATGTTGCAGACCCGTTGACTAAGCCTCTTCCACGAGCAAAACATGATCAGCACCAAGGCTCCATGGGTGTTAGAATCATTACTGTGTAATCTAGATTATTGACTCTAGTGCAAGTGGGAGACTGAAGGAAATATGCCCTAGAGGCAATAATAAAGTTATTATTTATTTCCTTATATCATGATAAATGTTTATTATTCATGCTAGAATTGTATTAACCGGAAACATAATACATGTGTGAATACATAGACAAACAGAGTGTCACTAGTATGCCTCTACTTGACTAGCTCGTTAATCAAAGATGGTTATGTTTCCTAACCATGAACAAAGAGTTGTTATTTGATTAACGAGGTCACATCATTAGTTGAATGATCTGATTGACATGACCCATTCCATTAGCTTAGCACCCGATCGTTTAGTATGTTGCTATTGCTTTCTTCATGACTTATACATGTTCCTATAACTATGAGATTATGCAACTCCCGTTTACCGGAGGAACACTTTGGGTACTACCAAACGTCACAACGTAACTGGGTGATTATAAAGGAGTACTACAGGTGTCTCCAATGGTAGATGTTGGGTTGGCGTATTTCGAGATTAGGGTTTGTCACTCCGATTGTCGGAGAGGTATCTCTGGGCCCTCTCGGTAATACACATCACATAAGCCTTGCAAGCATAATAACTAAGATGTTAGTTATGAGATGATGTATTACGGAACGAGTAAAGAGACTTGCCAGTAACGAGATTGAACTAGGTATTGGATACCGACGATCGAATCTCGGGCAAGTAACATACCGATGACAAAGGGAACAACGTATGTTGTTATGCGGTCTGACCGATAAAGATCTTCGTAGAATATGTAGGAGCCAATATGGGCATCCAGGTCCCGCTATTGGTTATTGACCGGAGACATGTCTCGGTCATGTCTACATTGTTCTCGAACCGTAGGGTCCGCACGCTTAACGTTACGATGACAGTTATTATGAGTTTATGCATTTTGATGTACCGAAGGTTGTTCGGAGTCCCGGATGTGATCACGGACATGACGAGGAGTCTCGAAATGGTCGAGACGTAAATATTGATATATTGGAAGCCTATGTTTGGACACCGGAAGTGTTCCGGGTGAAATCGGGATTTTACCGGAATACCGGGAGGGTTACTGGAACCCCCCGGGAGGCAAATGGGCCTATTGGGCCTTAGTGGAAAAGTGAAAGGGGCTGCCCACAAGGGCTGCGCGCCTTCCCCCCTTCCCTAGTCCTATTAGGACTAGGAGAAGGGGCCGGCCCCCCTCTTTCTCTCTTCTCTTTGGAGAGTCCTATTAGGAATAGGATTGGGGGGGGGAGTCCTACTCCCGGTAGGAGTAGGACTCCTCCTGCGCCTCTCTCCCTAGCCGGCCGAACCCCTCCCCCTGCTCCTTTATATACGGGGGCAGGGGGCACCCCATAGACACACAAGTTGATCATTGTTGATCGTTCCTTAGCCATGTGCGGTGCCCCTGCCACCAAATTCCACCTCGATCATATTGTTGTAGAGCTTAGGCGAAGCCCTGCGTCGGTAGTACATCAAGATCGTCACCACGCCGTTGTGCTGACGGAACTCTTCCTCGACGCTTTGCTAGATCGGAGCCCGAGGATCGTCATCGAGCTGAACGTGTGCTAAGAACTCGGAGGTGCCGGAGTAACGGTGCTTGGATCGGTCGGATCGGGAAGAAGACGTACGACTACTTCCTCTACGTTGTGTGATCGCTTCCGCAGTCGGTCTGCGTTGGTACGTAGACAATACTCTCCCCCTTGTTGCTATGCATCACCATGATCTTGCGTGTGCGTAGGAAAATTTTGAAATTACTACGTTCCCCAACAGGGGGGTGCAGCAGCCTTTTTCCTCTTCCCACTAAAGCCCATTAAGGCCCATTACTTCTCCCGTAACTACCCGGTACTCCGAAAAATACCCGAATCACTCGGAACCTTTCCGATGTCCGAATATAGTCGTCCAATATATCGATCTTTACATCTTGACCATTTCGAGACTCCTCGTCATGTCCCCGATCTCATCCGGGACTCCGAACTCCTTCGGTACATCAAAAATCATAAACTCATAATATAACTGTCATCGAAACCTTAAGCGTGCGGACCCTACGGTTCGAGAACAATGTAGACATGACCGAGACACGTCTCCGGTCAATAACCAATAGCGGAACCTCTATGCCCATATTGGCTCCTACATATTCTATGAAGATCTTTATCGGTCAGACCGGATAACAACATACGTTGTTCCCTTTGTCATCGGTATGTTACTTGCCCGAGATTCGATCGTCGGTATCCAATACCTAGTTCAATCTCGTTACAGGCAAGTCTCTTTACTTGTTCTGTAATACATCATCCCGCAACTAACTCATTAGTTGCAATGCTTGCAAGGCTTGTGTAATGTGTATTACCGAGAGGGCCCAGAGATACCTCTCCGACAATCGGAGTGACAAATCCTAATCTCGAAATACGCCAACCCAACATCTACCATTGGAGACACCTGTAGTACTCCTTTATAATCACCCAGTTACGTTGTGATGTTTGGTAGCACCCAAAGTGTTCCTCCGGTAAACGGGAGTTGCATAATCTCATAGTCATAGGAACATGTATAAGTCATGAAGAATAGTAACAGCAACATACTAAACGATCGGGTGCTAAGCTAATGGAATGGGTCATGTCAATCAGATCATTCAACTAATGATGTGACCTCGTTAATCAAATAACAACTCTTTTGTCCATGGTTAGGAAACATAACCATCTTTGATTAACGAGCTAGTCAAGAAGAGGCATACTAGTGACACTCTGTTTGTCTATGTATTCACACATGTATTATGTTTTCGGTTAATACAATTCTAGCATGAATAATAAACATTTATCATGATATAAGGAAATAAATAATAACTTTATTATTGCCTCTAGGGCATATTTCCTTCAGTCTCCCACTTGCACTAGAGTCAATAATCTAGTTCACATCGCCATGTGATTTAACAGCAATAGTTCACATCACCATGTGATTAACACCCATAGTTCACATCTGTTGGAAATATGCCCTAGAGGCAATAATAAAAGCATTATTATTATATTTCCTTGTTCATGATAATTGTCTTTATTCATGCTATAATTGTGTTATCCGGAAATCGTAATACATGTGTGAATAACAGACACCAACATGTCCCTAGTAAGCCTCTAGTTGACTAGCTCGTTAATCAACGGATAGTCATGGTTTCCTGGCTATGGACATAGGATGTCATTGATAACGAGATCACATCATTAGGAGAATGATGTGATGGACAAGACCCAATCCTAAACATAGCATAAAGATCGTATAGTTCGTTTGCTAGAGTTTTGCAATGTCAAGTATCTTTTCCTTAGACCATGAGATCGTGTAACTCCCGGATACCGTAGGAGTGCCTTGGGTATGCCAAACGTCACAACGTAACTGGGTGACTATAAAGGTAGACTACGGGTATCTCCGAAAGTGTCTGTTGGGTTGACACGGATCAAGACTGGGATTTGTCACTCCGTATGACGGAGAGGTATCACTGGGCCCACTCGGTAATGCATCATCATGAGCTCAAAGTGACCAAGTGTCTGGTCACGGGATCATGCATTACGATACGAGTAAAGTGACTTGCCGGTAACGAGATTGAATGAGGTATTGGGATACCGACGATCGAATCTCGGGCAAGTAACATATATCGATTGACAAAGGGAATTGCATACGGGGTTGATTGAATCCTCGACATCGTGGTTCATCCGATGAGATCATCGTGGAGTATGTGGGAGCCAACATGGTTATCCAGATCCCGCTGTTGGTTATTGACCGGAGAGTCGTCTCGGTCATGTCTGCATGTCTCTCGAACCCGTAGGGTCTACACACTTAAGGTTCGGTGACGCTAGGGTTGTGAAGATATGTATATGCAGTAACCCGAATGTTGTTCGGAGTCCCGGATGAGATCCCGGACGTCACGAGGAGTTCCGGAATAGTCCGGAGGTAAAGAATTATATATAGGAAGTGCTGTTTCGGCCATCGGGACAAGTTTCGGGGTTACCGGTATTGTACCGGGACCACCGGAAGGGTCCCGGGGGTCCACCGGGTGGGGCCACCTATCCCGGAGGGCCCCATGGGCTGAAGTGGGAAGGGACCCAGCCCATAGTGGGCTGGGGCGCCACCCCCTAAGGGCCCATGCGCCTAGGGTTTAGGGGAAACCCTAAAGGGGGCGCCCCCTTGCTTGGGGGGCAAGCCCCCCACCCCTTGGCCGCCGCCCCCCTAGGAGATCCATCTCCTAGGGCCGGCGCCCCCCCCCTTGGCACCCCTATATATAGTGGGGGAGAGGAGGGACTTGAGGCTACGGCTTTTGGTGCGTCCCTCTCTCCCTGTTACGTCTCTCTCTCTCGTAGTAAAGGCGAAGCCCTGCTACTGTGACGCCCTGCATCCACCACCACGCCGTCGTGCTGCTAGATCATCATCAACCTCGCCTTCCCCCTTGCTGGATCAAGAAGGAGGAGACGTCTCCCGTCCCGTACGTGTGTTGAACGCGGAGGTGCCGTCCGTTCGGCACTTGGTCATCGGTGATTTGGATCACGTCGTGTTCGACTACATCATCCCCGTTCTTTGAACGCTTCCGCACGCGATCTACAAAGGTATGTAGATGCATCTGATGACTCGTTGCTAGATGAACTCCTAGATGGATCTTGGTGAAACGAGTAGGAAATTTTTTGTTTTCTGCAACGTTCCCCAACAGTGGCATCATGAGCTAGGTCTATGCGTAGTTCTTCTTGCGCGAGTAGAACACAATTTGTTGTGGGCGTGGATTTGTCAACTTTCTTGCCGCTACTAGTCTTTTCTTGCTTCAGCGGTATTGTGGGATGAAGCGGCCCGGACCAACCTTACACGTACGCTTACGTGAGACCGGTTCCACCGACTAACATGCACTAGTTGCATAAGGTGGCTGGCGGGTGTCTGTCTCTCCTACTTTAGTTGGAGCGGATTCGATGAACAGGGTCCTTATGAAGGGTAAATAGAAGTTGACAAATCACGTTGTGGCTTTCACGTAGGTAAGAAAACGTTCTTGCTAGAACCCTAATTCAGCCACGTAAAACTTGCAACAACAATTAGAGGACGTCTAACTTGTTTTTGCAGCAAGTGGTTTGTGATGTGATATGGCCAAAGTTGTGATGAATGATGAATGATCTATATGTGATGTATGAGATGTTCATGCTATTGTAATAGGAATCACGACTTGCATGTCGATGAGTATGACAACCGGCAGGAGCCATAGGAGTTGTCTTTATTCTTTTATATGACCTGCGTGTCATTGAGAAACGCCATGTAAATTACTTTACTTTATTGCTAAACGCGTTAGCCATAGTAGTAGAAGTAATAGTTGGTGAGCAACTTCATGGAGACACGATGATGGAGATCATGGTGTCAAGCCGGTGACAAGATGATCATGGAGCCCCAAGATGGAGATCAAAGGAGCTATGTGATATTGGCCATATCATGTCACGTTTATTATTTGATTGCACGTGATGTTTATCATGTTTTGCATCTTGTTTACTTAGAACGACGGTAGTAAATAAGATGATCCCTCATAACAATTTCAAGAAGTGTTCTCCCCTAACTGTGCACCGTTGCTAAAGTTCGTCGTTTCGAAGCACCACGTGATGATCGGGTGTGATAGATTCTTACATTCACATACAACGGGTGTAAGACAGTTTTACATATGCAAAACACTTAGGGTTAACTTGACGAGCCTAGCATGTGTATAGACATGGCCTCGGAACACAGAAGACCGAAAGGTCGAGCATGAGTCGTATAGAAGATACGATCAACATGAAGATGTTCACTGACGTTGACTAGTCCGTCTCACGTGATGATCGGACACGGCCTAGTTAACTCGGATCATGTAATATGTAGATGACTAGAGGGATGTCTAATCTAAGTGGGAGTTCATTATATAATTTGATTAGATGAACTTTATTATCATGAACATTAGTCTAAAACATTTTACAATATGTCTTGTAGATCAAATGGCCCACGTAGTCCTCAACTTCAACGCGTTCCTAGAGAAAACCAAGCTGAAAGATGATGGCAGCAACTATACGGACTGGGTCCGGAACCTGAGGATCATCCTCATAGCTGCCAAGAAAGATTACGTCCTACAAGCACCGCTAGGTGAAGCTCCCGTCCCACAGAACCAAGACGTTATGAATGCTTGGCAGACACGTGTTGACGACTACTCCCTCATTCAGTGCGGCATGCTTTACAGTTTAGAGCCGGGGCTCCAAAAGCGTTTTGAGAGACATGGAGCATATGAGATGTTCGAAGAGCTGAAAATGGTTTTCCAAGCTCATGCCCGGGTCGAGAGATATGAGGTCTCCGACAAGTTCTTCAGCTGTAAGATGGAGGAAAATAGTTCTGTCAGTGAGCACATACTCACTATGTCTGGGTTACATAACCACTTGACTCAGCTGGGAGTTAATCTCCCGGATGATGCGGTCATTGACAGAATCCTCCAGTCGCTTCCACCAAGCTACAAGAGCTTTGTGATGAACTTCAACATGCAGGGGATGCAAAAGACCATTCCTGAGTTGTTTTCAATGCTGAAATCAGCGGAGGTAGAAGTCAAGAAGGAACATCAAGTGTTGATGGTCAACAAAACCACTAAGTTCAAGAAAGGCAAGGGTAAAAAGAACTTCAAGAAGGACGGCAAGGAAGTAGGCGCGCCCGGCAAGCAAGCTGCCGGGAAGAAGCCAAAGAATGGACCCAAGCCCGAGACTGAGTGCTTTTATTGCAAGGGAAGCGGTCACTGGAAGCGGAACTGCCCCAAATACTTAGCAGACAAGAAGGCCGGCAAAACAAAAGGTATATGTGATATACATGTAATTGATGTGTACCTTACCAGTAATCGTAGTAGCTCTTGGGTATTTGATACCGGTGCAGTTGCTCACATTTGTAACTCACAGCAGGAACTACGGAATAAGCGGAGACTGGCAAAGGATGAGGTGACGATGCGCGTCGGGAATGGTTCCAAAGTCGATGTGATCGCCGTCGGCACGCTACCTCTTCATTTACCTACGGGATTAGTTTTAAACCTCAATAATTGTTATTTAGTACCAGCTTTGAGCATGAACATTGTATCGGGATCTCGTTTAATTCGAGATGGCTACTCATTTAAATCCGAGAATAATGGTTGTTCTATTTATATGAGAGATATGTTTTATGGTCATGCTCCTATGGTGAATGGTTTATTCTTTATGAATCTCGAACGTAATGCTACACATGTTCATAATGTGAGTACCAAAAGATGTAAGGTTGATAATGATAGTCCCACATACTTGTGGCACTGCCGCCTTGGTCACATAGGTGTCAAACGCATGAAGAAGCTCCATGCAGATGGACTTTTAGAGTCTCTTGATTATGAATCATTTGACACGTGCGAACCATGCCTTATGGGTAAAATGACCAAGACTCCGTTCTCAGGAACAATGGAGCGAGCAACCAACTTATTGGAAATCATACATACTGATGTGTGCGGTCCAATGAGTGTTGAGGCTCGCGGTGGCTATCGTTATGTTCTCACCCTCACTGATGATTTGAGTAGATATGGATATATTTACTTAATGAAACACAAGTCTGAAACCTTTGAAAAGTTCAAGGAATTTCAGAGTGAGGTTGAGAATCAACGTGACAGGAAAATCAAGTTTCTACGATCAGATCGTGGAGGAGAATACTTGAGTCACGAATTTGGCACACACTTAAGAAAATGTGGAATAGTTTCACAACTCACGCCGCCTGGAACACCTCAGCGTAACGGTGTGTCCGAACGTCGTAATCGCACTCTATTAGATATGGTGCGGTCTATGATGTCTCTTACCGATCTACCGCTATCTTTTTGGGGCTATGCTTTAGAGACTGCTGCATTCACTTTAAATAGGGCACCGTCAAAATCCGTTGAGACGACACCGTTTGAATTATGGTTTGGGAAGAAACCTAAGTTGTCGTTTCTGAAAGTTTGGGGATGCGATGCTTATGTCAAGAAACTTCAACCTGAAAAGCTCGAACCCAAGTCGGAAAAATGCGTCTTCATAGGATACCCAAAAGAAACTATTGGGTATACCTTCTACCTCAGATCCGAAGGCAAGATCTTTGTTGCCAAGAATGGATCCTTTCTAGAGAAAGAGTTTCTCTCGAAAGAAGTAAGTGGGAGGAAAGTAGAACTTGATGAAGTGTTACCTCTTGAACCGGAAAATGGCGCAACTCAAGAAAATGTTCCTGAGGTGCCTGCACCGACTAGAGAGGAAGTTAATGATGATGATCATGAAACTTCTGATCAAGTTGCTACTGAACTTCGAAGGTCCACAAGGACACGTTCCGCACCAGAGTGGTACGGCAACCCTGTCTTGGAAATCATGTTGTTAGACAACGGTGAACCTTCGAACTATGAAGAAGCGATGGCGGGCCCGGATTCCGACAAATGGCTAGAAGCCATGAAATCCGAGATAGGATCCATGTATGAAAACGAAGTATGGACTTTGACTGACTTGCCCGTTGAACGGCGAGCCATAGAAAATAAATGGATCTTTAAGAAGAAGACAGACGCGGATGGTAATGTGACCATCTATAAAGCTCGGCTTGTCGCTAAGGGTTATCGACAAGTTCAAGGGGTTGACTACGATGAGACTTTCTCACCGGTAGCGAAGCTAAAGTCCGTCCGAATCATGTTAGCAATTGCCGCGTTTTACGATTATGAAATATGGCAAATGGACGTCAAAACGGCATTCCTTAATGGTTTCCTTAAGGAAGAATTGTATATGATGCAGCCGGAAGGTTTTGTCGATCCTAAGAATGCTGACAAGGTGTGCAAGCTCCAACGCTCGATTTATGGGCTGGTGCAAGCATCTCGGAGTTGGAACATTCGCTTTGATGAGATGATCAAAGCGTTTGGGTTTACGCAGACTTATGGAGAAGCCTGCGTTTACAAGAAAGTGAGTGGGAGCTCTGTAGCATTTCTCATATTATATGTAGATGACATACTTTTGATGGGAAATGATATAGAACTCTTGGACAGCATCAAGGCCTACTTGAATAAGAGTTTTTCAATGAAGGACCTTGGAGAAGCTGCTTATATATTAGGCATCAAAATCTATAGAGATAGATCGAGACGCCTCATAGGTCTTTCACAAAGCACATACCTTGATAAGATATTGAAGAAGTTCAATATGGATCAATCTAAGAAGGGGTTCTTGCCTGTGTTACAAGGTATGAAATTGAGCTCGGCTCAAAGTCCGACCACGGCAAAAGAAATAGAAGAGATGAGTGTCATCCCCTATGCCTCAGCCATAGGTTCTATTATGTATGCCATGCTGTGTACCAGACCTGATGTAAACCTTGCCGTAAGTTTGGTAGGAAGGTACCAAAGTAATCCCGGCAAGGAACACTGGACAGCGGTCAAGAATATCCTGAAGTACCTGAAAAGGACTAAGGAAATGTTTCTCGTTTATGGAGGTGACGAAGAGCTCGCCGTAAAGGGTTACGTCGACGCTAGCTTCGACACAGATCTGGATGACTCAAAGTCACAAACCGGATACGTGTATATTTTGAATGGTGGGGCAGTAAGCTGGTGCAGTTGCAAGCAGAGCGTCGTGGCGGGATCTACATGTGAAGCGGAGTACATGGCAGCCTCGGAGGCAGCACATGAAGCAATTTGGGTGAAGGAGTTCATCACCGACCTCGGAGTCATACCCAATGCGTCGGGGCCGATCAAGCTCTTCTGTGACAACACTGGAGCTATTGCACTTGCCAAGGAGCCCAGGTTTCACAAGAAGACAAGGCACATCAAGCGTCGCTTCAACTCCATTCGTGAAAATGTTCAAGATGGAGACATAGATATTTGTAAAGTACATACGGACCTGAATGTAGCAGATCCGTTGACTAAACCTCTCCCTAGGGCAAAACATGATCAACACCAGAATTCCATGGGTGTTCGATTCATCACAATGTAACTAGATTATTGACTCTAGTGCAAGTGGGAGACTGTTGGAAATATGCCCTAGAGGCAATAATAAAAGCATTATTATTATATTTCCTTGTTCATGATAATTGTCTTTATTCATGCTATAATTGTGTTATCCGGAAATCGTAATACATGTGTGAATAACAGACACCAACATGTCCCTAGTAAGCCTCTAGTTGACTAGCTCGTTAATCAACAGATAGTCATGGTTTCCTGGCTATGGACATAGGATGTCATTGATAACGAGATCACATCATTAGGAGAATGATGTGATGGACAAGACCCAATCCTAAACATAGCATAAAGATCGTATAGTTCGTTTGCTAGAGTTTTGCAATGTCAAGTATCTTTTCCTTAGACCATGAGATCGTGTAACTCCCGGATACCGTAGGAGTGCTTTGGGTGTACCAAACGTCACAACGTAACTGGGTGACTATAAAGGTAGACTACGGGTATCTCCGAAAGTGTCTGTTGGGTTGACACGGATCAAGACTGGGATTTGTCACTCCGTATGACGGAGAGGTATCACTGGGCCCACTCGGTAATGCATCATCATAATGAGCTCAAAGTGACCAAGTGTCTGGTCACGGGATCATGCATTACGGTACGAGTAAAGTGACTTGCCGGTAACGAGATTGAACGAGGTATTGGGATACCGACGATCGAATCTCGGGCAAGTAATATATCGATTGACAAAGGGAATTGCATACGGGGTTGATTGAATCCTCGACATCGTGGTTCATCCGATGAGATCATCGTGGAGCATGTGGGAGCCAACATGGGTATCCAGATCCCGCTGTTGGTTATTGACCGGAGAGTCGTCTCGGTCATGTCTACATGTCTCCCGAACCCGTAGGGTCTACACACTTAAGGTTCGGTGATGCTAGGGTTGTGAAGATATGTATATGCAGTAACCCGAATGTTGTTCGGAGTCCCGAATGAGATCCTGGATGTCACGAGGAGTTCCGGAATAGTCCGGAGGTAAAGAATTATATATAGGAAGTGCTGTTTCGGCCATCGGGACAAGTTTCGGGGTTACCGGTATTGTACCGGGACCACCGGAAGGGTCCCGGGGGTCCACCGGGTGGGGCCACCTATCCCGGAGGGCCCCATGGGCTGAAGTGGGAAGGGACCCAGCCCATAGTGGGCTGGGGCGCCACCCCCTAAGGGCCCATGCGCCTAGGGTTTAGGGGAAACCCTAAAGGGGGGCGCCCCCTTGCTTGGGGGGCAAGCCCCCCACCCCTTGGCCGCCGCCCCCCTAGGAGATCCATCTCCTAGGGCCGGCGCCCCCCCTTGGCACCCCTATATATAGTGGGGGAGAGGAGGGACTTGTGGCTACGGCTTTTGGAGCATTCCTCTCTCCCTGTTACGTCTCTCTCTCTCGTAGTAAAGGCGAAGCCCTGCTACTGTGACGCCCTGCATCCACCACCACGCCGTCGTGCTGCTGGATCATCATCAACCTCTCCTTCCCCCTTGCTGGATCAAGAAGGAGGATACGTCTCCCGTCCCGTACGTGTGTTGAACGCGGAGGTGCCGTCCGTTCGGCACTTGGTCATCGGTGATTTGGATCACGTCGTGTTCGACTACATCATCCCCGTTCTTTGAACGCTTCCGCACGCGATCTACAAAGGTATGTAGATGCATCTGATGACTCGTTGCTAGATGAACTCCTAGATGGATCTTGGTGAAACGAGTAGGAAATTTTTTGTTTTCTGCAATGTTCACCAACAACATCGTCATGTGACCAACACTCAAAGGGTTTACTAGAGTCAGTAATCTAGTTCACATATCTATGTGATTAACACCCAAAGAGTACTAAGGTGTGATCATGTTTTGCTTGTGAGATAATTTTAGTCAACGGGTCTGTCACATTCAGATCCGTAAGTATTTTGCAAGTTCTATGTCTACAATGCTCTACACGGAGCTACTCTAGCTAATTGCTCCCACTTTCAATATGTATCCAGATTGAGACTTTAGATTCATCTGGATCAGTGTCAAAAACTTGCATCGACGTAACCCTTTACGACGAACCTTTTTGTCACGTCCATAATCGAGAAACATGTCCTTATTTTACTAAGGATAATTCTGACCGTTGTCCAGTGATCTACTCCTAGATCACTACTGTACTCCCTTGCCAAATCAATGCAGGGTATACAATAGATCTGGTATACAGCATGACATACTTTATAGAACCTATGGCCAAGGCATAGGGAATGACTTTCATTCTCTTTCTATCTTCTGCCGTGGTCGGGCTTTGAGTCTTACTCAACTTCACACCTTGTAATACAGGCAAGAACTCTTTCTTTGACTGCTCCATTTTGAACTACTTCAAAATCTTGTCAAGGTATTTACTCATTGAAAAAACTTATCAAGCGTCTTGATCTATCTCTATAGATCTTGAAGCTCAATATGTAAGCAGCTTCACCGAAGTCTTTCTTTGAAAAACTCCTTTCAAACACTCCTTTATGCTTTACAGAATAATTCTACATTATTTCCGATCAACAATATGTCATTCACATATACTTATCAGAAATGCTGTAGTGCTCCCACTCACTTTCTTATAAATACAGGCTTCACCGCAAGTCTGTATAAAACTATATGCTTTGATCAACTCATCAAAGCGTATATTCCAACTCCGAGATGCTTGCACCAGTCCATAAATGGATCGCTGGAGCTTGCTGAAGGAAATATGCCCTAGAGGCAATAATAAAGTTATTATTTATTTCCTTATATCATGATAAATGTTTATTATTCATGCTAGAATTGTATTAACCGGAAACATAATACATGTGTGAATGCATAGATAAACAGAGTGTCACTAGTATGCCTCTACTTGACTAGCTCGTTAATCAAAGATGGTTATGTTTCCTAACCATGAACAAAGAGTTGTTATTTGATTAACGAGGTCACATCATTAGTTGAATGATCTGATTGACATGACCCATTCCATTAGCTTAGCACCCGATCGTTTAGTATGTTGCTATTGCTTTCTTCATGACTTATACATGTTCCTATAACTATGAGATTATGCAATTCCCGTTTACCGGAGGAACACTTTGGGTACTACCAAACGTCACAACGTAACTGGGTGATTATAAAGGAGTACTACAGGTGTCTCCAATGGTAGATGTTGGGTTGGCGTATTTCGAGATTAGGGTTTGTCACTCCGATTGTCGGAGAGGTATCTCTGGGCCCTCTCGGTAATACACATCACATAAGCCTTGCAAGCATAATAACTAAGATGTTAGTTATGAGATGATGTATTACGGAACGAGTAAAGAGACTTGCCAGTAACGAGATTGAACTAGGTATTGGATACCGACGATCGAATCTCGGGCAAGTAACATACTGATGACAAAGGGAACAACGTATGTTGTTATGCGGTCTGACCGATAAAGATCTTCGTAGAATATGTAGGAGCCAATATGGGCATCCAGGTCCCGCTATTGGTTATTGACCGGAGACATGTCTCGGTCATGTCTACATTGTTCTCGAACCGTAGGGTCCGCACGCTTAACGTTACGATGACAGTTATTATGAGTTTATGCATTTTGATGTACCGAAGGTTGTTCGGAGTCCCGGATGTGATCACAGACATGACGAGGAGTCTCGAAATGGTCGAGACGTAAAGATTGATATATTGGAAGCCTATGTTTGGACACCGGAAGTGTTCCGGGTGAAATCGGATTTTACCGGAATACCGGGAGGGTTACCGGAACCCCCCGGGAGGCAAATGGGCCTATTGGGCCTTAGTGGAAAAGTGAAAGGGGCTGCCCACAAGGGCTGCGCGCCTTCCCCCCTTCCCTAGTCCTATTAGGACTAGGAGAAGGGGCCGGCCCCCCTCTTTCTCTCTTCTCTTTGGAGAGTCCTATTAGGAATAGGATTGGGGGGGGGGAGTCCTACTCCCGGTAGGAGTAGGACTCCTCCTGCGCCTCTCTCCCTAGCCGGCCGAACCCCTCCCCCTGCTCCTTTATATACAGGGGTAGGGGGCACCCCATAGACACACAAGTTGATCATTGTTGATCGTTCCTTAGCCGTGTGCGGTGCCCCCTGCCACCAAATTCCACCTCGATCATATTGTTGTAGAGCTTAGGCGAAGCCCTGCATCGGTAGTACATCAAGATCGTCACCACGCCGTTGTGCTGACGGAACTCTTCCTCGACGCTTTGCTGGATCGGAGCCCGAGGATCGTCATCGAGCTGAACGTGTGCTAAGAACTCGGAGGTGCCGGAGTAACGGTGCTTGGATCGGTCGAATCGGGAAGAAGACGTACGACTACTTCCTCTATGTTGTGTGATCGCTTCCGCAGTCGGTCTGTGTTGGTACGTAGACAATACTCTCCCCCTCGTTGCTATGCATCACCATGATCTTGCGTGTGCGTAGGAAAATTTTGAAATTACTACGTTCCCCAACAGTGGCATCCGAGCCTAGGTTTTATGGTTTGATGTTATTTGCACGAGTAGAACACAAGTGAGTTGTGGGCGATACAAGTCATACTGCCTACCAGCATGTCATACTTTGGTTCGGCGGTATTGTTGGACGAGACGATCCGGACCAACATTACGCGTACTCTTACGCGAGACCGGTTCCCTCGACGTGCTTTGCACATAGATGGCTTGCGGAAGACTGTCTCTCCAACTTTAGTTGAACCAAGTGTGACTACGCCCGGTCCTTGAGAAGGTTAAAACGGAGTCTATTTGACGAACTATCGTTGTGGTTTTGATGCATAGGTGAGATGAGTTCTTACTTAAGCCCGTAGCAGCCACGTAAAACTTGCAACAACAAAGTAGAGAACGTCTAACTTGTTTTTGCAGGGCATGTTGTGATGTGATATGGTCAAGGCATGATGCTGATTTTATTGTATGAGATGATCATGTTTTGTAACCAAGTTATCGGCAACTGGCAGGAGCCATATGGTTGTCGCTTTATTGTATGCAATGCAATCGCGATGTAATGCTTTACTTTATTACTAAGCGGTAGTGATAGTCGTGGAAGCATAAGATTGGCGAGACGACAACGATGCTACGATGGAGATCAAGGTGTCGCGCCGGTGACGATGGTGATCATGACGGTGCTTCGGAGATGGAGATCACAAGCACAAGATGATGATGACCATATCATATCACTTATATTGATTGCATGTGATGTTTATCTTTTATGCATCTTATCTTGCTTTGATTGACGGTAGCATTATAAGATGATCTCTCACTAAATTATCAAGAAGTGTTCTCCCTGAGTATGCACCGTTGCCAAAGTATATTTGATATACATGTTATTGATGTGTACTTTACTAGTGTATATAGCAAACCCTCAGTATTTGATACTAGTTCAGTTGCTAAGATTAGTAACTCGAAACGGGAGTTGCAGAATAAACAGAGACTAGTTAAGGGTGAAGTGACGATGTGTGCTGGAAGTAGTTCCAAGATTGATATGATCATCATCGCACACTCCCCTATACTGTCGGGATTAGTGTTGAACTTAAATAAGTGTTATTTGGTTTTTGCGTTGAGCATGAATATGATTTGATCATGTTTATTGCAATACGGTTATTCATTAAAGTCAGAGAATAATTGTTGTTCTGTTTACATGAATAAAACCTTTGATGGTCATACACCCAATGAAACAAGTTCGTTGGATCTCGATCGTAGTGATACACATATTCATATATTGAAACCAAAAGATGCAAAGTTAATAATGATAGTGCAACTTATTTGTGGCACTGCCGTTTAGGTCATATTGGTATAAAGCGCATGAAGAAACTCCATGCTGATGGGCTTTCGGAATCACTTGATTATGAATCACTTGATGCTTGCGAACCATGCCTTTTAGGCAAGATGACTAAAACACCGTTCTCCGGTACTATGGAGAGAGCAACAGATTTATTGGAAATCATACATACCGATGTATGTGGTCCGATGAATATTGAGGCTCGTGGCGGATATCGTTATTTTCTCACCTTCACAGATGATTTAAGCAGATATGGGTATATCTACTTAATGAAACATAAGTCTGAAACATTTGAAAAGTTCAAGGAATTTCAGAGTGAAGTAGAAAATCATCGTAAAAAGAAAATAAAGTTTCTATGATCTGATCGTGGAGGAGAATATTTGAGTTACGAGTTTGGTATACATTTGAAAAACTGTGGAATAGTTTCGCAACTCACGCCACCCGGAACACCACAGCGTAATGGTGTGTCCGAACGTCGTAATCGTACTTTACTAGATATGGTGCGATCTATGATGTCTCTTACTGATTTGCCGCTATCATTTTGGGGTTATGCTTTAGAGACGGCCGCATTCACGTTAAATAGGGCACCATCAAAATCCGTTGAGACGACGCCTAATGAACTATGGTTTGGCAAGAAACCAAAGTTGTCGTTTCTTAAAGTTTGGGGCTGCGATGCTTATGTGAAAAAGCTTCAACCTGATAAGCTCGAACCCAAAGCGGAGAAATGTGTCTTCATAGGATACCCAAAGGAAACTGTTGGGTATACCTTCTATCACAGATCCGAAGGCAAAACATTCGTTGCTAAGAATGGATCATTTCTAGAGAAGGAGTTTCTCTCGAAAGAAGTGAGTGGGAGGAAAGTAGAACTTGACGAGGTAACTGTACCTGCTCCGTTATTGGAAAATAGTACATCACAGAAAACTGTTTCTTCGACACCTATACCAATTAGTGAGGAAGCTAATGATGATGATCATGAAACTTCAGGACAAGATACTACTGAACCACATAGATCAACCAGAGTGAGATCCGCACCAGAGTGGTACGGTAATCCAGTTCTGGAAGTCATGCTACTAGATCATGATGAACCTACGAACTATGAAGAAGCGATGGTGAGCCCAGATTCCGCAAAGTGGCTTGAGGCCATGAAATCTGAGATGGGATCCATGTATGAGAACAAAGTATGGACTTTGGTTGACTTGCCCGATGATCGGCAAGCAATTGAGAATAAATGGATCTTCAAGAAAAAGACTGACGCTGACGGTAATATTACTGTCTATAAAGCTCGTCTTGTCGCAAAAGGTTTTCGACAAGTTCAAGGGGTTGACTACGATGAGACCTTCTCACCCGTAGCGATGCTTAAGTCCGTCAGAATTATGTTAGCGATTGCTGCGTTTTATGATTATGAAATATGGCAAATGGATGTCAAAACTGCATTCCTGAATGGATTTCTGGAAGAAGAGTTGTATATGATGCAACCAGAAGGTTTTGTCGATCCGAAGGGAGCTAACAAAGTGTGCAAACTCCAACGATCCATTTATGGACTGGTGCAAGCATCTCGGAGTTGGAATAAACGCTTTGATAGTGTGATCAAAGCATTTGGCTTTATACAAACTTTTGGAGAAGCCTGTATTTACAAGAAAGTGAGTGGGAGCTCTGTAGCATTTCTGATATTATATGTGGATGACATATTGCTGATTGGAAATGATATAGAATTTCTGGATAGCATAAAGGGATACTTGAATAAAAGTTTTTCGATGAAAGACCTCGGGGAAGCTGCTTACATATTAGGCATAAAGATCTATAGAGATAGATCAAGACGCTTAATTGGACTTTCACAAAGCACATACCTTGACAAGATTTTGAAGAAGTTCAAAATGGATAAGGCAAAGAAAGGGTTCTTGCCTGTGTTACAAGGTGTGAAGTTGAGTAAAGACTCAAAGCCCGACCACGGCAGAAGATAGAAAGAGAATGAAAGTCATTCCCTATGCCTCATTCATAGGTTCTATAAAGTATGCCATGCTGTGTACCAGATCTATTGTATACCCTGCACTGATTTGGCAAGGGAGTACAATAGTGATCTAGGAGTAGATCACTGGACAGCGGTCAAAATTATCCTTAGTGAAATAAGGATATGTTTCTCGATTATGGACGTGACAACGAGGTTCGTCATAAAGGGTTACGTCAATGCAAGTTTTTGACACTGATCCAGATGAATCTAAAGTCTAAATCTGGATACATATTGAAAGTGGGAGCAATTAGCTAGAGTAGCTCCGTGCAGAGCATTATAGACATAGAATTTTGCAAAATACTCACGGATCTGAATGTGACAGACCCGTTGACTAAAATTATCTCACAAGCAAAACATGATCACACCTTAGTACTCTTTGGTTGTTAATCACATAGCGATGTGAACTAGATTACTGAATCTAGTAAACCCTTTGGGTGTTGGTCACATGGCGATGTGAACTATGGGTGTTAATCACATGATGATGTGAACTATCGATGTTAATCACATGGTGATGTGATCTAGATTATTGACTCTAGTGCAAGTGGGAGACTGAAGGAAATATGCCCTAGAGGCAATAATAAAGTTATTATTTATTTCCTTATATCATGATAAATGTTTATTATTCAAGCTAGAATTGTATTAACCGGAAACATAATACATGTGTGAATACATAGACAAACAGAGTGTCACTAGTATGCCTCTACTTGACTAGCTCGTTAATCAAAGATGGTTATGTTTCCTAACCATGAACAAAGAGTTGTTATTTGATTAACGAGGTCACATCATTAGTTGAATGATCTGATTGACATGACCCATTCCATTAGCTTAGCACCCGATCGTTTAGTATGTTGCTATTGCTTTCTTCATGACTTATACATGTTCTTATAACTATGAGATTATGCAACTCCCGTTTACCGGAGGAACACTTTGGGTACTACCAAACGTCACAACGTAACTGGGTGATTATAAAGGAGTACTACAGGTGTCTCCAATGGTAGATGTTGGGTTGGCGTATTTCGAGATTAGGGTTTGTCACTCCGATTGTCGGAGAGGTATCTCTGGGCCCTCTCGGTAATACACATCACATAAGCCTTGCAAGCATAATAACTAAGATGTTAGTTATGAGATGATGTATTACGGAACGAGTAAAGAGACTTGCCAGTAACGAGATTGAACTAGGTATTGGATACCGACGATCGAATCTCGAGCAAGTAACATACCGATGACAAAGGGAACAACGTATGTTGTTATGCGGTCTGACCGATAAAGATCTTCGTAGAATATGTAGGAGCCAATATGGGCATCCAGGTCCCGCTATTGGTTATTGACCGGAGACATGTCTCGGTCATGTCTACATTGTTCTCGAACCGTAGGGTCCGCACGCTTAACGTTACGATGACAGTTATTATGAGTTTATGCATTTTGATGTACCGAAGGTTGTTCGGAGTCCCGGATGTGATCACGGACATGACGAGGAGTCTCGAAATGGTCGAGACATAAATATTGATATATTGGAAGCCTATGTTTGGACACCGGAAGTGTTCCGGGTGAAATCGGGATTTTACCGGAATACCGGGAGGGTTACCGGAACCCCCCGGGAGGCAAATGGGCCTATTGGGCCTTAGTGGAAAAGTGAAAGGGGCTGCCCACAAGGGCTGCGCGCCTTCCCCCCTTCCCTAGTCCTATTAGGACTAGGAGAAGGGGCCGGCCCCCCTCTTTCTCTCTTCTCTTTGGAGAGTCCTATTAGGAATAGGATTGGGGGGGGGGGGGAGTCCTACTCCCGGTAGGAGTAGGACTCCTCCTGCGCCTCTCTCCCTAGCCGGCCGAACCCCTCCCCCTGCTCCTTTATATACGGGGGCAGGGGGAACCCCATAGACACACAAGTTGATCATTGTTGATCGTTCCTTAGCCGTGTGCGGTGCCCCCTGCCACCAAATTCCACCTCGATCATATTGTTGTAGAGCTTAGGCGAAGCCCTGCGTCGGTAGTACATCAAGATCGTCACCACGCCGTTGTGCTGACGGAACTCTTCCTCGACGCTTTGCTGGATCGGAGCCCGAGGATCGTCATCGAGCTGAACGTGTGCTAAGAACTCGGAGGTGCCGGAGTAACGGTGCTTGGATCGGTCAAATCGGGAAGAAGACGTACGACTACTTCCTCTACGTTGTTTGATCGCTTCCGCAGTCGGTCTGCGTTGGTACGTAGACAATACTATCCCCCTCGTTGCAGTGCATCACCATGATCTTGCGTGTGCGTAGGAAAATTTTGAAATTACTACGTTCCCCAACAGTGGCATCCGAGCCTAGGTTTTATGGTTTGATGTTATTTGCACGAGTAGAACACAAGTGAGTTGTGGGCGATACAAGTCATACTGCCTACCAGCATGTCATACTTTGGTTCGACGGTATTGTTGGACGAGACGATCCGGACCAACATTACGCGTACTCTTACGCGAGACCGGTTCCCTCGACGTGCTTTGCACATAGATGGCTTGCGGAAGACTGTCTCTCCAACTTTAGTTGAACCAACTGTGACTACGCCCGGTCCTTGAGAAGGTTAAAACGGAGTCTATTTGACGAACTATCGTTGTGGTTTTGAAGGCCAAACTCGTAACTCAAATACTCTTCTCTACGATCAGATTATAGAAACTTTATTTTCTTGTTACGATGATTTTTCACTTCACTCTGAAATTCTTTGAACTTTTCAAATGTTTCAGACTTATGTTTCATCAAGTAGATATACCCATATCTGCTCAAATCATCTGTGAAGGTCAGAAAATAATGATACCCGCTGCAAGCCTTAAATATTCATCGGACCACATACATCAGTATGTATGATTTCCAACAAATCTGTTGCTTGCTCCATTGTTCCGGAGAACGGCGTTTTAGTCATCTTGCCCAAAAGGCATGGTTCGCAAGCATCAAGTGATTCATAATCAAGTGATTCCGAAAGCCCATCAGCATGGAGTTTCTTCATGCGCTTTATACCAATATGACCTAAACGCCAGTGCCACAAATAAGTTGCACTATCATTATTAACTTTGCATCTTTTGGTTTCAATATCATGAATATGTGTATCACTACGATCGAGATCCAACGAACTTGTTTCATTGGGTGTATGACCATCGAAGGTTTTATTCATGTAAACAGAACAACAATTATTCTCTGACTTTAATGAATAACCGTATTGCAATAAACATGATCAAATCATATTCATGCTCAACGCAAAAACCAAATAACACTTATTTAAGTTCAACACTAATCCCGAAAGTATAGGGGAGTGTGCGATGATGATCATATCAATCTTGGAACTACTTCCAACACACATCGTCACTTCACCCTTAACTAGTCTCTGTTTATTCTGCAACTCCTGTTTCGAGTTACTACTCTTAGCAACTGAACCAATATCAAATACTGAGGGGTTGCTATAAACACTAGTAAAGCACACATCAATAACATGTATATCAAATATACTTTTGTTCACTTTGCCATCCTTCTTATCCGCCAAATACTTGGGGCAGTTCCACTTCCAGTGACCAGTCCCTTTGCAGTAGAAGCACTTAGTCTCAGGCTTAGGACCAGACTTGGGCTTCTTCACTTGAGCAGCAACTTGCTTGCCGTTCTTCTTGAAGTTCCCCTTCTTCCCTTTTGCCCTTTTCTTCAAACTAGTGGTCTTGTCAACCATCAACACTTGATGTTTTTCTTGATTTCTACCTTTGTCGATTTCAGCATCACGAAGAGCTTGGGAATCATTTCCGTTATCCCTTGCATATCATAGTTCATCACGAAGTTCTACTAACTTGGTGATGGTGACTAGAGAATTCTGTCAATCACTATTTTATCTGGAAGATTAACTCCCACTTGATTCAAGCGATTGTAGTACCCAGACAATCTGAGCACATGCTCACTAGTTGAGCGATTCTCCTCCATCTTTTAGCTATAGAACTTGTTGGAGACTTCATATCTCTCAACTCGGGTATTTGCTTGAAATATTAACTTCAACTCCTGGAACATCTCATATGGTCCATGACGTTCAAAACGTCTTAGTCCCGATTCTAAGCCATTAAGCATGGTGCACTAAACTATCAAGTAGTCATCATATTGAGCTAGCCAAACATTCATAATGTCTGTATCTGCTCCTGCAATAGGTCTGTCACCTAGCGGTGCATCAAGGACATAATACTTCTGTGCAGCAATGAGGATAAACCTCAGATCATGGATCCAATCCGCATCATTGCTACTAACATCTTTCAACACAATTTTCTCTAGGAACATATCAAAATAAACACAGGGAAGCAACAACGCGAGCTATTGATCTACAACATAATTTGCAAAATACTACCAGGACTAAGTTCATGATAAATTTAAGTTCAATTTAATCATATTACTTAAGAACTTCCACTTAGATAGACATCCCTCTAATCCTCTAAGTGATCACGTGATCCAAATCAACTAAACCATGTCCGATCATCACGTGAGATGGAGTAGTTTCATTGGTGAACATCACTATGTTGATCATATCTACTATATGATTCACGCTCGACCTTTCGGTCTCCGTGTTCCGAGGCCATATCTGTATATGCTTGGCTCGTCAAGTATAACCTGAGTATTCCGCGTGTGCAACTGTTTTGCACCCGTTGTATTTGAACGTAGAGCCTATCACACCCGATCATCACGTGGTGTCTCAGCACGAAGAACTTTCGCAACGGTGCATACTCAGGGAGAACACTTCTTGATAATTTAGTGAGAGATCATCTTATAATGCTACCGTCAATCAAAGCAAGATAAGATGCATAAAAGATAAACATCACATGCAATCAATATAAGTGATATGATATGGCCATCATCATCTTGTGCTTGTGATCTCCATCTCCGATGCACCGTCATGATCACCATCGTCACCGGCGCGACACCTTGATCTCCATCGTAGCATCGTTGTCGTCTCGCCAATCTTATGCTTCCACAACTATCACTACCGCTTAGTAATAAAGTAAAGCATTACATCGCGATTGCATTGCATACAATAAAGCGACAACCATATGGCTCCTGCCAGTTGCCGATAACTTGGTTACAAAACATGATCATCTCATACAATAAAATTTAGCTTCATGCCTTGACCATATCATATCACAACATGCCCTGCAAAAACAAGTTAGACGTCCTCTACTTTGTTGTTGCAAGTTTTACGTGGCTGCTACGGGCTTTAAGTAAGAACCAATCTCACCTACGCATCAAAACCACAACGATAGTTTGTCAAATAGACTCCGTTTTAACCTTCTCAAGGACCAGGCGTAGCCACACTCGGTTCAACTAAAGTTGGAGAGACAGTCGCCCGCAAGCCATCTATGTGCAAAGCACGTCGAGGGAACCGGTCTCGCGTAAGCGTACGCGTATGGTTGGTCCGGGTCGTCTCGTCCAACAATACCGCCGAACCAAAGCATGACATGCTGGTAGGCAGTATGACTTATATCGTCCACAACTCACTTGTGTTCTACTCGTGCACATAACATCAAACCATAAAACCTAGGCTCGGATGCCACTGTTGGGGAACGTAGTAATTTCAAAAAATTTCCTACGCACACGCAAGATCATGGTGATGCATAGCAACGAGAGGGGAGAGTGTTGTCTACGTACCAACGCAGACCGACTGCGGAAGCGATCACACAACGTAGAGGAAGTAGTCGTACGTCTTCCCGATCCGACCGATCCAAGCACCGTTACTCCGGCACCTCCGAGTTCTTAGCACACGTTCAGCTCGATGACGATCCTCGGGCTCCGATCCAGCAAAGCGTCGAGGAAGAGTTCCGTCAGCACGACGGCGTGATGACGATCTTGATGTACTACCGACGCAGGGCTTCGCCTAAGCACTGCAACAATATGATCGAGGTGGAATTTGGTGGCAGGGGGCACCGCACATGGCTAAGGAACGATCACCAAGGATCAACTTGTGTGTCTATGGGGTGCCCCCTGCCTTAGTATATAAAGGATGGAGGAGGGGGAGGCTGGCCAAGGCTATTGGTGCGGCCAGGATGGGAGTCCTACTAGGACTCCAAGTCCTAGTAGGAGTCCATCAAGAGGGGAGGAAGGGAGAAGGAAGTGGAGGAGAAGGAGAGGTGGCCGGCCCCCTTTTCCCTAGTCCAATTCGGACCAAAGGGGAGGGGGGGCGCAGCAGCCTTTTTCCTCTTCCCACTAAAGCCCATTAAGGCCCATTACTTCTCCCGTAACTACCCGGTACTCCGAAAAATACCCGAATCACTCGGAACCTTTCCGATGTCCAAATATAGTCGTCCAATATATCGATCTTTACGTCTCGACCATTTCGAGACTCCTCGTCATGTCCCCGATCTCATCCGGGACTCCAAACTCCTTCGGTACATCAAAACTCATAAACTCATAATATAACTGTCATCGAAACCTTAAGCATGCGGACCCTACGGTTCGAGAACAATGTAGACATGACCGAGACACATCTCCGGTCAATAACCAATAGCGGGACCTGGATGCCCATATTGGCTCCTACATATTCTACGAAGATCTTTATCGGTCAGACCGCATAACAACATATGTTGTTCCCTTTGTCATCGGTATGTTACTTGCCCGAGATTCGATCGTCGGTATCCAATACCTAGTTCAATCTCGTTACCGGCAAGTATCTTTACTCGTTCTGTAATACATCATCCCGCAACTAACTCATTAGTTGCAATGCTTGCAAGGCTTGTGTAATGTGTATTACCGAGAGGGCCCAGAGATACCTCTCCGACAATCGGAGTGACAAATCCTAATCTCGAAATACGCCAACCCAACATCTACCATTGGAGACACCTGTAGTACTCCTTTATAATTACCTAGTTACGTTGTGACGTTTGGTAGCACCCAAAGTGTTCCTCCGGTAAACGGGAGTTGCATAATCTCATAGTCATAGGAACATGTATAAGTCATGAAGAATAGCAACATCAACATACTAAACGATCGGGTGCTAAGCTAATGGAATGGGTTATGTCAATTAGATCATTCAACTAATGATGTGACCTCGTTAATCAAATAACAACTCTTTTGTCCATGGTTAGGAAACATAACCATCTTTGATTAACGAGCTAGTCAAGTAGAGGCATACTAGTGACACTCTGTTTGTCTATGTATTCACACATGTATTATGTTTCCGGTTAATACAATTCTAGCATGAATAATAAACATTTATCATGATATAAGGAAATAAATAATAACTTTATTATTGCCTCTAGGGCATATTTCCTTCAGTCTCCCACTTGCACTAGAGTCAATAATCTAGTTCACATCGCCATGTGATTTAACAACAATAGTTCACATCACCATGTGATTAACACCCATAGTTCACATCGTCATGTGACCAACACTCAAAGGGTTTACTAGAGTCAGTAATCTAGTTCACATATCTATGTGATTAACACCCAAAGAGTACTAAGGTGTGATCATGTTTTGCTTGTGAGATAATTTTAGTCAACGGGTCTGTCACATTTAGATCCGTAAGTATTTTGCAAGTTCTATGTCTACAATGCTCTACACGGAGCTACTCTAGCTAATTGCTCCCACTTTCAATATGTATCCAGATTGAGACTTTAGATTCATCTGGATCAGTGTCAAAAACTTGCATCGACGTAACCCTTTACGACGAACCTTTTTGTCACGTCCATAATCGAGAAACATATCCTTATTTTACTAAGGATAATTCTGACCGCTGTCCAGTGATCTACTCCTAGATCACTATTATACTCCCTTGCCAAATCAATGCAGGGTATACAATAGATCTGGTATACAGCATGACATACTTTATAGAACCTATGGCCAAGGCATAGGGAATGACTTTCATTCTCTTTCTATCTTCTGCCATGGTCGGGCTTTGAGTCTTACTCAACTTCACACCTTGTAATACAGGCAAGAACTCTTTCTTTGACTGCTCCATTTTGAACTACTTCAAAATCTTGTCAAGGTATTTACTCATTGAAAAAACTTATCAAGCGTCTTGATCTATCTCTATAGATCTTGAAGCTTAATATGTAAGCAGCTTCACCGAAGTCTTTCTTTGAGAAACTCCTTTCAAACACTCCTTTATGCTTTACAGAATAATTCTACATTATTTCCGATCAACAATATGTCATTCACATATACTTATCAGAAATGCTATAGTGCTCCCACTCACTTTCTTGTAAATACAGGCTTCACCGCAAGTCTGTATAAAACTATATGCTTTGATCAACTCATCAAAGCATATATTCCAACTCTGAGATGCTTGCACCAGTCCATAAATGGATCGCTGGAGCTTGCACACTTTGTTAGCTCCCTTTGGATCGACAAAACCTTCCGGTTGCATCATATACAACTCTTCTTTAATAAATCTATTAAGGAATGCAGTTTTGTTTATCCATTTTCCAGATTTCATAAAATGCGGCAATTACTAACATGATTCGGACAGACTTAAGCATAGATACGAGTGAGAGAATCTCATCGTAGTCAACACCTTGAACTTGTCGAAAACCTTTTGCGACAATTCTAGCTTTGTAGATAATAACATTACTATCAGCGTCCGTCTTCCTCTTGAAGATCCATTTATTCTCAATTGCTTGCCGATCATCGGGCAAGTCAACCAAAGTCCAAACTTTGTTCTCATACATGGATCATATCTCAGATTTCATGGCCTCAAACCATTTCGCGGAATCTGGGCTCATCATCGCTTCCTCATAGTTCGTAGGTTTGTCATGGTCAAGTAACATGACCTCCAGAACAGGATTACCGTACCACTCTGGTGCGGATCTCACTCTGGTTTACCTACGAGATTCGGTAGTAACTTGATTCGAAGTTTCATGATCATTATCATTAGCTTCCTCACTAATTGGTGTAGGAGTCACAAGAACAGATTTCTGTGATGAACTACTTTCCAATAAAGGAGAAGGTACAATTACCTTATCAAGTTCTACTTTCCTCCCACTCACTTCTTTCGAAAGAAACTCCTTCTCTAGAAAGTATCCATTATAAGCAATGAATGTCTTGCCTTAGGATCTGTGATAGAAGGTGTACCCAACAGTCTCCTTTTGGGTATCCTATGAAGACATATTTCTCCGATTTGGTTTTGAGCTTATCAGGATGAAACTTTTTCACATAAGCATCACAACCCCAAACTTTAAGAAATGATTACTTTGGTTTCTTGCTAAACCACAGTTCAGATTGTGTCGTCTCAACAGACTTAGATGGTGCCCTTTTTTAACGTGAATGCAGCTGTCTCTAATGCATGACCCCAAAAACGATAGTGGTAAATCGGTAAGAAACATCATAGATCGCACTATATCTAATAAAGTATGGTTATGACGTTCGGACACACCATTACACTATGGTGTTCCTTGTGGCGTGAGTAGTGCAACTATTTCACATTGTTTTTAACTGAAGGCCAAACTCGTAACTCAAATACTCTTCTCTACGATCAGATCATAGAAACTTTATTTTCTTGTTACGATGATTTTTCACTTCACTCTGAAATTCTTTGAACTTTTCAGATGTTTCAGACTTATGTTTCATCAAGTAGATATACCCATATCTGCTCAAATCATCAGTGAAGGTCAGAAAATAATGATACCCGCTGCAAGCCTTAAATATTCATCGGACCACATACATCAGTATGTATGATTTCCAACAAATCCGTTGCTTGCTCCATTGTTCCGGAGAACGGCATTTTAGTCATCTTGCCCAAACGGCATGGTTCGCAAGCATCAAGTGATTCATAATCAAGTGATTCCGAAAGCCCATCAGCATGGAGTGTCTTCATGCGCTTTATACCAATATGACCTAAACGGCAGTGCCACAAATAAGTTGCACTATCATTATTAACTTTGCATCTTTTGGTTTCAATATCATGAATATGTGTATCACTACGATCGAGATCCAACGAACTTGTTTCATTGGGTGTATGACCATCGAAGGTTTTATTCATGTAAACAGAACAACAATTATTCTCTAACTTTAATGAATAACGTATTGCAATAAACATGATCAAATCATATTCATGCTCAACGCAAAAACCAAGTAACACTTATTTAAGTTCAACACTAATCCCGAAAGTATAGGGGAGTGTGCGATGATGATCATATCAATCTTGGAACTACTTCCAACACACATCGTCACTTCACCCTTAACTAGTCTCTGTTTATTCTGCAACTCCTGTTTCGAGTTACTACTCTTAGCAACTGAACCAATATCAAATACTGAGGGGTTGCTATAAAAACTAGTAAAGCACACATCAATAACATGTATATCAAATATACTTTTGTTCACTTTGCCATCCTTCTTATCCGCCAAATACTTGGGGCAGTTCCGCTTCCAGTGACCAGTCCCTTTGCAGTAGAAGCACTTAGTCTCAGGCTTAGGACCAGACTTGGGCTTCTTCACTTGAGCAGCAACTTGCTTGCCGTTCTTCTTGAAGTTCCCCTTCTTCCCTTTTGCCCTTTTCTTCAAACTAGTGGTCTTGTCAACCATCAACACTTGATGTTTTTCTTGATTTCTACCTTTGTCGATTTCAGCATCACGAAGAGCTTGGGAATCGTTTCCGTTATCCCTTGCATATCATAGTTCATCACGAAGTTCTACTAACTTGGTGATGGTGACTAGAGAATTCTGTCAATCACTATTTTATCTGGAAGATTAACTCCCACTTGATTCAAGCGATTGTAGTACCCAGACAATCTGAGCACATGCTCACTAGTTGAGCGATTCTCCTCCATCTTTTAGCTATAGAACTTGTTGGAGACTTCATATCTCTCAACTCGGGTATTTGCTTGAAATATTAACTTCAACTCCTGGAACATCTCATATGGTCCATGACGTTCAAAACGTCTTTGAAGTCCCGATTCTAAGCCATTAAGCATGGTGCACTAAACTATCAAGTAGTCATCATATTGAGCTAGCCAAACATTCATAACGTCTGTATCTGCTCCTGCAATAGGTCTGTCACCTAGCGGTGCATCAAGGACATAATTCTGCTGTGCAACAACGAGGATAAACCTCAGATCACGGATCCAATCTGCATCATTGCTACTAACATCTTTCAACACAATTTTCTCTAGGAACGTATCAAAATAAACACAGGGAAGCAACAACGCGAGCTATTGATCTACAACATAATTTGCAAAATACTACCAGGACTAAGTTCATGATAAATTTAAGTTCAATTTAATCATATTACTTAAGAACTCCCACTTAGATAGACATCCCTCTAATCCTCTAAGTGATCACGTGATCCAAATCAACTAAACCATGTCCGATCATCACGTGAGATGGAGTAGTTTCATTGGTGAACATCACTATGTTGATCATATCTACTATATGATTCACGCTCGACCTTTCGGTCTCCGTGTTCCGAGGCCATATCTGTATATGCTTGGCTCGTCAAGTATAACCTGAGTATTCCGCGTGTGCAACTGTTTTGCACCCGTTGTATTTGAACGTAGAGCCTATCACACCCGATCATCACGTGGTGTCTCAGCACGAAGAACTTTCGCAACGGTGCATACTCAGGGAGAACACTTCTTGATAATTTAGTGAGAGATCATCTTATAATGCTACCGTCAATCAAAGCAAGATAAGATGCATAAAAGATAAACATCACATGCAATCAATATAAGTGATATGATATGGCCATCATCATCTTGTGCTTGTGATCTCCATCTCCGATGCACCGTCATGATCACCATCGTCACCGGCGCGACACCTTGATCTCCATCGTAGCATCGTTGTCGTCCCGCCAATCTTATGCTTCCATGACTATCACTACCGCTTAGTTATAAAGTAAAGCATTACATCGCGATTGCATTGCATACAATAAAGCGACAACCATATGGCTCCTGCCAGTTGCCGATAACTTGGTTACAAAACATGATCATCTCATACAATAAAATTTAGCATCATGCCTTGACCATATCATATCACAACATGCCCTGCAAAAACAAGTTAGACGTCCTCTACTTTGTTGTTGCAAGTTTTACGTGGCTGCTACGGGCTTTAAGTAAGAACCAATCTCACCTACGCATCAAAACCACAATGATAGTTTGTCAAATAGACTCCGTTTTAACCTTCTCAAGGACCGGGCGTAGCCACACTCGGTTCAACTAAAGTTGGAGAGACAGTCGCCCGCAAGCCATCTATGTGCAAAGCACGTCGAGGGAACCGGTCTCGCGTAAGCGTACGCGTAAGTTGGTCCGGGTCGTCTCGTCCAACAATACCGCCGAACCAAAGTATGACATGCTGGTAGGCAGTATGACTTATATCGTCCACAACTCACTTGTGTTCTACTCGTGCACATAACATCAAACCATAAAACCTAGGCTTGGATGCCACTGTTGGGGAACGTAGTAATTTCAAAAAAATTCCTACGCACACGCAAGATCATGGTGATGCATAGCAACGAGAGGGGAGAGTGTTGTCTACGTACCAACGCAGACCGACTGCGGAAGCAATCACACAACATAGAGGAAGTAGTCGTACGTCTTCCCGATCCGACCGATCCAAGCACCGTTACTCCGGCACCTCCGAGTTCTTAGCACACGTTCAGCTCGATGATGATCCCCGGGCTCCGATCCAGCAAAGCGTCGAGGAAGAGTTCCGTCAGCACGATGGCGTGATGACGATCTTGATGTACTACCGACGCAGGGCTTCGCCTAAGCACTGCAACAATATGATCGAGGTGGAATTTGGTGGCAGGGGGCACCGCACATGGCTAAGGAACGATCACCAAGGATCAACTTGTGTGTCTATGGGGTGCCCCCTGCCTTAGTATATAAAGGATGGAGGAGGGGGAGGCCGGCCAAGGCTATTGGTGCGGCCAGGATGGGAGTCCTACTAGGACTCCAAGTCCTAGTAGGAGTCCATCAAGAGGGGAGGAAGGGAGAAGGAAGTGGAGGAGAAGGAGAGGTGGCCGGCCCCCTTTTCCCTAGTCCAATTCGGACCAAAGGGGAGGGGGGGCGCAGCAGCCTTTTTCCTCTTCCCACTAAAGCCCATTAAGGCCCATTACTTCTCCCGTAACTACCCGGTACTCCGAAAAATACCCGAATCACTCGGAACCTTTCCGATGTCCGAATATAGTCGTCCAATATATCGATCTTTATGTCTCGACCATTTCGAGACTCCTCGTCATGTCCCCGATCTCATCCGGGACTCCGAACTCCTTCGGTACATCAAAACTCATAAACTCATAATATAACTGTCATCGAAACCTTAAGCGTGCGGACCCTACGGTTCAAGAACAATGTAGACATGACCGAGACACGTCTCCGGTCAATAACCAATAGCGGGACCTGGATGCCCATATTGGCTCCTACATATTCTACGAAGATCTTTATCGGTCAGACCGCATAACAACATACGTTGTTCCCTTTGTCATCGGTATGTTACTTGCCCGAGATTCGATCGTCGGTATCCAATACCTAGTTCAATCTCGTTACCGGCAAGTCTCTTTAATCATTCTGTAATACATCATCCCGCAACTAACTCATTAGTTGCAATGCTTGCAAGGCTTGTGTAATGTGTATTACCGAGAGGGCCAGAGATACCTCTCCGACAATCGGAGTGACAAATCCTAATCTCGAAATACGCCAACCCAACATCTACCATTGGAGACACCTGTAGTACTCCTTTATAATCACCCAGTTACATTGTGACGTTTGGTAGCACCCAAAGTGTTCCTCCGGTAAACGGGAGTTGCATAATCTCATAGTGATAGGAACATGTATAACTCATGAAGAATAGCAACAGCAACATACTAAACGATCGGGTGCTAAGCTAATGGAATGGGTCATGTCAATCAGATCATTCAACTAATGATGTGACCTCGTTAATCAAATAACAACTCTTTTGTCCATGGTTAGGAAACATAACCATCTTTGATTAACGAGCTAGTCAAGTAGAGGCATACTACACTAGTAGGAAAAGGGTCAAACGTGAAGCACATTAGTGCCGGTTTGTATTTGAGTCGGCACTAATGGTACCATTAGTGCCGGTTCGAACGAATTTGTATTAATGCCGGTTCGTGTTGAACCTTTAGTACCAGTTCGTGGCACGAACCGGTACTAAAGAGGTGGTGGCAGGCTGGCGTCAGGCCGGGGCCCCACGATCACCTTTAGTACCGGTTCGTGCCACGAACCGGTACTAAAAGTCTAACCTTTAGTACCGGTTCGTGGCACGAACCGGTACTAAAGAGGGTCTAACCTATAGTACCGGTTCGTGCCACGAACCGGTACTAAAGGTCCCATTTTTAAACTCTACCCCCCCTGTGGATCGCCTTTTTAGTTTAAAAAAATAAACGAAAATGATGGAAATGTCAAAAAATAAAAGAAAATAAGTTTCTCATGTGATATGTGGTCTAGTTGTTGGGAAAATTTGCAAATGTGAATTTTGACTTTATTTGCAAAATCTCTCTGAAATTTGTAAAAATGGGCATAACTTTTGCATACTAACTCGGATGAAAAAGTTTTTTATATGAAAAATCATCTACTCGAAAAGTTACATCCAAATTTAACCGGGGGAACCCCGTTAAACATTTTTAAAATCCTCAAAAACCTAATAGAAAAAAGTTACGGGGCTTTTAAGATCTAGAGTGGAAAAAATTGAAAAATATTCAAACAGTGGGCAAACTGTGGTCAAACATTGGTCAAACTAATTATTCTACAATATTAGTGTTACTAAATAATTATTTTAGTTATTTCAATTTTGGTCAAATCTGGTCAAACTGTGGTCAAACTATGGTCAAACTGTGGTCAAACTATGGTCAAACTAATTATTCAAGAAATATTAGTGTTACTAAATAATTATTGTTTTTTAAAACAATAGTTTCAAATTCAAACAGTGAAATGTGTCACTTCATGCTCAAGCAAAATTCTTGAAGGTTAATAGGATTGACATCTTACTATTGTCAGGAAAACAACAAGTGCAGACTTGGAGCGAGGGAGAATAGAAACCGGAAGTTAAGCGTGCTCGGGCTGGAGTAGTGAGAGGGATGGGTGACCGGTCGGGAAGTTAGATGATTTGGAATGAGTGATCCACACTTGAGCAGTTAAGAGAGGTGATTAGAGACTAAATCATCAAATAATTCAGAAAAATTAAAAACAAAAAAACAAATTTTTTTCCAAAATTTTCAAAAAAATAATTCAAAAAAAAAAACCTTTAGTACCGGTTGGTAACACCAACCGGTACTAAAGGTCCCCCGTACCAGGGCGCGAGCTCACGCCACGTGGTGGCACTTTAGCGCTGGTTCGTGCTGAACCGGTACTAAGGGGGGGGGGGCTTTAGTGCCGAAATAATAGTGCCGGTTCCATAACCGGCACTAAAGGCCCTTACGAACCGGTGCTATTGCCCGGTTTTCTACTAGTGCTAGTGACACTCTGTTTGTCTATGTATTCACACATGTATTATGTTTTCGGTTAATACAATTCTAGCATGAATAATAAACATTTATCATGATATAAGGATATAAATAATAACTTTATTATTGCCTCTAGGGCATATTTCCTTCAGTATGTTAGACTTAAGTGTGTTTGTCACATGTTTTATGATGCTCTCTTTATGCCTCAATTCTTGTCTTTCTTGTGAGCATCATTGAAATCTCAATGCCTAGCTAGGGGCGTTAAACGATAGCGCTTGTTGGGAGGCAACCCAATTTTATTTTGTGTTTTTTTGGTTTTTGGTTCTGTTTAGGAATAAATAATCCATCTAGATCCTGGTTAGATGTGGTCTTATCTTTTAATTAGTGTTTGTGCCAAGTTAAACCTATTAGATCTTCTTGGGAGATAGTTATTTGATCTTGCTGTAATTTCCAGAATCTTTGCGCTCAGTGCCCGAATTGTTGAAAACCACCAGAACGTGATAAATTACTGATTAATTCCAATTGCTGCTGATCAATAAACAAATTGCCCAGGTCGTCTAATTTTGGTAGAATTTTTTGGGTTCAAGAAGTTTGCGTTAGTTACAGATTACTACATACTGTTCTGTTTTTGACAGATTCTATTTTGCGTGTGTTGTTTGCTTATTTTGATGAATCTATGGCTAGTAAAATAGTTTATGATCCAGAGAGAAGTTGAAATACAGTAGGTTTAACACCAACATAAATAAAGAATGAGCTCATTACAGTACCTTGAAGTAGTCTTTTGTTTTCTTTCTCTAACGGAGCTCACGAGATTTCTATTGAGTTTTGTGTTGTGATGTTTTCAAGTTTTGGGTGAATTCTTTTGATGGATTATGGAACAAAGAGTGGCAAGAGCCTAAGCTTGGGGATGCCCATGGCACCCCCAAGATAATCCAAGGACAACAAAAATTCAAAGCTTGGGGATGCCCTAGAAGGCATCCCCTCTTTCGTCCACTTCCATCGGTAATTTACTTGGAGCTATATTTTTATTCACCAACATGATATGTGTTTTGCTTGGAGCGTCTTGTATTATTTGTGTCTTTGCTTGTTAGTCTACCACAATCATCCTTGCTGTACACACCTTTTGATAGAGCCATACATGATTTGGAATTTGTTAGAATACTCTATGTGCTTCACTTATATCTTTTGAGCTTGATAGTTTTGCTCATAGTGCTTCACTTATATATTTTTGAGCATGATAATTTTTGCTCTAGTGCTTAACTTAGATCTTTTAGAGCATGGTGGTGGATTTGTCTTAAAGAAACTTGATCTCTCATGCTTCACTTAGATTATTTTGAGAGTCATTAATAGCATGGTAATTTGCTTAATATTAATATACTTAGTGTTCGAGATATGTGAAACTTTCTTTTGAGTGAATTGAATACTAAGATAAATCTAATGCTTAATAATTGTTTTAAGATATGGAGGTAATAATATCAAAGTCGTGCTAGTTGAGTAGTTGTGAATTTGAGAAATACTTGAGTTGAAGTTTGCAAGTCCCGTAGCATGCACGTATGGGTAAAGTTGTGTAACAAATTTGAAGCATGAAGTGTACCTCGCTTGTGCATCCTTATGAGTGGCGGTCGGGGACGAGCGATGGTCTTTTCCTACCAATCTATCCACCTAGGGGCATGCGTAGTAGTACTTTGCTTCGAGGGCTAATAAACTTTTGCAATAAGTATATGAGTTCTTTTGACTAATGTTGAGTCCATGGATAATACGCACTTTTACCTTTCCGCATTTGCTAGCCTCTTCGGTACCGTGCATTGCCCTTTCTCACCTTGAGAGTTGGTGCAAACTTCGCCGGTGCATCCAAACCCCGTGATATGATACGCTCTTTCACACATAAACCTCCTTATATCTTCCTCAAAACAGCCAACATACCTACCTATTATGGCATTTCCATAGCCATTCCGAGATATATTGCCATGCAACTTTCCACCGTTCCGTTCATCATGACATACTTTACTTTTGTCATATTGCCATTGCATGATCATGTAGTTGACATCGTATTTGTGGCAAAGCCACCATGCATTATTTTTCATACATGTCACTCTTGATTCATTGCACCATCCCGGTACACCGCCGGAGGCATTCATATAGAGTCATATCTTGTTCTAGTTTCGAGTTGTAATATCAAGTTGTTGTAATGAAAGTGTGATGATCATCATTATTAGAACATTGCCCCAGTGAGGAAAAGGATGATGGAGACTATGATTCCCCCACAAGTCGGGATGAGACTCCGGACGAAAAAAAGAAAAAGAAAAAAGAGGCCATAAAAAAGAGAAAAGGCCCAAAAAAAGAATGAGAGAAAAAGAGAGAAGGGGCAATGTTACTATCCTTTACCACACTTGTGCTTCAAAGTAGCACCTTGTTCTTCATGTAGTGAGCCTCATATATTTGTGCTTCAAAATAGCACCATGTTTTTCATATAGTGAGTCTCATAAATTATTCATACTAGTGGGAAGTTTTCATTATAGAACTTGGCTTGTATATTCCAATGATGGGCTTCCTAAAAATGCCCTAGGTCTTCATGAGCAAGCGAGTTGGATGCACACCCACTAGTTTTCTTTTGTTGAGCATTCATAGCTCTAGTGCATTCGTTGCATGGCAATCCCTACTCCTCATGTTTTCATCAATTGATGGGCATCTCCATAGCCCGTTGATTATCCTTGCCCGTTGATTATCCATGGCTCGCGCTCATGTATTGCGTGAGGGTTGAAAAAGCTGAAGCGCGTTAAAAAGTATGAAACAATTGCTTGGCTTGTCATCGGGGGTATAGAAGTTGGTAACATCTTTGTGTGACGGAAATGAAGCATAGCCTAACCATATGATTTTGTAGGGATGAACTTTCTTTGGCCATGCTATTTTGAGATGAAATAATTGCTTGATTAGTATGCTTGAAGTATTATTATTTTTATGTCAATATGAACTTTTATCTTGAATCTTTCGGATCTGAATATTCATACCATGATTAAGAAGATTTAGATTGAAATTATGCCAAAGTATCACTCCGCATCAAAAATTCTTCTTTTTATTATTTACCTACTCGAGGACGAGCAGGAATTAAGCTTGGGGATGCCTGATACGTCTCCAACGTATCTATAATTTTTGATTGCTCCATGCTACTTTATCTACTGTTTTGGACTATATTGTGTTGGAAATATGCCCTAGAGGCAATAATAAATTGGTTATTATTATATTTCCTTGTTCATGATAATCGTTTATTATCCATGCTATAATTGTATTGATAGGAAACTCAGATACATGTGTGGATACATAGACAACACCATGTCCCTAGTAAGCCTCTAGTTGACTAGCTCGTTGATCAATAGATGGTTACGGTTTCCTGACCATGGACATTGGATGTCGTTGACAACGGGATCACATCATTAGGAGAATGATGTGATGGACAAGACCCAATCATAAGCCTAGCACAAAGATCGTGTAGTTCGTATGCTAAAGCTTTTCTAATGTCAAGTATCATTTCCTTAGACCATGAGATTGTGCAACTCTCGGATATCGTAGGAATGCTTTGGGTATACCAAACGTCACAATGTAACTGGGTGGCTATAAAGGTACACTACGGGTATCTCCGAAAGTGTCTGTTGGGTTGGCACGAATCGAGACTGGGATTTGTCACTCCGTGTGACGGAGAGGTATCTCTGGGCCCACTCGGTAGGACATCATCATATGCGCAATGTGACCAAGGAGTTGATCACGGGATGATGTGTTATGGAACAAGTAAAGAGACTTGCCGATAACGAGATTGAACAAGGTATCGAGATACCGACGATCGAATCTCGGGCAAGTGCAATACCGCTAGACAAAGGGAATTGAATACGGGATTGATTGAATCCTCGACATCGTGGTTCATCTGATGAGATCATCGTGGAACATGTGGGAGCCAACATGGGTATCTAGATCCCGCTATTGGTTATTGGCCAGAGAGGTGTCTCGGTCATGTCTACATGGTTCCCGAACCCGTAGGGTCTACACACTTAAGGTTCGGTGACGCTAGGGTTATAGGGAATAGATGTACGTGGTTACCGAATGTTGTTCAGAGTCCCGGATGAGATCCCGGACGTCACGAGGAGTTCTAGAATGGTCCGGAGGTAAAGATTTATATATGGGAAGTCATCATACGGTCACCGGAATAGTTCGGGGGGTTACCGGTATTGTACCGGGATCACCGAAGGGGTTCCGGGGGTCCACCGGGAGGGTCCACCTGCCCCGGAGGGCCCTATGGGCTGTTTGTGGAGAGGGACCAGCCCCTTAGTGGGCTAGGCGCCTCCCCCCTAGGGCCCATGCGCCTAGGGTTTGGGGGAACCCTAAAAGGGGGGCGCCCCCTTGCCTTGGGGGGCAAGGCAACCACCCTGGCCGCCGGCCCCTCCTCAGATTGGATCTGAGGGAGGCAGCCCCCTCTCCCTTGCCCCTATATATATGTGGGGGGTGGGAGGGCAGCCGCACCCATGTTCTGGCACAGCCCTCCCCCTCTCCCAAGTCCTCCCCCTCTCCCGCGGTGCTTGGCGAAGCCCTGCAGGATTGCCACGCACCTCCACCACCACCACACCATCGTGCTGCTGTTGGACGGAGTCTTCCCCAACCTCTCCCTCTCTCCTTGCTGGATCAAGGCGTGGGAGACGTCACCGGGCTGCACATGTGTTGAACGCGGAGGTGCCGTCCGTTCGGCACTAGGATCATCGGTGATTTGGATCACGACGAGTACGACTCCATCAACCCCGTTCACTTGAACGCTTCCGCTTAGCGATCTACAAGGGTATGTAGATGCACTCCCCTTCCCTCGTTGCTAGATTACTCCATAGATTGATCTTGGTGATGCGTAGAATTTTTTAAATTTCTGCTACGTTCCCCAACAGTGGCATCATGAGCTAGGTCTATGCGTAGTTTCTATGCACGAGTAGAACACAAAGTAGTTGTAGGCGTCGATTTTGTCAATTTACTTGCCGTTACTAGTCTTATCTTGATTTGGCGGCATCGTGGGATGAAGCGGCCCGGACCGACCTTACACGTACTATTACGTGAGACCAGGGACGGAGCCAGAAATTTGGTATGGGGGGGCGAGTTTCAGACTTGAGCTCTTATAGGCTGATGAGCACCGACCGAACCATAAGAACTTTAAAGTGTGCAAAAAATGATAAGCATGGCGTCGTTTTCGTTAGTGTAAACAACTAAACACTACAAAGAATAGTATCTAAATTAGTTATATTGCATAAATAATAATGTGGCAGACGGTACTATGTCAGAATGGATTCCAACTCTTAGATCCTTTAGTTATCAATCATATTGACCAACAAAAAAAATCATGATGTTGGTTCTTCTCCTAAATCCTAATCCAAACCCATTAATGGTTAAGAGGAATGATCGATTAGGATCTCTAGGCTTGGACAGTTGGATTCCATTGTTCTCTTCCTCTTCATGTCTATACACAAGTATAATTGAATAAGGACAGCCAATATTCTGTAATTGATTTCTGATGTTTTTAGATTTTTAATGGCACAACCACACAAGTTTCAAGAGATTAAAGATCAAGAGATGAAGAGACTTTTTTGCCGCCTGATGAAGAGACTAACCGTGCAGAAAATTGTGGATCTTGATCAGTCCCCTTCTGATTTTCGCTGGAAGAAGGCTGGGCCGCTGGGGTGCAATTGGTGTGCTCCTCTCCTTCACGGACAGCCTCACCGGCCGCGGCGGCAGGCGATGCTACGGCAGGCAATGGGTGGAGACTCGATCGCAGGACAGATATGAAGATCGCACGAGGCAATGGCGGCGCTAAAATCTTGATGATCGTAGCAGCAGAGAACGGAAGCGGTTGTGGCGTGCTGCTGCAGCCAAGTCCCTGAACCAATGGCCCCTGGCCCCTCTTCTCGATGGTGGGCCTTCTTTTTGGTTGGTTTTGGTCTGCTATGTCATGTACATGGGCTAGGCCCTAGGGGGGTTTCACGTGGGTTACACGGGACAGCCGGACAGGGGGGGCAAATTGAGTCAAAACACTGCGTAATTACGTCAAAACGCTGCCTAATTACGAACTTTCCTAATCGCTATTAAGGCAGACAAGATCGTTAGGGGGGGTCTCGCCCCCCCTCGTCCCCCCTTAGATTCGTCCCTGCGTGAGACAGGTTCCACCGACTGACATGCACTAGTTGCATAAGGTGGCTAGCGGGTGTCTGTCTCTCCCACTTTAGTCGGATTGGATTCGATGAAAAGGGTCCTTATGAAGGGTAAATAGAAATTGGCATATCACGTTGTGGTTTTTTGCGTAGGTAAGAAACGTTCTTGCTAGAAACCCATAGCAGCCACGTAAAACATGCAACAACAATTAGAGGACGTCTAACTTGTTTTTGCAGGGTATGCAATGTGATGTGATATGGCCAAAAGGATGTGATTTATGATATATGTGATGTATGAGATTGATCATGTTCTTGTAATAGGAATCACGACTTGCATGTCGATGAGTATGACAACCGGCAGGAGCCATAGGAGTTGTCTTAATTTATTTATGACCTACATGTCAACATAAACATCATGTAATTACTTTACTTTATTGCTCACCGTTAGCTGTAGTAGTAGAAGTAATAGTTGGCGAGACAACTTCATGAAGACACGATGATGGAGATCATGGTGTCATGCTGGTGACGATGATGATCATGGAGCCCCGAAGATGGAGATCAAAAGGAGGGAAGTGATGATGGCCATATCATGTCACTATTTGATTGCATGTGATGTTTATCATGTTTTTACATCTTATTTGCTTAGAATGACAGTAGCTTAAATAAGATGATCCCTCCCTAAAATTTCAAGAAAGTGTTCTCCCTAACTGCGCACCATTGCAAAGGTTCGTTGTTTCGAAGCACCACGTGATGATCGGGTGTGATAGATTCTAACGTTCGAATACAACGGGTGTTGACGAGCCTAGCATGTACAGACATGGCCTCGGAACACATGCGGAACACTTAGGTTGACTTGACAAGCCTAGCATGTACAGACATGGCCTCAAAACACGGAGGACCAAAAGGTCGAACATGAGTCGTATAGAAGATGCGATCAACATGAGATGTTCATCGATGATGACTAGTCCGTCTCACGTGATGATCAGACACGGCCTAGTCGATTCGGATCATGTATCACTTAGATGACTAGAGGGATGTCTATCTGAGTGGGAGTTCATGAAATAATCAGATGAACTCAATTATCATGAACATAGTCAAAAGATCTTTGCAAATTATGTTGAAGCTTACGCTTTAGTTCTACTGTTTTAGATACGTTCCTAGAGAAAATTTAGTTGAAAGTCGATAGTAGCAATTATGCGGACTGGGTCCGTAAACTGAGGATTGTCCTCATTGCTGTGCAAAAGGATTATGTCCTTAATGCACCGCTCAGTGAGTTGAACCTCGAGCGTCGATTGTGGATGTTGCGAACATCTGACATACACGTTTTGATGACTACATGATAGTTCAGTGCGTAATGCTAAATGGTTTAGAATTGAGGCACCAAAGACGTTTTGAAACGTCGCAGAACATATGAGATGTTCCAAGGACTGAAATTGGGATTTCAGGCTAGTGCCCATGTCAAGAGGTATGAGACCTTTGACAAGTTTCCTAAGCCTGCAAACTAAGGAGAAAGGCTCAATTGTTGAGCATGTTGTATGAGTACTACAATCGCTTGAATCGAGTGGGAGTTAATCTTCCAGATGAGATAGTGATGGTTCTCCAAAGTCACTGTCACCAAGCTACTAGAGCTTCATGATGAACTATAACATATCAGTGATAGACATGATGATCCTTGAGCAATTCGCGATGTTTGACACCGCGAAAGTAGAAATCGAATAGGAGCATCAATTGTTGATGGTTAGTAGAACCACTAGTTTCAAGAAGGGCAAGGGCAAGAAGGGATACTTCATGAAACGTCAAATCAGTTGCCGCTCTAGTGAAGAAGCCCGAGGTTGAACCCAAAACCCGAAACTAAGTGCTTTTGTATTGAGGGGAACAGTCACTGAAGCAGAACTACCCTAGATACTTGGTAGATGAGAAGGCTGGCAAGGTTGATAGAAGTATATATAGGATATACATTATATTAAATGTGTACTTTACTAGTACTCCTAGTAGCAGCAGGGTATTAGATACCGGTTCGGTTGCTAAGTGTTAGTAACTCGAAATAAAAGGCTACAGAATAAACGGAGACTAGCCAAAGGTGAGACGACAATATGTGTTGGAAGAGTTTCCAAGGTTGATGTGATCAAACATCGCACGCTCCGTCTACCATCGGGATTGGTGTTAAACCTAAATAATTGTTGTTTGGTGTTTGCGTTGAGCGTAGACATGATTTGATTATGTTTATCGCAATACGGTTATTCATTTAAGGAGAATAATGGTTACTCTGTTTACTTGAATAATACCTTCAATGGTCTTACACCTAAAATGAATGGTTTATTGAATCCCGATCGTAGTGATACACATGTTCACGCCAAAAGATATAAGATAGTAATGATAGCACCACATACTTGTGGCACTGCAATTTGAGTCATATTGGTATAAAATGCATGAAGAAGCTCCATGTTGATGGATCTTTGGACTCACTTGATTTTGAATCACTTGAGACATGCATGGGCAAGATGACTGAAAGGCCTCGTTTTTCAGTAAGATGGAACAAGAAAGCAACTTGTTGGAAGTAATACATCTTGATGTGTACAGTCCAATGAGTGTTGAGGCATGTAGTGGATATCGTTATGTTCTTACTTCACAGATGATTTGAGTAGATGCTGAGTATATTTACTTGATGAATCACAAGTCTGAATTATTGAAAGGTTCAAGTAATTTCAGGGTGAAGTTGAAAAATCATCGTGACAAGAGGATAAAAAATCTGTGATATGATCATAGAGATGAATATCTGAATTACGAGTTTGGCACGGAATTAACACATTGTGGAAATGGTTTCACAACTGATACAACCTGGAACACCATAGTGTGATGGTGTGTCCGAACATCATAACTGCACCCTATTGGATATGATGCATACCATGATGTCTCTTATCGAATTACCACTATAGTTTATGGGTTAGGCATTAGAGACAACCACATTCACTTTAAATAGGGCATCAAACAATTCCATTTGAGATTGACACCGTGTGAACTATGGTTTAGAGAAACCTAAGCTGTCGTTTCTTAAAGATTTGGGGTTGCGACGCTTATGTGAAAAAGTTTCAGGCTGATAAGCTCGAACCCAAAGCGGATAAATGTATCTTCATAGGACACCCAAAACAGTTGGGTATACCTCCTGTCTCAGATCCGAAAGCAATAGGGATTGTTTCTTGGATCGGGTCCTTTCTCGAGGAAAAGTTTCTCTCGAAAGAATTGAGTGGGAGGATGGTGGAGACTTGATGAGGTTATTGAACCGTCACTTCAACTAGTGTATAGCAGGGCACAAGGAGTTGTTCCTGTGGCACCTACACCAATTGAAGTGGAAGCTTATGATAGTGATCATGAAACTTCGGATCAAGTCACTACCAAAACCTCGTAGGACGACAAGGATGTGTACTACTTCAGAGTAGTACGTAATCCTGTCTTGGAAGTCATGTTGCTAGACAACAATGAGCCTACGAGCTATGGAGAAGCGATGGTGGGCCCGGATTCCAAGAATGGCTCAAGGCCATAAAATCCGAGAGAGGATCCATATATGAAACAAAGTGTAGACTTTGGAAGAACTACTTGATGGTTGTAAGGCTGTTAGGTACATATGGATTTTAAAAGGAAGACGGACAATGATGGTAAGTATCACCATTAGGAAAGCTCGACTTGTCGTTAAGATGTTTTCCGACAAGTTCAAGCACTGGTAGAAAAAGGGCCTATAGTCCCGGTTCGTAAGGGCCTTTAGTCCCGGTTCCTGAACCGGGACTAAAGTGTCAGTACTAATACCTCCCCCCTTTAGTCCCAGTTCAATCCAGAACCGGGACTCCCGGTTCAATCCAGAACCGGGACTAAAGGGCGCGGCCACGTGGAGCTCCACCTTTAGTCCTGGTTGGTAACACCAACCGGGACTAAAGGAAATTTTATGAATTTTTTTGAAATTTTTTTTTGAATTTTTTTTGGATTTTTTTATTTTCAAATTTCTGAATTATTTTAACCTCTAGTCTGTAATCACCACCCCTCATCACTTCTCAATTTATCCTTTAATCACCCCTCATCATTCCAAATCATCTAACTTCCCGACCGTTCACCCATCCCTCTCACTACTCCAGCCCAAGCACGCTTAACTTCCGGGTTCTATTCTCCCTCGCTCCAAGTCTGCACTTGTTGTTTTCCTGACAATAGTAAGATGTCAATCCTATTAACCTTCAGGAATTTTGCTTGAGCATGAAGTGACACATTTCACTGTTTGAGTTTGAAACTATTGTTGTAAAAAACAATAATTATTTAGTAACACTAATATTTCTTGAATAATTAGTTTGACCATTGTTTGACCACAGTTTGACCATAGTTTGACCAGATTTGACCAAAATTGAAATAACTAAAATAATTATTTAGTAACACTAATATTCTAGAATAATTAGTTTGACCATTGTTTGACCACAGTTTGCCCACTATTTAAATATTTTTCAATTTTTTCCACTCTAGATCTTAAAAGCCCCGTAACTTTTTCTATTAGGTTTTTGAGGATTTTAAAAATGTTTAACGAGGTTCCCCCGGTTAAATTTGGATGTAACTTTTCGAGTAGATGATTTTTCATATAAAAAACTTTTTCATCCGAGTTAGTATGCAAAAGTTATGCCCATTTTTACAAATTTCAGAGAGATTTTGCAAATAAAGTCAAAATTCACATTTGCAAATTTTCCCAACAACTAGACCACATATCACATGAGAAACTTATTTTTTTTTATTTTTTTTTGACATTTCCATTATTTTCTTTTATTTTTTTTAAAACTGAAAAGGCGATCCACGGGGGGGGGGGGGGGGTAGAGTTTGAAAATGGGACCTTTAGTACCGGTTCGTGGCACGAACCGGGACTAAAGGTCTCAACCCCATTAGTTCCGGTTCGTGCCTCAAACCGGGACTAAAGGTCTAATATTTAGTCCCGGTTTGAGGCACGAACCGGGACTAAAGGTCATCGCACCCTTTAGTCCCGGTTCATGGCTTAAACCGGGACTAAAGGGCCCGAGTGAACCGGGACTAATGCCTTAGCCGCACGAACCGGGACCAATGCTCACATTAGTCCCGGTTCTAGACTGAACCGGGACTAATGGGCTGAGCCGGCCTGGACCATAGCCCTGTTTTCTACTAGTGAAGGAGTTGACTATGATGAGACTTTCTCACTCGTAGCGATGCTAAGAGTCTGTTGGAATTATATTAGCAGGTACTGCATTATTTATGAAATCTTGCAAATAGGATGTCAAAAATATTGTTTCCTTGATGATTTTCTTGAGGAAAGGTTGTATGTGATACAACCAGAAGATTTTGTCAATCCTGAAAGATGCTAACAAGTATGCAAAGCTCCAACAATCCTTCTAAGGACTGGAGTAAGCATCTCGGAGTTGGAATGAATGCTTTGATGAGATGATCAAAGATTTTGGGTTTATACAAGGTTTATGAGAAACTTGTATTTCCAAAGAAGTGAGTGGGAGCACTATATAATTTTGGATGAGTATATGTTGTGAACATATTGTTGATCAGAAATGATGTAGAATTTCTGGAAAGCATATAGGGTTATTTGAAAGGTGTTTTTCAATGGAAAACATGGATTAAGCTACTTGAACATTAAGCATCAAGATCTGTAAGGATAGATCAAAAACGCTTAATGGTACTTTCAAATGAGCACATACCTTGACATGATCTTGAAGGTGTTCAAGATGGATCAGCCAAAGAAGGAGTTCTTGCCTGAGTTGTAAGGTATGAAGTTAAGACTTCAAGCTCGACCACGGCAGAAGAAAGAGGAAGGACGAAGGTCGTCCCCTATGCTTTTGTCATAGGCTCTATACGGTATGCCATGCTGAGTACCGCACCTGATGTGTGCCTTGCCACATGTCTGGCAAGAGGGTACAAAGGTGATCTAGGAGTAGATCACCAGATAGCGGTCAAAATTATCCTTAGAGAAATAAGGATATGATTCTCGGTTATGGAGGTGATAAAGAGTTCGACGTAAAGAGTTACGTCGATGCAAGCTTAACACCTATCTGGATAGATCTGAGTAGAGATACCGGATACGTATAATGGAGCAACAATTTAGAATAGCTCCAAGTAGAACAGTTATTTGAAATGGCTCCAAATATAGCGTAGAGATTTGCAAAGTACATATGGATCTGAATGTTGCAGACCCGTAGACTACAACCTCTCTCACAAGCATAACATGATCAAACCCAGAACTCATTGAGTGTTAATCACATAGTGATGTGAACTAGATTATTAACTCTAGTAAACTCTTTGGATGTTGGTCACATGGCGATGTGACCTGTGAGTGTTAATCACATGGCGATGTGAACTAGATTATTGACTCTAGTGCAAGTGGGAGACTGTTGGAAATATGACCTAGAGGCAATAATAAATTGGTTATTATTATATTTCCTTGTTCATGATAATCGTTTATTATCCATGCTATAATTGTGTTGATAGGAAACTCAGATACATGTGTGGATACATAGACAACACCATGTCCCTAGTAAGCCTCTAGTTGACTAGCTCGTTGATCAATAGATGGTTACGGTTTCCTGATCATGGACATTGGATGTCGTTGATAACGGGATCACATCATTAGGAGAATGATGTGATGGACAAGACCCAATCATAAGCCTAGCACAAAGATCGTGTAGTTCGTATGCTAAAGCTTTTCTAATGTCAAGTATCATTTCCTTAGACCATGAGATTGTGCAACTCCCGGATACCGTAGGAATGCTTTGGGTATACCAAACGTCACAACGTAACTGGGTGGCTATAAAGGTACACTATGGGTATCTCCGAAAGTGTCTGTTGGGTTGGCACGAATCGAGACTGGGATTTGTCACTCCGTGTGACGGAGAGGTATCTCTGGGCCCACTCGGTAGGACATCATCATATGCGCAATGTGACCAAGGAATTGATCACAGGATGATGTGTTACGGAACGAGTAAAGAGACTTGCCGGTAACAAGATTGAACAAGGTATCGAGATACCGACGAACGAATCTCGGGTAAGTGCAATACCGCTAGACAAAGGGAATTGAATACGGGATTGATTGAATCCTCGACATCGTGGTTCATCTGATGAGATCATCGTGGAACATGTGGGAGCCAACATGGGTATCCAGATCCCGCTGTTGGTTATTGGCCAGAAAGGTGTCTCGGCCATGTCTACATGGTTCCCGAACCCGTAGGGTCTACACACTTAAGGTTCGGTGACCCTAGGGTTATAGGGAATAGATGTACGTGGTTACCGAATGTTGTTCGGAGTCCCGAATGAGATCTCGGACGTCACGAGGAGTTCCGGAATGGTCCGGAGGTAAAGATTTATATATGGGAAGTCATCATACGGTCACCGGAATAGTTCGGGGGGTTACCGGTATTGTACCGGGATCACCGAAGGGGTTCCGGGGGTCCACCTGCCCTGGAGGGCATATGGGCTGTTTGTGGAGAGGGACCAGCCCCTTAGTGGGCTGGGCTCCTCCCCCCTAGGGCCCATGCGCCTAGGGTTTGGGGGAACCCTAAAAGGGGGGCGCCCCCTTGCCTTGGGGGGCAAGGCAACCCCCCTGGCCGCCGCCCCCTCCTCAGATTGGATCTGAGGGGGACGACCCCCCTCTCCCTTGCCCCTATATATATGTGGGGGGGGGGGAGGGCAGCCGCACCCATGTTCTGGCGCAGCCCTCCCCCTCTCCCAAGTCCTCCTCCTCTCCCGCGGTGCTTGGCGAAGCCCTGCAGGATTGCCACGCTCCTCCACCACCACCACGCCGTCGTGCTGCTGTTGGACGGAGTCTTCCCCAACCTCTCCATCTCTCCTTGCTGGATCAAGGTGTGGGAGACGTCACCGGGCTGCACGTGTGTTGAACGCGGAGGTGCCGTCCATTTGGCACTAGGATCATCGGTGATTTGGATCACGACGAGTACGACTCCATCAACCCCGTTCACTTGAACGCTTCCTCTTAGCGATCTACAAGGGTATGTAGATGCACTCCCCTTCCCTCGTTGCTAGATTACTCCATAGATTGATCTTGGTGATGCGTAGAAAATTTTGAATTTCTGCTACGTTCCCCAACATATTGGGCTTTATTTTCCACTTTTATATTATTTTTGGGACTAACCTATTAACCGAAGGCCCAGCCCAGAATTGCTGTTTTTGCCTATTTCAGTGTTTCGAAGAAACGGAATATCAAATGGAGTCCAAATGGAATGAAACCTTCAGGAACGTGATCTTCTCACCGAACGTGATCCAGGAGACTTGGACCCTATTCCAAGAAGCTTCCGAGGAGGTCACGAGGGTGGGGGGCGCGCCCCTCCCCCCTGGGCGCGCCCCCCTACCTCATGGGCCCCTCGGAGCTCCACCGACGTACTCCTTCCTCCTATATATACCTACGTACCCCCAATAGACCAGAGACGGAGCCAAAAACCTTATTCCACCGCCGCAACTTCCTGTATCCACGAGATGCCATCTTGGGGCCTGGTCCGGAGCTCCGCCGGAGAGGGCATCCACCACGGAGGGCTTCTACATCAACACCATAGCCCCTCCGATGAAGTGTGAGTAGTTTACTTCAGACCTTTGGGTCCATAGCTAGTAGCTAGATGGCTTCTTCTCTCTTTTTGGATCTCAATACAATGTTCTCCCCCTCTCTCGTGGAGATCTATTCGATGTAATCTTCTTTTTGCGGTGTGTTTGTTGAGACCGATGAATTGTGGGTTTATGATCCAACTTATCTATGAATAATATTTGAATCTTCTCTGAATTCTTTTATGTATGATTGAGTTATCTTTGCAAGTCTCTTCGGATTATCCGTTTGGTTTGGCCAACTAGATTGGTAGTTCTTGCAATGGGAGAAGTGCATGGCTTTGGGTTCAATCTTGCGGTGTCCTTACTCAGTGACAGAAAGAGTTGCAAGGCACGTATTGTATTGTTGCCATCGAGGATAACAAGATGGGGTATTTATCATATTGCATGAATTTATTCCTCTACATCATGTCATCTTGCTTAAGCCGTTACTCTGTTTTTAACTTAATACTCTAGATGCATGCTGGATAGCGGTCGATGAGTGGAGTAATAGTAGTATATGCAGAATCGTTTCGATCTACTTGTCACGGACGTGATGCCTATATACATGATCATACCTAGATAACCTCATAACTATGCTCAATTCTATCAATTGCTCAACAGTAATTTGTTCACCCACCGTAGAATACTTATGCTCTTGAGAGAAGCCACTAGTGAAACCTATGGCCCCCGGGTCTATTCTCATCATATCAATCTCCATCACTTTTATTTACTTGGGTTTTGCTTTTACTTTTTACTTTGCATCTTTATACCAAAAATACCAAAAATATTATCTCTATCAGATCTCACTCTCGTAAGTGACCGTGAAGGGATTGACAACCCCTAAGCGTTGGTTGCGAGTTGCTATCATTTTGTGCAATAGCAAGACCCATCTGAGTCTCCCCATCACCTGTAAGGTGGTCAAGCTAGAGCTCCTCAAATCCCTCCGTTATTTCATCCACCATCACCACAACATAGCCTTGTGGAATCGCACGACAGTGAAAAGTTGCTCCGAGTGAAGGAGGGAACACAGAGCCGACAGCCGCCTTGACTTTGAGCTGATCCCATTGCGTCATAATGTGGCACTAGTGTGAATCCGTGATAAAATCCACGGGGTATCTAGGACCCGTCAAGTCAGGCTGCTGAACGAGCTCGGTGGAAGCACTACAAAAAAAGACACATCCGTTACATTTTGGACCGAACGAAACTTTTTTCTGTCATACTTATGACACTTCTATGATGATAATTGTGACAAAACCCGGTATAATCATAGATGTGGTGGGCTCCTACTTCTATGACAAAAAATCATGATAGAAAATGGGCTTTTCGTCCTGGGTGGGCTGGAGATGCAGCTGCATGACATTCTTTGGGCCGTCCATGACGGAAAAAACCGTGGTAGAAGCGAGGGCGAGGAAAATTTCAGGGAGTTCCCGGTTACGTTGGGTGGTCGGGGGCCGAGCGATGCGCGTTTCTCTCGTATACGTACGCGCGTGTGTGCGAGGTGTTGGCTCTAACTGAACCCGAGCAAGGCGTTGGGCTCTAACTGAACCCGAGCGATTGCACTGCAGGCTACGTGTTACTGAACCCGAGCGATCGATCGATGGCTGTTAATTGAAACCGATCGAGCGATTCCTTCGCTACTGCTGCTAACTGAAGCCGATCGATGCTACCTCTGGATGAACAGTGAGCGTTGCGGGGGGGGGGGGGGTTGGATGAACAGGTGAGCGGTGGGGGTGGATGAACAGGACCCTGTGGCGTTGCCTCTGGATGAACAGGACCCCGATCGATCGAGCCGGTTGGGGCTGGATGAACAGGACCCCGTGGAGGTCTGGATGAACAGGACGACCCCGTGGAGGGCTGGATGAATAGTAGACGATGGAGGGGTGCCCGTGGAGGGGTGGTTGAACAGTAGCCGGTGGAGTAGCGCGCAGTGGAGGCTGGATGAACAGGAGCCCGTGGAGGCTGGAGGAGGTCGACGGTGGAGATGAACAGTATCCCGTGGAGTCCCGTTTTGCGGTACGCCACACCCCTCCCGATGAAAAGGACCCCCGTTCGACCGTAGCGCTCCAACACAAGTCCGTTTCGTCCGCTTTGCGGTACGCCACACCCCTCCCGATCAACAGGACCCCTGTTTCGACCGTAGGAGGTCCGTTTCCTCCGTTTTGTGGTACGCCAGGCCATTACCACGGGCAGAAAGTCGTCTTAGCACCAGGATGAGCGAGCGAGGGGGCATTAGACAATGGTGGACTCACAGCCGGGCCATAAATATGATAGTCGGAGGGGAATTGTCCTTCCAACAGGTCGGTGAGGCATTAGCATGTTGTATGGATTGGAAGGTGCCCATATCATTCCATCCGTGCATGTATCCATTACAAAACCTTGCTAAAAATGGACAAGCATTTATTTTTATTCCATACTACAATGGGCAAATAAATAAACGTCGATTATAATTCTATTATATACGTCTCCCTTTCCAGACCGGAACAAGCAGGATTTAACTTTCCTTATAAGCAAATCCGACTAAGGGAAAATTAATGTCCAAACTGGGAAACCCATTGAACGTATGGTAGGCCACACGGTTAGATTGGATACTACATCGTATTGGAAGGAAATGACTTTAAGGAATCATTGTCATGTACTCGGAATGTGGCCCATATCCCTCCATAATTACAAGTTGCCATAACAAAAACTATAGACATGATGATATAATTTCATAGGCGCCTGTGCGTTGCAACGGGGTACATATATATTTTTAGTGGTTCAACACCTATATCACATAATATAACCTATACCATGTGGAAAAATCTATATCTTTACCCTTCATTGAATTATGCAACTACAACCCACTTCTTTTACATGTATTGTTCCATGTTCTTGACGCACGGGTATATCTCCATGGAGAGAGAAATTTGAGTTATAAAATACGTTTTTGCTGAAGCACGTCTAGATGTGCTTTAAGTAGTATTGTTAAATCACATGTAATTGGTGTGGGTAGCTTTTTTCTTTAGTTTTATGTTTGAGTGCCTCATATCAATGTGGAATAACTAAGACACATCAAGTTAAGCCCTAGAGATACACATAGGACGCCTTCTAGAAAGAAATATTCCCGCAAATCATGTCTATAGTTTACTTGATCAATAAAATACAGCAATAGACCATCCAATGCATTTTATAGTTATCCGTATTGCCAAAATGATAATTCTCAATTCGATCCATAACAAAACTATAGAAGCCATTTATTTGTGACATTTGAATATGCATCAGTACATAGTCAGTCGTCCAAAACCCTCAAGGATGCTCTAATTTCAGCTGTGATACTTCTGACGTCCATTGTTCCTACCTTGAACAACACGATTGACGTACGCACGTGTTTCATCAAGTGTCGTCAGGCTGGTTTCATGAATATCTACGATAACAATCAGTGTTATATAGTAGTGACATAGTATTACAGAAAAAATATATTGAGAACAAATTTAAAATAGAACGCAGCCCCTACCTTGTAGATAATGATGATCATCATTAATGTTGGGAGAGAAGAAGAATGTGCTCTCCCTCATAGTTTGCAAGCAACGCTGCCTCTGATTTACCTGTATGTAAGTTACAACAAACTTCTCAAACAGATTGTCAGTGCATTGCAAATGCCAGAAGTGAGGCCCAACGTGCTCTTCACGTACACGTAAGAAAATTATCTGCCGTCTACAAACAAATACAAATGTGAGTATCATTGCAACAATAGAATTACAAAAAGAAGCATATGATAATCTCATATTATAATTGGCGCTTACTGAAAAGTTCATGAGGCCAATCTCGAGGGAAGGGACGCGGCGCCTATATATTGAATCCCACTTAAATTCTATCTGACCAACATAGGCAAGGATAGCAACCACATCTGCAAACTTGAAATCACAATGAGACTCTGAGTTGTACGGAGTAATATGCAAAAACAACTAACTAAATGATGCACCCATGATGGTTTTGTCCTGTAGCTCAAAAATTTCTCCAAACTGTGGGAAGCACGGTGGGCAAATTGTCGACGTTATCTGCAGCGCCGACATCGTAACCTCGGTCGTAGAACTTAGTGTGGTGACAAAGTCCATGGCTAGGTACCAGAAATGTCCATCTGGCATTTCTGTGGGGTTGAACCCGACGCGATTGAAATCATAGGTCCTACCGGTTTCTAGCACGCTGTTGAAACTGATTGCCTGGCTGTTGTATGCAATCGCTTCCATCTTTGTTCCCTAATATATTTTCATGAAACATAACAACAATGAGCAAAAAAACATGTTTATCAAAATTGTATTTAAAAAATGTGGGCTATAAATTATTCTTACATGCCGATCGAGTAGTACGCACTGAAGGTACAAGTTTCACATGCCATTCTCTTTGATGTGAGCCTTCCACATGACCCTAGCTTTAATAATCCAGCAATTATGATATATGTGTTCCATTTGGACGCGATGAAAATTCATGTTCCTGTGCGTATAAAAAAACAAAAGGATCAGGTAAAATTATTTTCCAAGGGGAGCATAAAATTTAGCCCTCCCGATGAGCATAACATTCTAGTGGCCCAACACTAATCATGCCAAATTTATACATATTATTCATGTTCTGCTTATTTGTTTTCTTCTTGCAATCAGAACTATTGCATATGGGATAAAAATGGTTTCGAAAACATGCAATACCCAATGGTTATAAGAAACAACCCCAATGAGATTATAGCCAGACCATCAATCTATTAGCTTAAAAAACTATATAAATGAATGCTAATCAAATAGTAATATACTCAGGTGATTGTGTTAGTGCTTGCTACATCTGGTTTGTACACGATGAAAAAAAAATATTATGTAATTCAGACTCACTGTCCATCTGGTTTTAACTAATATACAAGATGAAAACAAGCCGACAATAGATGATTTGATCGCCAAGCCTATTACTATGTTCTAGTGTATCCCATGTGCTCCATCTTTTTAGATAAAAGAACAAGTGGACCAACAATGGTGATTATTTCAAGAAAAAAACCCGTTATGTAGTGATGGCAAATAGACGTACTAAAAGATTATTCTATCTTGCCTGTTCATCGGAGGGGAGATGAGTTGACTGATGACAGGAGCTGGCGGCGGCGCCACCACCCTCTTAGATGTGATCGATCCGTATGAGATCACCATGGTCGTCGTGGAGGAGATGACTTTGTGGGCAGCGGGGATTATTTATATAAGCATAGTGGGCGGCGGGAAAATGAAATAGTGTTGAAAATTTGGTTTTGGCTGGCTAGGCCCGTGGGTGACATATCTATATTCAGATATGTAATATTCGGCAACCTATTAAATATTAATTATTAATCAAGGAAACGTACATATCAAAATGGGTCCATGATCTTCAGTTAGATTCACATTATGATCACTTGCCTACGAAAACGCATCTGATTTATCACTTGCCTTTGAAAAACAGACTTTCTTTTTTAGGATATTTATTAACCTTTCTGATATTCACATTAATATATTAATTAATTATATTATATTTTAATTTTCCATTACCTTGATGATATATAAAATTATGATATAGGTAAATGCCCGTGCATAGCTATGGGACAATAGACAATTTTAGTGTTTTCACATATATCATGCCTAACACATAATTTTACGATCATCATCTATATCAAATAATATAATTGCACTATGGGAGAATATTGTTTATTCTTTTTCATCACGACTGTCTTAATGACACACATACGTACAAATGAGAAACAATAGTAGAGCACGTCTCGTAATAGTAGTAGAAGTACACGCTCCGATAGCTAGCAAACAACATAATGTTGTCTATTTATGCGTATGCATTAGCAGCAACGTTATTAGCTAGGCAAATGCTCTCTGTCAACAATCTGTCCAATGTTAAAAAAGATAATTTTGCAGGATGCAGTATCATGTTACAGACACACCTTTGGGCACTATGGCCACTACCACATGGCAACCCTGTCACAAACGGCCAGGTCACTAAGGATTAGCAACCTAAAAAATCTCCGTGGCTGAATCTATCAAAAGTCCTCCACGCTTATCTTTTAGGAGTTATATATCTATAGTAATTTCCTTCGTAGATTCATGTTGCTACGGTTTGATTATTTAACATGGACTTGGAGCTCTATATATAATGAGATGTATAATATGATAGGAAAATATCCATAAGTAATAGATAATCTTGCTCTAGAAAATTAGCTAAGAGCCTTACTTGCCATGCTAGTTCGTACGGATGTAACCAAAAGAATAATCTGGTGCATGCTCTCATCAGAAGGTAAAAAGATAATCCTAGTATTACATGGCATCTAGAAAAGGATACACATTTTGATGAACATTTAATTATTTGATGCCAGCACAGCAAATCGTCTTGGCTGGGTGCAACTATAAGTCGACCACCCTCAGACCAACTAGCCATCTTAGTGGAATCCTTGCTGTCCCGCTAAGGCACCAGAACACACGATGCTCGATATCAGCCTAACACAAGTTCTCATGGACCAGACATCCATGAAACGATGCTTGCTCTCTGAACCAATCCTCGCCAGGTCCTAGATTAATGCAGCCTTGTACAAAATTATAGTTTAGAACTCTTTTAGATCCGCAGTAAACTCATAAAGGTAAATGAACCAATGGAAAAAAGTAATATGTAACTTGAATTGAACTGTTAAATAATTGGGTTAATTATCCTTTTGCCCTTAGTGGTGTCTCTGTGCTCAGTTTTGCCCTCAGATGCAAATTGTGCTCAGTTTTGCCCCTAGTCCATGCACAGCTACTATGACGAGGCCAAACGGCCATATTTGAGTCCATTCCGTCCGCCAGCGTTAAGTTGTGGGTCCGGAGCTTACACGTGGGACCGCGTGGACGTGGGTCCGGAGCTGACATGTAGGCCCGTGCAACTAAATCCCCAAATCATTCGTAGCTCACTCTGCCCATCCGCTTCCCCGCCGGCCGGCTGACCTGCGCCGCCGCCGGCACTTGCGCTGCGGCCAGGACCTACCCCACCACCAGCTGCACGCCTACTCCACCGCTACCTTTCTGCGCCTACGCTCCACGGCTGCCTGCGACGCCCGCCACCTTCCTACGACGCCACGGGTGGGGCGCCCGCCACCTGCTCGACCCGCGGCGCGGCCTCCTTCCGTGCGTCCAGCCGGAGCACTCAAAGGTGGGGGGCTGCTAGAGCTATTTGAACTAGGAGGAAGAACCCTGGCCCGAAATGGAGAGCAGCGACGACCCCGGAGTATCTGGCGAGGCAGGCATCGGGCTGGAGATCCGCCGCGTCCACGACTGGGTTCCCGAGGGGTAAGTCTCGCCTCCTGTTTAGATTGAGCTTAGTTGTGCATTTGAACACTCGATTCGAGTAGGTTTGCCCAATTAGTGTGCTGATTGCGTCTCTGTTTTTCGCCGGTTAGGATGGAGTTGCGGTTTGCTTTCTTGATGCACATTAGAAGGGACCGGTACAACGTTCGATGCAAAGGATCAGAAGAAATACCAAGGAGGTTTTGATTATCGGTTGCCAATGGCTAGTAATTGGAGTTTCAGACAATTTGGGGAGGTAATTTGTAGCCAATATCCTTGGGGTTTGCTTGATGAAGTGGTATACAAATACTATGATGGGGAAAAGAAATGGGTGACAGTTAGTAATGATGAAGAGCTAGCTACCATGTTTGTTAGGCATAAAGAGAAAGATAATTTTCATGTGAGGCTGCAAGTTGATGTGCTTGAGCAGGCATTTGGACCTAGGATGACGGGTGCAACATCTCGGGGAGAACCAAGTCGTCGTAATGGCATCTCTAGCCAGAACAGTTCAGTTGGTGCACGGCGACGTGGTGGCTCGACAAGTGTGGGCAACAGTAGTAGGGTCCCCCTTGAAGTGGAGCATGATGACTACAATTCTGGGATTGATGAAGAGAAGCTATATTCTGATGTTATTCGGAATTTACGACGGGCACCTCGGGCCGATAACCAAGATGAGGCTCACAATGCAGTCCGTGTGGATGATGACGCGGTGGGTGAGGACGAAGACCTTGCATCTGTTGAATGGGACCCTTTGAACCCTAATTTGGAAGAAGGTATAGTTTTTGCATCCATGAATGAGTGTATAAATGCACTTGTGACATACTGCATCAAGGTAGAACGTACTTTCAAAGTTGACAAGAGCGATCAAGTACGTTACAGAGTGCACTGTCCGACTGAGGGTTGTCCATGGAGGCTGCTCGCATCTAAAATGCGAAATAGCACTAATGTTCAGGTCAAAGTGAACCCTTTTATGCAGACATGCCAGGAATCAACCCTTAGGAAGGATACAATCAGTAGAGCCGAGTCAAGATGGGTGGCAGAAGAAGTAAAAAAGTGGGTGAAAGAAAACCAGCAAGTGGGTCCAAAGGAATTGCAGAAGAACATTAAAGATAAATTCAAGATAGATTTACCATACATGAGGTTGTTCAATGGTAAACAACAGGCTATGGATTCTATGTATGGTAACTGGCAGGAAAGTTTTCAATTGTTGTATTCATTCAAAGGTGAAGTGGAGAGGACAAGCCCGGGTAGTATTGTAGATATTGATCACCACACCGTGGAGTACACATTCAGGGGAGTGACAAAGACCAAGGAATGCTTTACGAGGGTTTTTGTGTGCTTTGAGGCTTGTCGCCGGGGTTTTTTGGCAGGTTGCAGGCCTTATTTGGCTATTGATGCCACTTTTCTCACAGGGAGGTTTAAAGGATAGTTAGTAGCTGCTTGTGCAGTTGATGCACACAGTTTTGTATTTCCAGTTGCCTACGGTGTGCTGGAGACAGAGTCTGAGGAGAGTTGGACTTGGTTTTTGCATAATCTGCGGCGGGCTATTGCACATCCCAATGGGTTGGTCATTCGTACAGATGCTTGCAAAGGTTTAGAAGTGGCCGTGGACAATGTGTTCCCTGGAGTAGAGCATAGGGAATGCATGCGTCACCTTGCTGCAAATTTCATGAAGAAATTCAAAGGAAAGGTGTATACCGACAATTTATGGCCAGCATCTTTGACTTACAGTGTGAAGAAGCACAAGTACCACTTGAGGCAGTTATACATGAATCCCAAAGTGAAAGAATACTTGGAAACACACCACTCCAAGTTATGGGCCAGAAGCCAATTCAGTGAACTGAGCAAAGTTGACTATGTGCACAATAATCTAGCAGAGTCTTTCAACTCAACGATCCGGAAACTAAAGGGTCATTATGTGGTGGATTTGCTGGACAGGATAAGGATAGAATACATGCAGAAATTTCATTATCGTGTCGGAATAGCCGAGGCAAAATTCATGGGCCACATTATCATCCCTGCCGTGATGAATGAGCTGATGCAGAAAACAACAGGCTTGGAAATGAACATGACTCTTTGCTCGGGTACCACAGTAGAGATATCATATTTGGATAAAGAGAAGAGGGAATGGAGATATCCAGTGGATTTAGAAGCTAGAACTTGCAGTTGTAGGCAATGGCAGATAACTGGGTTGCCATGCATTCATGCCTTGTTTTTCATCACTTCTCTCCCTGGTCCAGCAGGGAACATTCAGCAGTATGTGCATGATTACTACTCTGTTGCAAGGTTCAAAGCCACATATGCTTATGCCTTGCCTGCTATGGAGGGAAAACAACAATGGGACATGGTGGACCCTGGATTCAAGCTTTGCGCTCCAGTTCTGAAAAGAGCAGCAGGTAGACCAAGGAAGAGTCGAATCAGACCTCGCAGCGAAGGAGCTGGACTTGGAGCGAGGAAGCGTAGGTGCACAAGATGTGGTGGGTCTGGTCATTTTGGTAATATTGTGATAACACAGTAGATCCAGCGTTCGGAGAGAGTTTCGATGAAGGCTTCGATGAAAGTGATCATGGTGATCCAAGTGAGGCTCCAAATAGTGATCATGGTGATCCAAGTGAGGCTCCAAATGATGATCATGGTGATCCAAGTGAGGCTCCAAATGATGATCATGGTGATCCAAGTGAGGCTCCAAATGATGATGTTGGTGATCCAAGTGAGGCTCCAAATGATGATCTTGGTGATCCAAGTGAGGCACCAAATGATGATCCAAGTGAGGCTCTAAATGGTGACCAACCTTCTGTTGTTGTGAGTTCTGCTAGGTATGTAAATCTTGCAAGGGTCAAATACTACTGTACATTTATGGGTCACTTGACATGATCTCATTACCCTTTATGTTTTGCACAGCTCTATGATAGGTTTGAAGAAGACGCACAAGGTACCGACAACCAAGAGGAGAAGAGAAGAAGCAATGAGCACAAGGTGCACGAGGAGCAAAGTGATGGCAAGAAGCTCAAGGAACAGACACAAGCCCGAACGCTATATGTGAATAATTATGAAACATTATGAATAATGTTGTATTTCTGTCGGATGATGTTAGAACTATGTTTGACATGATGGTTAAATCTCTTGGATGATGTTTGAATGAGCACATGGTTTTTCCTTTTTTTGATTTTTTGAATTTTGTTTTGCTCATTTGAATTCTGGTCAAACCTAACTTTGACCAAGATTTAAACAATTCTAAAACATCAAAATGAAGAACTAAGCCTGGATCCTTCTTAGTCAATCCAAAATGAATCTGTGGTGAGGTTTTTGAAATTTTCATGAAAAATGTGCTAAAATGAGGGTCCAAAGGTAGGGTAAACGGCCTCATCTCTAAGCAAGGTTTTTTTCGACCTTGTCTAAATCAGCCAAATAACTTTCCTAAACATATATTCTATATATTCTATATATACGGACTATGTGCGCTGGTTTTTCCATTTTTTTGATTTTTTTAAATTTGTTTTGCTCATTTGAATTCTGGTCAAACTTAACTTTGACCAAGACTTAAATAAGTGTAAAACATCAAAATGAAAAACTAAGCCTGGATCCTTCTTAGTCACTCTAAAATGAAGCTGTGATGAGTTTTTTGAAATTTTCATGTTTATTTCCCCAAAACACTTCTCTTCACTTCATACAGAAGAGTTTGAGATACTCGAGATATCATACAATACACATGAACTTATCGTTTAAATGTATGTAAACCTTGTTTATCAACTTAAATCGTTAGTATATGACATAAGAAGACTATGTGCACTAGTTTTTATTTTTCTGATTTTTATTTAATTTATTATGCTCATTTGAATTCTGGTCAAACTTAACTTTGACCAAGATTTAAATAAGTGTAAAACATCAAAATTAAAAACTAAGCCTAGATCCTTCTTAGTCACTCTAAAATGAAGCTGTGGTGAGTTTTTTGAAATTTTCATGTTTATTTCCCCAAAACACTTCTCTTCACTTCATACAAAAGAGTTTGAGATACTCGAGATATCATACAATACACATGAACTTATCGTTTAAATGTATGTAAACCTTGTTTATCAACTTAAATCGTTAGTATATGACATAAGAAGACTATGTGCGCAGGTTTTTTGTTTTTCTGATTTTTATTTAATTTATTATGCTCATTTGAAATCTGGTCAAACATAGTTTTGACTACTCCAAACCCCTCCCAAACCCCGCTAACCCTAGCACTAAACCAGGACCGTTCATCTAACCCTAGCGCTGAACAAGGGCCGTCGATCTAACCCTTCTAGAAGGAATCTGTGGGGAGGAGGGGGCGATCCGCGAGATGCGATCTGATTGGCTGGGAGATTCTTATTTTTTAAAACAAATATCGGGCGCACTGGATGGACCGTTGGGCCGTCTCGTTGTCTGTGCCTGAGACCGCAGTAAACAGCCCGTCTCAGCCTTTCCAGGCCTTGCATGCATGCATGGGAGGCGGCGACGTGCATAGGCTGCGACGTGGGTTTGCATGCGCGGGAGGCTGCGACGTGCATGCATGCGAGCGAGGCGAGCGAGGCGTGCTAGGCGCGCTAGGCTAGCGAGGCCAGCTAGGTGGTTCAACGAGTCAGATGCACCGTCCGATCAAAGAGCTATGCGGTGATTCAAATGCACGCACGCGCCCCATGCATGCATCGTTTTTGTGCAAAAATTTAAGAGTGCAAAGCGTAACGGATACACACATGCGTTCGGATTCACACACGCACCGTTCTCACCCTTTTTCTCTTCCTCTCCCACCCACAGGCCTATAAATGGGGTGCCTATCTTCCTCTCCCACCCATAAGCCAGATTCGATCCATTCTCTCCAACTTCAAACACCCAATCGACCGAGCCCTTCCCAAGCGAGACCATGCAGTTCAACGGGCCGACCTTCAGCCGTCCGCCTGTCGTGCCGGAGCAGCGCTACCCACCGGGCGTGCTCGTGGAGAGGGAGCTCTGCGTGTGGGCTTTTTCAAGGTGGAGGGGTTCCGTCGAACTCACCCGCGCCTTCCTCAGAGCCGGCTATGCCCACCTCCCACGGGGCTCGCCGAGGATGTTCACCCTCAACGAGGTTCATGACCACGGCGGCATCCTCCTACTGCTCATGGTCACCTTCACCAACCCGTTTGACGCGTGCAACCTCCTCGGCCAAGTCGTTTGGTGCGGCTGTGAGGCCATCTTCTTCACCGTCTACAACATCTACACCAACTACGAGCACATCTTCCCCACTCCAGCCGGGATGCACTCCCTTCCCTACAACGACGAGGAGGAGGTGTGAAGATGAAGACGGCGTTGAAGGGGCGCGCGCGGCCAAAGTGGAAGGAGGAGATCAAGATGAAGACTGTTTCGTTTTTTATTTGTTGCTTTTCTATATCGTGTCATGTCGTCTCATGTTTCGTCATGTGTCCGTGAACTGTCCGTGAACTTATTATTGTAATGGTACTTGTGTTGCATCTTATCTAAGTTATTTATTAGGGTTTATTATGTGTGTTAAAAAATGTCCGTGCCCAAGCATATAATTTCTTCCCTAAACCAAGTCATGAAGCTTGAGAACTTGTGGTTGTCATTCAAAAGAGGGGGTGAGAAGCCCTCCGTTTTATTCAAAAAAAAATAAGTCATGAACTAACATGCAAATTTATTCCGTTTAAATCCTAAACCAAGTGCCACTCTAACACTAAACCAAGTGGCACTCTAACCAAAACCACGTGGCAGTGCAAACATATGTTTTCAACCTTCCAACCCTCCAAAATTTCAGTGCAAAACAAAGGAAAACCACTCTCACGCGTATGCAAACATTCACGGTCTCACATTTTTTTGACACCACAAACCCATGCGGTCTTGGGTTCGAGTCCCCAGTCGCACCAATTTTTTGTGCATTTTTCCACCATTCATTTTTTTGACAAATTTCACAGTCTCAGTATGTATACATTGCTTCCCTACCCATGTCAAACTCTTGCCATCTATCCTAGCGGTTACTAGCGCAGCCCTAAACACCACAAACCCACGCGGTCTTGGGTTCGAGTCCCCAGCCGCACCAATTTTTTGTGCATTTTCCACCCTTCATTTTTTAGACAAATTAGTTTCTACTCAATGTAATGCCCTTAAAAAAATTTCATTTATTTTGGCACTAGGTGTAAACATCTACCAGAGCTGAGGCACATTTTCCATGACATTTTGGTCTTTGATTTAAATCACGATGTATTTGAATTGGATTACTTAAATTGCTATTAAATATTTAACAGCTCCAAAAAAATTCTAACCTTAATTGTTTGGCTCTGGAATAATCCATTAGCTGCATTTCATTGATCAAAAGTTTCTGAATTCTTCATTTCTTCTCCTTTTTTTCAACATATTTAAATGTTGGTCACTTCTTCTCTTTTTTTCAACATTTAAACAACTTTGACCAACATTTAAACTAGGTGAATTTCTCATGCAATTTCAAGATTACAAATTCCTCCATAATTCATGCCTTTCCATACATTTTTCAACATTACAACCAGTGCGATTACCATACCTACAAATGCCCAAAAGTATTTGCAAATGGGTATTGATAGTGCTTGATCTTCAAGCTTCCTAACCTTCTTCTTCAACATCCTATGCTCAACAGCTAGCTCTCTGTCAGTGCGTGCTTCGCCCTCCATCTCTTCTTCCGGAGCTCGTGTTGCGGCCACTGCGGTTTGGGGCAGCATGCGCAACCATTCGCCATGCTCTTCTTGCAGTTCAATTATCAGAGTCTTGGCCAGAGCATCGACTCAAAGAAAGAAGCATGTCACCTGCATGAACATGGAACAGATCAACCGATTGCTCAAAGATCCCGACCATGAAAATGGTGCAATTGCCTCGATTCTTACCCCATTCTCGCTGCACACGTAGAACGGACGATTGTGGTTCCTCGGTGTGTGAGAAACCCTCCGATCAACGCTCGCCCGGCACCGCGGATAGACGAAGACAGGCATCTCCACACGCGCCCGGCTCTGCATCCGCGAGGTGGTGCGGGAGCTTGCGGAAGACATGGAGCTTGGAGCCGAACGGGATCTCAACGCCGCCGCGCCCTCCACAGCTAGCTTCCCACCGCCGCGCCCTCCACAGCTAGCTTCCCACCGCCGTCGTGCTCTCGCTCTCTCGCCGTGGTCAGCGTCGTGCTCCCTGTCGCCGTGGTCACCGCCGCTGTCGCCCGCTAATATAGCACACCCGCAACGGCTCTATGCTCAACGGCTCTCTGCTGGGTCTCGCAAGCCACACGTGCAACGGTCTGATAAAATTGGCCGCCTCTGCCGCCTGGTCCCACCTGTAAGGCCGAGTCAAAACGTTGACCTGACAGAGACGCCAAAGTTCATAGAACGAGTCGGTGCGCACAGACTAGGGGCAAAACTGAGCACAATTTGCATCTGAGGGAAAAACTGAGCAGATGGACACCACTAAGGGCAAAAGGATAATTAACCCTAAATAATTAGTATAGCTGCGTGAAAGTACAAGTAATATAACTTTTTCCAAATATTGCACACTTAAGCGAACAGACATGTGCATTGTCACAATCTACAGAGTCGAACGGGCATTTAAACTTATTAGCAAATACGCATTACACGCATTTTATTATTTATTAAAAGTACATATGCAAAATATAATTTCAAAAGTTGCACAAACTTCCCTTATGCGTGTGTTGGTCTTATAATTCAAACCAATCTGAATCTTTTAGTTGTGACATATCAGAATAATTGATAGATAATAAGGATGCCAATACATTTACAGTCAAGCATAGTATCAAATTACCAAAATAAATAAGAACGGGTATGATAACTTGCCTTAATTCAAAAAGTTCATTGCATGTCCAAGGTATTTAGCAGGCCAATCATTAGATCTGAATCACAGATTACACACTAAATACTATGTTGTGTGACATGTACATTGCCATAAAAACAACGATACTAGAAAAACCATAACAGCGATGATGGTGCCAATACGACGGCTGATTATTGAACTACAGTGCGTAGCTCAGGTTGAACGAGTATACCTCCAGCTATCAAAATAACAAATAAAAAGATACATGTAGAAAAACGAATTACAGCATGTCTTGACAATCGCAAGAGTAATTGCTCTGTCATTACAAAACCTGCCTTGCTATTAACCGGTCTTTAGCCTGTAAGGACTTCCTTGTAGACGATGTTCTTCATCGAGGTCAGTAAGGACACGGTCGTTCTTTTTCACTTCTTTGGATTGTCCTTATGCTTGTTGGCCTTCTCCTTCAATTTCTCCTTCTGAATGAGTATCTTTATGTTTCTCTTCGCAGTGGCTCGAGACAAAGCAACATAGAGCTGACCATGTGAGAACACGGGATTTGGTAGGTGACACCAACAATCGGGATGGTCTGCCCTTGAGTCTTGTTAATGGTCATAGCAAAGCTAAGCCTTATAGGAAATTGCTTCCTCTTAAACTTGAATGGAAACATGTCATTTTCAGATGGGCAGAGAGGCATTCGAGGAAGGAAGACCCTCCTGCCAGCGTGTTGTCCAATCACGATTTCTGCATCAATGGTGTTCCTCTCAAAACCTCTAACAACAAGCCTAGTGCCATTACACAGTCCATTAGCTAGATCAATGTTCCTTAGAAGTATGATAGGGCAGTTCAGCTTTAGCTTAAGAGCATGCGGAGGAAGACCATTAGGAGTCAATCCATTCAGAAACTCCTGAGCATAGTAGCCATATGGGTCATCCTCCACACTGTCAAAGCTATGGTAGATTACTTCATCTCCATGAAAACACTCTATCATGCGGATGTTTATCTTGTCTACATTGTCGTTTGTTGTGGAAAGGATTGCTCGAGATGTCATGTAATTCGAATCAGCCATGTTGTCGTCTAGACTCGGAAATACGTGGTCAATAAGCTTCTCCAGGTCGTCAACCTCGTCTGTAGACGGCTGACAAATATCTTCAGGGAGTACTATGTTGCCTTGATCGTCGACATCCTCAGTGCCATTGCCGACCCTTAGCAAGTAATCGACAAACCACGTGTCATTATGAGCCCTCATGTTGGTGATGAGCCGAAGCTGCCGCATACCCTTCCATAGATGAGAACTTCAGAGGGTTGCATCAATTATCTGGCCCCGCGACCCCCTTCTGACGACCGGAAGAACCTGCCTAAAGTCCCCGCCAAAAACAACAGTCTTTCCTCCAAAGAATCGGTCACGTATTCCCATGATGTCGCGCATGCTATTGTCCAATGCCTCAACCGCTTGCCGCTTCGTCATGCTGGCCTCGTCCCATATTATCAATGAGGCCATTCGTAGCAGCTTGGTGGTCCCACTCTGCTTGGTGAAGCTGCACGAGGCTCCATCATCGCAACTCAATGGGATCTTGAACCTCGAGTGGGCAGTCCTGCCGCCAGGCATGATAGAAGCGGCGACGCCGGACGTTGCGGTAGCGATACCAATCTTGCCCTGGCTCCTCACCTTGGCAACCATCGCCCTATATAGGAAGGTCTTCCCTGTACCTCCAGGGCCATCAACAAAGAATACACCCCCATCACAGCATTCAACAGCCCCTAGTATATCATCGTATGCGGCCCTCTGCTCCATGTTCAGTGAAGATGCCAATTTTGTGTCATCCATGTCAAACTCAACGGTTGATTGCTCGATAACCTCTCTTGCCTCGCCCTCTGTTGGGTCAAACGCATCATCTATGCTTGGAAGAGCGAAATCAACAATGTCTTTACCCACGGACTGCAACATACCCCTAATGTCAAGCAACACCATCTGCTCCACCTCATCAGGGGACATGCGTGATCGACGATAGTCATCTGACATAGGCTCGAAGTGCCGATCCCATAGACCACGCACGTCGCCTGGCTCGTAGTGCACCAAGATGGTTGCGAATAGCCTCCTAAGTGAACATGGCATCGCCCACTGCTCAGCCTCATTAAGATAGTCGTCGAGCGTGTTGTCTGCCTCGATGAGTCCCAACCTTTCAGCAGCCTCTCTAAAGCTCCCACATAGCACTCCGTCCACGGTGAGCAAGTCGTCGAAGGATGTTTTGCCCGTAACATGGTTAAGCAACAGCCGCAGGTAGTATCGCTGCCCCTCGGCCGGATTGGCAGACACTATACACCCAATTTGAAAACGCTCGACCCTCGGCTTCCAATACTTCTTTTTCTTCTGCCACGTAAAGCTTCCGGGAAAATCCTTGTACAATATATGCCTAGCCCGAGGGTGTTCCTGGTTAGCCTTGAAATACTCCGTTAACAGTTCCAAATCTTGAAAGCCGCAAATATTAGTCAGCAACCTGCAGTTAAACAACTTACCAGATTTCGACAAGCAGGGTTGTTGAACCTCTTGCAATAACACATTGTCTTGGGCTTTTTTCTTATGATAAGCTGCACGCCTTTGTGTGTTGAACTGTTCCTTTGTTATATGACTTAGATCTATGGATCTGATGTTGTCTGCATCATGTCAAAAGTATAAAACACAAAGCCCATAATGCTTTGTCGCACCATCTGTACATCAGGTCAATATGGATGTTAGATAAGCATGCGTGGGAATACCTGTTAGCTTTGTCGCACCATCGATATCATCGTTTGGAGGTTCACCGCCTATAGATTACCAATATGAAAAAATTGCGGTATATGGTAAATGAAAGTGACTTCCCATAAGTGCACTAATGGCATTTGAAATATGAATGAGTCAGTACCAATACCATTTTGGCCATCTACATTTGTGCCACAGTCGAGAGTTAGATTATTGGAACCCAACAACGAACCATCATGATGGTCTTTAATCCATAGCGAACTTGTTCCATCTATAGAGTTGTAACCAGTAGGAAAAGAAAATCAATGATATATAGGCGACAATATATGTTTATAACAATCTTGGCAGATGTAATGCGGCTGAGTGAGTACCATCTTCATTTGTGCTAAAATCCAAATTTAGTATACTCGGAGCTATGAACGAAGCCTCATTATGCTCTCCATCTGAAAACGAAATTGATCCATCTGTAGAGTTATAACCAGTATGAATATAAGGCCAATGATATAAACGTCGTATCTACATGGCAACATTCCCAACAATATTCACACAAGCATTATACCTGGAACAATAGCTGAATTTTCCCCAATATTTTGAGCTACGGGTATGATGCTTGCATTGTTATCTTCAACTATTATAGAGCTTGTAAGGCCTGAAAAGCATTATGCATTAAGCATGTGAATATCAGAAATGTACATAACTCATGTGTAGCACATTATGATAGGTATAAGCATGCCCGTAGTATTATGATAGGTATAACCTATGTGTAGTACTTTCTCATAGGAATGCAGCATACCCGTAGTAACGTCCTCTTCTGGTTGCTGATCAACCGCCTTGCTTCTTGAATTAACCATACGCACCTATGTAAGTACACATAACTGACAATTAATGACCTTTGCCTGAAGTGAAGTAAGGATGAGGCTTCAACTCTGCTAGATGTTCTCTTTGATCATTTATCTGTGGACCGTATACATTCATCATTTGGTCATACTGCTGTATTTTCACGAAGTAAACCCTTTTCATGGTATTATACAATAAAAATGCATGCTTGCAATCAATCTTCTAGCTCCAGTGTTTATGCATGATAAGATTTAAGCGCAGGACTGGATTACACGCACAGCCGCACAACAATGAGGGTGCTCCAAGCTCGAAACTGCTTAACTGGCATACTCATGCAATTTTATTATGTTGTTATTTAATCACTAAGGGCTTGGATATATGTAGCATCCCAATGATCATCAGAACTTGCTAGCGCGGCGAAATAGCCGGTTCCTGTGATATTTGGTGAAACTTGTAGATATGCCACTTGCACCTACTAAAGTACTACTACTGTTCCGTTAATGCATTAGGTTTTGCGAAGCTTCAGCTCAACCTTATGGTTTATTATTAGTTATGGATCAGTTCATAGTATAAGTAGTTTATTGGTCAGTTTTATTGTTTCTCTTTAGACTGATGGTTTATTTGTGTCACTTTTTGCATGTGTTCCTGTTGTGAGCTGCAAACTCGAGATCTTCTGCAGTTGTGAGATGCAAACTCGAGATCAGGGTGCTCCCCAAGCTCAAAATCATCTCAACAAGGTTATCAGATAGACTTAACTGGCATACTCATGCACTTTTAATTAATCACATAGGGCTTGGATATATATAGCATCCTAATGATCAATAGAACTTCCTGGCGCGGCGAAAGAGTCGGTTCCTGTGATCTTTGGTGAAACCAGTAGATATGCAACTTGCACCTACTATAGTACTACTCCTGTTCCGTTCATGCATTAGGTTTTGCGAAGCTTCAGCTCAACCTTATGGTTTATTATTTGTTATGGATCTGTTCATATTATAAGTAGTTTATTTTTCATTTTTTTGTTTCACTTCACACAGATGGTTTATTATAGTAATGAAGCTTCAGGTCATCCATATTTAAGCTTCAGCTCTACAACAATCTGATGGACACCTATGTCATTTTTCCAGTTGGCATACAAACCTTGACTATTGCATGGAACCTATTAGATTCAAGTGTCATAACTACCTTTTGTTTGTGTCACTTTTTGCAGGCGATCCTTTTGTGAGGTGCAAACTCGAGATCTTCTACAGTTGTGAGCTGCAAACTCGAGATCCTTACCAGATGCTGCTACTGATGACACCGTCTCCGAGGGCCGTCACTAGCCCCAAACTCCTAGAGTAGAAGTCACCTGCAAGAGAACTGGGTTTCAGTTATGTGCAAGTAAACTGAGATCCTTGCAATAATCTCGGCAAAAGAGATGACTGTTGCCACTTGATGCTTCTACTGACACCGGAAAAGAGATGACTCACCACCTGCAAGCATTCACACAAAAAGGGTAATGATTTTGGGGCTGACAAAATGACCAAAGCAGGTATGGCCTCAGCATATTCGCCAGTTAGCTGTAAATTTCCTTTTTCAGAGTCATTGAATGGTGACGGAACCTGTATTTTTCAATTCCTGGTTCTCAATCTACCTGGCGAGGAGTGGACATGAGTCCACAGTATGACCACGCTACCGAGTAGAGATCCAGATTTGTAAGGGTTAGCAATAAGATTTGTAAGGGTTAAAATTTGGAAGGGTTAAAATACACAAACGCCCAACCTGGGAGGGTCACGCCGGTCCATATCATGGGCACTCAGAGGGATCATACGGGATCTTCATGACTTTGCAACCGCCGGTCCAGATAGTGTCCACTACACTGGATCGCCCGCAGATCCGATGATCAGCGACAGATCATATGAGATCTTCCTGTCTTTGCACTCAGATGGCGGCGTCGAAGGGATTGACCGGCGGTGAAGGCGGTCAAGGGTTTGAGCGGCGGTGACGGCGGCCAAGGGATGAGAGGCGGGGACGGAAGCTGCGTGTAGAAAGGGACGATAGGGATTTTCGGGTGCATCGAGGGCAAGACGGTTTTCGCGTGCTAGGGGTTCTGTTTCAGATTGTACGATCAGGTGTAATTTCGTAGGTTAACTGTAGTAGATTTTTTAGGTCGTTTTTCTATCGCTGAACTGTCGCGGTTCAGAATGGGCGTCGTTGTAACTTGACGTTTTTTTATCGGTCGGGAGGGAAGCAGCGGGGGATTGGTGGGTAGCGGCAGGTGGGACGAAGTACCAAAAAAACCAGGGGAGATGGGACAAAAATTGACCGGCGGAGACTACCAACTGCTCCATTAAGAGTAGAGAAAAAGAAAACAGACAAGTTTCCTCTAGGGTTTCCCTAGTAGAGTTCCGAAATCACAAGTATTCTTTGTCACTATCATCTCCCGAGGATGCGATTAGGGAAAGCCTTCCTCCCATCGATCTTTGCCGGCGAGCCCATGGATTCAACTCCCCTCCAGCTGTCGCTCCAGCGACCCGGGGGGTGGGGGAGTGTTGGGGAACGTAGTAATTTCAAAAAACTTCCTACGCACACGCAAGATCATGGTGATGCACAGCAACGAGAGGGGAGAGTGTGATCTACGTACCCTTGTAGATCGACAACGGAAGCGTTATGACAACGCGGTTGATGTAGTCGTACGTCTTCACGGCCCGACCGATCAAGCACCGAAACTACGGCACCTCCGAGTTTTAGCACACGGTCAGCTCGATGACGATCCCCGGACTCCGATCCAGCAAAGTGTCGGGGAAGAGTTCCGTCAGCACGACGGTGTGGTGATGATCTTGATGTACTACGGTCGCAGGGCTTCCCCTAAGCACCACTACAATATTATCGAGGACTATGGTGGCAGGGGGCGCCGCACACGGCTAAGGAACAATCACGTGGATCAACTTGTGTGTCTATGGGGTGCCCCCTGCCCCTGTATATAAAGGATGGAGGAGGAGGAGGCCGGCCAAGGCTAGGTGCGGCCAGGATGTGGAGTCCTACTAGGACTCCAAGTCCTAGTAGGAGTCCACCAAGAGGGGAGGAAGGGAGAAGGAAGTGGAGGAGAAGGAAAGGTGGCCGGCCCCCTTTTCCCTAGTCCAATTCGGACTAGAGAGGAGGGGGGCGCAGCAGGCCCTTTCTCCTCTTCCCACTAAAGCCCATCAAGGCCCAATACTTCTCCCGGCGAATTCCCGTAACTCTCCGGTACTCCGAAAAATACCCGAATCACTCGGAACCTTTCCGATGTCCGAATATAGTCGTCCAATATATCGATCTTTACGTCTCGACCATTTCGAGACTCCTCGTCATGTCCCCGATCTCATCCGGGACTCCGAACTCCTTCGGTACATCAAAACTCATAAACTCCTAATATAACTGTCATCGAAACCTTAAGCGTGCGGACCCTACGGGTTCGAGAACAATGTAGACATGACCGAGACACATCTCTGGTCAATAACCAATAGCGGGACCTGGATGCCCATATTGGTTCCTACATATTCTACGAAGATCTTGTTGGGGAACGTAGTAATTTCAAAAAAATTCCTACGCACACGCAAGATCATGGTGATGCATAGCAACGAGGGGGAGAGTCTGATCTACGTACCCTTGTAGATCGCAACGGAAGCGTTGACACAACATAGAGGAAGTAGTCGTACGTCTTTTTCCCGATCCGACCGATCCAAGCACCGTTACTCCGGCACCTCCGAGTTCTTAGCACACGTACAGCTCGATGACGATCCCTGGGCTCCGATCCAGCAAAGCTTCGGGGAGGAGTTCCGTCAGCACGACGGCGTGGTGACGATCGTGATGTACTACCGATGCAGGGCTTCGCCTAAGCACTACAACGGTATTATCGAGGTGGGATATGGTGGCAGGGGGCGCCGCACACGGCTAAGGAACAATCACGTGGATCAACTTGTGTGTCTATGGGGTGCCCCCTGCCCCTGTATATAAAGGATGGAGGAGGAGGAGGCCGGCCAAGGCTAGGTGCGGCCAGGATGTGGAGTCCTACTAGGACTCCAAGTCCTAGTAGGAGTCCACCAAGAGGAGAGGAAGGGAGAAGGAAGTGGAGGAGAAGGAAAGGTGGCCGGCCCCCTTTCCCTAGTCCAATTCGGACTAGAGGGGAGGGGGGCGCAGCAGGCCCTTTCTCCTCTTCCCACTAAAGCCCATCAAGGCCCAATACTTCTCCCGGCGAATTCCCGTAACTCTCCGGTACTCCGAAAAATACCCGAATCACTCGGAACCTTTTCGATGTCCGAATATAGTCGTCCAATATATCGATCTTTACGTCTCGACCATTTCGAGACTCCTCGTCATGTCCCCGATCTCATCCGGGACTCCGAACTCCTTCGGTACATCAAAACTCATAAACTCCTAATATAACTGTCATCGAAACCTTAAACGTGCGGACCCTACGGGTTCGAGAACAATGTAGACATGACCGAGACACGTCTCCGGTCAATAACCAATAGTGGGACCTGGATGCCCATATTGGTTTCTACATATTCGACGAAGATCTTGTTGGGGAACGTAGTAATTTCAAAAAAATTCCTACGCACACGCAAGATCACGGTGATGCATAGCAACGAGAGGGAGAGTCTGATCTACGTACCCTTGTAGATTGCAACGGAAGCGTTGACACAACGTAGAGGAAGTAGTCGTACGTCTTCTTCCCGATCCGACCGATCCAAGCACCGTTACTCCGGCACCTCCGAGTTCTTAGCACACGTACAGCTCGATGACGATCCCCGGGCTCCGATCCAGCAAAGCTTCGGGGAGGAGTTCCGTCAGCACGACGGCGTGGTGACGATCTTGATGTTCTACCGATGCAGGGCTTCGCCTAAGCACTACAACGGTATTATCGAGGTGGAATATGGTGGCAGGGGGCACCGCACACGGCTAAGGAACAATCTCAATGATCAACTTGTGTGTCTAGAGGTGCCCTCTGCCCTCGTATATAAAGGATCCAAGGGGGAGGGGCTGGCCGGCCAAGGGAGGCGCGCCAGGAGAGTCCTACTCCCTCTGGGAGTAGGATTCCCCCCCCCCCCCAATCCTAGTTGGAATAGGATTCATCAAGGGGGGAAAAGAGAGAGAGAGGGGGGCCGACCACCTCTCCTAGTCCTAATAGGACTAGGGGAGGGGGGGAGGCGCGCGGCCACCTTGGGCTGCCCCTTTCTCCTTTCCACCAAGGCCCACTATGGCCCATATGACTCCCGGGGGGTTCCGGTAACCTCCCAGTACTCCGGTAAAATCCTGATTTCACCCGGAACACTTCCGATATCCAAATATGGGCTTCCAATATATCAATATTTATGTATCGACCATTTCGAGACTCCTCGTCATGTCCGTGATCACATCCGGGACTCCGAACAACCTTCGGTACATCAAAATGCATAAACTCATAATAACTGTCATCGTAACGTTAAGCGTGCGGACCCTACGGTTCGAGAAAAATGTAGACATGACTGAGACACATCTCCGGTCAATAACCAATAGCGGGACCTGGATGCCCATATTGGCTCCTACATATTCTACGAAGATCTTTATCGGTCAGACCGCATAACAACATACGTTGTTCCCATTGTCATCGGTATGTTACTTGCCCGAGATTCGATCGTCGGTATCCAATACCTAGTTCAATCTCATTACCGGCAAGTCTCTTTACTCGTTCTGTAATACATCATCTCGCAACTAACTCATTGGTTGCATTGCTTGCAAGGCTTAAGTGATGTGCATTACCGAGAGGGCCCAGAGATACCTCTCCGACAATCGGAGTGACAAATCCTAATCTCGAAATACGCCAACCCAACATGTACCTTTGGAGACACCTGTAGAGCACCTTTATAATCACCCAGTTACGTTGTGACATTTGGTAGCACACAAAGTGTTCCTCCGGCAAACGGGAGTTGCATAATCTCATAGTCATAGGAACATGTATAAGTCATGAAGAAAGCAATAGCAACATAACTAACGATCGGGTGCTAAGCTAATGGAATGGGTCATGTCAATCAGATCATTCAACTAATGATGTGATCCCGTTAATCAAATGACAACTCTTTGTCCATGGTTAGGAAACATAACCATCTTTGATTAACGAGCTAGTCAAGTAGAGGCATACTAGTGACACTCTGTTTGTCTATGTATTCACACATGCATTATGTTTCCGGTTAATACAATTCTAGCATGAATAATAAACTTTTATCATGATATAAGGAAATAAATAATAACTTTATTATTGCCTCTAGGGCATATTTCCTTCAGGGAGGGGTATTCCTGGTGCCTCGGCTTAGATATGTAGGGTTTTAGTTCTCACAAGGGCAGCGCTTAGATGAATGGCGGTGCATCTTCTTCGAGTCAGTCTTCCGGGCTCCGATCCTAAGTTTCTTCGTCGAGACAGATTAGACATAGCTCCGACGCAGATTCCTGCCAGCCCCACGGAGCGGCGAGGTTAGGATTTCTCGTCATGCGTACACAATGGTAAGATTTGATGCCAGGTACTTCAGATTGATTCAAGGGTTTAATGGCGACAACTGCGGCTCCTGGACGCCGGTCCTTAAGGACACGTGCACAAAGACTTTTCGGTTGTCATCGACAAGATCAAGCCGGCTCCGGTATGGGAGCGGCAACATCGGCGCGTCGGCGACTCGTTCTTGCTTCAGCAATGGTCGTTTCGGTTGTTCGTGGACCTCGATGTATTTTTTTTATTATGTCTGGGGTGCTTTGTACTTCCGATGATTCTTTATAATATATCTGATGTTTTCAAAAAAAAAGTTGCGACAAGTGGTGCACATGCAGTCCACCACTTGTCGCAACCTGAGAATTTTGTATTTTTTTTGTAGATCCCTTTATTCAAAACGTTTTATCTCTAAACCATGTGTCTAAATCCCGAACCAGTTTCACTGTTGGATTACTCGGGTCAAGATCTTCAAAGCTAGATCCCATGTTGATCCATTTATTTAAAATGTTTTATCTCTTGAACCACGCATCAAAATCTCAAACCGGTTTCATCCTTGGATTCCTCGCGTCGAGATTTTTAAAACTAGATACCATGTTGATTGATTTTGATGAACTATTTTTCACAAAAAAAACGCACAAATCCGGGTGTAAAAACCAAAACCGAGGGCAAGTTTGTTTCCGTTTCCTAAGAGGCACGGCCATGCCTCTGACAAAAGCAAATCTGTGCCTCTCGTGAAAGAGAAAAAAAACTCACATTTTTTTCCTATTTTCGAGAGGCACAGACGTGTCTCTCGCGAAAGCAAACCCATACCTCATGCAGAAGGGGAAAAACATGTTTTCTTCATTTCAGAGAGGCACGACTGTGCCTCTCGCGAAGCAAAACCATACCTCCAGTGAAAGAAAAAAACGATTTTTTTTCAAAATACAGCTTTTTTCAAAAGCTAAGAAAAAACGATGAAAAGCCAAAAGAAACCATGTAAAAAGTCAAAAACGCGTGCGAAAAAAATCAGAGGGAGCGTCCAATGCGTGAGGGTGACCCTTGGAAGGCGTCCAGAGCGCGACCCTTGGGGAGGCTCGGAATGAGGGCTCCTTAATTAGTTGCTCTCAGCCTGAGATCAAAATAAACCTGAGATCTGCATGCCGGATTATCACTTATGAGAAGATCTGTATTTCAAGCGCTAGTCACAATGGTGATCTTGTATGGTAATTATTATACACTTATTATTTAGCAAGTGCCATTATTAGGAGTAGGGCGTTTTGGAGCTCGGCCTTCATGGAGGCCGGATTTTTTGAAAAATTCAAAATTCGCATTTTTCAATTTCAAAAAATCTGAAAAAAAACATACAAGTAAACAAGGATGTTATGTGTATGTATGTGAAGTTTGAGGATGAAATACCCTAAAATGCGATCTGTGCAAAAAAGACAAATTCATAGACTTTGAGGATGAATAGTGCATCTACTAAAAAGTCTCAGATTTGTTCTTTTTGTGTAGCACTCATTTTAAGGTGTTTTGTCCTGAAAATTTACAGACATATGCTTTATGTCTCTAAGTATGTGTGTATTTTTTTTTCAAATTTTTTTGAAACGTGAAAGTTTGAATTTTGACCAAGTCAAACCCGGGCTCCATGGAGCTCGAGCTCTAAAGAGCATTTTCGCATTATTAGTAGTTTCTCCAGCCAAGTGTCATCTCTGAAGAGGATCCATGGACTTGCTTCAGTGATATGCTAATCTGAGGTTGGCACCTGACTTCTCGGTAACAGAATCTTCATACAGCTTTCCAATTCTTGGTAACCGAATCTTGGAATGCAATATTCCAATAATCATTACTGAATATGGAAAGGGAAAGGAATTGCATTTCCTTTCTTTTGTTCTAGCTTATCTAGACAACATTTCTTCAGTCTGCACGATACCAGAATTCAGTGGAACCTGGTAAATCAAACTTATATGTGCATTAAATCTGCTCTGATCATTAGGGGAGCAGCACTTATTATTTCCAGCCTGACAATGTTTTTCTTTGCAGTGAGCAGCCACCTTATGATGTTTACTGTTTATTGCAGCAACAAGATGCACATAAATACTGACAAATATGTAAGCAAGGATCGTCACACAGGCAAGATTGCTTCGAAAGCATATAGCAAATGAACCACACAGCAAGTACTACTTAATCAAAGCAGGTCAATGTATCTTCATCATGCCTGTTGGCTAATTGTGGCCAGAAATTAGGTAACAGAGGGAAGGGCAAGTTGACCAAGTCAAAGATTAACTCATACAGGTCCACTTGTGCAAGCTACAAAGATGGCCGATCTCCATGAGAAATTGTCAAAATGAAAGAACCTTCAGCAAAGAAGTCCATTCCTGCTTCTCAGCAACCGGAACACAATTCTAGATACCTGTAGGGCAATTGATGTTATTAGTCAAACCGATTTGTACTGTCCATTCATGGAAAAGATGAAGTTGCATAATCTGCTGTTTGTGATCTAGAAAGCAATTATCAGCTTCATCATTGTGAAGATTGTACTACTAAAAAAAGAGGAATCATCTAAGCATTATTGGAAAAAGATAACAATATAAACAAATAAGAGTGATAAGAAGAGTGGAAGACAGTTAATTCCTAAAGCCACATCTTCCGCTTCTACGGTTACCACATCCTCAGGTTTGTTGCCACATCTGATCTCAGAGAATAATTGATCGTGGCCATTCAGATTTAAACAAATATATTGCATGACTATATAAAATGAAGTCAACTTATTTTATTTTCTTGGAAAAAATGGACTTACCACTTGCAGCAGGACCGGGACTATCCTAAAATTTAACAAAATAAACAGTCTTGTAAATTTTAAAGCAACTCGCTATTATGGATTTAAGATTATTAGCAAGATCAGCAGAGGTAGCAATACTGAATGGAACAATAATTTGCTTTAAGCTTCTAAATGTGCATACATAGGACATATATCTATTTGATATTTAGTTGTTTCAAGCTAGTTTTTCAAGCAGTTGTCTCCAACTGTTATATATGTCAACTTGTAGAAAAGAACATAACTGCCACACTAAACCGATGAGAAACTTTCCCAACTCTGACTTCAACCACATTGTCCAAGGGTAATGTTGATAAAAATATGAGAATATTAAAAACAACTTCACATCATATTTATCAACAATACACAGAATGGTGCCAGCACATCACCTCATTGGTTGAGAAAAACTGCAATGCATCTACATGCTCTAGCACTACCATTATACAGTTCTTGCATATGTCAACAAGCAGACAACAACGAAATTTAGTTCAGTTATAATATAAAGAATTTTCCACCTTGGCCACAGAAACATAAGTGGTGGCATGAGCTAAACTAGATATCAGAAATTAATATGTTTCTAAATCATAAGAATTACATAAACACCACCACACAACCATTGGGATTGAACAAAACTGCTATGTGCTGAAGAGATCATATCAAGAAGCAAAAGAATAATTGACACGGCACTACTTAAAATTGTTAGCTTAACATGAAAGGATGTGAAAGGCATTCCATCAACCCATTATCAAAGAGCAACTTGTTTTTGTTATACTGGCAGTGCAAAGACATGATATTACCTGCAGCATAGACACTTTCAAATGGATAATAGTACCATTTGGTGTTGTCGGAAACTTTCCTGAACTGTAGTGACTCAATCTGGACAGTGAAGATGCTGCTGATATTGACCCGCAGGATCACCAAATTATTATCCTCAGCAAAGCCATGTGTGGTTACGTACTCCTCTGAATCCAGGGAAAGTAGCTTGTCCAATTCAACAGTTCTTACTATCCCCCATGATGGAACACCGTTACAGCTGATGTTCCTCTTCCATAATTGGGCGATGAAGCCTGACAAGGAGAGTAAACTCAGCTCACCATCCTCTGCCCGCATGAGTGTGATGCCTTCAAAATCAAACATACTCACTGCCACTGGCGCCGGTATCAGGGCCAGGCTCTCCCTCTTCAAATCAAACTGGAGGATATTTGACGAAGTACCATAAAGCATCCAGTAAAGGGAATGCCCAACCAGCACACCCAACACATCAATAGAAAGCAAGGTCCCGGATGGAATCGGTGTTAGGATGAGATTGCCCCACGCCCCGGTCTTCGACGAGTAAACGCAGGCCACCGCTGGCCATTCTTCCATCTCGTGGTCGTCTGTTACCAAGACGATCTGGAAGTGGACGTCCCCGGGGGCAGCGCGGAGCACCGCCCCGCAGGTCACAAATCTGAACCCATCGAATCCCGTGGGAATGGATGATACGCGGTGCTGGTGGCCGGTGACGGGGTCCCATACCAGCAACTGGAACCTCGCCGTGTCGAGGATTAACACAAGGCCATGGCGGCACCCGAGGACACGGGAGTGGTCGAGGTCGGACTGCAAGGAGAGGCGCCCGGGGGAACACGGTATGGGGCCTCCAGAGTAGGCTCGAAGGATGGAAGGTCGTCACATGCCTGGATGAAGCCGAGGAGTGGAGCGTTGCGGCGGTGGTGGAGGCGGAAGCGGCGGGAGAAGGCTGGGTCGGAGGCGAGGCTGCGCCAGCGCGTGCAGACGGCGGAGGCGCGGGGGAGGGAGGGCGGGAGCGGCGGGAGGCGGAGGAGGATCTCGGAGAGCAGGTTGTCGTCGTCCAGCGGCAGCGCCGCCGCCGCCGCCGTCGTCGGCAACATCTCGCCCTCCTCACAGCTTATGCGGCGGCCGCCACGCCATGGACTGAAGTGCGGGTGACCTAAAAAGGTGGGGGACACTGGACCTGCTGCCAGTGCGAGAGAGAGATGGAAACTGATTAAGCCCACTGGAAGAGAGCCCACGAACACACCATGTCTCCCGTTGTAGACATTAACATGGCCCACAAGCCCATACAAAGCACACACGCATTTGCCCCCCCCCCCCCCCCCCTCCCTCTCTCTTCCTCTACATAAACGCATTTGCCCTTTTTCTTACCCCTAAATTTGTTTTGCCCTTGCGAATCAACCTGTGGTTGAGTTGGTTAGGTGGACAATGGTATCCCCAACCCATCAGGATTCAAATCCTGGTGCTCGCATTAATTCTGGATTTATTTCAGAATTTTCGGCGATGCGCTTTCAGTGGGAGGAGACGTTCCCGTCGACGACGAGGCGCCTCGGTGACTTCGTAAATCTCAAGATGATATGGCGGCTCAGTCTCTCGGAGGTGCTCATAGGGGTAGGGTGTGTGCGTGTGCGTTCATAGGGATGAGTGTATGCGCGTGTATATGAGCGCTTGTGTTTGTACTGATGCTCAAAAAAAATTGTTTTGCCCTTTTTTTCTTTTCTTTTGTGCTTGTGTGTTTTTAGCGACTTTTCAAATCCAAGACCCCAATTACTTAATCTTTGTGGTTTCCGCAGATTTTTGGAAAAAATAGGGCATGGCTTAATTTCGCTTCTGAAGAAAATACTAGCCACATTTGCGTATCTACTATTTTCGCGTCAATTTTCAGGGCACATCTTGCTTCCGAATCCCGCTGGACATGAACGAATGCTAAAGAAAGTTGTCCACCTCACCTGCCTGGATCTTTGACTGTAGTGCGTAACTCTTCGAAAGTCTTCTTCTGCTCCCGAGATCAAATGACCTCGGGATGAACAGTAAAATAGAAACTTTGACAGATGTTTTGTATGCTTGGCACATTTCATCACGAAATGACATACGTGAAAGTCAAGGTAAGAAACAAAATCATCACTCCAAAATGCTTTTCAAAATAGCATTTTTCTTGGCATCAATTTTGTTTTTTACCATGACTTCCATGAATTTCCTTTCCTGGTAAATTTTTGCAAGACATTTTTTGTCAAATTTTACCCCAAAAATTTCAGAATTTATTGATTATTTTACTAATTTTCATCAAGGAACATTTGAGTTTGGAACAGATACTCCATGTGTGTAACACTTGAGCTTTCGCCATGCCAGTTGTTAATTTATACTATTGTGCTAAGCATAAGTAAACACGGTTTAAAAATGTGAAGATGAAAATTTGTTTCTTAGGCAAAACTCATTTTGCCGTTTTCAAACTCCCAAACACAGCCACATGGCTGCGAGAAGGGAGTTGTTTCTTAGGCGCAACCCAAAGGCATTTTGTTCACGACGCACATGGTGAATCCCAAAGTCTTTTCCATTTCGTGAGATGCGCTCCACCCAACAGGGGAGACCACTAGTGTTGTATTTGGCGCCGGATCTAGAAGCATACGAGCCACCTCGTCACAATCTGTTTTCAGGATGCATGAACGGGGCGATGCCTTCCACGCACTCTGTCGTCTCCTCTTTGAGTGCACTAGAGCATACATCTCCAAACTACATGTGGAAAAGATGAACGCGCCTGAAGCATCCCTTCAGATCATTCCAGCGCCTCCGTTGCCGGCTAGCTCCGAGAATGCACTATATTTGGCTAAGTTTTTGCATCGCGTGCAATAGTGACTTCTATTTTTGTTTGTCTCGTTCTATTTGGAGGAGAAAAAAAGTGTCTGATAGGGATCATATCTAAGGTGTCTTGATCTGGATGACTCACAACATCCCACCACGAGCTCAAATCATGCCAGAGCCACGATGCTGAGGATGCAGACAACCATGGCCTAAATAGGGTCATGTCATGAACTATGAAGGGTGCACGACACCCACAAACATCGTGGGCTCGTGCCTCACTAAGAAAAATAAAACGAGGTAAAACTAGAGAGTTTTTACGGTACATCATACTACCCAACAAAGTGAGTAGTATTTAGCTGATCTAACGGTTAATATGGATCGATAAAATTTAAACTCTAGGATATATTGGTAATTCTACAAAAGGATAGATTTTTTCTTCAGTTTAATAAATCCTGATTGATCTAACTAATTAGTTATTCTCATCCCATCCACGCCTACCCATTCGTCCGCTACTCCCGACACCACGCCGCCGCAAAATTTCCACGCCGTCGGTGGACCTCCGACCGGAGCCACCGTAGCCAAGTGCCTGCATAAAGAGACACGAAATAAAATCTAGTTTCGTATGGTGCGTGGTGCGGCTTGCCACTTTGATTTTCAGTTGATCGGTAGCTTTGGGAAGGCGGCAGACAGTATGATGGCGAGCAAGACGGCGCATGTGTGCCACGGCGGACTACACGACGGACTACATGTTCCTGTGCCAAGGGAGCGACGCCTCGGTGCACTCCGTGAACCCCCTTGCGTGGACCATTAGCGAGTCTGTCGCCCACATCGTCGCTGCTCCCTTGGGTTGCCTGAGTGGCTCTGCGGGAGAGCCACCGCAGCGACGAGGTCTTGCCGGCGTGGTTGAAACACAACACTCCCGTCGAGGTGGCTCGTTGTCCCGAGCCGTCCGGCAGGAACTCGTCGGAGGAGCAGAAGTGAGACGAGGAGGTTGACGTTGGAGGAGAACCTGCTGTATCCGCGTTCCCATCTTCGATCCCACCCATGCGGAGCTCTACCCGTCGCCGCCTTTCAAGGAACCGACAAAGGCCGTCGCGTCGTGCCATGATGAATCCGATGAAACCTGCTACAATAGCGTCTCTAGGCACCCGTTCAGTGGTTCAGCCTCGTCGGCTTCTGCCTGACCACCGAGCTCATAGAGTTTGCTGGCGAGATGGAGGCCCTTCTTGGCCGGCTAGACATTGGCAACGGCAATGAGCAGGAACAATTTTGCATGGAAGCATTGTGCCTTATCGATAGGATGGACGTAGAAGGCGGGCAAGCGTGCGGCCTCCAGCCGGTGCCAGAGGTATCCGGCGATATGATTGACATCAACTTCAACTGCGGCTCACCTTAGATGACAACGGGCAAGAACGCGGCAAGCAACGGTGCCAGCGCCGACGTTCAATTCGTGCCGCGAGGAGCCTCGTACTCAATCTAAATTACTTTGGCCACTAGGATACCTGCGTGCGTGAACCTGCCTAATTGATTGATAAAAAGTTAACTACCTAAAATGCCCTTAACTACTCAATATACTATCAAAAATCTACGGTAGTATTGCCTCATCTGGACCCTCCAATCACACAAAATGAACGGTCCAAATATATTTGATGCACCGTAAAAGGTCTCTAAAACTAGTTGAGGAGAAAAACACGCAAAGGACTAGACTAGTTATGAAACAGATCAACCCCCCCCCCCCCCCCCCCCCTAATCTTGTCATTTATGTATTTTCTCTGACATGTCAATCCTCCTTCTCAACTCCGGAAAATCTGATGTGACCAAGTGCCTCGTAAGAGCATTTGTGAGGATATTGTTGGTACCAATGTAGTCGGTGTTGATCCACCCATGTTATGCATGGAAGACAGCACCCCAAGGGGTATTCTTATTGTGCTTATTTTGGTCATGGAAAATAGGGCTAGTACCTATTTTCTTTTTTTGATCGTTGAAGATAGGATTAGTACCGTGTGCTTACTTTGATCATGGAAAATAGGGTTCTTGAGAGGGAATTGACGATTTGTTGTCGACTAGAAGCCTTGGCCACTTGACTTCTTCGTTCGACATCTCGCCAAGCAGCCACGACATCCCTATCCCTTGATTATCGATATTAGGTCAACAAGCACACACTAATGTGTGAAGCGGAGCATAATTTGGCGTAGTGTGGAAGAGGTGCTCAAAGAGAGTTTCACAGTCGATGACACTATTTTGGGAGTATGTTGATAGATATATGGTTGCTAAAGAAGGCTTGTTCCATAGACCAGGTCAAACGTGAAGGCCCCCTCTAGGGCCCAGTCACTCGCTAATAGTTGTACAACTGCCGCCACCACAAGACCTCGTGCAGCTAGCCCACCTCAAACGCCGCCATGTAGAGCAACGCGTTCTGATACTACGCAAGGCCCCGCCGCCAGACGGTGTTGGCCACATAGTCTTTGCCCGATGTCATCGTCTGACAGCGCAAGGGAGGTGACCTCGAGCAGTGAGGCCAGGTGGATCTAGATCGCCGCCCGAGCCACACAACTATATGACGTTGTTTCTTTTTTTTCGGATATTTGACTCTCGTGACTGGCCCTAAATTCAGGAAAAAAATTACTCCCTCCGTCTAGGTGCGTAAGTCATCTTACAAAAAACAAATAATCCCAAAACACTTAGGCGCGGTGCATTAACTTCTACCTCGTTTGTTGTTTTTTTCATATATCAACCAATAAGAGACGAGGTGTGTGCATGTTTTTAATGACTTGAGACTACCAAACACGACATGCAGTGGTTAGTTCATTGCATCAATGATATTAATTAGCAAATAAACATTAAGGTCTCTCGTTTTCCCCCTCCTCCTTGGTCACGGTGCACATCCTAAGGCTGGTCATAGTGGGGAGTAACTTATACTAGTGTCATATATATGACACTACTTTAAGTTACCACTTCTATAGTGCAAAGTAACATAATAGTAGTGTCATAGATGGCTTCATTTATTAGCTTGTAGACTCATCCTTTCTCGGAAAGCGCTATGTTACTCTAAACACCTCTCTCCTCATTAACTACATGCCACATAGGCAAAATTTTCTTGAAGTGCGCTATGTTACTACCTAAGTTACTCCCACTATGACTAGCCTAAGATGACTTACTCACCTAGACGGAGGGAGTAGTGTTCTTAACATCATAGTCTTGAGTTCTAGCCAGGGCCGTCGGCATAGCCCTGAATGGCCGTCGGGACAGGCCTATGCCGACAGCCCCCGTCGGCATAGGGCCGTCGTGTAACGCCCCATATGTTACTTTCCCAATTTGCACTCCAACTCTTGCCGTTTCCGGCATTAAGTTATATTTATTCCTCGGGTTCGGGTCTTTGTCTCTGTGTGTTGTTTTCTTTTTCGTGCATCTCATATCATGTCATCATGTGCATTGCATTTGCATACATGTTCATCTCATGCATTCGAGCATTTTCCCCGTTGTCCGTTTTGCATTCCGGCGCTTCGTTCTCCTCCGGTGGCCATTTCTAGCTTTCTTTCGTGTGTGGGGATTAAACATTTCCGGATTGGACCGAGACTTGCCATGCGGCCTTGGTTTACTACCGGTAGGCCGCCTGTCAAGTTTCGGGTCATTTGGACTTCGTTTGATACTCCAACGGTTAACCGAGGGACCGAGAAGGCCTCGTGTGTGTTGCAGCCCAACACCCCTCCAATTTTGCCCAAAACCCACCAAACTCTGCTCCATCATCTCGGTCGTTCGATCACGATCGCGTGGCCGAAAACCGCACCTCATTTGGAGCTTCCTAGCTCCCTCTACCTCTATAAATAGATCCCCTTCCAAAAATCCCGGATCCCCTCGTCTCAAACCCTAAAAAAATCGCTCCTCCGCACCGACGGACATGTCCGCCGCCTGACCGGACACGTCTGCCGGCGTCCCTCGTCCAATCCCGCCGCGCCACGTGTCCCGGGCGGGCGCCCACATCACCGCCGCCGCGCCGGCCCGCCCGAGCCCGCGGGAGGCCCCCGCGGCCCATCTACTCCGCCGCCTCGCGCCCGCACCTCGCCGCCGTCTTCCTCGGGGCCGGCCGCCGCCGCCCGTGCGCCGCCTCTCCTCCGGCGGAGCCCCGCCGTGCCGCTCGTCGCCGGCCACCGCCCGAAGCTCGCCGGGCCTCGCCTCCCTCGTCGTCGCGCCGCCCCGGGCCAGATCCCGCCTCCACGCCGCCGTCCGAGCTCGCCGGTGCCAGCCGCCTCGCCGGAGTCCTCGGGTGCTACAGGATCGGCGATCCTCGTGAACAGTGCGGCTGGATCTAGATCTGGGGTTGACCCCCTCTCCCCGAAACCCTAATTTCAGTATTTTTATGCATTCATTGACGCATCATATCTTTGCATCCGTGGCTCCGATTTAGACATATGATATATCAAAATCTTTGTCTCGACGATTACATCATTTCATTCCATTGCATCATTTGCATTTGAGGTCATCTTGATACCCTAAATGCTGTTAGAAGGAGGCATCATGAGTTAAATTGCAGATCCGTTAGCTCTACATTGACTTTTGTCATTTTTGCCATGATTATTGTGTGCATGATATGCCTGTGCCCCTTTGGGATGAATCGTTAAGCATGTTGTCTTCTTTCCAGAGGTGCCTCCCATGCATTTTTAGGATGTGTGTGTTGTCTTGTGCAAGCTTGCAAAGAGGGGTACCTGAGATTGCTGATTTCAGGGACTTAGTGAAAATCACTAAGTCTGGGATGTTTTAGTTCATGATGCTATATGTCCAGCTTGTTTCCTAGTGATCCGTGCCTCTTTTGAGGATGATCAGTAAGAGTGATTTGTTATGCTTGTTGTGCTCTATCCATCCATGTCTTTACTTGTTATGTTGGAGCACCCTAGGTTGACTCAATCGAGCTCAACTTTTGCATAGTTGTTAATTTGGGCAGATCGTGAACTCTTTTGCGATTTTGCCGGAGCTATTCCTAGTGATCCATGCATGCTATGCCATTGTTCTTGCCATGTCTAGCTAACATTTTGTGCCTTCTTTATGGATATATGCTTGCCTTGCTATGACTTGCACCGTAGTGAGTGCATCGAGCTCGTTTACATGCCTCCGTGAGTTATAATTTCAGCATGTCCCAGTTTTCACTAAGTCTGAAAACTGTTTGTGTTTCATCGATGTTCGTGTGCTTGTTAGAGTATTTTGTGAACCCTTTTGGCCCCAGGTCACTTTGGATGTTTTGTTAAGCTTGTTGAGTAGCTCCATGCCATGCTCTTACTTGCCATGTTCAGGTTATGTTTCGTGTTGTTTTGCTGCTCCGAAGAGAGCATCGTGGTCTGAAATTCCAGACTAGCGTTAATTTCGCTAAGTCTGAAATCTGTTTTGCTTATTCAGTTTTGCCATGCTTGTTTGAACCCCTTAATGGATGAATTTGCCTATGGCTCAGTCCTGGTGATTTGTTAAGCTTCTTGTGTACATCCCTGCCATATATTTTGTTTTCATGTTTGGTGGCTGTAGCATGTTCATTTCGTTGCATTTAGGAGCCTACTTGCTGTAATCGCAGATCGGCTCGTTTCGTAAAACGCTTGCCATTTCCAAACCGTAGCTCCGATTCCTTTGATCTTTATATCGTTTTCAGGGGATTTCTTCCCCTCTATCCAGTGGCACACTTGGTTTTCCAAGTTGAGGCCAGGTTCATGCATTTCCTTTCACGTCTTGCATTTTGCATCCCGCATCGCATCCCGCATAGCATATCATCTTTGCATACTATTGGTTGCCCTTGCACGTGGTTGATTGTATCCTTGTTGCTTGTTTGTGTTGCTGGGTAGAGCCGGGAGACGAGTTCGCTAACGAGGAGCCTGTTGAGTTTGCTTTTGAGGATCCAGTCAACTCTGACAACTATGCAGGCAAGATGATCATACCCTCGAAATCACTACTATCTTTGCTATGCTAGTTTGCTCGCTCTTTCGCTTTGCCAATGCTACGATGCCTACCACTTGCTTGTCAGCCTCCCAATTGCCATGATTGAGCCTCTAACCCACCTTTGTCCTAGCAAACCGTTGATTGGCTATGTTAGCGCTTTGCTCAGCCCCTTCTTATAGCGTTGTTAGTTGCAGGTGAAGATTGGAGCCGTTCCTTGTTGGAACATTTATTTACTTGTTGGGATATCATTATATTGCTATGTTATCTTAATTCATCTATATACTTGGTAAAGGGTGGAAGGCTCGGCCTCTCGCCTAGTGTTTTGTTCCACTCTTGCCGCCCTAGTTTCCGTCATATCGGTGTTATGTTCCCGGATTGTTGCGTCCCTTACGCGGTTGGGCTATAATGGGAACCCCTTGATAGTTCGCCTTGATTAAAGCTTTTCCAGCAATGCCCAACATTGGTTTTACCATTTGCCACCTACCCCTTTTTCCCTTGGGTTTCCGGAGCCCGAGGGTCATCTTTATTTTAGCCCCCCACGGGCCAGTGCTCCTCTGAGTGTTGGTCCGGAACGTCAGCCGCCGGTGGCCACCAGGGGCAACTCTGGGCTGGCCTACCGGAAGTTTGGACAATCTGAGTGTGCCCTGAGAAAGAGATATGTGCAGCTCCTATCGGGATTTGTCGGCACATTCGGGCGGTGTTGCTGGACTTGTTTTGACCTGTCGAATCATCTTGTTGTACCGGGATACCGAGTCTGATCGATATGTCTTGGGTGGAGGTCTATTCCTTCGTTGACCGTGAGAGCTTGTTATGGGCTAAGTTGGGACCCCCCTGCAGGGATTGATCTTTCGAAAGCCGTGCCCGCGGTTATGGGCAGATGGGAATTTGTTAATGTCCGGTTGTAGATAACTTGAACCTTAATTAATTAAAATGAATCAACTGAGTGTGTAGCCGTGATGGCCTCTTCTCGGCGGAGTCCGGGAAGTGGACACGGCGTTGGAGTTATGTTTGCGCAGGTTGCTCTCTAGTTCCTCGCTCGCGCTTTGCTCTCTCTTCTCGCTCTCTTTTGCGAATAAGTTAGCCACCATATATGCTAGTCGCTTGCTGCAGCTCCACTTATACATTACCCCTTTCCTACCTATTAAGCTTAAATAGTCTTGATCGCGAGGGTGCGAGATTGCTGAGTCCCCTGTGGCTCACAGTTTACTATTACACCAGATGTAGGGACAGATGATTCAGCTCCAGATGGCGCGCTCGAGCTGAAGTGGGAGTACGACGAGGACTCTCAGCGCTACTATGTGTCTTTTCCTGATGATCAGTAGTGGTGCCTATTCGGGGTTAGATTCAGGGCCTTGTCGCATGTTGGGGGTCTTTTCTATTTTGGCGTCGTAGTCGGGCCATGAGTGATTGTATGATGGATGTTATTTATGTACTTTGACGTGACGTGGCGAGTGTAAGCCAACTATGTTATTCCCCTTTATATTATTTATGTACATGGGATGTGTGATGATTTCCCGACTTGCGACATTGCTTTCAATGCGGCTATGCCTCTAAGTCGTGCCTCGACACGTGGGAGATATAGCCGCATCGAGGGCGTTACACGTCGGCAACATATCCGTCGGCGTAGCCAGGAAGGCCGTCGGCATAGAAAGGCCGTCGGCATAGGCCCTATCCCGACGGTGTCCATACATCTATGTCGACGGCCCTGGCCGTCGGCAACGTTATCGCGTAACGGCGGCCACCGTCAAGTGCTGACCAACACTTGCTCGCCACGTGGCAGGTCTATGCCGACGGCCTAGCCGTCGGCATAGTTCCAAACTAAGCCGACGGTTAGGCCGTCGGCATAGACGTGCCATGTGGCGAGCAGGCGTCACCCCTGGGGCGGGTCTACGCCGACGGCCTAGCTGTCGGCTTAGTTTGGAACTATGCCGACGGCCAGACCGTCGGCATAGACCTGCCACATGGCAGCCACTGGGAGCTCCTGGAGCAGGTCTATGCCGATGGCCTGGCCATCGGCCTAGTTTGAAACTATGCCGACGGCTAGGCCGTCGGCATAGACCTGCCACGTGGCAGCCATTGGGAGCTCACGGCAGCTCTATGCCGACGGCCTAGCCGTCGGCATAGTTTCTGTCTGTTTTTTTCTTTTTTCTGTTTTGTTTCAACTCAATTCATTTGAATATACAGCATCACACAACAAATATATGCATCACATAACAGCTGGCCCAGCAGCATCACACAACAAATTCATCATCACACATCATAAGAAGCATCGCAAAGCATAAACATATAAGTATCATCACCACCAAGCATATAAGGCTTAAGCGCCAGGACGGCCAGCACCACGGAGGTCGTCACCGCCAAGACGGCCGAAGCCCAGGTCGTCACTGCTAGCGGCAGCGCTACCGCCAAGACCACCTCCACCTCCGCCTCCGCCTCCATGGATCGGAGTGGTCGGGCTCCGTGTCTCCGGAGTGCTGCGAAGACCACCGCCAACGGTAGATCCACCTGTTCCCTGGATGTTGAAAAGACATATTAACGGGATATATGACTGTGTTGAAAGGCATGACATGCTTTGGTGAATAGATTGGGGATGAACTAACCGGCGAGGGGCCAGCGTTCTGTGCCACAAACTCCTCAAAGCTCATCAGCACTGGTTGTGCTGGAGGGCATTGTGCTGGAGGGAACTGAGGACACCTGCCGGCCGCCATATCCTGAAATGCCTGCTGCATCTGGCTATCCCTCTGCACTTGGTGTTCATACAGCCTCTGATGCCACGCCATGGTCTCCTGGCGTGTGTACTCCAGGTAGGCCTACGGTATGACATGATGGAACTCATAAAACTACTAAATGCGGAAAAAAGTGAGAAATGAAGATAAGAGGGAAAATACTTACAGATTGTTGCTCCTGAAAGAGGGACTGTGTACTGGTCACTGGCTGGCTCGTGCGCTGGGTCAGGCTCGGGTCGATCCGACGAAGCTGTGTGTAGGAGATACTAGGAGTGATCACAGCATCGAGAACCGCCTCCCGACCGTGCTCCCTGGGCCCCATGCTCACCACCGCCCTGTCGTCCAGAGGCGCCGCAATGGGGTCAGGTGTGTCAGGATGCAACTTCAGATACGCTTCGGAGTAGGCCTGCTTCCTCCCCGCGGTATGCTTGCCGTAGTACTGGGGCTTGCCAGGCTTGGAGTCCTTCCGCGTATGGGCGATCTCCCACGCCTGCATGTCTGAGAGCGGCCGCTTCAGTTTCTCCTCCTGCACCACCAAACAGAGGTTAGTCATACATAAGAAAGTGATGGTAAATAGAAGAATAAGAATGTTTAATGGGGTTAGTCATACATTAACTGCCTTGTGAAGATAGTGGTTTCGGTTTCCCTGAGCATGTACTCCCTCCTTCCCTCGGTTAGCCTTATTTTTGGTTCTCACAGCCGCCCAGGCTCCAGCCTCATCACACCAATGATCCACCAATGCCGCCCAGGACTCGTCTTTTCCATAACACCAATTTGGACACACCTACATAATAAAAGCATAATGGCATGTAGGTGTGTCCAAATTGGTGTTATGGAAGCATAAAGCATAAAGCATAAAGCACCACAAGGTAATGAAAGCATAATGAAAGCATAATATATGAAAGCATAATGAAAAATCTTTTATACTTACCGCCAAGAACTCGGGCCTCTCCAAGGTAATGCCCATCCTCCGCGCTTCTTCCTTGGTCATCTTCACACCAAGATGGTCGTGGTAGTATGTGGAGATGGCCATATAGCGCACCTCGTACTGCATCTGGTGGGCCTTCTTCTTGCATTGGCGCAGCACGATCTGGTCCACTCTAGCCCTGTGCTCCGGAAGAACTCGATAGAATTTCTACAATCATGCATGAAACAAGAATGGAAGAAGCCATGAGTTAAATCATTTTCATGAAACTAGAATACTAGAATGGACTTGTTCTTCTAAAGAGAACTCACCCAGAAAGTAGTGATCACGGCCTTGGCATGGGTCTCATGGTCCGCGTGGCGGGCCGCTTCCCAGTGGTCCCAGCTCGTGGCCAAAACCCGACGAGCCGGCTGCCTGACTGGATCCGGACAGTACAACCCCGGCCAGTATAACTTCAGCAAGACGGTGATGAGGCCGTTGGGAATACGGGCCCCTTTAGAATATATCCAGTTGCTGCAAAAGAATGAACTATTAGCATGTGACAAGCAAAATAAATAACAACCGGAATAAGCATGTGACAAGAAAAATAATGAACCACTTACTCTTTTCCCGTGGGCTCAATGAGCCACTTCTGCTCCTCAGTAGCCGGAACCTGCTTTGGTAGCTTTGCGTTACCACGCAGCCATCCCTTCTTGTCAACCCCCTTCCCGTCACCACCATCATCCCCGCCACCACCCTCCTCCTCGCATGCCTCCCCCTCCCCAACCTCCTCCCCAACCTCCTCCTCCTCCTCCTCCTCCACCTCCTCCTCCTCCTCCTCCTCCTCCTCCCTAGAGTGTACCTCACTAGAGGAGGGTACCTCACTAGAGGAGGGCCTCGAAGACAACACCCCGAAGTCGGTGAGGGTGCGCTCTTTCTGGCCGCGACCCCCTGTAGTGGCTCTCCCCCCAACACCTCGTCCTCTAGAGGCTCTCCCCCCGCCCCCTCCTCCTCTAGGGGCACCTCTCCCTCGACTTCCCTGTGAGGAGTCATCCTCAAGTAGCCGAGGGGGAGGATTACGTGCTCGACCACTCCGACTAGGCAGGCCGACGACCTTGCGTAGGAAACCCACGCCGTCGGCCTTCCCCTTGCCCATGTTCCACGAACCTGCATTGAAAAGAGAAAAAGCAATTAGTAAATTAATGAAATGAAGGAAAAGGCATGATAATAAACACATTAATAAAAATGCATAAAAAGGCATATTCCTAAACTATAGAAAAAAAATACTTGAAACGTACATCTGCTAGAACCCATATGAATCATCACTGTTGTAACCTCTTTCTCGGTCCGTCTCATCATCACTATCAATCATATCATCTTCATTGTCCGACGGAGGTGGATGCTCTTCCTCGTCGTCAGCGTCTTCGTTTAACTTTTCTAGCATAAGTATGTCATTTTCATTGACAATGGTCTCACCATCATTCCGTGCATCGTCGATGTTTGGGTCCACATCATCATCACCCAATGGTCTAGCATCATCGTTTCTAACCACAACATCATCATCATCAGGTTGCTCTTGATAGAACAATCCCTCGTATGTCATGGGGTTAATGTTGTAGTAATCGTCTTCATTCGGCTCTGGTAGCTTACCATGTGGCGACACCTTGAACACAACTTCCCAACCCTTTAGATACACTTTCTGGCATGGGTAAGGAAGATAATATACTTGTGTAGCTTGGGTAGCCGCAATGAAGAGATCGGCTCCGGCATAGACGGTTGATGGTTTAACTTCGACCAAACCAATGGAAGGCGTATGTTTTACCCCCTCCTGCGGATCGAACCATCGGCATTTGAACACAGGCAGACTTAGGGTCTCACGCCCCTGGTAGAATTCAACCTCGTATATATTTTGTACCCTTCCGTGGTAGTCTACTGAATTTTGACCGGGGGTGTACACTCCAGTATTTATAGTTTTGGGATCGGGGCGGCTGTTTTGGTGCTCCTCTGTATGGAAGCGATACCCATTCACATCATACTTTTTACATGTCATGACGGCAGGGTCAAAACCCATGGAAACCCACCTCAATTCATCATCCATAGATATGTTCGGATCTTTTCCCTACAAGTATAATGGAAATTGTTGCGTGCATTAGTTCGGTTTAAATAATAAATGTTGAAGTAGGTATTTAATAGGGGAGTGTGGAAAATTACTTTCTCCATGAACCAAGCAACAAAATTTTTACGTCTAGGGTTTCCATGACGGAGAAGAGTAAGTGCCTCCGCCTCAGTAGGAAGATTCACTCCCGTCCATTCCTCTTGAACGAAATCACTAAAAAAAGATAAGCGGTGTTAGACCGGGACTAAGTGAACATGAAACATGATGATGTGGAAGACATAAAGGAATGGTGTAGTGGTATTACCTCATCCACACTTCCTCAACTTCCTTGATGTTGTGCAAGATATAGAACATGAGGTCCTCCCACTCTTGTCGTGGCATGTTATAAGATTTCGAGTGAAGGAAATATGCCCTAGAGGCAATAATAAAGTTATTATTTATTTCCTTATATCATGATAAATGTTTATTATTCATGCTAGAATTGTATTAACCGGAAACATAATACATGTGTGAATACATAGACAAACTCTGTGTCACTAGTATGCCTCTACTTGACTAGCTCGTTAATCAAAGATGGTTATGTTTCCTAACCATGAACAAGGTGTTGTTATTTGATTAACGAGGTTACATCATTGGTTGAATGATCTGATTGACATGACCCATTCCATTAGCTTAGCACCCGATCGTTTAGTATGTTGCTATTGCTTTCTTCATGACTTATACATGTTCCTATGACTATGAGATTATGCAACTCCCGTTTCCCGGAGGAACACTTTGTGTGCTACCAAACATCACAACGTAACTGGGTGATTATAAAGGAGCTCTACAGGTGTCTCCAAAGGTAGATGTTGGGTTGGCGTATTTCAAGATTAGGATTTGTCACTCCGATTGTCGGAGAGGTATCTCTGGGCCCTCTCGGTAATGCACATCACATAAGCCTTGCAAGCATTACAACTAATGAGTTAGTTGCGAGATGATGTATTACGGAACGAGTAAAGAGACTTGCCGGTAACGAGATTGAAATAGGTATTGGATACCGACGATCGAATCTCGGGCAAGTAACATACCGATGACAAAGGGAACAATGTATGTTGTTATGCGGTCTGACCGATAAAGATCTTCGTAGAATATGTAGGAACCAATATGGGCATCCAGGTCCCGCTATTGGTTATTGACCGGAGATGTATCTCAGTCATGTCTACATTGTTCTCGAACCGTAGGGTCCGCACGCCTAACGTTACGATGACAGTTATTATGAGTTTATGCATTTTGATGTACCAAAGTTAGTTCGGAGTCCCGGATGTGATCACGGACATGACAAGGAGTCTCGAAATGGTCGAGACATAAAGATTGATATATTGGACGGCTATATTCGGACATCGGAAGTGTTCCGGATGATTTCGGATAAAACTGGAGTGTCGGAGGGGTTACCGGAACCCCCCAAGGAAGTAATGGGCCTTATTGGGCTTGAGGGGAGAGAGAGGGCAGCAGCCCAAGAGGTGGCGCGCCCCCCCTCAAGGGGAGTCCGAATTGGACTAGGAGGGGGGCGCGGCCCCCCTTTCCCTTTCCCTCTCCCTCTCCCTCTCTTTCCTTCCCCCTCAAGTCTCCTAGTTGGACTAGGAGAGGGGAGTCCCACTCCTACTAGGAGGAGGACACGTCCTCCCCTTGGCGCGCCCCATAGGCCGGCCGGCCTCCCCCTTGCTCCTTTATATACGGGGGCAGGGCGGCACCCTAGGACACACAAGTTGATCATTGTGATCGTTCCTTAGCCGTGTGCGGTGCCCCCTGCCACCATATTCCACCTCGATCATATCATTGTAGTGCTTAGGCGAAGCCCTGCGTCGGTAGAACATCAAGATCGTCACCACGCCGTCGTGCTGACGGAACTCCTCCCCGAAGCTTTGCTGGATCGGAGCCCGGGGATCGTCATCGAGCTGTACGTGTGCTAAGAACTCGGAGGTGCCGGAGTAACGGTGCTTGGATCGGTCGGATCGGGAAGAAGATGTACGACTACTTCCTCTACGTTGTGTCAATGCTTCCGTTGCGATCTACAAGGGTACGTAGATCAGACTCTCCCCCTCGTTGCTATGCATCACCATGATCTTGCGTGTGCATAGGAAATTTTTTGAAATTACTACGTTCCCCAACAGTGGTATCCGAGCCTAGGTTTTATGGTTTGATGTTATATGCATGAGTAGAACACAAGTGAGTTGTGGGCGATACAAGTCATACTGCCTACCAGCATGTCATACTTTGGTTCGGTGGTATTGTTGGACGAGACGACCCGGACCAACCTTACGCGTACGCTTACGCGAGACCGGTTCCCCCGACGTGCTTTGCACACAGGTGGCTTGCGGGCGACTGTCTCTCCAACTTTAGTTGAACCGAGTGTGGCTACGCCCGGTCCTTGCGAAGGTTAAAACGGAGTCTATTTGACAAACTATCGTTGTGGTTTTGATGCGTAGGTGAGATTGGTTCTTGCTTAAGCCCGTAGCAGCCACGTAAAACTTGCAACAACAAAGTAGAGGATGTCTAACTTGTTTTTGCAGGGCATGTTGTGATGTGATATGGTCAAGACATGATGCTAAATTTTATTGTATGTGATGATCATGTTTTGTAACCGAGTTATCGGCAACCGGCAGGAGCCATATGGTTGTCGCTTTATTGTATGCAATGCAATCGTGATGTAATGCTTTACTTTATCACTAAGCGGTAGCGATAATCGTAGAAGCATAAGATTGGCGAGACGACAACGATGCTACGATGGAGATCAAGGTGTCGCGCCAGTGACGATGGTGATCATGACGGTGCTTCGGAGATGGAGATCACAAGCACAAGATGATAATGGCCATATCATATCAGTTATATTGATTGCATGTGATGTTTATCTTTTTATGCATCTTATCTTGCTTTGATTGACGGTAGCATTATAAGATGATCTCTCACTAAATTATCAAGAAGTGTTCTCCCTGAGTATGCACCGTTGCCAAAGTTCGTCGTGCCCAGACACCACGTGATGATCGGGTGTGATAAGCTCTACGTCCATCTACAATGGGTGCAAGCCAGTTTTTGCACATGCAGAATACTCAGGTTAAACTTGACGAGCCTAGCATATGCAGATATGGCCTCGGAACACGGAGACCGAAAGGTCGAGCGTGAATCATATAGTAGATATGATCAACATAACGATGTTCACCATTGAAAACTACTCCATCTCACGTGATGATCGGTTATGGTTTAGTTGATTTGGATCACGTGATCACTTAGAGGATTAGAGGGATGTCTATCTAAGTGGGAGTTCTTAAGTAATTTGATTAATTGAACTTAAACTTATCATGAACTTAGTACCTGATAGTATCTTGCTTGTTTATGTTGATTGTAGATAGATGGCTCGTGCTGTTGTTCCGTTGAATTTTAATGCGTTCCTTGAGAAAGCAAAGTTGAAAGATGATGGTAGCAATTACACGGATTGGGTCCGTAACTTGAGGATTATCCTCAATGCTGCTCAGAAGAATTACGTCCTGGAAGCACCGCTGGGTGCCAGGCCTGCTGCTGGAGCAACGCCAGATGTTATGAACGTTTGGCAGAGCAAAGCTGATGACTACTCGATAGTTCAGTGTGCCATGCTTTACGGCTTAGAATCGGGACTTCAACGACGTTTTGAACGTCATGGAGCATATGAGATGTTCCAGGAGTTGAAGTTAATATTTCAAGTAAATGCCCGAATTGAGAGATATGAAGTCTCCAATAAGTTCTATAGCTGCAAGATGGAGGAGAACAGTTCTGTCAGTGAGCATATACTCAAAATGTCTGGGTATAATAATCACTTGATTCAGATGGGAGTTAATCTTCCAGATGATTGCGTCATTGACAGAATTCTCCAATCACTGCCACCAAGCTACAAGAGCTTCGTGATGAACTATAATATGCAAGGGATGAACAAGACTATTCCCGAGCTCTTCGCAATGCTGAAAGCTGCGGAGGTAGAAATCAAGAAAGAGCATCAAGTGTTGATGGTTAACAAGACCACTAGTTTCAAGAAAAAGGGCAAAGGGAAGAAGAAGGGGAACTTCAAGAAGAACGGCATGCAAGTTGCTGCTCAGTAGAAGAAACCCAAGTCTGGACCTAAGCCTGAAACTGAGTGCTTCTACTGCAAGCAGACTGGTCACTGGAAGCGGAACTGCCCCAAGTATTTGGCGGATAAGAAGGATGGCAAGGTGAACAAAGGTATATGTGATATACATGTTATTGATGTGTACCTTACTAGAGCTCGCAGTAGCACCTGGGTATTTGATACTGGTTCTGTTGCTAATATTTGCAACTCGAAACAGGGACTACGGATTAAGCGAACACTCGCAAAGGACGAGGTGACGATGCGCGTGGGAAACGGTTCCAAAGTCGATGTGATCGCGGTCGGCACGCTACCTCTACATCTAACTTCGGGATTAATATTAGACCTAAATAATTGTTATTTGGTGCCAGCGTTAAGCATGAACATTATATCTGGATCTTGTTTGATGCGAGACGGTTATTCATTTAAATCAGAGAATAATGGTTGTTCTATTTACATGAGTAGTATCTTTTATGGTCATGCACCTTTGAAGAGTGGTCTATTTTTTATGAATCTCGATAGTAGTAACACACATATTCATAATGTTGAAGCCAAAAAATGCAGAGTTGATAATGATAGTGCAACTTATTTGTGGCACTGCCGTTTAGGTCATATCGGTGTAAAGCGCATGAAGAAACTCCATACTGATGGGCTTTTGGAACCACTTGATTATGAATCACTTGGTAGTTGCGAACCGTGCCTCATGGGCAAGATGACTAAAACACCGTTCTCCGGTACTATGGAGAGAGCAACAGATTTGTTGGAAATCATACATACCGATGTATGTGGTCCGATGAATATTGAGGCTCGTGGCGGATATCGTTATTTTCTCACTTTCACAGATGAGTTAAGCAGATATGGGTATATCTACTTAATGAAACATAAGTCTGAAACATTTGAAAAGTTCAAAGAATTTCAGAGTGAAGTTGAAAATCATCGTAACAAGAAAATAAAGTTTCTACGATCTGATCGTGGAGGAGAATATTTGAGTTACGAGTTTGGTGTACATTTGAAAAATTGTGGAATAGTTTCGCAACTCATGCCACCCGGAACACCACAGCGTAATGGTGTGTCCGAACGTCGTAATCGTACTTTACTAGATATGGTGCAATCTATGATGTCTCTTACTGATTTACCGCTATCGTTTTGGGGTTATGCTTTAGAGACGGCCGCATTCACGTTAAATAGGGCACCATCAAAATCCGTTGAGATGACGCCTTATGAACTATGGTTTGGCAAGAAACCAAAGTTGCCGTTTCTTAAATTTGGGGCTGCGATGCTTATGTGAAAAAGCTTCAACCTGATAAGCTCGAACCCAAATCGGAGAAATGTGTCTTCATAGGATACCCAAAGGAAACTGTTGGGTACACCTTCTATCACAGATCCGAAGGCAAGACATTCGTTGCTAAGAATGGATCATTTCTAGAGAAGGAGTTTCTCTCGAAAGAAGTGAGTGGGAGGAAAGTAGAACTTGACGAGGTAACTGTACCTGCTCCCTTATTGGAAAGTAGTACATCACAGAAAACTGTTTCTGCGACACCTATACCAATTAGTGAGGAAGCTAATGATGATGATCATGAAACTTCAGGACAAGATACTACTGAACCTCATAGATCAACCAGAGTGAGATCCGCACCAGAGTGGTACGGTAATCCAGTTCTGGAAGTCATGCTACTAGATCATGATGAACCTACGAACTATGAAGAAGCGATGGTGAGCCCAGATTCCGCAAAGTGGCTTGAAGCCATGAAATCTGAGATGGGATCCATGTATGAGAACAAAGTATGGACTTTGGTTGACTTGCCCGATGATCGGCAAGCAATTGAGAATAAATGGATCTTCAAGAAAAAGACTGACGCTGACGGTAATGTTACTGTCTATAAAGCTCGACTTGTCGCAAAAGGTTTTTGACAAGTTCAAGGGGTTGACTACGATGAGACCTTCTCACCCGTAGCGATGCTTAAGTCTGTCAGAATCATGTTAGCAATTGCCGCATTTTATGATTATGAAATTTGGCAAATGGATGTCAAAACTGCATTCCTGAATGGATTTCTGGAAGAAGAGTTGTATATGATGCAACCGGAAGATTTTGTCGATCCAAAGGGAGCTAACAAAGTGTGCAAGCTCCAGTGATCCATTTATGGACTGGTGCAAGCCTCTCGGAGTTGGAATAAATGCTTTGATAGTGTGATCAAAGCATTTGGTTTTAAACAGACTTTCGGTGAAGCCTGTATTTACAAGAAAGTGAGTGGGAGCTCTGTAGCATTTCTGATATTATATGTGGATGACATATTGCTGATTGGAAATGATATAGAATTTCTGGATAGCATAAAGGGATACTTGAATGAGAGTTTTTCAATGAAAGACCTCGGTGAAGCTGCTTACATATTAGGCATAAAGATCTATAGAGATAGATCAAGACGCTTAATTGGACTTTCACAAAGCACATACCTTGACAAGATTTTGAAGAAGTTCAAAATGGATCAAGCAAAGAAAGGGTTCTTGCCTGTGTTACAAGGTGTGAAGTTGAGTCAGACTCAATGCTCGACCACTGCAGAAGATAGAGAGAAAATGAAATATGTTCCCTATGCTTCAGCCATAGGCTCTATCATGTATGCAATGTTGTGTACCAGACCTGATGTGTGCCTTGCTATAAGTTTAGCAGGGAGGTACCAAAGTAATCCAGGAGTGGATCACTGGACAGCGGTCAAGAAAATCCTGAAATACCTGAAAAGGACTAAGGATATGTTTCTCGTATATGGAGGTGACAAAGAGCTCACCGTAAGAGGTTACGTTGATGCAAGCTTTGACACTGATCCGGACGATTCTAAATCGCAAACCGGATACGTGTTTACTTTAAACGGTGGAGCTGTCAGTTGGTGCAGTTCTAAACAAAGCGTCGTAGCGGGATCTACATGTGAAGCGGAGTACATAGCTGCTTCGGAAGCAGCGAACGAAGGAGTCTGGATGAAGGAGTTCATATCCAATCTAGGTGTCATACCTAGTGCATCGGGTCCAATGAAAATCTTTTGTGACAATACTGGTGCAATTGCCTGGGGAAAGGAATCCAGATTTCACAAGAGGACCAAGCACATCAAGAGACGCTTCAATTCCATCCGGGATCTAGTCCAGGTGGGAGACATAGAGATTTGCAAGATACATACAGATCTGAATATTGCAGACCCGTTGACTAAGCCTCTTCCACGAGCAAAACATGATCAGCACCAAGGCTCCATGGGTGTTAGAATCATTACTATGTAATCTAGATTATTGACTCTAGTGCAAGTGGGAGGCTGAAGGAAATATGCCCTAGAGGCAATAATAAAGTTATTATTTATTTCCTTATATCATGATAAATGTTTATTATTCATGCTAGAATTGTATTAACCGGAAACATAATACATGTGTGAATACATAGACAAACTCAGTGTCACTAGTATGCCTCTACTTGACTAGCTCGTTAATCAAAGATGGTTATGTTTCCTAACCATGAACAAGGTGTTGTTATTTGATTAACGAGGTCACATCATTGGTTGAATGATCTGATTGACATGACCCATTCCATTAGCTTAGCACCCGATCGTTTAGTATGTTGCCATTGCTTTCTTCATGACTTATACATGTTCCTATGACTATGAGATTATGCAACTCCCGTTTCCCGGAGGAACACTTTGTGTGCTACCAAACGTCACAACGTAACTGGGTGATTATAAAGGAGCTCTACAGGTGTCTCCAAAGGTAGATGTTGGGTTGGTGTATTTCGAGATTAGGATTTGTCACTCTGATTGTCGGAGAGGTATCTCTGGGCCCTCTCGGTAATGCACATCACATAAGCCTTGCAAGCATTACAACTAATGAGTTAGTTGCGAGATGATGTATTACGGAACGAGTAAAGAGACTTGCCGGTAACGAGATTGAACTAGGTATTGGATACCGACGATCGAATCTCGGGCAAGTAACATACCGATGACAAAGGGAACAACGTATGTTGTTATGCGGTCTGACCGATAAAGATCTTCGTAGAATATGTAGGAGCCAATATGGGCATCCAGGTCCCGCTATTGGTTATTGACCGGAGATGTATCTCAGTCATGTCTACATTGTTCTCGAACCGTAGGGTCCGCACGCTTAACGTTATGATGACAGTTATTATGAGTTTATGCATTTTGATGTACCAAAGTTAGTTCGGAGTCCCGGATGTGATCACGGACATGACGAGGAGTCTCGAAATGGTCGAGACATAAAGATTGATATATTGGACGGCTATATTTGGACACCGGAAGTGTTCCGGATGATTTCGGATAAAACCGGAGTGCCGGAGGGGTTACCGGAACCCCCCGGGGAAGTAATGGGCCTTATTGGGCCTGAGGGGAGAGAGAGGGCAGCAGCCCAAGAGGTGGCGCGCCCCCCCTCAAGGGGAGTCCGAATTGGACTAGGAGGGGGCGCGGCCCCCCTTTCCCTCTCCCTCTCCCTCTCTTTCCTTCCCCCTCAAGTCTCCTAGTTGGACTAGGAGAGGGGAGTCCTACTCCTACTAGGAGGAGGACTCCTCCTCCCCTTGGCGCGCCCCATAGGCCGGCCGGCCTCCCCCTTGCTCCTTTATATACGGGGGCAGGGGCACCCTAGGACACACAAGTTGATCATTGTGATCGTTCCTTAGCCGTGTGCGGTGCCCCATGCCACCATATTCCACCTCGATCATATCGTTGTAGTGCTTAGGCGAAGCCCTGCGTCGGTAGAACATCAAGATTGTCACTACGCCGTCGTGCTGACGGAACTCCTCCCCGAAGCTTTGCTGGATCGGAGCCCGGGGATCGTCATCGAGTTGTACGTGTGCTAAGAACTTGGAGGTGCCGGAGTAACGGTGCTTGGATCGGTCGGATCGGGAAGAAGACGTACGACTACTTCCTCTACGTTGTGTCAACGCTTCCGTTGCGATCTACAAGGGTACGTAGATCAGACTCTCCCCCTCGTTGCTATGCATCACCATGATCTTGCGTGTGCGTAGGAATTTTTTTGAAATTACTACGTTCCCCAACATCGAGGCCCCAGCCCTCCCACCTTGCACGTTGAATAGATCGAGCCTGGGTTGATACTTGGGCTCTTCTATATTGTATCAAGGCACCTTGTTATGAAGATGGGGAACATGGTCTGGATAGTATGATGTCCTGAGGTCTAACACCTCCTCTAGGATAACTGCCTCAGCTATGGAAGCTTCAATCTTAGCTTTGTTTCCACATTTCCGTCGGAGATGCTTGTTCTGCCTCTCAAGGCCGTACTGCCAGCGATTTTGCACAGGGCCTCCCAACAATACCTCGTTCGCGAGGTGCAGAATGAGATGTGGCATCGGAGTAAAGAAGCCTGCCGGAAAGATCTTCTCTAGCTTGACTATCAACTCCGGTGCCTTCTTATGCAATTTTTCAATCACCTCTTTACTTACTTCTTTAGCATAGAGCGTGCGGAAGAAATGGCTAAGCTCGGCAAGCACTCGCCAGACATGCTCGGGGACATAGCCTCGAACCATCACCGGCATTATCCGCTCAATCCATACATGGTAGTCATGACTCTTCAGGCCGGTCACTTTGCCCGTTGAAAGATTGACTCCCTTACTTATATTCGATGCATAACCATTGGTGAACTTCAAAATTTGTTTCATCTAGATAAGTACTTCTTTTTTTCTGGCGGTTTAAGGACAAAGTCAGCATCTGGCTTGAACTAGTTTTTTCGACCGCCTGTGGGAGGCTTCATGTTCAGGCGTGGTCTATCACAAATTCTCTGTTGATCGGCTCTAGCTTTTACGTTATCCTTCGTCTTATCAGGAATGTTGAGGATCGTGTGGAAAAGGGACTCTGCCACATTCTTTTCGGTGTGCATCACATCAATATTGTAAGGAAGTTTGAGGTCCTTGAAATAGGGAAGCTGCGAGAAGGGGGTAATGTGTGTCCAGTTGTGCGTCTCACCATATCCCTCGAAGCCTTTGGCTTTGGCTTTGCCTTTGCCTTTGCCTTTGACTTTAGGCTTGAGAGCTTTTAGCTGAGCAAGAACATCTGCCCTCGAAAATGTTGGAATCTCGGTTACTTCATGAACAACCCGGCCTTTCGTGAAGTTCTTCTTGTCTTCCCTGTCTGGATGGTCTGCAGGGAGGAACTGTCGATGCAGGTCAAAGGCTACATACTTGCCACCCTTACTCAGCTAAATCATTCACAGAGCCTGCATGCACACTGGGCATGGCATCTTACCACTTGTACACCATCCGCAGAATAGAGCATAGCCAGGAAAGTCATGCATGCAATAGTGCAACCAAACTTTCATCAAGAAATTTCTCTGCAGATCACGGTCGTATGTCAACCTCGGAAAGTACCAAGAATGGTGCAAAGCATCCACAAGCGGCTGCATAAACACACCCAATTGCTTCCCCGGGTAGTCAGGCCCCGGAATGATGAGCGACAAGAACATGGTCTTCCGTTGCATTAGGGCACCAGGAGGAAGATTGAGCGGAATTACAAACACAGGCCAGCAGCTGTATGGATTGGATGACATACCACATGGATTCAACCCATCACCTGATATGGCTATTCTGACATTCCCAGCCTCGGCTGCTTCCTCGGGGTATTCTTCATCGAATGACTTCCATGCTTCCCCTCCCGATGGATGTACGATTTTTTTTGGATTGTACCTTATACCTTCCTTGTGCCACTTCATCATTTTGGCAGACTCCTTCGTGATGAAAAGGTGCTGCAGTCTTTTTATAAAATCAAGATACTGAAGAACCTTAACGGGGATGGTTAGCTGCTTTTTCTCACCATCCTCATGAAGGAAATATGCCCTAGAGACAATAATAAAGTTATTATTTATTTCCTTATATCATGATAAATGTTTATTATTACTGCTAGAATTGTATTAACCGGAAACATAATACATGTGTGAATACATAGACAAACAGAGTGTCACTAGTATGCCTCTACTTGACTAGCTCATTAATCAAAGATGGTTATGTTTCCTAACCATGAACAAAGAGTTGTTATTTGATTAACGAGGTCACATCATTAGTTGAATGATCTAATTGACATGACCCATTCCATTAGCTTAGCACCCGATCATTTAGTATGTTGCTATTGCTTTCTTCATGACTTATACATGTTCCTGCAACTATGAGATTATGCAACTCCCGTTTACCGGAGGAACACTTTGGGTACTACCAAACGTCACAACGTAACTGGGTGATTATAAAGGAGTACTACAGGTGTCTCCAATGGTAGATGTTGGGTTGGCGTATTTCGAGATTAGGGTTTGTCACTCCGATTGTCGGAGAGGTATCTCTGGGCCCTCTCGGTAATACACATCACATAAGCCTTGCAAGCATTATAACTAAGATGTTAGTTGTGAGATGATGTATTACGGAATGAGTAAAGAGACTTGCCAGTAACGAGATTGAACTAGGTATTGGATACCGACGATCGAATCTCGGGCAAGTAACATACCGATGACAAAGGGAACAACGTATGTTGTTATGCGGTCTGACCGATAAAGATCTTCGTAGAATATGTAGGAGCCAATATGGGCATCCAGGTCCCGCTATTGGTTATTGACCGGAGACGTGTCTCAGTCATGTCTACATTGTTCTCGAACCGTAGGGTCCGCACGCTTAACGTTACGATGACAGTTATTACGAGTTTATGCATTTTGATGTACCGAAGGTTGTTCGGCGTCCCAGATGTGATCACGGACATGACGAGGAGTCTCGAAATGGTCGAGACGTAAAGATTGATATATTGGAAGCCTATGATTGGACATCGGAAGTGTTCCGGGTGAAATCGGGATTTTACCGGAATACCGGGAGGGTTACCGGAACCCCCCGGGAGCTAGATGGGCCATAATGGGTCTTAGTGGAAAAGATAAGGGGCTGCCCTAGATGGGCTGCGCGCCTCCCCCTTCCCCTAGTCCTATTAGGACTAGGAAAGGGTGGCCGGCCACCTCCTCCTCTTTTCCCCTCCAAGGAATCCTAGTTGGACTAGGATTGGAGGGGGAATCCTACTCCCAGTGGGAGTAGGACTCTCCTGCGCCTCCCTCCTTGGCCGGCCAGCCCCTCCTCCCTTGCTCCTTTATATACGGGGGCAGGGGGCACTTCTAGACACACAAGTTGATCCTTGAGATCGTTCCTTAGCCGTGTGTGGTGCCCCCTGCCACCAAATTCCACCTCGATCATACCGTTGTAGTGCTTAGGCGAAGCCCTGCGTCGGTAGTACATCAAGATCGTCACCACGCCGTCGTGCTGACGGAACTCTTCCTCGACGCTTTGCTTGATCGGAGCCCGAGGATCGTCATCGAGCTGAATGTGTGCTAAGAACTCGGAGGTGCCGGAGTAACGGTGCTTGGATCGGTCGGATCGGGAAGATGTACGACTACTTCCTCTATGTTGTGTGATCGCTTCCGCAGTCGGTCTGCGTTGGTACGTAGACAACACTCTCCCCTCTCGTTGCTATGCATCACCATGATCTTGCGTGTGGGTAGGAAATTTTTTGAAAATACTACGTTCCCCAACAGTGGTATCAGAGCCTAGGTTTTATGGTTTGATGTTATTTGCATGAGTAGAACACAAGTGAGTTGTGGGCGATACAAGTCATACTGCCTACCAGCATGTCATACTTTGGTTCGGCGGTATTGTTGGACGAGACGACCCGGACCAACCTTACGCGTACGCTTACGCGAGACCGGTTTGTTGGAAATATGCCCTAGAGGCAATAATAAAAGCATTATTATTATATTTCCTTGTTCATGGTAATTGTCTTTATTCATGCTATAATTGTGTTATCCGGAAATCGTAATACATGTGTGAATAACAGACACCAACATGTCCCTAGTAAGCCTCTAGTTGACTAGCCCGTTGATCAACAGACAGTCATGGTTTCCTGACTATGGACATTGGATGTCATTGATAACGAGATCACATCATTAGGAGAATGATGTGATGGACAAGACCCAATACTAAACATAGCATAAAGATCGTGTAGTTCGTTTTGCTAGAGTTTTGCAATGTCAAGTATCTTTTCCTTAGACCATGAGATCGTGTAACTCCCGGACACCGTAGGAGTGCTTTGGGTATACCAAACGTCACAACATAACTGGGTGACTATAAAGGTAGACTACGGGTATATCCGAAAGTATCTGTTGGGTTGACACGGATCAAGACTGGGATTTGTCACTCCGTATGACGGAGAGGTATCACTGGGCCCACTCGGTAATGCATCATCATAATGAGCTCAAAGTGACCAAGTGTCTGGTCACGGGATCATGCATTACGATACGAGTAAAGTGACTTGCCGGTAACGAGATTGAACGAGGTATTGGGATACCGACGATCGAATCTCGGGCAAGTAATATATCGATTGACAAAGGGAATTGCATACGGGGTTGATTGAATCCTCGACATTGTGGTTCATCCGATGAGAACATCGTGGAGCATGTGGGAGCCAACATGGGTATCCAGATCCCGCTGTTGGTTATTGACCGGAGAGTCGTCTCGGTCATGTCTACATGTCTCCCGAACCCGTAGGGTCTACACACTTAAGGTTCGGTGACGCTAGGGTTATTAGGAAGACAAGTATGTGATTACCGAATGTTATTCGGAGTCCCGGATGAGATCCCGGACGTCACGAGGAGTTCCGGAATGGTCCGGAGGTAAAGATTTATATATGGAAAGTGGTTAAACGGACTCCGGAAAGTTTCGGGGGCATGCCGGTATTGTACCGGGGCCACCGGGAGGGTTCCGGGGGTCCACCGGGAGGGGCCACCCCTCCCGGGGGGCCACATGGGCTAAGTGGGAGAGGGAGCCAGCCCCTAGTGGGCTGGGTGCGCCTCCCCACCTAGGCCCATGCGGCTAGGGTTTGGGGAGGGGAAACCCTAAAGGGGAGAAGGGGGCGCCCCCCTAGCTTGGGGGGCAAGCCACCCTTTTCCTCCTCCCTTTGGCCGCCGCCCCCATCTAGGGTTTCCCCTAGATGGCCGGCCCCCTTGCCCTCTCCTCCTATATATAGAGGGGTGAGGGGAGGGCTGCAACACACAATTGAAGGCGCAGCCCCTCCCCTCCCCAACTCCTCTCTTTCTCCGTCTTTGCTTGGCGAAGCCCTGTCGGAGAACTGCCGTACCAATTGCACCACGCCGTTGTGCTGCCATTGGAGTTGTCTTCCTCAACCTTTCCTTCATCCTTGCTGGATCAAGACGGAGGAGACTCCATTGTCCCATACGTGTGTTGAACGCGGAGGCGCTGTTCTTTCAGCGCTTGGTCATCGGTGATCGGAATCACGTCGAGTACGACTACATCATCCTCGTTCTAACGAACGCTTCCGCTCGATCTACAAGTGGTATGTAGATGCAAACTCACTCCCTTGACTCGTTGCTAGATGAACTCCTAGATGATCTTGGTGAAACGAGTAGGAAAATTTTTTGTTTTCTGCAACGTTCCCCAACAGTGGCATCATGAGCTAGGTCTATGCGTAGTTCTTCTTGCGCGAGTAGAACACAATTTGATGTGGGCGTGGATTTGTCAACTTTCTTGCCGCTACTAGTCTTCTCTTGCTTCAGCGGTATTGTGGGATGAAGCGGCCCGGACCAACCTTACACGTACGCTTACGTGAGACCGGTTCCACCGACTAACATGCACTAGTTGCATAAGGTGGCTGGCGGGTGTCTGTCTCTCCCACTTTAGTTGGAGCGGATTCGATGAACAGGGTCCTTATGAAGGGTAAATAGAAGTTGACAAATCACGTTGTGGCTTTCACGTAGGTAAGAAAACGTTCTTGCTAGAACCCTAATTCAGCCACGTAAAACTTGCAACAACAATTAGAGGACGTCTAACTTGTTTTTGCAGCAAGTGGTTTGTGATATGATATGGCCAAAGTTGTGATGAATGATGAATGATCTATATGTGATGTATGAGATGTTCATGCTATTGTAATAGGAATCACGACTTGCATGTCGATGAGTATGACAACCGGCAGGAGCCATAGGAGTTGTCTTTATTCTTTTATATGACCTGCGTGTCATTGAGAAACGCCATGTAAATTACTTTACTTCATTGCTAAACGCGTTAGCCATAGTAGTAGAAGTAATAGTTGGCGAGCAACTTCATGGAGACACGATGATGGAGATCATGATGATGGTGATCATGGTGTCAAGCCGGTGACAAGATGATCATGGAGCCTCAAGATGGAGATCAAAGGAGCTATGTGATATTGGCCATATCATGTCACGTTTATTATTTGATTGCATGTGATGTTTATCATGTTTTGCATCTTGTTTACTTAGAACGACGGTAGTAAATAAGATGATCCCTCATAACAATTTCAAGAAGTGTTCTCCCCTAACAGTGCACCGTTGCTAAAGTTCGTCGTTTCGAAGCACCACGTGATGATCGGGTGTGATAGATTCTTACGTTCACATACAACGGGTGTAAGACAGTTTTACACATGCAAAACACTTAGGGTTAACTTGACGAGCCTAGCATGTGCATAGACATGGCCTCGGAACACAGAAGACCGAAAGGTCGAGCATGAGTCGTATAGAAGATGCGATCAACATGAAGATGTTCACCGACGTTGACTAGTCCGTCTCACGTGATGATCGGACACGGCCTAGTTAACTCGGATCATGTAATACTTAGATGACTAGAGGGATGTCTAATCTAAGTGGGAGTTCATTATATAATTTGATTAGATGAACTTTATTATCATGAACATTAGTCTAAAAATATTTTACAATATGTCTTGTAGATCAAATGGCCCACGTAGTCCTCAACTTCAACGCGTTCCTAGAGAAAACCAAGCTGAAAGACGATGGCAGCAACTATACGGATTGGGTCCGGAACCTGAGGATCATCCTCATAGCTGCCAAGAAAGATTACGTCCTACAAGCACCGCTAGGTGAAGCTCCCATCCCACAGAACCAAGACGTTATGAACGCTTGGCAGACACGTGTTGACGACTACTCCCTCGTTCAGTGCGGCATGCTTTACAGTTTAGAACCGGGGCTCCAAAAGCGTTTTGAGAGACATGGAGCATATGAGATGTTCGAAGAGCTGAAAATGGTTTTCCAAGCTCATGCTCGGATCGAGAGATATGAAGTCTCCGATAAGTTCTTCAGCTGTAAGATGGAGGAAAATAGTTCTGTCAGTGAGCACATACTCACTATGTCTGGATTACATAACCGCTTGTCTCAGCTAGGAGTCAATCTCCCGGACGATGCGGTCATTGACAGAATCCTCCAGTCGCTTCCACCAAGCTACAAGAGCTTTGTGATGAACTTCAACATGCAGGGGATGCAAAAGACCATTCCTGAGGTGTTTGCAATGCTGAAATCAGCAGAGGTAGAAGTCAAGAAGGAACATCAAGTGTTGATGGTCAATAAAACCACTAAGTTCAAGAAGGGCAAGGGTAAGAAAGCCTTCAAGAAGGACGGCAAGGAAGTTGCCGCGACCGGCAAGCAAGCTGCCGGGAAGAAGCCAAAGAATGGACCCAAGCCCGAGACTGAGTGCTTTTATTGCAAGGGAAGCGGACACTGGAAGCGGAACTGCCCCAAATACTTAGCAGACAAGAAGGCCGGCAAAACAAAAGGTATATGTGATATACATATAATTGATGTGTACCTTACCAGTAATCGTAGTAGCTCTTGGGTATTTGATACCGGTGCAGTTGCTCACATTTGTAACTCACAGCAGGAACTACGAAATAGGCGGAGACTGGCGAAGGACGAGGTGACGATGCGCGTCGGGAATGGTTCCAAAGTCGATGTGATCGCCGTCGGCACGCTACCTCTTCGTTTACCTACGGGATTAGTTTTAAACCTCAATAATTGTTATTTAGTACCAGCTTTGAGCATGAACATTGTATCGGGATCTCGTTTAATTCGAGATGGCTACTCATTTAAATCCGAGAATAATGGTTGTTCTATTTATATGAGAGATATGTTTTATGGTCATGCTCCTATGGTGAATGGTTTATTCTTTATGAATCTCGAACGTAATGATACACATGTTCATAGTGTGAGTACCAAAAGATGTAAGGTTGATAACGATAGTCCCACATACTTGTGGCATTGCCGCCTTGGTCACATAGGTGTCAAACGCATGAAGAAGCTCCATGCAGATGGACTTTTAGAGTCTCTTGATTATGAATCATTTGACACGTGCGAACCATGCCTTATGGGTAAAATGACCAAGACTCCGTTCTCAGGAACAATGGAGCGAGCAACCAACTTATTGGAAATCATACATACTGATGTGTGCGGTCCAATGAGTGTTGAGGCTCGCGGTGGCTATCGTTATGTTCTCACCCTCACTGATGATTTGAGTAGATATGGATATATTTACTTAATGAAACACAAGTCTGAAACCTTTGAAAAGTTCAAGGAATTTCAGAGTGAGGTTGAGAATCAACGTGACAGGAAAATCAAGTTTCTACGATCAGATCGTGGAGGAGAATACTTGAGTCATGAATTTGGCACACACTTAAGAAAATATGGAATAGTTTCACAACTCACGCCGCCTGGAACACCTCAGCGTAACGGTGTGTCCGAACGTCGTAATCGCACTCTATTAGATATGGTGCGGTCTATGATGTCTCTTACCGATCTACCGCTATCTTTTTGGGGCTATGCTTTAGAGACTGATGCATTCACTTTAAATAGGGCTCCGTCAAAATCCGTTGAGACGACACCGTTTGAATTATGGTTTGGAAAGAAACCTAAGTTGTCGTTTCTAAAAGTTTGGGGATGCGATGCTTATGTCAAGAAACTTCAAAAGCTCGAACCCAAGTCGGAAAAATGCGTCTTCATAGGATACCCAAAAGAAACTATTGGGTATACCTTCTACCTCAGATCCGAAGGCAAGATCTTTGTTGCCAAGAATGGATCCTTTCTAGAGAAAGAGTTTCTCTCGAAAGAAGTAAGTGGGAGGAAAGTAGAACTTGATGAAGTATTACCTCTTGAACCGGAAAATGGCGCAACTCAAGAAAATGTTCCTGAGGTGCCAGCACCGACTAGAGAGGAAGTTAATGATAATGATCAAGATACTTCTGATCAAGCTCCTACTGAAATTCGAAGGTCCACAAGGACACGTTCCGCACCAGAGTGGTATGGCAACCCTGTCTTGGAGATCATGTTGTTAGACAACGGTGAACCTTCGAACTATGAAGAAGCGATGGCGGGCCCGGATTCCGACAAATGGCTAGAAGCCATGAAATCCGAGATAGGATCCATGTATGAAAACGAAGTATGGACTTTGACTGACTTGCCCGTTGAACGGCGAGCCATAGAAAATAAATGGATCTTTAAGAAGAAGACAGACGCGGATGGTAATGTGACCATCTATAAAGCTCGGCTTGTCGCTAAGGTTTATCGACAAGTTCAAGGGGTTGACTACGATGAGACTTTCTCACCGGTAGCGAAGCTAAAGTCCATCCGAATCATGTTAGCAATTGCCGCGTTTTACGATTATGAAATATGGCAAATGGACGTCAAAACGGCATTCCTTAATGGTTTCCTTAAGGAAGAATTGTATATGATGCAGCCGGAAGGTTTTGTCGATCCGAAGAATGTTGACAAGGTGTGCAAGCTCCAACGCTCGATTTATGGGCTGGTGCAAGCATCTCGGAGTTGGAACATTCGCTTTGATGAGATGATCAAAGCGTTTGGGTTTACACAGACTTATGGAGAAGCCTGTGTTTACAAGAAAGTGAGTGGGAGCTCTGTAGCATTTCTCATATTATATGTAGATGACATACTTTTGATGGGAAATGATATAGAACTCTTGGACAGCATTAAGGCCTACTTGAATAAGAGTTTTTCAATGAAGGACCTTGGAGAAGCTGCTTATATATTAGGCATCAAAATCTATAGAGATAGATCGAGACGCCTCATAGGTCTTTCACAAAGTACATACCTTGATAAGATATTGAAGAAGTTCAATATGGATCAGTCTAAGAAGGGGTTCTTGCCTGTGTTACAAGGTATGAAATTGAGCTCAGCTCAAAGTCCGACCACGGCAGAAGAAATAGAAGAGATGAGTGTCATCCCCTATGCCTCAGCCATAGGTTCTATTATGTATGCCATGCTGTGTACCAGACCTGATGTAAACCTTGCCGTAAGTTTGGTAGGAAGATACCAAAGTAATCCCGGCAAGGAACACTGGACAGCGGTCAAGAATATCCTGAAGTACCTGAAAAGGACTAAGGAGATGTTTCTCGTTTATGGAGGTGACGAAGAGCTCGTCGTAAAGGGTTACGTCGACGCTAGCTTCGACACAGATCTGGATGACTCTAAGTCACAAACCAGATACGTGTATATTTTGAATGGAGGGGCAGTAAGCTGGTGCAGTTGCAAGCAAAGCGTCGTGGCGGGATCTACATGTGAAGCGGAGTACATGGCAGCCTCGGAGGCAGCACATGAAGCAATATGGGTGAAGGAGTTCATCACCGACCTAGGAGTCATACCCAATGCGTCGGGGCCAATCAAACTCTTTTGTGACAACACTGGAGCTATTGCACTTGCCAAGGAGCCCAGGTTTCACAAGAAGACAAGGCACATCAAGCGTCGCTTCAACTCCATTCGTGAAAATGTTCAAGATGGAGACATAGAGATTTGTAAAGTACATACGGACCTGAATGTAGCAGATCCGTTGACTAAACCTCTCCCTAGGGCAAAACATGATCAACACAGAATTCCATGGGTGTTCGATTCATCACAATGTAACTAGATTATTGACTCTAGTGCAAGTGGGAGACTGTTGGAAATATGCCCTAGAGGCAATAATAAAAGCATTATTATTATATTTCCTTGTTCATGGTAATTGTCTTTATTCATGCTATAATTGTGTTATCCGGAAATCGTAATACATGTGTGAATAACAGACACCAACATGTCCCTAGTAAGCCTCTAGTTGACTAGCCCGTTGAACAACAGATAGTCATGGTTTCCTGACTATGGACATTGGATGTCATTGATAACGAGATCACATCATTAGGAGAATGATGTGATGGACAAGACCCAATACTAAACATAGCATAAAGATCGTGTAGTTCGTTTTGCTAGAGTTTTGCAATGTCAAGTATCTTTTCCTTAGACCATGAGATCGTGTAACTCCCGGATACCGTAGGAGTGCTTTGGGTATACCAAACGTCACAACGTAACTGGGTGACTATAAAGGTAGACTACGGATATCTCCGAAAGTATCTGTTGGGTTGACACGGATCAAGACTGGGATTTGTCATTTCGTATGACGGAGAGGTATCACTGGGCCCACTCGGTAATGCATCATCATAATGAGCTCAAAGTGACCAAGTGTCTGGTCACGGGATCATGCATTATGATACGAGTAAAGTGACTTGCCGGTAACGAGATTGAACGAGGTATTGGGATACCGACGATCGAATCTCGGGCAAGTAATATATCGATTGACAAAGGGAATTGCATACAGGGTTGATTGAATCCTCGACATTGTGGTTCATCCGATGAGAACATCGTGGAGCATGTGGGAGCCAACATGGGTATCCAGATCCCGCTGTTGGTTATTGACCGGAGAGTCGTCTCGGTCATGTCTACATGTCTCCCGAACCCGTAGGGTCTACACACTTAAGGTTCGGTGACGCTAGGGTTATTAGGAAGACAAGTATGTGATTACCGAATGTTATTCGGAGTCCCGGATGAGATCCCGGACGTCACGAGGAGTTCCGGAATGGTTCGGAGGTAAAGATTTATATATGGAAAGTGGTTAAACGGAGTCCGGAAAGTTTCGGGGGCATGCCGGTATTGTACCGGGGCCACCGGGAGGGTTCCGGGGGTCCACCGGGAGGGGCCACCCCTCCCGGGGGGCCACATGGGCTAAGTGGGAGAGGGAGCCAGCCCCTAGTGGGCTGGGCGCGCCTCCCCACCTAGGCCCATGCGGCTAGGGTTTGGGGAGGGGAAACCCTAAAGGGGAGAAGGGGGCGCCCCCCTAGCTTGGGGGGCAAGCCACCCTTTTCCTCCTCCCTTTGGCCGCCGCCCCCATCTAGGGTTTCCCCTAGATGGCCGGCCCCCTTGCCCTCTCCTCCTATATATAGAGGGGTGAGGGGAGGGCTGCAACACACAATTGAAGGCGCAGCCCCTCCCCTCCCCAACTCCTCTCTTTCTCCGTCTTTGCTTGGCGAAGCCCTGTTGGAGAACTGCCGTACCAATTGTACCACGCCGTCGTGCTGCCATTGGAGTTGTCTTCCTCAACCTTTCCTTCATCCTTGCTGGATCAAGACAGAGGAGACGCCATTGTCCCGTACGTGTGTTGAACGCGGAGGCGCTGTTCTTTCAGCGCTTGGTCATCGGTGATCGGAATCACGTCGAGTACGACTACATCATCCTCGTTCTAACGAACGCTTCCGCTCGATCTACAAGTGGTATGTAGATGCAAACTCACTCCCTTGACTCGTTGCTAGATGAACTCCTAGATGATCTTGGTGAAACGAGTAGGAAATTTTTTTGTTTTCTGCAACGTTCCCCAACACGGTTCCCTCGACGTGCTTTGCACATAGATGGCTTGCGGGCGACTGTCTCTCCAACTTTAGTTGAACCGAGTGTGGCTACGCCCGGTCCTTGAGAAGGTTAAAACAGAGTCTGTTTGACAAACTATCGTTGTGGTTTTGATGCGTATGTGAGATGAGTTCTTGCTTAAGCCCGTAGCAGCCACGTAAAACTTGCAACAACAAAGTAGAGGACGTCTAACTTGTTTTTGCAAGGCATGTTGTAATGTGATATGGTCAAGGCATGATGCTGATTTTATTGTATGAGATGATCATGTTTTGTAACCAAGTTATCGGCAACTGGCAGGAGCCATATGGTTGTCGCTTTATTGTATGCAATGCAATCGCGATGTAATGCTTTACTTTATTCCTAAGCGGTAGTGATAGTCGTGGAAGCATAAGATTGGCGAGACGACAACGATGCTACGATGGAGATCAAGGTGTCGTGCCGGTGACGATGGTGATCATGACGGTGCTTCGGAGATGGAGATCACAAGCACAAGATGATGATGGCCATATCATATCACTTATATTGATTGCATGTGATGTTTATCTTTTATGCATCTTATCTTGCTTTCATTGATGGTAGCATTATAAGATGATCTCTCACTAAATTATCAAGAAGTGTTCTCCCTGAGTATGCACCGTTGCCAAAGTTCGTCGTGCCCAGACACCACGTGATGATCGGGTGTGATAAGCTCTACGTCCATCTACAACGGGTGCAAGCCAGTTTTGCACATGCAGAGTACTCAGGTTAAACTTGACGAGCCTAGCATATGCAGATATGGCCTCGGAACACAGAGACCGAAAGGTCGAGCGTGAATCATATAGTAGATATGATCAACATGACGATGTTCACCATTGAAAACTACTCCATCTCACGTGATGATCGGTTATGGTTTAGTTGATTTGGATCACGTGATCACTTAGAGGATTAGAGGGATGTCTATCTAAGTGGGAGTTCCTAAGTAATTTGATTAACTAAACTTAAACTTATCATGAACTTAGTACCTGATAGTATATTGCTTGTTTATGTTGATTGTAGATAGATGGCTCGTGCTGTTGTTCCGTTGAATTTTAATGCGTTCCTTGAGAAAGCAAAGTTGAAAGATGATGGTAGCAATTACACGTACTGGGTCCGTAACCTGAGGATTACCCTCATTGCTGCACAGAAGAATTACGTCCTGGAAGCACCGCTGGGTGCCAGGCCTGCTGCTGGAGCAACGCCGGATGTTATGAACGTCTGGCAGAGCAAAGCTGATGACTACTCGATAGTTCAGTGTGCCATGCTTTACGGCTTAGAATCGGGACTTCAACGTCGTTTTGAACGTCATGGAGCATATGAGATGTTCCAGGAATTGAAGTTAATATTTCAAGCAAATGCCCGAATCGAGAGATATGAAGTCTCCAATAAGTTCTATAGCTGCAAGATGGAGGAGAACAGTTCTGTCAGTGAGCATATACTCAAAATGTCTGGGTATAATAATCACTTGATTCAGATGGGAGTTAATCTTCCAGATGATTGCGTCATTGACAGAATTCTCCAATCACTGCCACCAAGCTACAAGAGCTTCGTGATGAACTATAATATGCAAGGGATGAACAAGACTATTCCCGAGCTCTTCGCAATGCTGAAAGCTGCGGGGGTAGAAATCAAGAAGGAGCATCAAGTGTTGATGGTCAACAAGACCACTAGATTCAAGAAAAAGGGCAAAGGGAAGAAGAAGGGGAACTTCAAGAAGAACAACAAGCAAGTTGCTGCTCAGGAGAAGAAACCCAAGTCTGGACCTAAGCCTGAAACTGAGTGCTTCTACTGCAAGTAGACTGGTCACTGGAAGCGGAACTGCCCCAAGTATTTGGCGGATAAGAAGGATGGCAAGGTGAACAAAGGTATATGTGATATACATGTTATTGATGTGTACCTTACTAGAGCCCGCAATAGCACCTGGGTATTTGATACTGGTTCTGTTGCTAATATTTGCAACTCGAAACAGGGACTATGGAATAAGCGGACGCTAGCAAAGGACGAGGTGACGTTGCGCGTGGGAAACGGTTCCAAAGTCGATGTGATCGCGGTCGGCACGCTACCTCTACATCTACCTTCGGGATTAATATTAGACCTAAATAATTGTTATTTGGTGCCAGCGTTGAGCATGAACATCATATCTGGATCTTGTTTAATGCGAGACGGTTATTCATTTAAATCAGAGAATAATTGTTGTTCTATTTATATGAGTAATATCTTTTATGGTCATGCACCTTTGAAGAGTGGTCTATTCTTGTTGAATCTCAATAGTAGTGATACACATATTCATAATGTAGAAGCCAAAAGATGCAGAGTTGATAATGATAGTGCAACTTATTTGTGGCACTGCCGTTTAGGTCATATCGGTGTAAAGCGCATGAAGAAACTCCATACTGATGGGCTTTTGGAACCACTTGATTATGAATCACTTGGTACTTGCGAACCGTGCCTCACAGGCAAGATGACAAAAACACCGTTCTCCGGTACTATGGAGAGAGCAACAGATTTATTGGAAATCATACATACCGATGTATGTGGTCCGATGATTATTGAGGCTCGTGGCGGATATCGTTATTTTCTCACCTTCACAGATGATTTAAGCAGATATGGGTATATCTACTTAATGAAACATAAGTCTGAAACATTTGAAAAGTTCAAGGAATTTCAGAGTGAAGTTGAAAATCATCGTAACAAGAAAATAAAGTTTCTACGATCTGATCGTGGAGGAGAATATTTGAGTTACGAGTTTGGTGTACATTTGAAAAATTGTGGAATAGTTTCGCAACTCACGCCACCCGAAACACCACAGCGTAATGGTGTGTCCGAACGTCGTAATCGTACTTTACTAGATATGGTGCGATCTATGATGTCTCTTACTGATTTACCGCTATCGTTTTGGGGTTATGCTTTAGAGACGGCCGCATTCACGTTAAATAGGGCACCATCAAAATCCGTTGAGACGACGCCTTATGAACTATGGTTTAGCAAGAAACCAAAGTTGTCGTTTCTTAAAGTTTGGGGCTGCGATGCTTATGTGAAAAAGCTTCAACCTGATAAACTCGAACCCAAAGCGGAGAAATGTGTCTTCATAGGATACCCAAAGGAGACTGTTGGGTATACCTTCTATCACAGATCCGAAGGCAAGACATTCGTTGCTAAGAATGGATCATTTCTAGAGAAGGAGTTTCTCTCGAAAGAAGTGAGTGGGAGGAAAGTAGAACTTGACGAGGTAACTGTACCTGCTCCCTTATTGGAAAATAGTACATCACAAAAAACTGTTTCTGCCACACCTATACCAATTAGTGAGGAAGCTAATGATGATGATCATGAAACTTCAGGACAAGATACTACTGAACCACGTAGATCAACCAGAGTGAGATCCGCACCAGAGTGGTACGGTAATCCAATTCTGGAAGTCATGCTACTAGATCATGATGAACCTACGAACTATGAAGAAGCGATGGTGAGCCCAGATTCCGCAAAGTGGCTTGAGGCCATGAAATCTGAGATGGGATCCATGTATGAGAACAAAGTATGGACTTTGGTTGACTTGCCCGATGACCGGCAAGCAATTGAGAATAAATGGATCTTCAAGAAAAAGACTGACGCTGACGGTAATATTACTGTCTATAAAGCTCGACTTGTCGCAAAAGGTTTCCGACAAGTTCAAGGGGTTGACTACGATGAGACCTTCTCACCCGTAGCGATGCTTAAGTCCGTCAGAATCATGTTAGCAATTGCCGCATTTTATGATTATGAAATATGGCAGATGGATGTCAAAACTGCATTCCTGAATGGATTTCTGGAAGAAGAGTTGTATATGATGCAACCAGAAGGTTTTGTCGATCCAAAGGGAGCTAACAAAGTGTGCAAACTCCAGCGATCCATTTATGGACTGGTGCAAGCATCTCGGAGTTGGAATAAACGCTTTGATAGTATGATCAAAGCATTTGGCTTTATACAGACTTTTGGAGAAGCCTGTATTTACAAGAAAGTGAGTGGGAGCTCTGTAGCATTTCTGATATTATATGTGGATGACATATTGCTGATTGGAAATGATATAGAATTTCTGGATAGCATAAAGGGATACTTGAATAAAAGTTTTTCGATGAAAGACCTCGGGGAAGCTGCTTACATATTAGGCATAAAGATCTATAGAGATAGATCAAGACGCTTAATTGGACTTTCACAAAGCACATACCTTGACAAGATTTTGAAGAAGTTCAAAATGGATCAAGCAAAGAAAGGGTTCTTGCCTGTGTTACAAGGTGTGAAGTTGAGTCAGACTCAATGCCCGACCACTAAAGAAGATAGAGAGAAAATGAAAGATGTTCCCTATGCTTCAGCCATAGGCTCTATCATGTATGCAATGCTGTGTACCAGACCTGATGTGTGCCTTGCTATAAGTTTAGCAGGGAGGTACCAAAGTAATCCAGGAGTGGATCACTGGACAGCGGTCAAGAACATCCTGAAATACCTGAAAAGGACTAAGGATATGTTTCTCGTATATGGAGGTGACAAAGAGCTCACCGTAAGAGGTTACGTTGATGCAAGCTTTGACACTGATCCGGACAATTCTAAATCGCAAACCGGATACGTGTTTACTTTAAACGGTGGAGCTGTCAGTTGGTGCAGTTCTAAACAAAGCGTCGTAGCGGGATCTACATGTGAAGCAGAGTACATAGCTGCTTCGGAAGCAGCGAACGAAGGAGTCTGGATGAAGGAGTTCATATCCGATCTAGGTGTCATACCTAGTGCATCGGGTCCAATGAAAATCTTTTGTGACAATACTGGTGCAATTGCTTTGGCAAAGGAATCCAGATTTCACAAAAGGACCAAACACATCAAGAGACACTTCAAATCCATCCGGGATCTAGTCCAGGTGGGAGACATAGAGATTTGCAAGATACATACGGATCTGAATGTTGCAGACCCGTTGACTAAGCCTCTTCCACGAGCAAAACATGATCAGCACCAAGGCTCCATGGGTGTTAGAATCATTACTGTGTAATCTAGATTATTGACTCTAGTGCAAGTGGGAGACTGAAGGAAATATGCCCTAGAGGAAATAATAAAGTTATTATTTATTTCCTTATATCATGATAAATGTTTATTATTCATGCTAGAATTGTATTAACCGGAAACATAATACATGTGTGAATACATAGACAAACAGAGTGTCACTAGTATGCCTCTACTTGACTAGCTCATTAATCAAAGATGGTTATGTTTCCTAACCATGAACAAAGAGTTGTTATTTGATTAACAAGGTCACATCATTAGTTGAATGATCTTATTGACATGACCCATTCCATTAGCTTAGCACCCGATCGTTTAGTATGTTGCTATTGCTTTCTTCATGACTTATACATGTTCCTACAACTATGAGATTATGCAACTCCCGTTTACCGGAGGAACACTTTGGGTACTACCAAACGTCACAACGTAACTGGGTGATTATAAAGGAGTACTACAGGTGTCTCCAATGGTAGATGTTGGGTTGGCGTATTTCGAGATTAGGGTTTGTCACTCCGATTGTCGGAGAGGTATCTCTGGGCCCTCTCGGTAATACACATCACGTAAGCCTTGCAAGCATTATAACTAAGATGTTAGTTGTGAGATGATGTATTACGGAACGAGTAAAGAGACTTGCCAGTAACGAGATTGAACTAGGTATTGGATACCGACGATCGAATCTCGGGCAAGTAACATACCGATGACAAAGGGAACAACGCATGCTGTTATGCGATCTGACCGATAAAGATCTTCGTAGAATATGTAGGAGCCAATATGGGCATCCAGGTCCCGCTATTGGTTATTGACCGGAGACGTGTCTCGGTCATGTCTACATTGTTCTCGAACCGTAGGGTCCGCACGCTTAACGTTACGATGACAGTTATTATGAGTTTATGCATTTTGATGTACCGAAGGTTGTTCGGAGTCCCGGATGTGATCACGGACATGACGAGGAGTCTCAAAATGGTCGAGACGTAAAGATTGATATATTGGAAGCCTATGATTGGACATCGGAAGTGTTCCGGGTGAAATCGGGATTTTACCGGAATACCGGGAGGGTTACCGGAACCCCCGGGAGCTAGATGGGCCATAATGGGCCTTAGTGGAAAAGAGAAGGGGCTGCCCTAGATGGGCTGCGCGCCTCCCCCTTCCCCTAGTCCTAGTAGGACTAGGAAAGGGTGGCCGGCCACCTCCTCCTCTTTTCCCCTCCAAGGAATCCTAGTTGGACTAGGATTGGAGGGGGAATCCTACTCCTAGTGGGAGTAGGACTCTCCTGCGCCTCCCTCCTTGGCCGGCCAGCCCCTCCTCCCTTGCTCCTTTATATACGGGGCAGGGGGCACCTCTAGACACACAAGTTGATCCTTGAGATCGTTCCTTAGCCGTGTGTGGTGCCCCTGCCACCAAATTCCACCTCGATCATACCGTTGTAGTGCTTAGGCGAAGCGCTGCGTCGGTAGTACATCAAGATCGTCACCACGCCGTCGTGCTGACGGAACTCTTCCTCGACGCTTTGCTGGATCGGAGCCCGAGGATCGTCATCGAGCTGAACGTGTGCTAAGAACTCGGAGGTGCCGGAGTAACGGTGCTTGGATCGGTCGGATCGGGAAGACGTACGACTACTTCCTCTATGTTGTGTGATCGCTTCCGCAGTCGGTCTGCGTTGGTACGTAGACAACACTCTCCCCTCTCGTTGCTATGCATCACCATGATCTTGCGTGTGCGTAGGAAATTTTTTGAAATTACTACGTTCCCCAACACCTCACCGACCACCTCAATGTACCGAGACGAACCGCACTTCCTACAGTACTTGTCATCCGCATACTCGTGCCTAAACAAAAGGCAATTCTTCGGGCAAACATCTATTTTCTCATAATCCATAGAGATTGCCTTCATGATTTTCTTTGTATCGTACATGCTTTTCGGCAGTTCATGACCCTCAGGGAGGCTGTTAGCCCATACTCCCAGGAATGCTTCGAAGCATTTCTGGCTACAGCCGTACTCAGCCTTGACTGCAATTAGTTGCGAGATGGCATCCAGCTGAGATATTTTCGCACCCGCATAAAGAGGTTTCTTCGACGAGGCCAAGACCTCCAAGAAGGCCTTTGCGGTTGCCTTCGGTTCCTCCGGTTCATTCTCTAAAGGTGTCGCATTTGCCGTTTCTACAACAATGACATCATCTAGCATGTCCCTGACCCCGTCGTCCTCATATCCATCGATGTGTTGTTGCATCACCTCCTCTCTACCACGGTCCTGCTCGGCTATGTTTATCGGTGGCATGTCAAAGTTTGGCATATATCCGTGCGTGCGAAGGTGCTCACTCATGTCCGTCTGATTTCTACGGTGACGTCTGGCACATCTCGCACAGGGGCATGGTGGGATAATTCTCATTGGATGACGGAATATCTCCTTCAAATAGACATTGGTTTTCGCGATCCACTCTGATGTTACTCGATTCCGACGGATAAAACCACTATACATCCACTGATTATCTGCCATCCTCTGCTTTTTTGCAACCCACACAACATAATTAAGGATTCACTTAAATTAATCACATCAAATTTTTAGTTTCTACCGCGTTTAATCCACCTACATCTCTAATAGGTAAAGATGGGTCCTAATCCCACCCGAGGATGTGTAGATTGAGTACGTTCTCCATTCTACCCCGTTCCGAGACAAAATTTCGGCAGCACCTCCCCGTTGTTCTCCAGATACACGTCTCAGCAAATAGCCGAGAGAATGTGCTCCATAGAACAATGGGGAGGCGCCGCCGAAATCCTGTCTCGAAACGGGGTAGAACATGGAGAACATACCCAATCTACACATCCTCGGCCTGTCCGTGGAAAACGCTGGACAATCTGAAAGAGCTGCAGTGATAAATATGCAATTGAATGCATATTTATCGATGCAAACCTTTCGGACGGGAGACGCCTAGGGTATTCCAGTTGACTTGTGAATGAAATCTAGTGACATGATTAAAAGAGCGTAGGAGGTGTAGGTGGATTCGTAGCTCACCCTCGGCTGTAGAGGAAGTAGTCGAACAGAGGAGGGACGATCCTTGACCAACAACTCCGATGACGATTACTCCACCGACATGAAACTCTACAAAACCTGCAAATTCCAACGCGACAAAAATTTAGAACATCACAACTCATAAAGCATATTCATCATCAACTCACAAATTTAGGTGCATTCATTTATTCTTGAATCATGTAGGGTTATTTCATCACATATTCATCATCATCATCACAACTAACAATATTAAATAAATATTCATCATCATCATCATCACAACTAACAATATCAACAATATATTCATCATCATTGCTATTCATCATCATCATCGATTCATCTCATCGAACAAAAAATTTATCTATCTCTATCTATATATCTAACAATCTATCTATCTATCTATTGATCTATCTATCGATCTATCTATCTATATATCTGACAATCTATCTATCTAAAAGAAGAAAAAGAAAAAGGTGGAGGTCTCACCGGAGCGGCAGGGCCGGGGCGAGACGGAGCCAGGCAGGGCCGGGGTGAGGAGGCGACCGATGGGGTGACGCGGCGGGCGGTGGTGGAGCGCGGGATGGGGGCGAGGTGGTGGTCGGTGGGGCAGGGCAGGTCAGGGCGAGGTGGCAACCGGCGGGGCAACAACAAGGAGGAGGGGGCGGAGCAGCGCGGGTGGGGGGTCCAACGGAGGGGGGTGGAGATGGCGGAGGCGGAGAGGGCGTCCGATGGAGGGGTGTGGAGATGGCAACGACGCGGAGGAGGGGGCGGAGCAACGCGGAGGAGGGGCGGAGGAGAGGGCGTCCGACGGAGGGGGTGGAGATGGCGGCGGCGCGGCGCGGGTGGGTGGAGATGGCGGTGGCCGGTGGCGGGGCGAGCGGCTAGGGGGGCGTCGACGTCGCGGAGAGGGTGGCGACGGCGGTTGGCTGTCGAGGAGAGGGAGTTGGATCGGGGTGCGAGGAGAGAAATGAGTGGAGGAGGAGGGCCAGGTCAAGGATAAGGTGGCCCTATGCCGACGGCCAGGCCGTCGGCATAGGAGTGGTCCCACCTGACAGCGAGAGGGCCATCGAGTGGATAAAGGTGGCTCTATGCCGACGGCCACGCTGTCGGCATAGATAGGAGGCCTATGCCGACGGCTATGCCGTAGGCATAGATGGCAACTACTTTTTTAAAAAAAAATAGTCCCACCTCGCCGAGGGAAAAGCAATTAGACCTGTTTAAATAGTTCACTAATTCAATTAGTACATTTTTAGATTCTTAGTTTACCGTCTGTATGGGACCCGGTACCCGGCACCTGGAGGGGGGAAACGGACGCGTGGGGTCGTCGGTGATGGCGCCGTCCGTGAGGGGGGCACACCCCGGACACGCGTCCCACCTCTTCGGACATGCCACCACACCACCCCACATGTATGAGGGCCCGGTGCGACGCTCCGGTGGCATTGCTACCCCCCAGTGCCCCCGTCCCGCCTAACCCTATAGCGTTTGACCACGGGTTCTAGCCCTTTGACTTTGCACGGACGGGCTTTGACCAGTGGACCTCCCCACCCGGTTGTGTTAGGTCATCCCATAGGAACACTTTGGAGCAACATCCGGGCCAGACCCACAGCAAGATCCCCTCCGTGCAGACCCCACGCGTCCGTTTCCCCCCTCCAGGTGCCGGCGGCGGCGCCGTCCATGAGGGGGGGCACACCCCGGACACGCGTGTCGAGCGTTTGCAACCGCCACAACACTTCCAGACTTGTGGGAGGCCGCCTACGCAAAATTTGGCGGCATGCTAGCCCCCGGAGGCCGCCGGCCATAGCCGTAGACGCGCGAAGGGCAATCCGCGTAGAGGGAATTTTTCGGATACTTCTCCATCACCAAAAATTATGAAAAAATACCATCGTTCCTATAGCACATGTGCCCGCGTCGTGCAAAAAACTCATGATTTTATCGCGCTCCGAGTATTTAGTAATATTGATGCCGCATCGTTACCGCAGAACGTCTACTACCGTGTCATCGACGTCCGTGAGGGGGGGCACGCCCCGGAGACGCGTCCCGCCTCTCCGGACATGCCACCACACCACCCCGCATGTATGAGGGCCCGGTGCGACGCTCCGGTGGCATTGCAACCCCCCCCCCCCCCAGTGCCCCCGTCCCGCCTAACCCTGTAGCGTTTGACCACGGGATCTAGCCCTTTGACTTTGCACGGACGGGCTTTGACCAGTGGACCTCCCCACCCGGTTGTGTTAGGTCAGCCCATAGGAACACTTTGGATCAACATCCGGGACAGACCCACAGCAAGATCCCCTCCGTGTAGACCCCACGCGTCCGTTTCCCCCCTCCAGGTGCTGGCGGCGGCGCCGTCCGTGAGGGGGGGCACACCCCGGACACGCGTGCCGGGCGTTTGCAACCACCACAATACTTCCAGACTTGTGAGAGGCCACCTACGCAAGATATGGCGGCATGCTAGCCCCCGTAGGCCGCCTGCCACAGCCGTAGACGCGCGAAGGGCAATCCGCGTAGAGGGAATTTTTTGGATACTTCTCCAACACCAAAAATTATGAAAAAAAATACCATCATTCCTATAGCACATGTGCCCGCGTCGTGCAAAAAAACTCATGATTTTATCGCGCTCCGAGTATTTAGTAATATTGACGCCGCATCGTTACCGCAGAACGTCTACTACCTTGTCATCGCCGTCCGTGAGGGGGGGCCACGCCCCGGAGATGCGTCCCGCCTCTTCGGACATGCCACCACACCACCCCGCATGTATGAGGGCCCGGTGCGACGCAACGGTGGCATTGCTACCCCCAGTGCTCCCGTCCCGCCTAACCCTGTAGCGTTTGACCACGGGATCTAGCCCTTTGACTTTGCACCGGACGGGCTTTGACCAGTGGACCTCCCCACCCGGTTGTGTTAGGTCAGCCCATAGGAACACTTTGGAGCAACATCCGGGCCAGACCCACAGCAAGATCCCCTCCGTGTAGACCCCACGCGTCCGTTTCCCCCCTCCAGGTGCCGGCGGCGCCGTCCGTGAGGGGTGGCACACCCCGGACACGAGTGCCGGGCGTTTCCAACCACCACAACACTTCCAGACTTGTGAGAGGCCGCCTACGCAAGATTTGGCGGCATGCTAGCCCCCGGAGGCCGCCGGCCACAGCCGTAGACGCGTGAAGGGCAATCCACGTAGAGGGAATTTTTCGGATACTTCTCCATCACAAAAAATTATGAAAAAATACCATCGTTCCTATAGCACATGTGCCCACGTCGTTCAAAAAAACTCATGATTTTATCGCACTCCGAGTATTTAGTAATATTGATGCCGCATCGTTACCGCAGAACGTCTACTACCGTGTCATCATCGTCCGTGAGGGGGGGGGGGCACGCCCCGGAGACGCGTCCCGCCTCTTCGGACATGCCACCACACCACCTCGCATGTATGAGGGCCCGGTGCGACGCTCCGGTGGCATTGCTACCCCCCCCCCCCCCCAGTGCCCCCGTCTAGCCTAACCCTATAGCGTTTGACCACGGGATCTAGCCCTTTGACTTTGCACGGATGGGCTTTGACCAGTGGACCTTCCCACCCGGTTGTGTTAGGTCAGCCCATAGGAACACTTTGGAGCAACATCCGGGCCAGACCCACAGCAAGGTCCCCTCCGTGTAGACCCCACGCATCCGTTTCCCCCCTCCATGTGCCGCCGGCAGCGCCGTCCGTGAGGGGGGGCACACCCCGGACATGCGTGCCGGGCGTTTGCAACCGCCACAACACTTCCAGACTTGTGAGAGGCCGCCTACGCAAGATTTGGCGGCATGCTAGCCCCCGGAGGCCGCCGGCCACAGCCGTAGACGCGTGAAGGGCAATCCATGTAGAGGGAATTTTTCGGATACTTCTCCATCACCAAAAATTATGAAAAGATACCATCGTTCCTATAGCACATGTGCCCGCGTCGTGCAAAAAACCTCATGATTTTATCGCGCTCCGAGTATTTAGTAATATTGACGCCGCATCGTTACCGCAGAACCTCTACTACCGTGTCATCGCCGTCCATGAGGGGGGGGCACGCCCCGGAGACGCGTCCCGCCTCTTCGGACATGCCACCACACCACCCCGCATGTATGAGGGCCCGATGTGACGCTCCGGTGGCATTGCTACCCCTAGTGCCCCCGTCCCGCCTAACCCTGTAGCGTTTGACCACGGGATCTAGCCCTTTGACTTTGCACGGACGGGCTTTGACCAGTGGACCTCCCCACCCGGTTGTGTTAGGTCAGCCCATAGTAACACTTCGGAGCAACATCCGGGCCAGACCCACAGCAAGATCCCCTTCGTGTAGACCCCACGCGTCTGTTTCCCCCCTCCAGGTGCCGGCGGCGGCGCCGTCCGTGAGGGGGGCACACCCCGGACACGCGTGCCGGGCGTTTGCAACCGCCACAACACTTCCATACTTGTGAGAGGCCGCCTACGCAAGATTTGGCGGCATGCTAGCCCCCGGAGGCCGCCGGCCACAGCCGTAGACGCGCGAAAGGCAATCCGCGTAGAGGGAATTTTTCGGATACTTCTCCATCATCAAAAATTATGAAAAAATACCATCGTTTCTATAGCACATGTGCCCGCGTCGTGCAAAAAAACTCATGATTTTATCGCGCTCCGAGTATTTAGTAATATTGACGCCGCATCGTTACCGCAGAACGTCTACTACCGTGTCATCGCTGTCCGTGAGGGGGGGGGGCACGCCCCGGAGACGCGTCCCGCCTCTTCGGACATGCCACCACACCACCCCGCATGTATGAGGGCCCGGTGTGACGCTCCGGCGGCATTCCTACCCCAGTACCCCCGTCCCGCCTAACCCTGTAGCGTTTGACCACGAGATCTAGCCCTTTGACTTTGCACGGACGGGCTTTGACCAGTGGACCTCCCCACCCGGTTGTGTTAGGTCAGCCCATAGGAACACTTTGGAGCAACATCCGTGCCAGACCCACAGCAAGATCCCCTCCGTGTAGACCCCACGCGTCCGTTTCCCCCCTCTAGGTGCCGGCGGCGGCGCCGTCCGTGAGGGGGGGCACACCCCGGACACGCGTGCCAGGTGTTTTCAACCGCCACAACACTTCCAGACTTGTGAGAGGCCGCCTATGCAAGATTTGGCGGCATGCTAGCCCCCGGAGGCCGCCGGCCACAGCCGTAGACGCGCGAAGGGCAATCCGCGTAGAGGGAATTTTTCGGATACTTCTCCATCACCAAAAATTATGAAAAAATACCATCATTCCTATAGCACATGTGCCTGCGTCGTGCAAAAAAACTCATGATTGTATCGCGCTCCGAGTATTCAGTAATATTGACGCCGCATCGTTACCGCAGAACGTCTACTACCGTGTCATCGCTGTCCGTGAGGGGGGGCCACGCCCCGGAGACGCGTCCCGCCTCTTCGGACATGCCACCACACCACCCAGCATGTATGAGGGCCCGGTGCGACGCTCCGGCGGCATTCCTACCCCCAGTACCCCCGTCCCGCCTAACCCTGTAGCGTTTGACCACGAGATCTAGCCCTTTGACTTTGCACGGACGGGCTTTGACCAGTGGACCTCTCCACCCGGTTGTGTTAGGTCAGCCCATAGGAACACTTTGGAGCAACATCCGGGCCAGACCCACAGCAAGATCCCCACCGTGTAGACCCTACGCGTCCGTTTCCCCCCTCCAGGTGACGGCGGCGGCGCCGTCCGTGAGGGGGGCACACCCCGGACACGAGTGTCGGGCGTTTCCAACCGCCACAACACTTCCAGACTTGTGAGAGGCCGCCTACGCAAGATTTGGCGGCATGCTAGCCCCCGGAGGCCGCCGGCCACAGCCGTAGACGCGTGAAGGGCAATCCGTGTAGAGGGAGTTTTTCGGATACTTCTCCATCACCAAAAATTATTAAAAAATACCATCGTTCCTATAGCACATGTGCCCGCGTCGTGCAAAAAGCCTCATGATTTTATCGCGCTCCGAGTATTTAGTAATATTGACGCCGCATCGTTACCACAGAACGTCTACTACCGTGTCATCGCCGTCCATGAGGGGGGGCCACGCCCCGGAGACGCGTCCCGCCTCTTCAGACATGCCACCACACCACCCCGCATGTATGAGGGCCCGGTGCGACGCTCCGATGGCATTGCTACCCCCAGTGCCCCCGTCCCGCCTAACCCTGTAGCGTTTGACCACGGGATCTAGCCTTTGACTTTGCACGGACGGGCTTTGACTAGTGGACCTCCCCACCCGGTTGTGTTAGTTCAGCCCATAGGAACACTTTGGAGCAACATCCGGGCCAGACCCACAGCAAGATCCCCTTCGTGTAGACCCCACGCGTCTGTTTCCCCCCTCCAGGTGTCGGCGGCGGCGCCGTCCGTGAGGGGGGCACACCCCGGACACGCGTGCCGGGCATTTGCAACCGCCACAACACTTCCAGACTTGTGAGAGGCCGCCTACGCAAGATTTGGCGGCATGCTAGCCCCCGGAGGCCGCCGGCCACAGCCGGAGACGCGTGAAGGGCCATCCGCGTAGAGGGAGTTTTTCGGATACTTCTCCATCACCAAAAATTATGAAAAAAATACCATCGTTCCTATAGCACATGTGCCCGCGTCGTGCAAAAAACCTCATGATTTTATCGCGCTCCGAGTATTTAGTAATATTGATGCCGCATCGTTACCGCAGAACGTCTACTACCGTGTCATCGCCGTCCATGAGGGGTGGCCACGCCCCGGAGACGCGTCCCGCCTCTTCGGACATGCCACCACACCACCCCGCATGTATGAGGGCCCGGTGCGACGCTCCGGTGGCATTGCTACCCCAGTGCCCCCGTCCCGCATAACCCTGTAGCGTTTGACCATGGGATCTAGCCTTTGACTTTGCACGGACGGGCTTTGACCAGTGGACCTCCCCACCCGGTTGTGTTAGGTCAGCCCATAGGAACACTTTGGAGCAACATCCGGGCCAGACCCACAGCAAGATCCCCTTCGCGTAGACCCCACGCGTCCGTTTCCCCCCTCCAGGTGCCGGCGGCGCCGCCGTCCGTGAGGGGGGGCACACCCCGGACACGCGTGCCGGGCGTTTGCAACCGCCACAACACTTCCAGACTTGTGAGAGGCCGCCTACGCAAGATTTGGCGGCATGCTAGCCCCCGGAGGCCGCCGGCCACAGCCGTAGACACACGAAGGGCAATCCGCGTAGAGGGAATTTTTCGGATACTTCTCCATCACCAAAAATTATGAAAAAATACCATCCTTTCTATAGCACATGTGCCCGCGTCGTGCAAAAAAACTCATGATTTTATCGCGCTCCGAGTATTTAGTAATATTGACGCCGCATCGTTACCGCAGAACGTCTACTACCGTGTCATCGCTGTCCGTGAGGGGGGCCACGCCCCGGAGACGCGTCCCGCCTCTTCGGACATGCCACCACACCACCCCGCATGTATGAGGGCCCGGTGCGACGCTCCGGTGGCATTGCTACCCCCAGTGCCCCCGTCCCGCCTAACCCTGTAGCATTTGACCACGAGATCTAGCCCTTTGACTTTGCACGGACGGGCTTTGACCAGTGGACCTCCCCACCCGGTTGTGTTAGGTCAGCCCATAGGAACACTTTGGAGCAACATCCGGGCCAGACCCACAGCAAGATCCCCTCCGTGTAGACCCCACGCGTCCGTTTCCCCCCTCTAGGTGCCGGCGGCGGCGCCGTCCGTGAGGGGGGCACACCCCGGACACGCGTGCCGGGCGTTTGCAAATGCCACCCCACGGGACCGGCGAACGACGCGGATCGATGATGTGGCGGCGCGGCGGATCGATGACGTCGACGTAGCTATGCCGACGGCCACCGTTAGCCCGTCGGCGTAGCCTGACGCCGTCAAACTGCCGTCGCCGCCCGGGTAGACGGGCCCACGCGATATGCCGACGGCCTGCTCTATGCCGACGGCCCCCGTCGGTATATTCGGAGAAACGCCGACGGCTTATCTATGCCGACGGCCCCGTCGGCATAGATGGTTATACGCCGACGGCCTTTCTACGCCGACGGCTTTAGTTGGGCCGTCGGGGTATGCCCATATATGCCGACGGGGGCCATCGGCATAGATATGCCCGTCGGCAACTGCCTAAATTCTGGTAGTGGTTATCACTTTTTCAGGCAAATCCATCTAGAAAATAGCCTAAATTTTGTGGGACCCCCTTTTGGAATTTAGAAAATGAAAACATGTGATCTCTTCTTTTTTTGGAAGTACAATGTGTCTTCTAAGTCCTGAACAAACTTGAACTATCGACTATCTACAGTTACGCTGCACACAACAGTGCAAGCTGTTCCGTATTCAGTACCGGCTGGCAATGTATCATTAAAAAGCAATATATAATACAAATAAATCCAGAATAAAACTAAATCCTGAACAAATGTGAACTATCTACAGACTACAGTTACTCCGCAGACAACAATGCTACTGTGAGAGAGTTGATGGCTCAGAAGAAGAATGGGCTGACGTCCTGCTCCATCTTCATCACGGCCACCGGCGACAGGAACGAGGCGGCGTAGGAGTCGTCCCAGGGCAGCATCAGGGAGCCGGGGCCCTGAAGATCGTCGAGGCTGATCCCCATGAGCCAGTCGTCGTTGCCCAGCTCCCGCACCTCCTCCTTTGGCAGTATCGCCGCGTTTGTCGTCCCCATTCCCTGGAACTCCGGCAGCGAGTCCAGCTCCGGGAACGGACCGTTGTCGACATCGGACTCCGGCGTCCGCGTCTCACCCCACGAGGTCGACTGTGACGCCGCAGCCTTGGCCGCCGCCTCCTCCTCCTCCTGCCGCTGCCGCTGCATCTTCTCCCACTGGTTCTTCTTGTTGTAGAGGCGGCAGAGCACCCAGTCGTCGAGCCTGAGCGAGGCGCCGTCCCTCTTGGCGGCGGCGCCGGCGAGGCGGTACTCGTGCATGATCCAGTCCGTCTTGACCCCCGCCGCCGGCCTGCCGTGGTAGAAGACGAGCGCCTTCTTGATCCCGAGGGTCCTGCCCGCGCGCGCCACGGGCCTGTCGGCGCCGGTGGCCTTCCAGTAGCCGCCCCCGGCGGCCCGGCTGGGGCGGGAGCCGTTGGGGTACTTGCGGTCCCGCGGCGTGAAGAAGTACCACTCCCGCGCCCCGAAGAGCGCCCGCTCCGGGAGCTCCCACGGGTCGAACCGGTAGAGGTCGAGCTCGGCGATGATGGGCACCGGCGGCGCGCGCCCGGCCGCGCGCGCGCAGAGGTAGTCCGCCACCAGCTCCTCGTCCGTCGGGTGGAACCGGAACCCCGGCGGCAGGTTCAGCTCCGCCTCCGCGTCCCCCCGCCGCCCCTCCGCCGCCATCACCATTGCTTCTTCTTGCTGCTTCTCTGCCGATGAGATTCCCGGGCGCTGCTGCTGCTGCTGCGCGTGCGTGGTGGACTGTGTCGAGTGTCTCGGGATGGATCTTGGAGAACGGCGTGGGCGGAGGATAAATAGCGGGGAGAGGAGGACGGAGAAGCTTCATGGGGAGGCGTCGGGGGTCGGAGAGGAGTCAAAGGGGTTCATCTTCATTGGGGGTCGAGTCGGCGGCTACGAGAAGGAAGGAAGGAAGGAAGGGGTCGCGATGGGCGGTCGCGCGCGCGGGTACGTACCCACCCGTGCGGGCGGCCGTCGATCCTTTATCGTGCGGCGGTGGGGACGTCAACAGGCGGCGGTGGAGCCGAGAGATCGCGCACGTGTGGCGACGGGTGAGGAGGCAGCAGGCAGGCAGGCAGGCGACGAGATGGCGATGGGGGTCGCCTCGCGCCGGTGGTTGGTTGGTTCATTGAACCTCGCCTCGAGCGAAAATGTTGTGACGGCGACTTGGCCAGCAACGTGACGCCATTGCCCACCTCATCTTTCATTCCCGGGCTAGGATATGTATGTTGGGTCTGGGTGGTTCTTCTGCGGGCGTGGAGGTGTGTGGTCACGCGTGTGTGCTGCTGTGGTTTGTGGCCACGTTTGGCCTCTGGCCTAAAGATGACACCTCTGAAATGTTGGAAAACAATCCCGTGCGGTCGACCGGCCGTAGCCTCCGTCGGCCGCACGCGTGTCGTGCGATCAACGTCAATCTAGCACTCTTCGTTGCGCCACGTTGGCCGCTCACGGATAAGAGTCACACCCTCTATGTGGTCTCATCCACGCGCGTGTGTCTCATCCGCACGCATTTAGATATATTAAAACTGAGCGCCCTTCCAGCCATCTTAGACCATAGCATTTGCAGCCGTTGGATCTACAATTTTAGGTGTTTCAGCCGTCTAATTTCTCTGGATCCGGCGCTTGCTCGCTTCGTTCTTAGATATATTAAAACTGAGCGCCCTTCCAGCCATCTTAGACCATAGCGTTTGCAGCCGTTGGATCTTCAGTTTTAGGTGTTTCAGCCGTCTAATTTCTCTGGATCCGGCGCTTGCTCGCTTCGTTCGCTAAGAACGAGCCATATCCCGTGTTGGGCCGCTGCTCTGGTGACATTTTTGAGCGTCAGGCGTGAAATTGGGCCTAATGAGGCTTCTACTGCTCCCCCGTCCGTGCAGCCCATATATAGAAGATACAGGCCTCTACGTTGCACTGCTTTCTCTTTCGCGCGAACGAACGCAGCGACGCTGTGTGGGAGTGCCTCCCATGGCCACCGCGCCAGGGTCCGACCTACGGCGTCGCATGCCAACTGCCCTTCGGGTCCGATCAAGATGGGCGGGGGCTGCGGATCGTCACCTACCGATTGGATACCCCTCGCGGGCGATTTGATACCTGTCAATTCGAGACCATTCACAGGGCTTTAATGACAATTAGATGCGCATAACTCGCCGGCACCGGATAATTACAGGTCAGTTACCATGGCGCTTCATGTACTCCATGCGTGTCCATATATTCCCTCCTTCCTATCACGCATCTGGCTAGGTGCCGACCGAGGCAACGGGCTAGCGGCTGATTCCTCTCCTCCTCGATTACTGACTCTCTGTTGACGGCGCAGCAAACTAGCTGCCAGGCAAACCGTGGCAGGAGCACGACGTCACCGCTCAAGAGGAAAAGCGGTTGTGTTAGGTCAAGCAAAGGCAGCGCTAGGAGCTGCCCTCCCACATCGCGAAGGTGCCTCGCAAAGTCACAAGGAGGCCGGCCGAATGCAAATCGTGTCTTGGGCAAGCGCTCCTTTGCCAGGTACACAAATTCCAGTAAAAATATAGGGGCACACGTGGCTCCAAAGTATCCATGATTTGATTTAGATAATTCTATTATTGCTCCTGATTGTAGATGCATGAAAACGTATTGATTGAGTTACTTGAAATACTAATTTTAACAGAAAGAAGGTTTTATGTTTTTGAAGAGATATTCAGGTTGGTGCCTCCACAAGTTCTGACACGCAGTAGACATGTTGCTGATTATATTCATGGAAGATTTTGGTATTCGTTTTTGCAGCTTGCTTATGCTTTTGATATAATTTGCTGAAAAGGTGGGTATTTACTGTCTATCAATCCTTTACTGGTGCTAATATAAATTCATGAAAATCTTATGATAGAGTTGCCAGTCAGGTCTGGCAAAGCTGGGGCACTGATTTTGTTTCACCGAAATTATTTAATAATTACATTTGTGTTGTTTGTCATATATTTCAGGCAAATCATTAGCTAGATTTCGGTGGATGGGAGAACGGAAGAGACGAGGAGACTAACAATGTATTGTTAGCTATGGTTATGGTTGGTTGGCAGGTGAGAAGATGAGAACAGTGGACGAGATAATTTTCTCTGTTAGAGGAATGCCTTGACCTGAAAACAAAGGATATAACGCTCGAAAGACAAAGCAAGTACCAAGTTGGACGGCACAAATTCAGGATTTTACGAATATGCAAGTACACCATGTATATAATTTTCTGAAGTTATAATCTATTCCCAATTAGTAGTTTACTTGTAATTCGTAAGGTCAACGTGTACACCATGTTGTAATTTGACATATCCACAAAACAGCAAAATTTTCTTTCTTCCACCATATACAAGTTACTAAATAAGAGAATTCCAACAAATTTATTGGACTAATGGATGGGCGCTTGGATGGTAACTTTGGGCATTTTTTTCCGTTTGATCAACTCATAATCTCGGGCTTTAGTTGACAGAAGAATGCTAGAGGGACCGGTTCGCTGCTCTCATAACAAAACTGAAACTGTTATGTTATTTTGACTCCATGGGCCTTCGGGGTGTGAGCATCAGTCGTGCTGTTCTGTGAATCGTTTCCGGACCGCAACTGTAATACTCGTGGGTGGATTCATGTGAGTCATCTGCTCTTCACAAGGAGTAACAATTCTTTTGAGCCAGACTCACAAGTAGGCGAACCATTCGTGTGAGGTGAGCAACCTAAGCCTTGCCACGTTGAGGAGAAGCCACAAAAACGTCTGTATGTGATGAGCGATCAAATGAAAGTCAGTCCTGAATCTGACATTTTCCTCATCCAACAACATATACCTATACCCCACAAAAATAAAATACCTATAAAAATCCCCAAATATTTTTTCGTCAATAACTAACATGAAAAATAATACTGCTTCAAATAGTTTTATCAATTACCAACATTAAAGTGCCAAAATTGACTGGCGCAGCAATGCGCGCCTTCAATGATCTAGTGTCTTTTATAAGACTCGTCACCGCTCTCCCTCTCTTATCTTCCAATAAATCGTTCTCATCCACTCCTTTCTTCCCTCCCCTCATGAGTGATAGAGCGAGTTCTGCTCTACCTCGCATACTTCACCAAGCACACATCCATCTCTCACTTCCGCCGTGCCTGCAAGCTTGTATTCATTTTCCACAGCAGCAAGCTCCCGCCCACTTCCTTTGCTCACCCCTACCGAGGTGTTGCAACCGCTGGTATCGAGGAACGTCGCTACGGTAAGACGGTGACTGTGTGGGGGATGCGACAAGCTAACCGGCGACGTCGAGGTGCTGCGGTGTGGGGGAGGCAGGCGTGGCTGTACTGGGTGATGTTGTGATGGGTGCCTCAGAGTTGTGACTAGGGGCGGAGCTGCACCCCAAGCCTGGGGGTGTCATGGTATCAATATAAGACCAAGAGTGTCGGAGAGGGCTCCTGTGGGTCTCATGCAGACTGATGCCGTAACTGAGTGCCTGGCAGCATGGGCACCACATTCCACCCGTGGCTCTCCCATTCCATGATTTTGACATTATCATTTTTTGGAAATTTTCTGGCTCCGAAAAATTATTTTTCTTCGCTCGTCTTCTTTTCTGGTTCATTCAGGATGGAACTATCACTTCCTGATCGTTAGTTGCAACTTGCAAAATATAGGGAAATATATAAAATTTGTGACATAATGTGCAAAACATGACTAATAATAAGCAAATTGTAATAAGAAATGATGATACAAAATAGAGATATAAGAGACATAGACGAGCGACGGTGGCAAGGGAGTTTGACACAAGAAGCGCAATACAATACCTGGTCGTCCAAAAGAAGAAGAAAAATTCTTGCTCTCCACGTATCCGAGCTACCCAATACATCTACATAAAAAAACTTGAATTGCAGTCTATTTCATTGTTTTGGTTGATTTGATATTGCGTCCCAATTCAATTATGTGGGCTGAATACATACACCCAACTGAAGCTCAAGGTTTTCTTGCGCTTCTGAAGACGATTTTCAAAAAGAGTCGCGGGGGGGGGGGGGGGGGGGGGGGGGCTCTTTTCCTCTCCCTCTCTTTTCGAGCTCTACTCTACTCAATTTAGTTGGTCGGCCCGGTATCGTTCAAGTCATGCCTCTCTTTGGTGGCTGGCTTCCCCTCCTTCCTGTTGTTTCCCGTGGTGGAAACTAGTGGTTGGTGGCGGATACAACCGGAGCTCCACCAGTAAGCTCGCCAAATCCCTAATCTGGAGGAGCTGCTTCTTCTCAGCTTTAGAAGCCACCCAAAGGTACCGAGGTGGTGGAACTTGAGCGATGGATAGGCGGAAGACTAGAGCTTGCAGATTGAGTTCAAGCACATAACAGTGGTCATCGTGACAGAGGCACTGCCCCCTACAAATGGTAGAAGGTTGGCCGACATAGCCATGCCATTGCATCCTATGGCCACATGGTGGCCCTCTCCTTTTCCCTCTCGCCAACATGGTGCAATTGCCATATGGAGTTAGTTATCCTTCTCACCGAAAGCCATGGCTCGTCATTGTGGTGCCCCTGTCGTACCAAGTGGCTTAGTCCATGGAGGCGGCGACGACGAGCTGAATACTGCATGGAGGTGGTGGACCCGATCGTGTTTCTGACTTCAGTTCAGGGTCGTTGCAAAAGTCCAGGGACTTGTTTGTGTTTCTCTATTTATTTTGGGTCCTCTTGTAAAACATGTTGTACTCTTCCTCTATGGATAAATTTTTAGGGATTCCCCTGCTATTAAAGAAAAATACAATTTCCCCATTTACCTTGTAGGTCAAAGCTCATGTTTAGCCTACTTTCTCTGTGCTTATTAATGGTCAACCCTCTCAAAAATTTAAAAACTACAGAGGTATTAGACAGGGCTGCCCAATGTCTCCTTATTTGTTTGTTCTCACTATCCATTATGCTGAATGAGGCTTTGCAGGCCAATCATTTGTTTGGTATTTCTCTTGGACCAAATTGCCCTTCTGTGCATTCCCTACTGTTTGTAGACGATCTTCTTGTTTGTGGGCAGGCTACTTATCAGGAGGCTCATGTTATGGCTAACTTGATTAAATTCTGTAATATCTCTGGCCAAACTCCTAACTGAAGTAAATCAGCTATTTTTTCAGTTCTCATGTTCCTCAGCAGGTAAGAGATGACATTAAAAGCATTTTTCCGGTAGCTAATCTGGATGATAGCTTCACTCATTTAGGTCATCCTCTCATTCTTCCTGCTAACAATAGAGCAGCTGCTTACAACTTTGTCTTAGATAAATTTCTTAACAAGCTGCCTTCCTATAAAGCTGATATGCTTTCTCATGCTGCTAGATTGGAATTAATCCGTTCTGTTTTTTTGGCCAGTCTAGTTTATTACATGTCCAATATTTTATTCTCAAAAAAGTTCATTGCTAAACTTACTGCAGTAATTAGAAACTTCTGGTGGACAGGTATTAGAGAAACAGATTCCAGGAAAAGTCTTTGCCTTCGTGCTTGGAAGGACATTTCAAATTCAAAACGGAAGGAGGATTGGGTATCAGAAACTTAAAGGCAATTAATGAAAGTCTAATTCTAGCTGCGGCTTGGAGGTTAGCAATTAATCCTACTTCACATTTATATTCTGTACTCCGAGCCAAATATTTCCCTAATACAACTATTTGGAAAGCTACTCCAGCTCCTCCTAAGTCTGCTTTTTGGGCTGCTATTCTTAAAATGTTTCCCAATATTAAAAATCATGCGTTCTACCAATTGACTTTCTTTATGGAGCATGCCTTGGTGTACCAATTGGAATACTATTCATGATTACCTTATTCCTCAACATTCTGCTTTTGTTTATCCCTCTTTAGTTAAAGATCTTTGGATGACAGAAGCTAGGTCTTGGAATCATCAGCTCATCCGCCAACTTTTTAGGGAACCTCTTGCTTCTCAAATCATTAATACCAATATTATTCAGGATGATAATGAAGATCTTCTTTGTTGGCCTTTAGCTCCCAATGGTACCTGTTCTCCTAAACATGCTTATAAAATTTGTTTACAGGACATTCATGCTCATCCTAGAACAGCTCCTACTCAAGTCGCCACTGATTTAAAAAACTTTCTTAAAGTGTTGTGGAAAAACAATTCCATGCTCCCTAAAATCAAAACTTTCACTTGGCGTCTTCTTAGTAAAGCTCTGCCTACTGGTATAAGAGCAGGTAAATTTTCCAGTCATATTTCTCAAATTTGTTCTAGATGTGCGCATCACGAAGACGATTTCCATCTTTTTTTTTTCCTTTGTCACTTTGCTAGAGCTGCCTGGTTTGCGCACGCTTGGTTTATTAGATCCGACACTCTGGTTCATAATCATGATTCTCTCCTTTCAGCCATTACTTCTTTTTTGAATTCTGGTCATCCTTTTGCTTCCATGCAAAATATTGTCAATTTCTTATGGTGCATTTGGAAAGCAAGGAATGAGCTCCTTTTTGAGCGCAGGGAAGTACACCCGAACAGGATTCACATCATGGCTGCAAATACAGACTACGCGTTGCAGGCTCAGGCACTGGTGTCGGGACAAGTGTACAACAGTTTTTCAGACAGTTTGAATAATGAACAACATATACCTCTGCAGGGTACAACTATCAAGTCTGATCTCATCATTAAAGGGACTAAAATTTATTCTGATGCGGCCTTTCGATCTTCAAAAATTTCAGGTATTATGAGGGGACAGGTTGGTACAGGCATTGGAATTTACTTTTCTATTCCCATTGATCATGGTGAGATTAATATTCAAATTCAGGCATCTGCCCCTGTAACCACAGATCCTACTCATGCAAAAGCCAAGGCTCTTTCTTGCGCTGCTCTTATTGCAAACAAATTGAATGTGCAACAACCTACGTTTTTCACTGATTGTCTTCCTCTCGCTTCTGCTGCTGCTTCTAAGACCATTTCCCACCCTGCTACTCCTTGGAATATCAGAAATGAATTAGCCGCTTTTAATAGCATTTATTCTATTCTAAATGCTCAGGTGTTCCACATTTCCAGGAATCTAAATAGAGTGGCTCACAATCTTGCACAACAGGTGTACCAGGCTTCAAATCAGCCACTGATGATTTGCTCTACAAGATCACATGACACAAACCTCTGTCCTGTTGCGGCTGCTCTAGCTCAATTCTCTGGCACAGGGTTCCAACTACACAAGGTGTATTGCTACTAAAAACAGCACTCAAAGCAAGGGTCCTCCTACCTGCAAGAATAGCTGGACTCTGGTGTTACCACAAGCATATGACAACACATCTCTACCGGCGCTGGTGGTCTTTTCTTTAAGCTGCAGTTCATCTGGTTGATTAGTTTTCAACCTATCTTTGCTTCTCCATTGCAGCCTCTTTTTCGGGCTCTGTCTCTTATTCTTCAGTCTGTTGCCCCTGTAACTTGTAATGACCCCATAAGCTGTCAATGGAAATTTGGCACCTTTCAGGTGCCTTGCTTTGTTCAAAAAAAAGTTTAATACTGATAGGAAAAAAAAGAGTTCCTTATAGAAGAGTATCCTGCTACCGTGGAGAAGAAATTCACGGTGATGAATGGTAAGCTAAGGTTGGCACTCGACTTCTCGTACCTGAATCTTTGCCTGCAGCGTATAACTTTTCAGTTCTCACTCTAAGCAAGTCTTAATCTGTACTGTGTTGAGCATACCGGAACATGATTTTCTTTTCGGGGAAGGAATATATAAGCTATTGCCATAATAATAATATCGAGCAGCTTCGGACTTTTCTAGCCGTGTGCCTTGTATGCACTACTCTTTTCCTATAATAATAGTCACTGATGATATAAGATCAAAACTGAAGGGACTGCATTTTTTTTGTAGCTATTTAGAGCACCATCTCTGGTGAGATACCTACATGAAGGAAATATTACCTGCATTGTATAGGATCAGATAATTCTCACTTGATGAAAGAAAATGATCTGACCACTGAGAAAAGTAGCACCTATTTTTTCCAACATGGGAAAAAAAATTCTTTGCAGTGGGCAACCACCTTATGGAAAAATTAAGTGCTTACCGTTCATTGCAGCGAGAAGAGAACAAATGGAAAAGTGAAAAGATGCACATAAGCACACAGCCACACACAAGCGTAAGCAAAGATCATCAGGCAGGCAAGCTTGCTTTAACGTGCTTGCTTGGAAACCATATGGCAAACAAACCACAAGGTAAGTACTACTTAATCGAAGCTAGTCAATATATCTTCATCATCCCAGTTAGCTAATTGTGTGCAGAGATAAATTAATAGAGGGAAGTTGGCAACTTAAACGATTAACTCCTACAAGTTGACTTCCAAGTAGACAGGTACACACTATGTAGATGGTCGATCTCTGCATGAAGTTATCAAAATGGAAGAATCATCAGCAACAAGCCCACTCCTGCATCTCAGCAACCAGAATATACCTCTAGATACCTGTGGAGCAATCAATGTCATTAGTCAAACAATTTTGTACGTGGAATGATGGAAAAGACATTGAAGCTATGCAGACTGACAACTTCTTGTGATTCAAACAGTAAAAATTAGCGTCATTCACCATACGGAAATTCTGCCAAAAACACTAAAGCTGAATCATCTCGGCATGGTTACGGAAAAAAAGAATAGAAACATGGGTTATCAGTAGGTAATTTGTGGTCTAGTGGCACGCTTTCAAGTACTACTGCTAGCACATTCTCGAGTATTTCGCCACAGGGCAAATGCTGAACCAACTAACTTACCAAATTTTTGACACATTCTGAATAACAATTGATATATTAGGGGTACATGGAGTAGAAAAGTAGAAGCATCTGGTTTCTAGCTCTTGGGGATAATTTTTACAGTTTTGCTAAAACACATCTAGATGTACCATAAATATTACACATCTAATAGGCTGTTTGGCAATCCACCAGCTCCCTGGAATTTAAGAATCTGGGGAGTACCTGTTCACTCGCTCCGCAGTTTTCAACTAGCACTCCGCCAGCTTCAGGAGCGGCAGCGTGGAACAGAGGGATTCTGAACAGTCCCTAAGTCTTATTTTATGGACAGTGTTACGCGTCCATCAAATGCCGTACGAAATAACCGTCCGATCTACCGCCCCGGCCAGTTGAGGACCTTTGCAACAACTGCCTTGTTGTGCTTAGGGGGTTTGCAACAAGGATCTTGTTGCAAAGGTCCGCCGAGACAGCACGCCGCGCCCTTAGGCTAGAGCGTAACCGCCGCGCCGCCATGGCCCGAGCGTCTCCGCCATGGAGCGCCGCTGCTCGCCGGAGTTGCTGCTCCTCCACCTCAGCCTCGCGAGCACCTGCCAGCTCGACCCCAGCATGACGACGACCTTTCACGCCGGCCGCTCCTTCGGCGTTTTCTGCAAATGGAGCTATGCTTCTGAAACATGCCTCATGTTGCGATGTCTAACCATTCACTCTCTAACGTCGGGCGCTCCTCCGGCGCTTTCTGCAACTCAGACTATGTTTCTAAAACAAGACCCCTGCTGCGAAAAAAAACCCCTTCACCACTGAACCATTTCTTTTGAAACAAGACGCCTATTGCAGAAACCTTTTGAAACAGGATCCCTGTTGCAGGAAAAAATCTTCACCACCGAATTGGTCTTTGCTTTCTGAAACTAGTCCCGTGTTGCAGAAATATACTGAAACAAGAGCTCTATTACAGGAAAAAAACTGGCTGCGGGACTGACTTGTGGTCAGCATGAGCGTTCGATCAGGATTGATCCGATGGCTACGGAAGTGGCGGATGCTGCGCTTGCATCCGCTGACTGAAGGGTAGTGTTTTCTGACCTCACATGAAGATTCATGTGGGTATTTACTTTTTTTTTCTTTTACTTTTTATGCTTGATTGAGTTACTTAGATGTGCCCTAGACAGACCCTGTAATTTTTAGACATGTACACGCATCTAATAAAAGAATTATTCTTATTTCTCTATTTTTATCTCCTCATTCATCTCCACTATACCCCTTGTCTTCCAATTCCTTTTTCTATTGAACCAAGGAGGCCTCTAGAATAATTGCAAATCAAAATATGCTAACTGTTCTGTAATAGCACCTGGAGGAAGCTGGTCACTAACTAATTGAATTAATCAAATTCATGTCATAGAAGCCTCAAGCAAGGGATTGTACACCATCTTAATGCTCCCTTTGGTCCAAAATATATGTCATTTTTAACACTGGACAGCATCGAATACAATAGCTTGACCACTACTTCTAATGATAATATATTAGTAAAAATAAAGACTGTAGTTCATGGTGAAAGGAGTTTTTATGATAAATTTAATGTTATCACTTTACTCAAGTGTTCAGTATAATGCATTAGTTGCTCATGGTGCCAAATTGAAGAAATTATTAGATTGAACAAAAAGCATAGGTACGTACAGCCAGCTAAATTTCATTGTACAACTTCCTAGTACGAAGTTACCAGCACTGCATAGCCATTCCACCGGGAATATTGCCCTCTGCTCACACTACACAGCTGACCGAAAATAGCTCCATCGAACAGCCAACCAAGCTGCAAATCGGGGGAGCTCCCTGGTGCAAGTTGCCCAGGATCCTTATAGGTTAGAATACCGAATGAAATTCAGCCCACTGGAAGAAAGAGCCCACGAACACAACTATGTCTCCCGACGGAAATCAACCATGCAGCGGAATTTTGTACTCCACTACCGAGGGAATTGGTGGTGTTTCCAGTTTAAAATCAGAAGATTTCATCACTATGCTACAGTAGTTTATACAATCACTGATTAACTAAACTTCTTCGGGTTTTTTTTTGCGAGGATAAAGGGAGTTTTATTCTTTGGGTAATAGGATTACAAGTTTACAACCACCTTTTGCGTGGTACATACAGTAGTACACTCCAAGGGTGACTTACACCTGCATTGCATAGGATCAGGTAAATCTAATTTGATGTATCTCAAATTTCATCTGATCATTGCTGGAAGCGACACTTTTTTTTCAATATGGAAAAAAATGTTCTTTTACTATTGGAAAAAAATGCTTTATTTTGCAGCGGCCGACCACTTTATGTAAGAACGGACGGAAAAGTGAGCAAGACACACATAAAAATGTAAGCAAATATCATCAAGCAGGCAAGCTTGCTTCAAAATAGAATTTTTTTTAAGAAAAGGTGCTTCAAAATAGTATGGCAAATGAAAAGGTAAATGCTACTAAATCGAACCAAGTCAATACATCTAGCATCCCGGTTGGCTCATTGTGTCACCCTCGGTTTGTGGGCTTAGCTATTGACATGGGCAAGCCGAGGCACGACGTGTCTCAGTTTCCTGGATTCATAGTTCTTGATCACGCAAATTGTCATCTCACGCTTTGACTTAGTTTTGTGGCGACAACGGGATTGGTGGTTTCAAGCATCTTTTAATTAATGTTCCTTATATCTGTTCTCAACTCCCTTTTTTGTACTATATCCTTTGATGAAGCAACGGTTCAATGTTCCGCCTTGCAATGGGTGTCTTCTCAGTTGTGTGCTCAACGGTCTTGCATTTTCCATCAATTGTGGCGGAAGGCTCATGCATCTTTTCAAAACTTTGAGGTTATTTTATCTTGTGCAAGCATGGCCTTCTACGGTTTTTCACTAGAGGCTTGCAAGAACGTCAAGGTCTGAATGGTGTAGCAATAAATGGCTGCTTGACATAATAAAATGTTGAGGTAAATACATCGGAGATGGGGGTTTGACTCACCTCCAATATGCAGACGATACCATCATGATGGTGGAAGGTTCGGACGAGGACACCTTAAATTCCTCCTTCTCTGCTTTTAGGAGATGTCGAGGCTCACAATTAACTTCGCTAAAAGCGAGGTGATAGTTCTTGGGTACTCTAAGGAGGACGCTCAGCGAATTGCCAATCGCTTGAACTGTCGCTTGGTATCTTTCCCAACAACTTACCTCGGCATGCCAATTAGTGATACCCGTCTGCAGGAGAAAGATCTCCGCCCAATAATCTCCAAGCTCCAACCTCGGATGGAGCCTTGCCAGGGAAGGTGGATCTCCAAAGCCGCGCGAGTGGTTCTGATGAACTCCTCCCTTATTAGCCTCTTGATGTATATTATGGGATTCTATAGCCTTCATGAATCCCTTCATCATGAGATTACCAAATACCTATCCAGATTCTTCTGGGCTGGGGAGGGCGATAGACAGAAGTACCACATGGTTAAATGGTCTGGGATATGCAAACCCAAGGATCAGGGCGGATTTGGGGTAATTTCATCTAAAAGGGTGAATATTGCCCTCCTATCCAAGTGGCTTTGGCGTATTGAGACCGGTGAAGGTGGGCTATGGCTGGATATTATCCACGCAAAATACCCCCGTGGACAGCCCCTAGCCTTCGCCATTGGAACTGGAGGTTCCTAGTTTTGGCAATCGATTATCCAACTAATGCCGACTATGCGTATTGGGACCTCGATTAATGTGGGCACTAGTTTCGGTACCTTATTCTGGATAGATAGATGGACCGGAACCAGACCCTTTGCAGAGTGATTTTACGCTTTATTCTCTATCTACACCCGCCCACAGCTTACTGTGCGCGTGGCATTAGATAACCTAAGTTCTATTGCCTTCCGGCATACCTTTGGGGCGGTGGAGCAGGCACAATGGGAGGAGCTACTTGAGTGCATTGCCTTACACACCCCCTCCCTTGAGCCTGACTCACGCCTTGAGCCCAATGGTAGGTTCTCCACAAAGTCCTTGTATCAGACTATTGTGCCCACTGCTGGGCCTATTGAGCTCTCGGTGATATGGAAGATTAAGCTACCTATGAAGATCCACATTTTTCTTTGGCAATGGGTATGCGACCGTATGCCTTCGGGCACGGAGGTGCGTAAGCATAATGGTCCTCGGGACGGACTTTGCCCCATATGCACTGTCCCGGAGGACTCCCACCACATTTTCTTCCGGTGTCTGGCGGCTCGATTCCTTTGAAGTTGCTTCCGGGAAGTTGTTGGTGGGGATTGGTGCCACGAAAACCTTCCGGACATGTTTGGGGAGATCCTTAGGCTTCCCAGCCCTAGACGTGTCTTCCACTGGGTGGCTATGGGTACCCTCGCATGGACCCTTTGGTGCACCCGCAATAAATTAGTCATTGAAACGCGTGATTCTTTGTCGTGTGACTGATGCAATCAACAAAATGTGTGGCTTCTTACAGCTATGGAGACCGCTTAGCAAGCGACGCGACCGGGACATCATCAATGCCATCATCACGGGCCTTCGCTCCACTGCCTCGGCGTTAGCGCCGCCACCCCCGCCACCTCCTCCGGAGCCGGATTAGCACCTGTTTTCTTATTACGTTTGGGGCTTGTTATGTTGTGCCCCTAGATGCTATTTGAGATTTCTCCTCCTTCCTCTCTCCTTGAACTTGAACCTGAACTTGACTTGCTGCTGGATGCTTGATGATGTTGCTTTATAATATAAAGCGGGGAAAATCTTTTTACGTAAAGAAGAGTCCCGAGGCGCAGAGGATCCAGCCGACGAGCCAGAGCAGATGTGCTAGTCCTGGGTAGCCGGAGTCGAGGGAGATGACACTGGCAAACAAACAGCGGCTGGCGATGGCCACTGCGGCGGCGAGGTAGCCGAGGGCAAGGCGCATCCGGTGGCGGCGGTACAGGAGCAGCAGCGACAGCGCCGCTGCGGCCATCTGGAGCGCGGCGCAGCAGACCGTCAGCCTGAACCAGACGACGGTGCCGTCCCCGCACCGCAACATCTGCATGATCGATCGATCGGTCGGCCATGATGTAGGAGAAGGGGACGACGGCAAGACAAGGGAAGTACTCAGTTACGGTGACGACCGCAAGGCGAGGGAGGTAGCACGCGGTGAGGAGCGCCAAAGCGCTGATCCGTCGGATGGCATCCACACGGAAGTACTCCATCCGTTCGGAATTACTTGTCTTGGAAATAGATGTATCTAAAATTAAAATACATCTAGATATATCCATTTCCGCGACAAGTAATTTCGAACGGAGGGAGTAGCAGGCAGTGACGAGCCCCAAGGCAAGGCTAGGGAACAGACGAGCGTCCATCGACGCCGACCCGTTCCGTGGGTGGATCCAATCCAAGGCAGCTACCTTAACAACAAGGAGTCAAGGACGTACGCAGCGCACGGTTTAAATTTGAGTTAATTACATCGATGGTGCTATAATTTGACGTAAACGGTTACTTTAGTATTAGAACCATGATGAAATATTGGTCAATAACTAATGGTGGATTGATCTGAGTGAATTGGTCAAACAAGCAACTTCAATACTTAGTATTAATTCTTTGGCTGAAGAATTGTGTGTTGTTTAAACAAGATGCATTGCTCGTGGCTTGAGAGAGCAATATCTCCACGAAATCCTTGACGGCATGGACAATGGAGATCAGGCAAGGATCAGAAATGGAGCTGAAAGGCTTCATGATTTGGCTGGTAGAATTGGAGGGAAACAACAATCTCCTGATCGCGTCAGAGTGCTGCCAGGGAGGAAGCTGATTCTGGTGGCGAATCAATGTCATGATCAACACATACATAAATTGATCAACTGAATAGTGTCAGCAACGGTATTGTCAGGAATAGAGGAAATCGAAGGACTTGAACTACTCCGTATAAACTAGAGCGAGTGCCTAGTAGGCAGTGGTCCCCATGAAGTAAACTTGCCATACCTGCGTGGAAATGCTCTATGTTCCCTTTTGAGTGGTCGTTCAATATATCAACAAAGTTCAAAAAAAAAACTAGGCGTTAATTGTGTGTTTTGCCACCGCCTTGCACTTTTCTGACCAAACTGCACATTAAGCACTAGCCATTTTGCTATCACCTAAAGCCTGGGCACACCTTTTTTAACTATGTATATCAGTACTGAACTGAAACATGCATGCATGGCATTCCTGTCATTGCTGGTCGAAACGCTGGCTATGCAGTAATAAATAGCACCAGGAAGGCATGTGTAATCCAACATTTATTAGCCAAAATCAGATAAAAATTCAACAAAAAAACCGCACACAAAATATAAATAAGCAGAAATAAGACGTCAAATCTCCTGGCATAAATCATAAGACAACATGGAAACATAATGAAACAGAAACAGAGAACATGACCACACACACACACACACACATGATATAAGCAAAAGACCATCATACAAGCAAGCTAGCTTGGAAAGCATAAATCAAATATATCATAAATGTCAATTAACCAAAAAGCAAGTATGTTTTTTTTCGAAAAGGGGGGTCTCCCCGGCCTCTGCATCAAAAAGATGCATACGGCCATCTTATTAATAAAGGTGTCCACAAGGTTCCAAAGTCTCGAGCCAAACAGCAAGCAAAAGATAAATGCAGCTCACCCAGAGCAACCGACGGCTAGATACACAAGCTAGCCCAAAAAAGATGCCACAACCGGCTGACTTAAAATAGATAGGGAAACTAATTGCCTATCCTATTACATGACCGCCATCCAAACCGGTTGAAGATATCCCGAGCTACCATCTCCCAGCGGATGGATCCAGTAACCAAATGCTCCCTGGCCTCCATCGGAGTGAGTAGCGACCATGAACGGATCAGTACCGTAGCTCGGAAAATGACCTGCAAAAAATGGATCCGTGATGCTCTGTTAAAAACCAAATCATTTCGGCAATTCCAGATAGTCCATAACAAAGCGGAAGCTCCAACCCGAATATGGCTTGCTATTTCAGGCTTAACCCCATTAAGCCATGTCCCAAATAAAGCATTGACCGAAGTCGGTGGAGTAATATTAAAAGTAATATGGACCGTCCGCCAAAGGACTTTGGCCAACGGGCAATCAAAGAATAAATGTTTAATCGTCTCATCCCGATCACAGAAACTACACCTAGTAGGTCATGTCCAATTGCGTTTAATCAAATTATCCTTTGTTAAAATAACTTGTTTATGGACAAACCACATAAACACTTTAATTTTTAAAGGAACTTTGACAGCCCAAACAGACTTGGAAGTTGGAATAGCATACGAATTAATAACATCAATATACATTGATTTAACTGTAAATACTCCAGAGCTAGTCAACTTCCAGCGCAATATATCGGGATGGTGAGAAAGTTGAACCTCCATCAGTCTCCTAACTAGATGGAGCCATTGTTCCCATCGATTGCCCGCTAGCGACCGTCGAAACTGAACATTAAGGGGGGCAGATTGGAATACCGTTGCCACGAACACGTCCCGTCGTTGAGCAATCCGATATAAAGACGGATATTGAATGGCTAAAGGTGATTCACCAAGCCAAGTATCCTCCCAGAAATGTGTACTTGTACCGTTTCCAATAACAAATCTCGTCCTATTAAACAAAGATTGTTTAACTTTCATTAGTCCTTTCCAGAAAGGCGAATCAGTCGGCCTGACTGCGACCTGGGATAATGTCTTAGTCTGAAGGTACTTGTTGCGGAGGATCTGCGCCCACATGGCCTCAGTCCCGGAAGACAGCTTCCACAACCACTTACTAAGAAGGCATCTGTTCTTAACTTCAAGATTTTCAATGCCGAGACCCCCTTGGTCCTTCGGTCTACAGATGATGTCCCATCTAGCAAGCCGGTATTTTCTTTTAAGTTCATCACCCTGCCAAAAGAAACGCGACCGATAGAAGTCCAGTCGTTTCCTAACACCAACTGGGACCTCAAAGAAAGATAAGAGAAACATAGGCATACTCGTGAGCACCAAATTAATCAATATCAAATGGCCTCCGTATGACATGAGCTTACCCTTCCAACAGCTCAGTTTTTTCTCAAATCGATCCTCGATGCATTTCCATTCGCTGTTTGTTAGCCGACGGTGGTGTATCGGAATACCTAGGTAAGAGAAGGGTAAACTCCCCAACTCGCACCCAAACAATTGCCTATAAGATTCCTGGTCGTCTTTGGCTCTACCAAAGCAGAACAACTCGCTCTTATGAAAGTTAATCTTTAACCCGGTCAATTGTTCAAACAGGCATAACACTAGCTTCATATTTCTTGCTTTGGCCAAATCATGCTCCATAAAGATGATCGTATCATCGGCGTACTGAAGAATGGAAACACCTCCCTCAACAAGATGAGGTACCAACCCACCGACTTGGCCATTCTCCTTCGCCCTTCCTATCAAAATTGCTAACATATCCACCACAATGTTAAACAGGATAGGAGACATCGGATCTCCTTGTCTTAGGCCTTTATGCGTCTGGAAATAATGACCTATGTCATCGTTCACTTTAATTCCCACACTCCCTTTTTGCGTAAATGAGTCAACCTGTCGGCGCCAGGCATCATCGAAACCTTTCATACGCAGTGCCTGTTGGAGGAATGACCACTTGACCTTATCGTACGCTTTTTCGAAATCCACCTTAAAAATTACTCCATCTAATTTCTTGGAATGGATTTCATGAAGCGTTTCATGAAGGACAACAACCCCTTCAAGGATGTTCCTGTCCGGCATGAAAGCAGTTTGGGATTGCTGCACCACAGATTGCGCAATCTGTGTGAGCCTATTAGTCCCGACCTTGGTGAAGATTTTGAAACTAACATTGAGGAGACAGATCGGTCGGAACTGCTCAATCCTCACAGCATCCGTTTTCTTCGGGAGCAATGTGATAGTTCCAAAATTCAAGTGAAATAGTTGAAGCTGCCCGGCGAATAAATCATGAAACATCGGTAATAAATCCCCCTTAATAATGTGCCAGCATCTTTTATAGAACTCGGCCGGGAACCCATCCGGACCGGGAGCCTTATTGTTCTTCATTTGTGCAATAGCATCGAACACCTCCTGTTCCGAAAACGGGGCAACCAGGATATCATTATCAGCAGTAGACAATTGAGGCACGTCCTCGTTCCTGGACTCATCTAGGGACACACAATTATCCTCCGGCGGTCCAAATAACTATCTATAGTATTCGGTAATATAAGTTTTGAGATTGTCCTGACCTACAATAGTACCCTCATCCTGCTCGAGCTGAAAGATACGCTTCTTTCTGTGCTTACCATTAGCAATGAGGTGGAAGAATTGAGTATTCGCGTCCCCGTGGACTACTTTGCTGACCTTGGCACGCAAAGCCCACTTCAATTCTTCTTCGCGGAGAAGTTCTTTCAGTCTCTTCTCCGCAGGCAACAACATCGCGGACTCGGCTTTTACATCCAAGGCCTGTATAAGAGATAGGAGCCTATCCTTCTCAATCTTATACACCCCACTAAGTTGCTTAGCCCATCCCCGTAAGAAACTTCTCAAATGCCTAATCTTATTCTGCCAGCGCTCGACCGCCGTCCTTCCTCCGACACCCTTGGCCCACTCCCGGGCTATGATGTCTAAGAACCCCTCTCGTTCGAACCAAGCCATTTCAAAAGAGAAGGTGTTTTTGTTACCCATATGATTCGGCTCCCCTGAGTCGACGAACAATGGTGTGTGATCGGATATGCCCCGCGTGAGAGCTTGCACTGTAACAAGAGGGAACTTCTGTTCCCATTCCACGCTGGCGAGAACCCGATCAAGCTTTTCATACGTCGGGTTTGGAAGAGCATTAGCCCAGGTAAATTTTCTACCAGAAAGCTCTATCTCCCTTAGATCTAAGCTTTCAATAATGGTATTGAACATAAATGACCATCTGCCGTCAAAGTTATCATTATTTTTCTCCTCTCTCCTCCTAATGATATTGAAATCACCTCCGACCAAAATCGGGAGCTGTTCGGACCCACATATCCGAACAAGATCCGCTAGAAACTCTGGTTTAAGCTTGGGTTGTGTAGCACCATATACTGCTACCAAAGCCCAGTTGAACCCATCAACTTTAGACCTAACTCGAAACTTAACCGCGAAGTCACCCATTACTACACTCCGGACTTCAAGAGATTCACATCTCACACCCAGTAAGATACCTCCCGACCTACCTCGTGGCGGGAGACAATGCCAGTCGAAATCAATACCTCCCACAAGAGAAGAGAGAAACTGCGGCGCAAAATTGTCTCTACCAGTTTCCGATAAAGCAATGAAGTCTAATCGATGTTCCAGCGAGGCATCAGCAAGAAACCTTCTTTTAGCCAAGTCCTTCAGACCTCTGCTATTCCAAAAGATTCCTTTCATAGCTCGTCATGGAATTTTTTAGCAGTCCGAAACCTAGCACTCCTACGAACTGCAGAGTCGGGATAAATCTTTCGTGTCCACTTACGCTTAGGCAAAAAGCAAGTATGTATCTTCATCAGGACAGTTGTCTAATTGTATCCAGAAATAAGATAACAGAGGGTAGCAATGGACGATAAACCCTATCGTTCCACTTCCGAGTTGACCTTTGGATGCAATGTACAGGGTTGATCTCTGTCTGAAGCATACAAAATGGAAGAAAACCATATCAAAGAAGCCAATTCCTGCATCTCAGCAACCAGAATACAATCTAGGTACCTGTGGAGCAAGCAATGTCATTAGTCAAACCATTTTGAACTATTCATCCATGGAGAAGGCGTTAAAGTTATGCAACCTCAGTTATTTTTAATGATTCACACAGTAAACATTAGCTTTGGCATAAGGAAATTGTACCAAAATTGCCAAAGTTGAATCATCTGAGCATTGTTGAAAATAAAAACAGTAATAGAAACAGAGAATGTCAGTAGCTAATTTGTGGTGTAGTGGGCTAGTGGCACACCTCCAACTTCTACTGTTAGCACATTCTCCGTTATTTTTGCCATCTTTTCATGGTAGAGGCTAAGAATGGTTCAAATAACTCCCATAGAGGCAAATGCTGAAACACTTACCTTACCATATCATTTGGAATATATTTATTATCATGGACTCATGGAGTAGAAAAGCAGAAACATTAGGTTTCTAGCTCATATGCATATTTTTTTACAAATGCACGAGCTAGGTAACTACTAAATAATTGAAATTTATCAAGTTCATCCAGCAGAATCGTCAAAATGGGATCTTATTAATTAATACTTCCTTTGTTACAAAAGCGAGATGTTGCTTTTTACACTGCATGACATAAAAAGAACACTATGAGCACTCCTTGTTATGTTGATAAAAAGAAGATCTGTAACTCGTGATGAAAGCAGCTTACTGAGAAATCTAGTCTTATAACTTTGCCCATGTGTTCAGTATAAAGTCTCCTATGATGGTCAAATTGAAGAAATTATACTGCACGGTGCACACGACACATAGCTTGAGTCTACAGCTATATTTCATTCAGCTTCCAAATTTCTGCTATTATATATCGATCTTAAGAAAAGAAAAAACTGCAATGCAGCTTTGCAGAAGCAGAACTTGTGACATAACTAAACTAAACAAGACACTGGAAGGAAATTTTTCCCCAGACCATAAGAATTACTTAAACACCAATCAAGCATGGGAGAGAACACTACAAAACGCAATTGCTACTCCCTCCCTTCCAAATTACTCGTCGCAGAAATGGATGTATTTAGAACTAAAATACATCTAAATACATCCATACCTGCGACAAGTAATTCGGAATGGAAGGAGTACATGGTAAGGTCAACAATCAGCAAAAGAATAATTGAGAGTGCAACACTACTTAAAAATGTTGGCTTAACATGAAAGGATGTGAAAGGCCCTAACCAAATTATTCGGAATATTCTCTATTATCATGGACATATGATGGGCTCATGGAGTCACTGGTAGAAAAAGGGCCTGTAGTCCCGGTTCGTAAGTGCCCTTTGTCCCGGTTCTGGAACCGGGACTAAAGGGTCGGTACTAATGCCCTGTCCCTTTAGTCCCGGTTCAATCCAGAACCGGGACAGATGGGCCTCCACGTAGCCTGTGCGCGGAGCCCAGGCAGGAGACCCTTTGGTCCCGGTTGGTGACACCAACCGGGACCAATAGGCATCCACGCGTCAGCATTTCTGTGGCTGGGGTTTTTGTTTTTTTAAGGGCGGCGGGGGGGGGGGGGGTTGGGGGTCTTGGGGGGTTAATTTAGGTGTTTCATATATTGTGTTAGCTAGCTATAATTAATAGAGAGAAGTGTCCTCTCTTATGTCCGTGATTGGTCGACGCTACGTACTATACATACATATAGAGAGGACTAGACACGCTAGCTAGCTAGTAAGCAAACGAAGGAAACAGAAGATCGTCATGAACATATATGCATACAGAGAGAAGTGATATCGACCACCTCTCCTTCTCCGAGAGATTGGTCGAACAACAAGTTCTCGTATATCTATCCGACATTACCGGCACTAGTAGAAAAAGGGTCAAACGTGAAGCACATTAGTGCCGGTTTGTATTTGAGCCGGCACTAATGTATACATTAGTGCCGGTTCCGACGGCTAGCCGGGCCTCCATCATTAGTACCGGTTCGTGGCTAACCTTTAGTACCGGTTCGTGGCTAACCTTTAGCACCGGTTCGTGCCACGAACCGGTACTAATGAGAGTGGTGCCAGGATGTTGTCAGAATGGGGCCCCTCCAGCCCCTTTAGTACGGTTCTTGGCACGAACCGGTACTAAAGGTCGTCCTATATAAACCCTTCGTCCACCAGCACTCTGTTCTTCCCCCTTTCCCCTCTCCCTCTCCTCTGTTCTTCCCTTCTTCCTCTCGAGTTCATCACAAAATTTGCCCAAAATTTGTCAAGATTTGAAGGCCCTCATCCATTCAAATGATCACAAAGGTTAGCAACTTTGTCCTTTCATCTCTCATTGCTAGATTAGCTCTTGCATTGGTTTATATAGTGATTAATTTGGGAGGATATATATATGTGCTAGTATTTGATTTATATGCAATTTGAGGTCAAAAATAACACTTAGTTTGCATATGTAGGTGTGGTTTACTTAGTGCCTTCTAAATCTCCATCGTAGCCACCGTCGATCGCCCGCACCGTCCCGTTGCCGGCACCACCTTCTGGTGAGCCTCTTGTTCATGAAATTTTATATAAAAATTGATGTTTGTGTGATTTGGATATACAGTTAGTCGTATAATACGTTGTTTGTTATACATATAGTGACATGGTTTTGATATCCGTCCCCGTCGACCCTAGTCCTTGTTATGATTCGGATGTGGTATGTATATTCTCTTTTAAAACTAGTTGCATTTTGTGTTTATGACAAATTATGCCCATCAAGTTGACATAGAAATTTTTTCTAGGAGGTATGTGAACCGGAAATTCCAACCGACCCTATTGCCGAGAGGTTAAATTTAGTTGAAAGAGAAAACGAGTACTTGAAAGAAAAATTGAAAAGAATTGAGGGGGAGAAGATGGAATTGGAGTTGCATGTTGCCGATGTCGTCGATGATCACAAGATCAAGATGGAGAAAATGCGCTTGAAGATTAGAAAGATTAGAAAATATGCCATCGATAGTGAGGCTTGGTATCATTATGCTGTTGGATCCATTGTTACCTTAGTTGCGATCTTGATCATATTTGTTGTTGCATTTAAATGCTTTAGCTAGAGAGTTATTTGTTTGTTGGATTTAAGTGTTGTATGAACTTTATGTATGAACTTGTATTAATTGTATGAACTTGTATTAATTTGGTCTATTCGGTGTTGTGTAATGAAGATGAGCCGGCAATGGATGTACGATGACCGATGCTCTCCCGAGTTCATTAATGGCGTGCATACTTTTCTGCTTGCGGCTGAGGCAAACAAGCGGGCGGATGGTTTTATGCCTTGTCCATGTGCTCGCTGTAAGAATGGTCACAATTACTCTACGTCAAGAACCATTCACGTCCACCTGTTTAAGTCCGGTTTCATGCCCCATTATAATGTTTGGACCAAGCACGGAGAAAGAGGGGTTATGATGGAAGACAATGAAGAAGAAGAGGACGACGACAGCTATCCTGGCCATGGGTTCCCTGAATACGATGATACAACAATGGGGGAAGAAGCTGAGCCGGTAATGCGGGAAGAAGCTGAGCCGGCAATGCGGGAAGAAGCTGAAGAAGAGGCATCAGATGAGCCCGTTGATGATCTAGGTCGGGCCATTGCCGATGCAAAGAGAAACTGCGCAAGTGATTTGGACAAGAAGAAGTTGCAGCGCATGTTAGAGGATCACAAAAAATTGTTGTACCCGAATTGCGTAGGTGACAAGAAAAAGCTGGGCACCACACTGGATTTGCTGCAATGGAAGGCAGAGAATGCTGTATCTGACAAGGGATTTAGAAAGTTGCTGGTAATGATAAAGGATATGCTTCCAAAGGACAACGAATTGCCCGAGAGTACATACGAAGCAAAGAAGGCTGTCTGCCCTCTAGGGTTAGAGGTGCAGAAGATACATGCATGCCCTAATGATTGCATCCTCTACCGCGGTGAGTACGAGGATTTGAACGCTTGCCCGGTATGTGGTGCATTGCGCTATAAGATCTGCCGCGATGACCCTGGTGATGTCGAGGGCCGGCGCCCCAGGAAGAAGATTCCTGCCAAGGTGATGTGGTATGCTCCTATAATACCATGGTTGAAACGTTTGTTCCAAAACAAAGAGCATGCCAAGGTGATGCGATGGCACAGAGAAGACCGTAAGAAAGACGGAAAGTTGAGAGTACCCGCTGACGGGTCGCAGTGGAGAAAAATCGAAAGAAAGTACGGGAAGGAGTTTGCAGATGACGCAAGGAGCGTATGGTTTGGTCTAAGCGCAGATGGCATTAATCCTTTTGGGGAGCAGAGCAGCAACCATAGCACCTGGCCTGTGACTCTATGTTTATATAACCTTCCACCTTGGTTGTGCATGAAGCGGAAGTTCATTATGATGCCAGTGCTCATCCAAGGCCCTAAGCAACCCGGCAACGACATTGATGTGTACCTAAGGCCATTAGTTGAAGAACTCTTACAACTGTGGAATGGAACAGGTGTACGTGCGTGGGATGAGCACATGGGGGAAGAATTTGACCTAAAGGCATTGCTGTTCGTGACGATCAATGATTGGCCTGCTCTCAGTAACCTTTCAGGACAGACAAACAAGGGATACCGCGCATGCACGCACTGTTTGGACGATACCGACAGTATATATTTGGCTAATTGTAAGAAGAATGTGTACCTGGGACATCGTCGATTTCTTCCGAGCAGGCATCCCGTAAGAAAGAAAGGCAAGCATTTCAAAGGTGAGGCGGATCACCGGACGAAGCCTCGCCACTGTACTGGTGCTGATGTACATGATATGGTCAAGGATTTGAAGGTGGTCTTTGGAAAGGGTCCTGGTGGACAACCTATTCCGAATGACGCTAACGGACGCTCACCCATGTGGAAGAAGAAATCTATATTTTGGGGCCTGCCCTATTGGAAAGACCTCGAGGTCCGCTCCACAATCGATGTGATGCACGTGACGAAGAATCTTTGTGTGACCCTGCTTGGCTTCTTGGGCGTGTATGGGAAGACAAAAGATACACCTGAGGCACGGGAGGACCAGCAACGTATGCACGGAAAAGACGGCATACATCAGGGTCATGCAAGCTACGCTCTTACCAAAGAAGAGAAGGAAATCTTCTTTGAATGCCTGCTCAGTATTAAGGTACCGTCTGGCTTCTCGTCGAATATAAAGGGAATAATAAACATGGCAGAGAAAAAGTTCCAGAACCTAAAGTCTCATGACTGCCACGTGATTATGACGCAACTGCTTCCGGTTGCATTGAGGGGGCTTCTACCGGAGAATGTTCGATTAGCCATTGTGAAGCTATGTGCATTTCTCAATGCAATCTCTCAGAAGGTAATCGATCCAGAAGTCATACCAAGGTTACAGAATGATTTGGTGCAATGTCTTGTCAGTTTCGAGTTGGTGTTCCCACCATCCTTCTTCAACATCATGACGCACGTCCTAGTTCACCTATGCGAAGAGATTAACGTTTTGGGTCCTGTATTTCTACACAATATGTTCCCCTTTGAGAGGTTCATGGGAGTCTTAAAGAAATATGTTCATAACCGTGCTAGGCCAGAAGGAAGCATCTCCAAGGGCCGTCAAAATGAGGAGGTCATTGAGTTTTGTATTGACTTTATTCCTAACCTTAAGCCGATTGGTGTTCCTGAATCGCGGCATAAGGGCAGACTGGATGGAAAAGGCACGCTAGGAGGGGAACAAATAATATGTATGGACGGACATTCTCTCACTGAAGCACACTACACAGTTCTACAGAATTCCGCCTTGGTGGCTCCGTATATGGATGAACACAAGAATTTGCTACGCTCCAAACATCCGGAGCGGTCTGATGACTGGATTACACGTGAACAAACCAGGAGTTTCGCCAGCTGGTTGCAAGCACGTACCATGCATGACATCTCTATTGAAGATGACCTGTACTTGCTGTCCAAGTTACCATCTTCGAATATAATGACTTTCAAAGGGTACGAGATAAATGGTAATACATTTTACACGATCGCCCAAGATAAGAAGAGCACCAACCAAAACAGTGGTGTCCGCTTTGATGCAGAAACCAAGACGGGAAAGGAAACATATTATGGTTATATACAGGACATGTGGGAACTTGACTATCGACGTGGTTTGAAGGTCCCTTTGTTTCGGTGCAAATGGGTCAATATGACACGAGGCGGGGTAACGGAAGACCCGCAGTACGGAATGACAACAGTGGACCTCAACAATCTTGCGTATGCAGACGAACCATTCGTCCTAGCCAATGATGTGGCACAGGTTTTCTATGTGAAGGACATGTCTACCAAGCCAAGAAAAAGAAAAGATAAGGAAGCGAATGCATCGTACGATGAGCCAAAGCGGCACATAGTTCTTTCTGGGAAGAGAAACATCGTGGGAGTGGATGACAAGACAGACAAGTCAGAAGATTATGAAAATTTTGATGAAATTGCTCCATTCACAGTGAATATTGACCCGAGCATCCCGTTAAATGATGAAGATTTTCCATGGCTACGACGCAAAGGGACAGACGCGAAGAAAAAGTTTCACACCCAAAGATCTGGGATGTGATCTGGGATGCAAGCAAATTCTTTCATGCATTTACTGTTTTTTTCAACTAAATGACCCTGAAGTTGAAAAGCATTTCAAATGAACTCAGAAAAGGATGAAAGTTGGCATGGCATCATAATTTCACCCACATAGCATGTGCAAAAAAGTAGAGAGGGTTACCGCAAAAACTGAATGCACTTCGTGTACAAAATGGTCAATCTGTTTCGAAGTATCAGGGTTTCGGACGAAAACTCATCCGTTACAAAGTCATTTCATTTTTTAAATAACTTAAGCATTACCAAATTGAATATAATGATAAAACACACTAATATTAAACATAACAAAAAAGAATCACTAGAAAATGTATTTTTAAACTTAAGTTATTCACAAACTAGTGATTCACACAAATTTCAAATAATTCAAAATATAAACTATTCAAATTAAAAAACTACCGGCACTAACTGAAAGTTTCTAAAAACTATCAAAAATATTCACAAAGAAACTCTAAATACAGCAAAAAACAACTAAAAATAAATAAAACAAAATAAATAAAGCAGAAAAGAAAAAACTAAATGGAAAAAAGCCCACCTACTGGGCCACAGCGGCCTGCAGACGACTAGAAACCCAACCTGTTATTGGGCCAGGATGCAGGCCCGCAAGCCCAATAGGCCCCACAGGGCAGCATAGAACATGTAGGCCCAGTAGGCCTGCTTTGGAGAGGAGCTCGAGAGAGCTAACGCACGGGGGTTTATAAACTAGTGCGGTCGCCCCTCGGCTAGCGATGTGGGACTAAACTTGCGCACCGCACCTGCGCCAACGCACCCCCTTTAGTACCGGTTCATGGCACCAACCGGTACTAAAGGGGGGGTCTTTAGTACCGGTTGGAACCACCACCCGGTACTAAAGGCCTGCCCTTCCCGCTGCTTGGCCTGGCCAAAACAGGCCTTTAGTACCGGTTGGTGGCTCCAACCGGTACTAAAGGTGGCTTCTATATATACAGCACTTCGCAAAATTTCATTCTCCCTCTGTTTTCTTCCCGATCGTTCGACGCCGTCGCCGCCCCCGTCCTACGCCACCCCCGTCGTGCGCCGTTGCCGTCGCCGTCGCCGCCCTCGTCCCCATCGCCGCCCCCGTCGCCATCGCCGCCCTCGTCTTCGTCGCCACCCCGGGCCCGTCCTCGCGCCGTCCCCGCGTCGCCGCGCCCCCGTCACGCCCCGGCCCGTCGCCGCCCCGGCCCGTCGCCTCGCCGTCGCCGTCCCCCCGCTGTGAGCTCTCCCCCTCTAATCCCTCTCCCTCGCCCCCGGTGGCCACCATGGGCGCCGCCCCCCGAGCCCATATATACACACACAAGCATGCATGATGAACACACGCACACTGTTTTTAGTGTTAATTAGATCGATGCTTAGTGTTAATTAGATGCAATGCTTAGTGTTAGATGCTTAGTGTTTTTAGTGAGCCCGGATATAATTAGTGTTTAATTAGTATGGAATTTTTTTATATAATGTTGTTTTTCTGTTTTTAATGGATGTATAGAAGTTGTTTTTTCTGTTTTTAGTGTTAGATGCTTAATTAGTATGAAATAGCATATAGAATTTTGACATATGCAATGCTAGCATAATTAGTGTTACATTTAATTTGCATATAGTATTTGTTGTCGACGATGCCCGGCCCGCATCCTTGCCGTCGACCCGTTCGCGACGACGTCCTACTTCAGAGGACCCATGTCCGGGACTGGGCTCCGCCGGGCTGGCACTGGGAGGTGCTACGTTCAGGGGCGCGACGCTTGGTGAGGAACCCGGGTCCCGTCGTTGACCCTCATCTCCTTTGGTGGCATTCGCGTGGGCCACTTTCGGTGCGGAGGGAGCCGGCCCCGCCGGAGGTGGTACGTCGCCGTGTCAGGGAGGAGGACGAGCACGTCCGTCGCTACATGGCTGCTATGGACGTCAGGTTCTCCAATACCTGGCAGGTTCTTTGGGGAGATCACCCGAGCTATAATCCAGTGATGGTTCCTTCTCTTTGGGTGTCCACCGCCCGCACCTAGATTACTCTGTAGTATTCGATCTTTATTAGCTAGCTAGCTAGTGATATATTATTCGAGACGATGTATTCGAGACTATATATATCTATTATTCGAGACGATGTATTGAGATTATATCTATTATTCGAGACGACGTATTCGAGATTAAATCTATTATTCGAGATGATGCATGTATTCGAGATTATATCTATTATTCGAGACGATGTATTCGAGATTATACTAAATTGTTTTATATTTCTTTTGGCATAGTTAAATAAAAGCTATGGCGGACAATACCGACAGAGAGAGAGAACAGACCATGTTCGATATCATACGCGGGCCAGATGATGATCAGAATGAAGAAGATTTTGACGGCTCCGAATTTCTAAACAACACCGGAGAGGGTGATATGATATTCGATCGCGACGACCGAGAAGATGAAGTCATGAACTACGACGAGGTATATATATTTATATAAGCAGGAATCTGGTGATCATCGCATGTTTTAAATGAGTTGAAGATATATTAACGAATCGATCTTTCTTCTTTCAGCCACCCGGATCGAGCAAAAGGACGAAACGAGGCCCGAACAAAAAGTTGAAGGAGGGCGTAAAGTACAATATCGAGGCATTCAAACCTAATGGCGAACCATTAGCGCCTAAGAAGATTGCGGACAAGTTCGTTCGTTAGTGCGGAGTTCTTGTGAAGGACCTACTCCCGATCTCCCTTCAAGAATGGAGAAAGCCAGCGAAGCCATGTCCAGATGTTACTTTTGTCGACGACAATAAAAAAAACTGCTTTGGGATACTCTCATGGAACATTTCACCCTACCAGATAATATGACAGAAGCAGATGTGCGGAAAGTCAAGGACGCTGCTTTTAGGAAGATGGCGGTTGCATTCAAGAACCACAAGAGAATGACGTGGGAGAAGTACGTCAAGGGAGGAAGGAAGACTCCAGTATTCGAGGGGATTCTAGAGAATCAAAGTGCTCATTGGGACGATTTCGTGAAATTCAAGGATTCAGAATTAGCTAAGGAATGGTCGAGAATAAACAAGGCTAATGCCGAAAAAAGGATAAGTTCCATAAGCTGGGGCCAGGTGGCTACGCGGTGGCAATGCCTAAGTGGGATAAGTCTGAGAAAGAGATGGACGATGCAAGTGTTACTCCGGTTACTAAGAACTGGCCCCCCAGGTGCAGGACTTGGTTCTATGCGCATGGGGGGGAGTTGGACCCGAAGACAGGCAATGTTTCGAGGAAGGCATGTCTGAAGGGAGCCGAGGATGCGCTACTTGTTGCAATAGAAGAGGCTCGATCGGGGGTGTTCCAGCCCAACAGAGAGAACGACGAGCTTACGCGTGCCCTGGGAAATCCTGAACACCCGGGAAGAACACGAGGCAAGGGCGCTATTCCGTGGTATGAGGGGTTTTCGGACTGGAACGCGGACTACAGAACCCGTGCGAGAAAGAAGATTGCGGAGGACAAGAAGAGGAAGATGGAGGAGGAGCAGAGGAAGCGGGACTATGAACGCCTTCAAGGCCTAGAAGCAAGTCAAGCGGAATTGGCAGCTAAATTCCAGCGGCAGCAGGAGCAGATCGACTCACTTAGCCAGCAAAGGGGGTCTCAGCAGCTGCAGCAGCTAGCGGATGATCCAGCCTTGGATACCACTGTTGGGGAACGTAGTAATTTCAAAAAATTTCCTGCGCACACGCAAGATCATGGTGATGCATAGCAACGAGAGGGGAGAGTGTTGTCTACGTACCAACGCAGACCGACTACGGAAGCGATCACACAACGTAGAGGAAGTAGTCGTACGTCTTCCCGATCTGAGCGATCCAAGCACCATTACTCCGGCACCTCCGAGTTCTTAGCACACGTACAGCTCGATGATGATCCCCGGGCTCCGATCCAGCAAAGCTTCGGGGAGGAGTTCCGTCAGCACGACGGCGTGGTGACGATCGTGATGTTCTACCGACGCAGGACTTCGCCTAAGCACTACAACGGTATGACCGAGGTGGAATATGGTGGCAGGGGGCACCGCACACGGCTAAGGGACGATCTCAAGGATCAACTTGTGTGTCTATGGGGTGCCCCCTGCCCTTGTATATAAAGGATGGAGGAGAAGGAGGCCGGCCAAGGCAAAGGTGCGGCCAGGATAGGGAGTCCTACTAGGACTCCAAGTCCTAGTAGGAGTCCACCAAGAGGGGAGGAAGGGAGAAGGAATAGGAGGAGAAGGAGAGGTGGCCGGCCCCCTTTTCCCTAGTCCAATTCGGACCAAAGGGGAGGGGGGCGCAGCAGCCTTTTCCTCTTTCCACTAAAGCCCATCAAGGCCCATTACTTCTCCCGTAACTACCCGGTACTCCGAAAAATACCCGAATCACTCAAAACCTTTCCGATGTCCGAATATAGTCGTCCAATATATCGATCTTTACGTCTCGACCATTTCAAGACTCCTCGTCCTGTCCCCAATCTCATCCGGGACTCTGAACTCCTTCGGTACATCAAAACTCATAAACTCATAATATAACTGTCATCGAAACCTTAAGCGTGCGGACCCTACGGTTCGAGAACAATGTAGACATGACCGAGACACGTCTCCGGTCAATAACCAATAGCGGGACCTGGATGCCCATATTGGGTCCTACATATTCTACGAAGATCTTTATCGGTCAGACCGCATAACAACATACGTTGTTCCCTTTGTCATCGGTATGTTACTTGCCCGAGATTCGATCGTCGGTATCCAATACCTAGTTCAATCTCGTTACCGGCAAGTCTCTTTACTCGTTCCGTAATACAACATCCTGCAACTAACTCATTAGTTGCAATGCTTGCAAGGCTTTAAGTGATGTGCATTACCGAGAGGGCCCAGAGATACCTCTCCGACAATCGAAGTGACAAATCCTAATCTCGAAATACGCCAACCCAACATCTACCTTTGGAGACACCTGTAGTACTCCTTTATAATCACCCAGTTACGTTGTGACGTTTGGTAGTACCCAAAGTGTTCCTCCGGTAAACGGGAGTTGCATAATCTCATAGTCATAGGAACATGTATAAGTCATGAAGAAAGCAATAGCAACATACTAAACGATCGGGTGCTAAGCTAATGGAATGGGTCATGTCAATCAGATCATTCAACTAATGATGTGATCCCGTTAATCAAATAACAACTCTTTGTTCATGGTTAGGAAACATAACCATCTTTGATTAACGAGCTAGTCAAGTAGAGGTATACTAGTGACACTCTGTTTGTCTATGTATTCACACATGTATTATGTTTCCGGTTAATACAATTCTAGCATGAATAATAAACATTTATCATGATATAAGGAAATAAATAATAACTTTATTATTGCCTCTAGGGCATATTTCCTTTAGTATCCCACTTGCACTAGAGTCAATAATCTAGTTCACATCGCCATGTGATTTAACAACAATAGTTTACATCACCATGTGATTAACGCCCATAGTTCACATCGTCATGTGACCAACACTCAAAGGGTTTACTAGAGTCAGTAATCTAGTTCACATATCTATGTGATTAACACCCAAAGAGTACTAAGGTGTGATCATGTTTTGCTTGTGAGATAATTTTAGTCAACGGGTCTGTCACATTCAGATCCGTAAGTATTTTGCAAGTTCTATGTCTACAATGCTCTACACGGAGCTACTCTAGCTAATTGCTCCCACTTTCAATATGTATCCAGATTGAGACTTTAGATTCATCTGGATCAGTGTCAAAAACTTGCATCGACATAACCCTTTACGACGAACCTTTTTGTCACGTCCATAATCGAGAAACATATCCTTATTTCACTAAGGATAATTCTGACCGCTGTCCAGTGATCTACTCCTAGATCACTATTGTACTCCCTTGCCAAATCAATGCAGGGTATACAATAGATCTGGTATACAGCATGGCATACTTTATAGAACCGATGGCCAAGGCACAGGGAATGACTTTCATTCTCTTTCTATCTTCTGCCGTGGTCGGGTTTTGAGTCTTACTCAATTTCACACCTTGTAACACAGGCAAGAACTATTTCTTTGACTGTTCCATTTTGAACTACTTCAAAATCTTGTCAAGGTATGTACTCATTGAAAAAACTTATCAAGCTTCTTGGTCTATCTCTATAGATCTTGGAGCTCAATATGTAAGCAGCTTCACCGAAGTCTTTCTTTGAAAAACTCCTTTCAAACACTCCTTTATGCTTTACAGAATAATTCTACATTATTTCTGATCAACAATATGTCATTAACATATACTTATCAGAAATGTTGTAGTGCTCCCACTCACTTTCTTGTAAATACAGGCTTCACCGCAAGTCTGTATAAAACTATATGCTTTGATCAACTCAAGCGTATATTCCAACTCCGAGATGCTTGCACCAGTCCACAGATGGATCGCTGGAGCTTGCACATTTTGTTAGCACCTTTAGGATTGACAAAACCTTCTTGTTGCATCACATACAACTCTTCTTTAATAAATCCATTAAGGAACGCAGTTTTGTCTATCCATTTGCCAGATTTCATAAAATGCGGCAATTGCTAACATGATTCGGACAGACTTAAGCATAGATACGAGTGAGAAACTCTCATCGTAGTCAACACTTTGAACTTTTCGAAAACCTTTTGCGACAATTCTAGCTTTGTAGATAGTAACACTACTATCAACGTCCGTCTTCCTCTTGAAGATCCATTTATTTTCTATGGCTTGCCGATCATCGGGCAAGCCAACCAAAGTCCATACTTTGTTTTCATACATGAATCCCATCTCAGATTTCATGGCCTCAAGCCATTTTGCGGAATCTGGGCTCATCATCGCTTCCTCATAGTTCGCAAGTTCATCATGGTCTAGTAACATGACTTCCAGAACAGGATTACCGTACCACTCTGGTGCGGATCTCACTCTGGTTTACCTACGAGATTCGGTAGTAACTTGATCTGAAGTTACATGATCATCATCATTAGCTTCCTCACTAATTGGTATAGGTGTCGCAGAAACAGTTTTCTGTGATGTACTACTTTCCAATAAGGGAGAAGGTACAATTACCTTATCAAGTTTTCTACTTTCCTCCCACTCACTTCTTTCGAGAGAAACTCCTTCTCTAGAAAAACTCCGAATTTAGCAACAAAAGTCTTGCCTTCGGATCTGTGATAGAAGGTGTACCCAACTGTCTCCTTTGGGTATCCTATGAAGACATATTTCTCCGATTTGAGTTTGAGCTTATCGAGATGAAACTTTTTCACATAAGCATCGCAACTCCAAACTTTAAGAAACGACAGCTTAGGTTTCTTGCCAAACCATAGTTCACACGGTGTCGTCTCAACGGATTTAGACGGTGCCCTATTTAACGTGAATGCAGCTGTCTCTAATGCATAACCCCAAAACGATAGTGGTAGATCGGTAAGATACATCATAGATTGTACTATATCCAATAATGTACGGTTATGACGTTCGGACACACCATTATGCTGTGGTGTTCCAGGTGGCGTGCGTAGTGAAACTATTTCACATTGTTTTAACTGAAGACCAAACTCGTAACTCAAATATTTTACCTCTGCGATCATATCGTAGAAACTTTTATTTTCTTGTCACAATGATTTTCCACTTCACTCTGAAATTCTTTGAACTGTTCAAATGTTTCAGACCTATGTTTCATCAATTAGATATCCCCATATCTGCTCAAATCATCTTGTGAATGTCAGAAAATAATGATACCTGTTGCAAGCCTTAAATATTCATCGGACCACATACATCAGTATGTATGATTTCCAACAAATCTGTTGCTTGCTTCATTGTTCCGGAGAACGGCGTTTTAGTCATCTTGCCCATAAGGCATGGTTCGCAAGCATCAAGTGATTCATAATCAAGTGATTCCAAAAGCCCATCAGCATGGACTTTCTTCATGCGCTTTATACCAATATGACCTAAACGGCAGTGCCACAAATAAGTTGCACTATCATTATTAACTTTGCATCTTTTTGGTTTCAATATTATGAATATGTGTATCACTACGATCGAGATCCAACGAACTTGTTTCATTGGGTGTATGACCATCGAAGGTTTTATTCATGTAAACAGAACAACAATTATTCTCTGACTTTAATGAATAACCGTATTGCAATAAACATGATCAAATCATATTCATGCTCAACGCAAAAACCAAATAACACTTATTTAAGTTCAACACTAATCCCGAAAGTATAGGGGAGTGTGCGATGATGATCATATCAATCTTGGAACTACTTCCAACACCCATCGTCACTTCACCCTTAACTAGTCTCTGTTTATTCTGCAACTCCTGTTTTGAGTTACTACTCTTAGCAACTGAACCAATATCAAATACCAAAGGGTTGCTATAAACACTAGTAAAGCACACATCAATAACATGTATATCAAATATACTTTTGTTCACTTTGCCATCCTTCTTACCCGCCAATCACTTGGGGTAGTTCCGCTTTCAGTGTCCAGTCCCTTTGCAGTAGAAGCACTTAGTCTCAGGCTTAGGACTAGACTTGGGCTTCTTCACTTGAGCAGCAACTTGCTTGCCGTTCTTCTTGAAGTTCCCCTTCTTCCCTTTGCCCTTTTCTTGAAACTAGTGATCTTGTCAACCATCAACACTTGATGTTTTTCTTGATTTCTACCTTCGTTGATTTCAGCATCACGAAGAGCTTTGGGAGTCGTTTTCGTCATCCCTTGCATACTATAGTTCATCACAAAGTTCTACTAACTTGGTCATGGTGACTAGAGAATTCTGTCAATCACTATCTTATCTGGAAGATTAACTCCCACTTGATTCAAGCGATTGTAGTACCCAGACAATCTGAGCACATGCTCACTAGTTGAGCGATTCTCCTCCATCTTTTAGCTATAGAACTTGTTGGAGACTTCATATCTCTCAACTTGGGTATTTGCTTGAAATATTAACTTCAACTCCTGGAACATCTCATATGGTCCACGACGTTCAAAACGTCTTTGAAGTCCCGATTCTAAGCCTTTAAGCATGGTGCACTAAATTATCAAGTAGTCATCATATTGAGCTAGCCAAACGTTCACAACGTCTGCATCTGCTCCTGCAATAGGTCTGTCACCTAGCGGTGCATCAAGGACATAATTCTTCTGTGCAGCAATGAGGATAAACCTCAGATCACGGATCCAATCCGCATCATTGCTACTAACATCTTTCAACACAATTTTCTCTAGGAACATATCAAAATAAACACAGGGAAGCAACAACGCGAGCTATTGATCTACAACATGATTTGCAAAATACTACTAGGACTAAGTTCATGATAAATTTAAGTTCAATTTAATCATATTACTTAAGAACTCCCGCTTAGATAGACATCCCTCTAATCCTCTAAGTGATCACGTGATCCAAATCAACTAAACCATAACCGATCATCACGTGAGATGGAGTAGTTTTCAATGGTGAACATCGTTATGTTGATCATATCTACTATATGATTCACGCTCGACCTTTCGGTCTCCGTGTTCCGAGGCCATATCTGTATATGCTTGGCTCGTCAAGTATAACCTGAGTATTCTGCGTGTGCAACTGTTTTGCACCCGTTGTATTTGGACGTAGAGCTTATCACACCCGATCATCACGTGGTGTCTGGGCACGACGAACTTTGGCAACGGTGCATACTCAGGGAGAACACTTCTTGATAATTTAGTGAGAGATCATCTTATAATGCTACCGTCAATCAAAGCAAGATAAGATGCATAAAAGATAAACATCTCATGCAATCAATATAAGTGATATGATATGGCCACCATCATCTTGTGCTTGTGATCTCCATCTCCGAAGCACCGTCATGATCACCATCGTCACCGGCGCGACACCTTGATCTCCATCGTAGCATCGTTGTCGTCTCGCCAATCTTATGCTTCCACGACTATCACTACCGCTTAGTAATAAAGTAAAGCATTACATCGCGATTGCATTGCATACAATAAAGCGACAACCATATGGCTCCTGCCAGTTGCCGATAACTTGGTTACAAAACATGATCATCTCATACAATAAAATCAGCATCATGCCTTGACCATATCACATCACAACATGCCCTGCAAAAACAAGTTAGACGTCCTCTACTTTGTTGTTGCAAGTTTTACGTGGCTGCTACGGGCTTAAGTAAGAACTCATCTCACCTACGCATCAAAACCACAACGATAGTTCGTCAAATAGACTCCGTTTTAACCTTTTCAAGGACCGGGCGTACCCACACTTGGTTCAACTAAAGTTGGAGAGACAGTCGCCCGCAAGCCATCTATGTGCAAAGCACGTCAAGGGAACCGGTCTCGCGTAAGCGTACACGTAAGGTTGGTCCGGGTCGTCTCGTCCAACAATACCGCCGAACCAAAGTATGACATGCTGGTAGGCAGTATGACTTGTATCGCCCACAACTCACTTGTGTTCTACTCGTGCAAATAACATCAAACCATAAAACCTAGGCTCGGATGCCACTGTTGGGGAACGTAGTAATTTCAAAAAATTTCCTACACACACGCAAGATCATGGTGATGCATAGCAACGAGAGGGGAGAGTGTTGTCTACGTACCAACGCAGACCGACTGCGGAAGCGATCACACAACATAGAGGAAGTAGTCGTACGTCTTCCCGATCCGACCGATCCAAGCACCGTTACTCCGGCACCTCCAAGTTCTTAGCACACGTACAGCTCGATGACGATCCCCGGGCTCCGATCTAGCAAAGCTTCGGGGAGGAGTTCCGTCAGCACGACGGCGTGGTGACGATCTTGATGTTCTACCGACGCAGGGCTTCGCCTAAGCACTACAACGGTATGACCGAGGTGGAATATGGTGGCAGGGGGCACCGCACACGGCTAAGGGACGATCTCAAGGATCAACTTGTGTGTCTATGGGGTGCCCCCTACCCTTGTATATAAAGGATGGAGGAGGAGGAGGCCGGCCAAGGCAAAGGTGAGTCTTAGTAGGAGTCCACCAAGAGGGGAGGAAGGGAGAAGGAATAGGAGGAGAAGGAGAGGTGGCCGGCCCCCTTTTCCCTAGTCCAATTCGGACCAAAGGGGAGGGGGGGGGGGCGCAGCAGCCTTTTCCTCTTCCCACTAAAGCCCATCAAGGCCCATTACTTCTCCCGTAACTACCCGATACTCCGAAAAATACCCGAATCACTTGGAACCTTTCCGATGTTCGAATATAGTTGTCCAATATATTGATCTTTACGTCTCGACCATTTCGAGACTCCTCGTCATGTCCCCGATCTCATCCGGGACTCCGAACTCCTTCGGTACATCAAAACTCATAAACTCATAATATAACTGTCATCGAAACCTTAAGCGTGCGGACCCTACGGTTCGAGAACAATGTAGACATGACCGAGACACGTCTCCGGTCAATAACCAATAGCGGGACCTGGATGCCCATATTGGCTCCTACATATTCTACGAAGATCTTTATCGGTCAGACCGCATAACAACATACGTTGTTCCCTTTGTCATTGGTATGTTACTTGCTCGAGATTCGATCGTCGGTATCCAATACCTAGTTCAATCTCGTTACCGGCAAGTCTCTTTACTCGTTCCGTAATACAACATCCTCCAACTAACTCATTAGTTGCAATGCTTGCAAGGCTTTAAGTGATGTGCATTACCGAGAGGGCCCAGAGATACCTCTCCGACAATCGGAGTGACAAATCCTAATCTCGAAATACGCCAACCCAACATCTACCTTTGGAGACACCTGTAGAGCTCCTTTATAATCACCCAGTTACGTTGTGACGTTTGGTAGCACACAAAGTGTTCCTCCGGGAAACGGGAGTTGCATAATCTCATAGTCATAGGAACATGTATAAGTCATGAAGAAAGCAATAGCAACATACTAAACGATCGGGTGCTAAGCTAATGGAATGGGTCATGTCAATCAGATCATTCAACCAATGATGTAACCTCGTTAATCAAATAACAACACCTTGTTCATGGTTAGGAAACATAACCATCTTTGATTAACGAGCTAGTCAAGTAGAGGCATACTAGTGACACTGAGTTTGTTTATGTATTCACACATGTATTATGTTTCCGTTTAATAGAATTCTAGCATGAATAATAAACATTTATCATGATATAAGGAAATAAATAATAACTTTATTATTGCCTCTAGGGCATATTTCCTTCAACCACCGCCCCATCCATGCCGAGAAGCAGCGTGGGTTCCGCCCCGGGCAACGCAGTAGTGCTGGATAGATACCCCGTGGATGACATCACGGAGAACACTAACTGCGAGCTACACTTCAAAATGAAGAACATATCCATGAAGGTGGCGGACGCCGTTGCTTTTTCAAATTCCCCTGAGGCAACCTTCCATTGCAACCCGATTCCAGCGGGCTATGCTCGTGTCTTGGTTGATGAGGTGGCGGACCAATATTCGGGGCTAGAGCTTGACATTCCTGGAGGTGACGAGGAGCACACACTCGGAGATGCCAAACATCGTATCATCCTATGGAGAAAGGATTGCATCATTTTTCAAAGGCCACCGACACCGCATCACCCGACTCCTCATCGAAGTCCGCCACCGAGTCAGCAGACTCCCGCTCCTCCAAGTCCACCAACGCGTGAGGCCACTCCTCCTCCTCCAAGTCTGGCAAAGTGTCAGGCCACTCCTCCTCCAAGTCTGACACAGCGTCAGACGTCCACTCCTCCTCCAAGTCCGGCACAGCTTCAGGCCACTCCTCCTCGTCCAACTCAGCCCCGTCAGCCGTCTCCGCCGCCTCAGCAATCGCAGAAGAGACACCCCACAGCTATGGTGCGTAGCGGTACGAGTCGAGGTCATAGTACAGGAAGTACAGGCGGAGCCAAGCGATATAAATATGGTCCAAACCTCAGTACTCCTCTTCCTGTGAGGGCTTACGATAGGATCGAGGAGCAAACCAATGCCATAGTGCGGGCAGAAGTCGACGCCCATTTTGGACCGAAACCGCCACCGCCGCCAAGGGAGAAAGTGCCTGTGGAAGTAGTTGACCACTTCATTCGTATGGCTCAACCACCAGCTCCTAAGCCTGTTGACTCAGACTATGAGCGCCACATCAGGAAGTTACATCGACAACGTCTACAGAAGGAGGCGAGCTCGAGCTCGAGCAAACAACAAGCAGCTGTCAAAAAATGCGGGAAAACAGGCGGCGCAATCGATCGCCCCGCTTGTTGTGCCGCCAACAACACGTGACAGTACGCGCGCCCAATATTATTGTGGCCAAACAGTTTACGTTCCCGAGGTGGGCGATGTGGTAATAACCCAGGAGCATATAATGCAGGCTGAAGAACTCAAGATCACTGTTGGACAACTCCTCGAGATCGAGGACATGCCTTCGATTACAGAGGAGGAAATAAAACGGAAATTTGTCCGGGGCCAACCTTTGGTCGAGCCAGAAGATGTCAAGAAGCTCCCAACGAGAATGTATGAATTGCATCAATGGTACATGGACATTTGCAAGAGATCCGATCGAGAGTCCCTCATGGTATATGTCAAGAAGGATGATTACTACCATGAGAAAGCCGTGGCCGTTGAGTATTCTAAACTGTTTCAGTTATACAATCAAGACGCACTCGACAAATCTATCGTCAGTTGCTATTGTCTGTAAGTGATTTCTTTCTGTAATTTAAGTCTCAAGCTAGCTGTAGTGATCCTTTTGATCAATCATTACGTGTAATTATCCTCACTATATTCTTTTCTGTGGTATTATGCAGGATGAAGATGTATGAAATGAGAAAAGGTGGACGCTATGGCATTGGGTTCATTGACCCAAACACCGTTAATCAATACACATGGAAATTAGATCCATATTATGAAAAAGAGGCAGAGGAGAGCATGCTAGAGTTCTTGAAGCGCCTCAAATACAATGAAGATATACTACTTCCTTACAACTTCGAGTGAGTCACACTTTCTTGTAATACAAATTCTCTGTTTTTGCCTACTAGCTAGCTACTTGTTTTTGCTTACATATGCCCGCTTAATTAAGACATGCAAACGTGTGTGCATGCAGATTTCACTGGATCTTGTGTATCATTAAAGTTGACGCCGGAATAGTTGAAATACTGGACTCGCTACTCACAGCAAAAGCTAACTACAACATCTTGTATGGGATAGTCAACAGGTAATTTCAATCATTATTTATAACTACATATCTCGGCCTATTTAGTTCGTCATTTCATGATATGAACTATTTAATAACCCCTTTATTCATTTTCTTTGTCGGCGGGCAGGGCTTGGGCAAGGTTCATCAGCGTCACGGAAGGCGAATGGAAACCACAGCTGAAATGGTTTCGATCCAAGGTAAGTAATTAAGTAGTACTATAGCTAGCTAGCTAGCTGCCATCTCTTTAATTATCATGCTTGATTAATTATTATCTGATCAAATTAAATTCCATTCTCGTAATAGGCCCTGAAGCAGGCGCAGGGGACTGATCTGTGCGCATACTGTGTTTGCGAGAACATTCGCATGATGGCGTCCGAAAGGAGCAGATCTGAAAGACAGGAATGGGTACGCTTGTCAGAACACTATTCACAATTTTTACACCATTATCGATATCTAGTCACACAACTAATACACATGCATATTGATCTCCTTCTTAACAGTTCAATGAGGTGCGGGACAAGCTCCTACCAACGGAGCGCGTACAAGCACTTCAAGAGGAAATAGCGGAATTTTTGCTCGACCAGGTCATAAATCCGAAGGGAGAATACTATTACCCGCTACCGCCCCCATCGACCATGTCATGAACCACTTCCAATTGTCTGGTGCTCCGAAGGCACCAATCAGGCTATAATGCCACTGGCTCCAAAGGCAACATATGCATATGTAGGAGAAATTGTGTATATATATAGCTATACATGTGTGTATGTGTGAATTAATATGTTGGTTTGTGAGACATGATTGATGATATATATATGATTGGTTCTACTAGAAATTCTATATATATATATATAAATATATATATATATATATGTATGTATATATATGTATATATATATGCATAACATGTACAATGTGTAGTACCGTAAAATATCAGCAAACGAAAAAGAATTAAAATGGAAAACACAAAATTAAATGAAAAAAAATCATAAAACCAAAAACCCCCCAAACCATTTAGTACCGGTTGGTTTTACCAACCGGTACTAAAGGGCTCCCGACCCTCGGAGCTGGCTCGTGCCACGTGGTGGCACTTTAGCGCCGGTTCGTGCTGAACCGGTACTAAAGGGGGGGGGGCCTTTAGTGCCGAAATAATAGTGCCGGTTCCATAACCGGCACTAAAGGCCCTTACGAACCGGTGCTATTGCCCGGTTTTCTACTAGTTCGGCTACATATATACAATAATTATCTCTTACAAATATAATCATACAGACTAATGGTCCACATAGTATTCTTCGTCTTCAGCGATCACGTGGTCAAGAAAGAATGCCGCCAATTCCTCTTGAATTGCTCGCATGCGAGCTGGTGCTAGGAGTTCATCCCGCTTCCGAAACATCTAATTTGAAGAAGGGGTCAATACATATATATATATGACTGAATGAAACTCAACACGGATGATGGTAATAAAATAAAATTGTGAATGTTGTTATTTACGTACTTCATATTGTTCGTCAAAGTACCCGCCCCGCTCACAGGTCGTGTGGCGGATGGACTCGTAGACGTAGTATCCACAGAAATCATTCCCTTGTTCCTGCCACAACCACTTTACAAGAAATAGAGGTCAATCAAACTGATAAGTAAGAATGTTAAATGGTATTGATGAAACTAGCGCTTGAATCACTAGGAGATGCGCGGAACATGCTACTATAGTACTTACTTTCGGGTGTCTAAATTCCAGCTCCTTCGGCAGTCCCGGAAATTTTCTGGTGAATTTTCTCCGAACCCTGCCGGACAAAGAAAACAATTACTTGATATCAGGAAATGAACAAAGTTGCTGATATGGTGGATAATGATCGATTTAACTTACTTCTTGAGGATTTCAGTCATGTCCGCATACTCTTGTGGATCTTTTCGTTTAGAGTCCAAGGCAGTTACTACTCCCCGCTCAAGCCTAATCTCTAGGAGAATATAGTGGTACCTGCGCACGCATGCATAACTCATCAATTACATTACTATAACCTGGACTAATATATAAGTGAAACCGAATATGCACAAGACAGTAACACTCACTTGAAGTTGTAAGGAAAGAGTATTATATCTTTGTTTTCATTTTTTTGAATGATCGTAGCAAGTTGGCCTCGGTATCTTCGGGACGATGTTCAACCTCAGTTGCATCTATGAGATATGTGTTAACGAACGTAATATCACCGATTTGTCTTTTCTTCAATTCGGCGATCTTCAATCTGCATAATATAGTGAGGATAATTATAAATACATGCAATGAAAGAGATGAGCTATATAGAGAGACTTAATGACAGAAGTAGTATTACTTACAGACAGTAGCAGGTGACCGTTGTTTTATCGAGGGCCAATTGATTGAAAAACTGATAGAACTCCTCAAATGGAATAGGCAACAGTTCAATTCCAACGAGGTCATGCTCCGATTTAACTCTCGCATACAAAGTACTCCTCCCCCAGACTCTCTGCAGATTTTTCAAGTACCAATCATGTAATCTTCGCATCATCGTTGTTAAAGATTTTTCATCTTTGACGAGAGGCTTCCCGTACTTGTATCTCTGTATCTGCACCTCCATGGGATCATAATGTACATCGTCGGGCAGGTAATCGTCAACATTGCAATAACCGGGCACCATCCTCGGATCGATGATATCGCTAGGCACCTTGAGCAGGGGGCACGATTGCTTTGCTTGTTCGCCAAGCTGGGCAATTTGTTTCCCAGCTGCTCGTCGTTCTTTCAGCCTTTGATCACTGACTGTACTTCCCGATCGCTCCGCTTCGGCCCATATCTTTGCAATAATGCGCTCATAGTTGCCTTTCGACGGAGACTTGGGTGGTTTTGCCAGGGCAGCCAGAGTGCGCTTCACTTTCACTGGATCTACCTTCTCCTCCGGAGGTGGATGTCTCTTTTCTTTCAACCCTTTAACCATTCATCCACTTCGGTTCACGCGATCTTCGCGTTCTCCTCCAGGGTCCTCTCGTATGGTAACTTCTGTGGACTCTTCAGAGAAGGACTGAATCTGTATGTCCTCCTGCCTCTGGTTGTACTGCTAGACGCCGGCCGAGCAGACGGAGCGGTTGTCTTCTTTACTTGCTTATGAGGCGGAGGAGAAGGACTACGACGCGCCGGAGCGGCGGCGGGTCTCTTCCGCCCTTGCTGACGAGGCGGAGAAGGAGGAGGCTGGCTGCTCGGGCGCGCCGGCGCAGGCGGAGAAGGAGGCGGAGTGTCGCCACGCGCTGGAGAAGGAGCTGGCCGAGGGCCCTGATCGTCACTCGCCGGAGGAGGAGGCGGTGGAGGAGGCGGAGTGCCCTGACTCGCCGGAGGAGGAGGAGGAGGCGGAGGCATCCAGTTCGGAAGGTTGATGAGCTCCTTCCGCCATAGGCATGGAGTCTTCAGAGCAGACCCCAGCCGAGTCTCCCCTTCACCGGTAGGGTGGTCAAGCTGGAGGTCCTCAAATCCCTCCGTTATTTCATCCACCATCACCCTAGCATATCCTTCTGGAATCGGCCGGCAGTGAAAAGTTGCGCCGGGTTCAGTAGGATAAACAGAGCCAACAGCCGCCTTGACCTTCAAATTCATCCATTACGTCATGAGGTGGCAATTTTGAGACTCCGTGATAGCATCCATGGGATAGCTGGCAGGAGCCGTCAAGGCATGCTCCGGCTGAAGCAGCTCGGTGGAAGCCACGCTGCTTCTGCGCTGAGATGGCGGGGTAGCTTCGGGGGAAGCTTCGGCAGTACGTTTGCTGCGATTTGCTTCTCATTCCTCTATCGCGTCTACCCTTGCTTGCAGCGCCTGTCGTGGTTCTAAGTCTGACAGTGAGGTAGGGGGGTGTGTATGAAGAGGCTAGATCTTAGCTATTGGGAAGTTGTAAGCACGCAAGGTTTACGAGTTCAGGCCCTTCTCGGAGGAGGTAACAGCCCTACGTCTCGGTGCCCGGAGGCCGTCGACTGGATTATGCGTGTGTAAAATGACAGGGGTGCGAACCCCTGATACTGAGGAGGGGGGTGGCTTATATAGAGTTCGCCAGCCCTCTCCTGCCCTCAGTAATGCAGGGTTTAAGGTACATTTAAGGTGGACGTTACTGATAACGTCCCTAATAAAGTGTCATAACAATCATAAAGACTACTTAATAGCCGACCGTTTGCCTGCGGAGTGACTTGAGGTCTTCTGGCAGTCGAGTGGTTGGCTTCTTGGTCGAGTGACAGCTTCTTGGTCGAGTGTCTTCAACCCGTCGAGTGGGATACCTTCAAGTTGATTGAAAGGTGACTTCTTCTAGGGATGTCCTATGGTAGGGCTCTTTAGGACGGGTCCGTGTCCCTACCGTAGGTACATGACTTCATCATTAGCCCCCGAACGGATTGAGGCTAGAGTGAGAAAAGGGGTTAGGGACCTTTCCGACCAATCTTTCGGGTTATTATGGGTGCTTCGTTCTGGGACGACTGTCACGGATGACGTCATTAACCTCTTTCAGTCGCCTTGATCCGTTCCAGGCCTTTCGTCGAATGGATTTCTTTACCTGTGAGGCATCGAGCGCCGGTGTGCGCGGGATTTCTATTTCGTCAAGTTGTTCTAGAGCCAGCGGAGATCGCGGGATTCGGATTTTTTGGGAAGCGCGTGGAACGGGGACGGCCGCAGTAATCGGGAGTGACAGTGCGAAGGCTCCTCGATCCCCGTGCCGCCTTTTTCGCCACGTACTGCGCGCGCACCTGCCACGGGATTTGACTGGATAGCTCGGGCCCACTTGTCGGCCACTCGGAAGTGGCCCCTTATAAGTAGCTGGCTCGGAGCCCTCTAACCGTGCGCGTGCTCATCTCTTCCCCTTCTTTCTCTGTTTCTCCGTCGTCTCCCCCGCTTCCTTCGCTCTCGCCCAGCCACCACAAACCAGCTCGAGACCTCACCGGCGACGATGGTGAAGGGCAAGACGACCGCTCTGGAGCGCGCGAAGAAGGCGGCGGCGGCAGGGAAGGGGAAGAAGTCTGCGCGCGGCGGATCTTCCTCCCGGACGGCCCTGCCCAAAGGGTGGATCCAGGGCGACTGGATGCCCTCGGTGCTCCGTCAGGAGGACCTCGACGACCTGGTCGAGGGAGGAGCCATTCCCCACAAGGCTGCGCGTCTTCCGGGGGGAGAAATCGAGCCCCAACCACGCGACGGTGAGTGCGTGCTCCTGGCGACTCATATTGACCGAGGGTTTTCTCTGCCGCCCCACTCTTTCTTCCGCAACTTCTTGAACTTCTTCGGAGCGCAGCTCCATCACTTTACTCCGAACTCCATAGTCTATCTCGCCGCCTTTTTTTCTATGTGTGAGGCGTTCCTGGGGTGCCGCCCACACTGGGGGCTTTTCAAGCACATCTTCACCTGTCGCTCTCAGTCGGTTAAGAAGGCGAAGTCGAGTGACGAGAGGACACAGGTGATCCAGCTGTGTGGGGGCTTGGCGATCCAGACGAGGGGAAAAAGCTGTTTTCCCTCCATTACCTTCCCGGAGTCAGTTCGAGGCTGGCAGGCGACTTGGTTCTACTGCCAGGATCAGGTGACTCCAGGGCAGTCGACTGGACTCCCACCCTTCACCCTCAACCGAGCCGAAAAGCCTGCTTCTCTGAAGGTGACGCCCGAAGAAAAGGCCCAGGTCAAGGTACTGGCGGGTCGAGTGGTTGAACTTGTCCGTGAGGGCGTGACGGGGATGGATCTGCTGGAAGTCTTCCTCAAGAGGCGAATCCAACCACTCCAGGCTCGGGACCACCCGATGTGGCTGTACTCTGGCCTCGAGGACACCACTCAGATCCACCCGGAGGAGGTCACCGACGAGATGTTGGAGGGGTGGCTGTCAAGCATCACGGGGAACAAGGACAACCCCCGAGGAGCTAGGAGGGTCATTCCACTCGACAGCTCGTATGAGGTCGACCAGGTGCGTTTTTATGTTTCCGACTGAAATCTTTGTTTTCTGCACTGGTCTTCTTTCGAGCGGGTCGACTGACTTTCCGTTTTGTCTGCTGTCTTTCAGGCGACCACTGAGATGTATTCGACGCCCAATGGGGCACAGGGGGTGACTGAGGAAGGAGAAGGGAGCGGAGGTGAGAGCGGGGACGACCAGGGCGAGTGGGAGTCAGACGGCGAAGGAGAGGGAGGCGATGACGTCTTCTCCAGCGAAGAGGAGGAGGAGGAGACCGAACCTCCCCGCCCGGAAAGGCGATCCAAGCTTGCACATGACCCGGCGCAGGGACGTGGCCAGGCGACTGCCTCCGTCGGGCCATCGTCGAAATGCCCTCAGACTTCTTCTCCAACACCGACTGGGAAGGTCCCCAAGCAACCACGCACGACGCTATCCAAGCCGCCCAAGACTCTGCCCAAGATGAAGATAACTGTCCCTGTTATTTCCGGGTAACAAATCTTGTCTTCCTTCGTCGATTACAGGACGGATCCTCGGTCGACTCATTATGCTTAACTGGCTGATTCTTCGAAATTTGGAGTGCTGCTACCTCCGAGGTCTCTGCCAAAGATGACGATCAAGATATGGGGGACGCTGCTACCTCCAACCCTGGTACAATTATTGACGTTCTGTTTTTTGAGTTGACTTGGTCGTTTCTTGCAATTCTGGTCGATTGAAAGTTCTTCCTGCAGCCCCTCCTCATGTTATCGACCTCCCGGATGACGACGACAACGAGCCGCTGAGGATAGGGAGGACCAAGAGGCCGTCGACTGACAGGACTCCCCAGCCCGCTCCGGCGCCTGAGGCCGTGGCTCGGGATGGCGGCGATGCCCCTCGGGCTTCTGTGACCTTTGCCAATCCTCTGTCGAGTGCGCAGCCCTCGGCGTCGACTGCCAATCCGACTTCGCTCTTTGTCGCGTACTCTGTCCCTGAAGACGAAGTGGCCGCTGCGAAGGAGGCCATACACCAGGCGGGGGTCATGATGGAACAGGTGAAGAAGGCTCGGGAGGCCATCCAGGCAGCTTACGACGCAAGTTCGGCGCTTCAGAGCAACGTCCAGGTCAGTCGACTTGATACTTGATTGTTTGAAGAGTCTTTCTCCCTCTTTCTTTTTTTGAAGATCTTTGTATCTGTATCTGTACACCCACTGGGCGTGTTTTCTCTTTCTTGGACTAGTGGGGGCACGCTGAGTGCACCCACTGGGTGTAGTCCCCGAGACTACGGTGGACTGCTGGCAGTCGACTGTAGTCTTTATATTGCGTTTCTGAATCTGTATTTCTTCACTCGGTTTGGTCTAGCCAGGTCGAGTGGGACCATGTCCTGTCGACTGCGGGCAGTCGATTTTTTTTTGGTCGAACCAGTGGGGGCACGCTGAGTGCACCCACTGGGTGTAGTCCCCGAGACTACTGTCGAATGTTTTTGATTCGGCTGTGGTCTTAGAAACGTCACCATTGTTCCTTAGTTACTCGGAAGCAACTTATCTCGAACGTCTGTCGACTGGTTTTTCTTTTTGCAGAAATCCTGCAAACTTGCCGCTCGCTATGCTGAATTGGAGAAACAGAAGATTCAACTGGACCTTGATCTAGAGCTGGCCAGGACGGAGCTGCAGAAGGTCAGGGAGGGCGCCGCAGGTAAAGCGACTTTGTCGACTGATTTTGTTTTTAGGCTTGAGCATTCCTCTGCTGTTTCCGATTCGATCACCATTTCTTTGTAGGAGAATTGGAAAAAGCTTTGGCGAGGAAGGACCAGGACCTGGCTGCTGCCCGCAAGGAGGCTGGTGATAAGACAGCTCTGGCCGAACAGAAGCTGCCTTCGGTCGACCAGTTAGAAAAAGAGAACACCAGGTTGCAGACCGCTCTGACTGATGCCAACAGGCTAACTGCAAATTGGAAGAAGAAGAACCTCCTCTTGGGCGAGGAGATGGAAGGCATCGCTCGTAGGAGGGACGACCTGGAGAGCTACTTGAGGAGCCTCGCCAAGAGGCTGTACATCAAACTTGAAGGTGCACATCCAGTTTCGACTGTTTTTTACTTTTGTGTCGACTCAATTTTGCGATCGTTGGCTTATCTTTAGGTCTTGTATGCAGAATTCTGTCAGAACTTCGAAGAGGAGACCGGGCGGATCGAAACGGGTCTGGACCCAATCAATTCTCCGGTGAAAGATGATACTGCCATGAACCTGCTCCGACTGGAATCTCGAATCGACGGCGCCATGGATTACTTGGCTCGACTGAAGGTTGCCATGTCGCGGATCGACTCGACACTTTGGCCAGAGTCCACGCTCCAGAACGATCTCGAGTCTCTTATGGCTCGACTTGACAAAATCCCCGATCGAGTGCAGGAGTGGAAGAAGTCATCTGCCCGGTGCGGCGCTGATGTGGCTCTATCTTTAGTCCGCGTCCACTGCAAGGAGGCGCGAGAAGAAAAGTTGGCCGCCATCCAAGTCGCCAATACCAAGAGGCACAGCTTCCAAGACTTCATGGAGACCTTCATTGCTGCTGCCACTCGCATTGCGGACGGAATTGACCTGGATGAGTTCGTCGCTCCTGCCAGTCCTCCTCTTGAGGAATGAGAAAACTTTTATGCCTTCCCTTAAATTTGCCTCGGAATGCCGAGTGGACTTGTAATCGTTTAAACTCTGCCGAGCTGAGGGCTCGAGTACTTTGATTCGGGGCCCAGGGCCTTTTAAGCTTTATCCGGACTTAATTTTTTGCTGAATGTCTTCGTGGTTTTGAACTGTTGTGTGGGGCTTGATGGCCGACCCACACCCTGTTGCTGTAGAGTGGGGTGGAGCGCACATTGTATTTGTGGCGGAGCTCTCCAGGAAAAGGTGGCAGTCGACCCACGCCTTGTTACTGTAGAGTGGGACGAAGCTCACATTGTATTTGTGGCAGAGCTCTCCAGGAAAAGGTGGCAGTCGACCCACGCCCTGTTACTGTAGAGTGGGACGAAGCTCACATTGTATTTGTGGCGGAGCTCTTCAGGAGAAGGTGGGTTTCATACTTAAGCGAGCACTGAACTGTACCTAAGCCCCCGAGTGGGAGGTTTGCTCTCCATTCGGTAGGATTTTTCAAACTTAGGCGAGTGTCTGACCGCAGCTAAGTCTCTTCGTGGAGAACTTAGGCGAGTGCCGAACTGCAGCTAAGCCCCCGAGTGGGAGGTTTGCTCTCCACTCGGTAGGATTTTTTTAACTTAGGCGAGTGTCTGACTGCAGCTAAGTCTCTTCATGGAGAACTTAGGCGAGTGCTGAACCGTAGCTAAGGCCCCGAGTGGGAGTTTTGCTCTCCACTCGGTAGGATTTTTCAAACTTAGGCGAGTGTATGACTGCAGCTAAGTCTCTTCGTGGAGAACTTAGGCGAGTGCTGAACTGCAGCTAAGCCTCCGAGTGGGAGGTTTGCTCTCCACTCGGTAGGATTTTTCAAACTTAGGCGAGTGTCTGACTGCAGCTAAGTCTCTTCGTGGAGAACTTAGGCGAGTGCTGAACTGCAGCTAAGCCCCCGTGTGGGAGGTTTGCTCTTCACTCGGTAGGATTTTTCAAACTTAGGCGAGTGTCTGACTGCAGCTAAGTCTCTTCGTGGAGAACTTAGGCGAGTGCTGAACCGCAGCTAAGCCCCCGAGTGGGAGGTTTGCTCTCCACTCGGTAGGATTTTTCAAACTTAGGCGAATCGGATTCGCAGCTAAGTCACCCACTGGGGGATTTCGGATACAAACAAAAGTGACAGCAATTATTGGAACACTCTTATTTCTGATAAAAATGAACTTCGGGAGTTTTTCTTATTACATCTGGTTTGAGGGCGGACTCAAGTGTAAAAGGGGCGGAGAAGCTCCGCGTTCCAAGCTCGAGGTTCGTCGATCTGTCGATCAACATTGTAAAGGTGATATGCTCCGTTGTGGAGGACTCTGGTGACGATGAAGGGGCCTTCCCAAGTGGGAGCGAGCTTGTGAGGTTTCTGTTGATCCACCCGGAGGACCAGATCTCCTTCTTGAAAGGCTCGACTCTTCACATTCCGGGCGTGGAATCGACGTAAGTCCCGCAGATAAATGGTCGATCTGATCATCGCCATCCCCCTCTCTTCCTCCAAGAGGTCGACTGCGTCTTGCCGGGCCTGCTCCGCTTCATCTTCGGTGTAAAGTTCGACTCGGGGCGCATTATGAAGAAGATCGCTTGGCAGGACAGCTTCGGCTCCATAAACCAGAAAGAATGGGGTCCTTCCAGTCGACCGGTTAGGGGTGGTCCTTAATCCCCACAGAACTGATGGAAGCTCGTCGACCCAAGCGCCTGCCGCGTGCTTGAGATCGCGCATCAACCGAGGTTTTAGCCCTTTGAGAATCAGACCATTTGCTCTCTCAGCCTGTCCATTCGACTAGGGATGAGCGACCAAGGCGTAGTCGACTCGTGTGCCTTGAGAAGCGCAAAATGCTCTGAACTCGTCCGAATCAAAGTTTGACCCGTTATCAATGATGATGCTGTGCGGGACTCCATATCTGAATGTTAACCCTCTGATGAAACTGATAGCGGTGCCAGCATCCAGGCTCTTTATGGGCTTAGCTTCGATCCATTTGGTAAACTTGTCGACTGCCACAAGTACATGAGTGAATCCACTCCTGCCCATTCTTAGGGGGCCAACCATGTCCAATCCCCAGACGGCAAAGGGCCAGACGAGCGGAATGGTTTTCAGGGCTGACGCAGGCTTGTGTGACATGTTGGAGTAGAACTGGCACCCCTCGCACTTGTCGACTATCTCTTTCGCCATCTCATTTGCCCTTGGCCAGTAAAATCCAGATCGGTATGCTTTAGCCACGATAGTCCGAGAGGACGCATGGTGACCGCAGGTTCCCGAGTGGATATCGTTAAGGATTATTTGACCCTCTTCTGGCGTTATGCATTTCTGGCCGACTCCGGTCGCACTCTCTCTGTACAGCTGTCCCCTTATGACTGTGAAGGCCTTAGATCGGCGGACGATCTGTCGAGCCTCGTCCTCGTCCTCCGGAAGATCTTTCCTTAGGATATATGCAATGTACGGTATTGTCCAGTCAGGGGTGATTGCCAAGACTTCCATGATTAGGTCGACTACTGCAGGCACTTCAACTTTAGTCGGATCTGTGGCACTTTTCGGCTGCGGGGCTTCTTCTATGAAAGGATCCTCTTGGACTGACGGTGAGTGAATGTGTTCCAAGAATACGTTGCTTGGAATGGCTTCTCTCTTGGAGCCTATCTTTGCCAAATCGTCAGCTGCCTGGTTTTTCAGTCGGGGGATGTGGTGGAGTTCCAACCCCTCGAACTTCTTCTCTAGCTTCCACACTGCATTGCAGTATCCAGTCATTGCCGGACTCCTGACGTCCCACTCCTTCATCACTTGATTAACCACCAAATCTGAGTCGCCATAGACCATGAGGCGACGGACGCCGAGTGAAATGGCCATGCGCAACCCATACAAAAGTGCTTCATACTCTGCTTCGTTATTGGAGGAATCGAAGTGAATCTGGAGAACGTATCTGAGCTTATCTCCTCGGGGGGAGACCAAAACTACACCCGCGCCCGAACCATTCAGCATCTTGGATCCATCGAAGAACATAGTCCAGTGCTCCGAGTGAACTTGAGTCGGAAGTTGCTGTTCAATCCACTCGGCGATGAAATCCGCGATTGCTTGGGAGTTGATGGCTTTCTTTGCTTCAAACTTGATATCTAAAGGAAGGAGTTCAATCGCCCACTTGGCCCCTCGACCAGTTGCATCTTTGTTATGCAGGATCTCCGATAACGGGGCGTCGCTGACGACTGTAATGGAGTGGTCAGAGAAATAATGTGCAACTTTCTTCGTGGTCATATAAATCCCATATAAAGGCTTCTGGTAGTGGGGGTATCTTTGTTTTGAAGGGGTCAAAACTTCAGACACATAATATACAGGGCGTTGAACTTTGAAGGCCTTCCCTTCCTCTTCCCGCTCAACCGTAAGTACTGTACTAACAACTTGTCCCGTGGCTGCAATGTAAAGCAGCAGAGGCTCCTTGCTGTTTGGGGCAGCTAGCACCGGCTGGGTGGAGAGCAGAGCTTTGAGCTGTGCAAACGCTGCATCAGCTTCTGGAGTCCACTCGAACTTGTCAGACTTCTTCATCAGTCGGTAAAGAGGCAACGCTTTTTCACCGAGTCGAGAAATGAATCGACTTAAGGCGGCCAAGCAGCCTGTAAGCTTTTGGACATCATGCACACGTACAGGACGCTTCATCCGGAGTATGGTGCCAATTTTTTCAGGATTGGCGTCGATTCCCCGTTCGGAAACAAGAAAACCGAGTAGCTTGCCACCTGGAACTCCGAAAGTGCACTTTGACGGATTGAGCTTGATATCGTACCTCCTGAGGTTGGCGAAGGTTTCAGCAAGGTCAGCCCGCAGGTCGGAACCTTTCCGGGACTTGACTACGATATCGTCCATGTACGCCTCCACATTCCAACTGATTTGAGTGAGTAAACACTTCTGGATCATTCTCATGAATGGTGCTCCGGTGTTCTTGAGGCCGAATGGCATGGCGACGTAACAGAAGCATCCGAATGGAGTGATGAAAGCTGTTTTGATTTCGTCGGGCCCATACAGATGGATCTGATGGTACCCGGAGTAGGCATCTAGAAAAGACAATCTCTCGCATCCCGTAGTTGAGTCGACAATCTGGTCGATGCGAGGGAGAGGAAAATGATCTTTTGGGCAGGCCCGATTGATATGCTTGAAATCAATGCACATACGGAGTGACTTGTCCTTCTTGGGGACCATGACGACATTGGCGAGCCACTCGGAGTGGTAGATTTCTCGGATGAACTCAGCTGCTAAGAGCCGAGCCACTTCCTCGCCAATGGCTTGTTTTTTCTGGACGGCGGACCGTCGAAGATGTTCCTTCACGGGCTTGAACTTTGAGTCGACTCGCAAGCGGTGCTCAGCCAGCCCCCTGGGAACTCCAGGCATGTCAGAGGGTTTCCATGCGAAGATGTCCCAGTTCTCACGGAGGAGCTGGATGAGCGCTTCTTCCTATTTGGAGTCGAGCGTCGTCGAGATGTGAGTCGGAGCAGCGTTTGGATCGGTCGGGTGAATGTGGACTATCTTCATTTCGCCAGCCGACTGAAAAGCTGACTCGGAGGCAGGCTTCTTAGCTCGCAGCAATTCACTCGGGTCGGCAGCCTTTTGGTACACTTTCAGCTCGACCACTGCCATCTGAGCGTCGGCGATCTTTGATCCCTTCTGGAAACATTCTTCTGCTTTTTTCCGGTTGCCCGTAACAGTGATCACACCTTTGGGGCCAGGCATCTTTAATTTAAGATACACGTAACATGGTCGAGCCATGAAGCGTGCGTAAGCTGGCCTGCCCAAGATGGCGTGATAAGCACTCTGGAAGTCCACAACTTCAAACGTCAACTTTTCCTTGCGGTAATTCTTTGAATCACCGAAAACCACATCAAGAGCAATCTGGCCGAGTGACTCGGCTTTCTTCCTAGGAATGACTCCGTGGAAGCTCATGTTACTGGTGCTGAGTCTAGACATCGGAATGCCCATTCCTTTCAAGGTTTCAGCGTACAGTATGTTCAGGCCACTGCTGCCGTCCATCAGGACTTTGGTCAGTCGAGTGCCTTCGACAACTGGGTCGACCACCAAAGCTTGCCTCCCAAGGGTGGCAATGTGCGTCGGGTGATCGGACTGGTCGAATGTGATGGCAGTCTGAGACCACTTCAGGTAACTGGGAGTCGCCGGGGCAACCATGTTCACCTCACGGTTAATGACTTTCAGTCGACTTTTGCTTTCGACATCAGCAAAAATCATCAAGGTGGAATTGACTTGGGGGTATCCATCCTCACTATCCTCCTTGTCCTCAACTCTGTCCGGCTCTTTTTCCTTATCCTTGGGCTGCTTGCCCTGGAACTGCTGAATCAGAAGCCGACACTGTCGAGTGGTATGCTTCGGGAAAATAAAATTTCCTTCTTCATCTTTCTTGGTATGGATGTGACATGGCAGGTCCAGAACATCATTCCCATCCTGATCTTTAACATTCTTGGGCTTCCATGTGCCCTTGGGCTTTCCCTTGAAATTTCCCTGGGCCACAGCCAGGGCCTCCCCAGGGGCGGCTGGCTCGGCCTTCCGCTTCTGCTTCCGACTGGAGTTTCCTCTGGTTTCTTGGGCGACTGACTTGAGTTTGCCACTTCGGAGTCGGTCCTCGTCTTCTCCATTAGCGTACTTGGTGGCAATCTCCATCATCCGATTAAGGGACATCTCTCCAGTTCGGCCAAACTTCAGATTCAACTCCCTGTACTTGACGCCTTCCTTGAAAGCGCAAACTGCTTGATGGTCTGGCACGTTCTCGACCGAGTGGTGCAGTGTGATCCACCTCTGGATGTATTCTCTCAGAGTTTCATTTGGCTTCTGCATGCAAGACCGCAGCTCCGTAAGGCCTGCAGGGCGCTTGCATGTCCCTTCGAAGGTTGTGATAAACACTCGGGAGAGATTCTCCCAAGTGTAAATGCTGCTGGGCGCCAACTGATTCAGCCACGCCCTAGCTGAGCCTTCCAACATGAGGGGTAAATGCTTCATGGCCACCTCATCATTGCCGCCGCCAATCTGCACAGCCACTCGGTAATCCTCGAGCCATGTGTCAGGCTTGGACTCACCGGTGAACTTGCTGACTCCAGTCGCCAGCCTGAAGTTGGGAGGGATCACCGCGGCCCTGATGGCTCGACTGAAACATTCAGGCCCCGAGGCGTGTGTCCTACTGCCGGTGGGCGTATCTCTGTTGTGGTCCTCTCGATGAGCCCTGTTCCTGTCCACCAGACCTTGAACGAGGATGGAACATCTCATATGGTCCATGACGTTCAAAATGTCTTTGAAGTCCCGATTCTAAGCCATTAAGCATGGTGCACTAAACTATCAAGTAGTCATCATATTGAGCCAGCCAAACGTTCATAACGTCTGCATCTGCTCCTGCAATAGGTCTGTCACCTAGCGGTGCATCAAGGACATACTTCTTCTGTGCAGTAATGAGGATAAACCTCAGATCACGGATCCAAATCCGCATCATTGCTACTAACATCTTTCAACATAATTTTCTCTAGGAACATATCAAAATAAACACAGGGAAGCAACAACGCGAGCTATTGATCTATAACATAATTTGCAAAATACTAGCAGGACTAAGTTCATGATAAATTTAAGTTCAATTAATCATATTACTTAAGAACTCCCACTTAGATAGATATCCCTCTAATCCTCTAAGTGATCACGTGATCCAAATCAACTAAACCATAACCGGTCATCACGTGAGATGGAGTAGTTTTCAATGGTGAACATCGTTATGTTGATCATATCTACTATATGATTCACGCTCGACCTTTCGGTCTCTGTGTTCCGAGGCCATATCTGTATATGCTTGGCTCGTCAAGTATAACCTGAGTATTCTGCGTGTGCAACTGTTTTGCACCCGTTGTATTTGAACGTAGAACCTATCACACCCGATCATCACGTGGTGTCTCAGCACGAAGAACTTTCGCAACGGTGCATACTCAGGGAGAACACTTCTTGATAATTTAGTGAGAGATCATCTTATAATGCTACCGTCAATCAAAGCAAAAATAAGATGTATAAAATATAAACATCATATGCAATCAAAATATGTGACATGATATGGCCATCATCATCTTGCTTCTTTGATCTCCATCTCCAAAGTACTGTCATGATCTCTGTCATCACCGGCATGACACCATTATCTCCATCATCTTGATCTATTGATCTATATCAATGTGTCTTCACACGGTCGTCTCGCCAACTATTGCTCTTGCAACTATTGCTATCGCATAGCGATAAAGTAAAGCAATTATTTGGCGCTTGCATCTTATGCAATAAAGAGACAACCATAAGGCTTTTGCCAGTTGCCGATAACTTCAACAAAACATGATCAGCTCATACAACAATTTATATCTCATCACGTCTTGACCATATCATATCACAACATGCCCTGCAAAAACAAGTTAGACGTCCTCTACTTTGTTGTTGCAAGTTTTACGTGGCTGCTACGGGCTTAAGCAAGAACCAATCTCACCTACGCATCAAAACCACAAAGATAGTTTGTCAAATAGACTCCCTTTTAACCTTCGCAAGGACCGGGCGTAGCCACACTCGGTTCAACTAAAGTTGGAGAAACAGTCACCCGCAAGTCGCCTATGTGCAAAGCACGTCGGGGAAACCGGTCTCGCGTAAGCGTACGCGTAATGTCGGTCCGGGCTGCTTCATCCAACAATACCGTCGAACCAAAGTATGACATGCTGGTAGGCAGTATGACTTATATCGCCCACAACTCACTTGTGTTCTACTCGTGCATATAACATCAAACCATAAAACCTAGGCTCGGATGCCACTGTTGGGGAACGTAGTAATTTCAAAAAAATTCCTACGCACACGCAAGATCATGGTGATGCATAGCAACAAGAGGGGAGAGTGTTGTCTACGTACCAACGCAGACCGACTGCGGAAGCGATCACACAACGTAGAGGAAGTAGTCGTACGTCTTCTTCCCGATCCGACCGATCCAAGCACCGTTACTCCGGCACCTCCGAGTTCTTAGCACATGTTCAGCTCGATGACGATCCTCGGGCTCCGATCCAGCAAAGCGTCGAGGAAGAGTTCCGTCAGCACGACGGCGTGGTGACGATCTTGATGTACTACCGACGCAGGGCTTCGCCTAAGCTCTACAACGATATGACCGAGGTGGAATTTGGTGGCAGGGGGCACCGCACACGGCTAAGGAACGATCAGCAATGATCAACTTGTGTGTCTATGGGGTGCCCCCTGCCCCTGTATATAAAGGATGAAGGAGGAGGAGGCCGGCCAAGGCATAGGGTGCGGCCAGGATGGGAGTCCTACTAGGACTCCAAGTCCTAGTAGGAGTCCATCAAGAGGGGAGGAAGGGAGAAGGAATAGGAGGAGAAGGAGAGGTGGCCGGCCCCCTTTTCCCTAGTCCAATTCGGACCAAAGGGGAGGGGGCGCAGCAGCCTTTTCCTCTTCCCACTAAAGCCCATCAAGGCCCATTACTTCTCCCGTAACTACCCGGTACTCCGAAAAATACCCGAATCACTCGAAACCTTTCCGATGTCCGAATATAGTCGTCCAATATATCGATCTTTACGTCTCGACCATTTCGAGACTCCTCGTCATGTCCCCGATCTCATCCGGGACTCCGAACTCCTTCGGTACATCAAAACTCATAAACTCATAATATAACTGTCATCGAAACCTTAAGCGTGCGGACCCAACGGTTCGAGAACAATGTAGACATGACCGAGACACGTCTCCGATCAATAACCAATAGCGGGACCTGGATGCCCATATTGGCTCCTACATATTCTACGAAGATCTTTATCGGTCAGACCGCATAACAACATACGTTGTTCCCTTTGTCATCGGTATGTTACTTGCCCGAGATTCGATCGTCGGTATCCAATACCTAGTTCAATCTCGTTACTGGCAAGTCTCTTTACTCGTTCCGTAATACATCATCCCGCAACTAACTCATTAGGTGCAATGCTTGCAAGGCTTAAGTGATGTGCATTACCGAGAGGGCCCAGAGATACCTCTCCGACAATCGGAGTGACAAATCCTAATCTTGAAATACGCCAACCCAACATCTACCTTTGGAGACACCTGTAGTACTCCTTTATAATCACCCAGTTACGTTGTGACGTTTGGTAGCACCCAAAGTGTTCCTCCGGCAAACGGGAGTTGCATAATCTCATAGTCATAGGAACATGTATAAATCATGAAGAAAGCAATAGCAACATACTAAACGATCGTGTGCTAAGCTAATGGAATGGGTCATGTCAATCAGATCATTCAAGTAATGATGTGACCTCGTTAATCAAATAACAACTCTTTTGTCCATGGTTAGGAAACATAACCATCTTTGATTAACGAGCTAGTCAAGTAGAGGCATACTAGTGACACTCTGTTTGTCTATGTATTCACACATGTATTATGTTTCCGGTTAATACAATTCTAGCATGAATAATAAACATTTATCATGATATAAGGAAATAAATAATAACTTTATTATTGCCTCTAGGGCATATTTCCTTCAGTAAGAGGTTCAGGGAGGTATTCGTCGTGAGGGTGCGACGGATCGCCTCTATCGGCACCATCATCAGCGCGATGGAATCCAGGAGGACTGCATGTCCCCTCGACCGCCAGAACCTCCGCCAAAGGGTCGCTGCTATCGCACTCGGATGCGGACTCCGTGGAGCCAGTCGACAGATCGAACAGGCCGCAGAGGGATTCATCGGGCTCGATTGCCGCGACTTGCGGGGTCGCCGACTGGCGGGCCGCGGCGTGCTTCATCCACCGGTGGAGCCTCGACCGACCCGAGCGCTTGCGCTGGCAGGAGACAGGACGGGGAAATGACACGGGAGTCGACCGATATGGGGTCGACGGCTGCCGCAGGAGGACGCCACGGACGCACGCGCGGAAGTGCGTCGCACCGCGGACGGGGAGCGCGTCGACGTCAAGCGGCCCCTCCTGGAGCCAGGCGGAGTCGTCGGCGATGAAAGTGAGTCCGCCGAGACGGATCTCGCGGCCCTCTGCCAAAGCTCCACAGGAAAACATGATCAAGTGGATCGGAAAAATCGCAACTTCTCCAATTAGGCGCTAAGACTAATGCCCCACGGTGGGCACCGAGACGTAGGGCTGTTACTTCCTCCGAGAAGGGCCTGAACTCGTAAACCTTGCGTGCTTACAACTTCCCAATAGCTAAGGTCTAGCCTCTTCATACACACCCCCCTACCTCACTGTCAGACTTAGAACCACGACAGCGCCTGCATTTGGGTCTGCTGCACTTTTTTCCTCCTCTCATGGGATTTGTAACCGCCTGTGTCCGGAAACCCAACCTTCCACGGAATGGAGCCTGGCGTGCCTCGTGTCCGTCCAGGGTGCTCAGGATTCCCGAGGGCCATTGTGAGCTCGTCGTTCTCTCTGTCTGGAAAGAACGTCCCTTCCTGCGCTGCTTCGATATACTGCTTAAGCTTCCTGACTGGTATGACCATTTGATCATTTGTTCAAATGCACTTCCCTATTACAGGGTCCAAGGTTCCGCCAGCCCCGAAGAACCAAGTCCGGCAATGGTCTGGCCAGTTAATTGTCTCTCGTTTGATCCCTTTATCAGCCAGATCATTCTCAGTCTTGGCCCACTTAGGCTGGGCTACGAGGTTGCCACCTGACCCCATGCGATGGTGAAGCTTCTTCTTTTTAGCATTTTTCTTGTTTGTCGCTGACATCTTCTTACTCTTTTCCGATGTCTTGTGGGCCACAAATGCGGGCTAGTGATCTCTGATCTTCTCATATCTGCCCTTGAATTCTGGTGTCTCATTATTTTCGACCAATTTATTCAGCTCTTTCTTCCACCTCCTGAATAGTTCTGCCATCCTCTTAAGAGAAAAAGACTTGATTAGTTGCTCTTTAACTGGGTTCTCTGGATTATCCTCTCGCGGTAGGGTGAAATTTGACTTCGCTCAGTCCAAAGATCATTTTTCTGCATATCATTGACATAAGACACCTCAGGGTCTTCTATAGCCGGCTTAAACCATTGCTGGATGCTTATCGGGATCTTGTCCCCTAACCAGAACCCTGCACTGAGCAACAAATGCGTTCTTTGTTCGGATGAGTTCAATCGGTTGGCCGTCGGGCGCGATTGCTATGATCTCAAACCTTTCATCCGAGCTCAACTTTTTCTTCGGGCCTCGTCTCTTTACCAAAGTTGTGCTCGATCCGGAGGGCTAGAAAAAAGAACAAAGACTTAGTTAATATGTGTACATACCAAAACAATGAATGCATGAATCAGCTAGTCAGCACAGGCTTAACTAATATATACACCTGGCCGGACTCGGTTAGGTCACCGTAGCCGTCATCACGGTCTCCTTCTTGCACCGGCATTGGGTCACCGGAGCCGACCTCATGTTCTTCTTGCACCGGCATTAGGTCACCGTAGCCAGCTTCTTCACCCTCTCCTTCCAGACCATCGGTGTCATTGAGAAACAACGAGACAGCATCACTTGCTTCTGTGATTATGTCCCTCAACAACGCTTCTTTTGCTTCATCTCGGGCGGTGTCCATAGTTTCTACACATATTTACAACATGGCAATTATTATTCAAACATGACAGATGGATATATTAGTGGCAAACGTAGAACTAGCTACCTAATCATAGTAAGGAATCAATATATTAATTAGTGGCCTCGACGCTGCTTCTCTAGGGTTTGGGGTGACCTCGACAACACTTCAAGGGTTTGGGGTGGCCTCGAGAACGCTTCAAGGAGGGGGTAATATCGACCCCCCCCCCACGTGTTGAAGCTATCGGGAGGGGGTATATATCGACAACGACGACACTACATCTATGTCCCTCGACGACCCTCGTTCCCGATAAAAAAAAGAGGAAGAAGAAGAAAAAAGAGAGGAGAAGAAAGAATAGAGGAGAAGAACTCCTCTATTCTTTCTTCTCCTCTTTTTTTTCCTTCTTCCTCTTCTTTTTTTATCCTCTTCTTCCTCTCATGTTCGAGAGGATCGCCGAGGGGTCGGGAGGTTGCCTAGTGTCAAAGGATTCAACGAAACCATGTCTTCATCATTAGGCGAAAGTAACAGGTGCATGATGGTACGAAGCTCTCCAAAGTTATTTTGGAATGGAGTCCTAGATAGGATAATTCGCTTTTTGGTACAAAGTTCAGCAAGAACCTTCCAAATATCGTTATTTGGAAGGCCTTTGCTGAAATTCATACAAAAAGGCAAATTATCCTAGCCGGGACACCATTCCAAAATAACTTTGGAGGACCTCGTCATGCCCTGGTTACTTCTGGCTAATGATGAAGCCATGGATTTCTTCAATACTTTGACACTAGGAAACCTCTCTCGACCCCTCGGCGATCCTCGACCCCTCGAACCTCGACGACCTTGGAACCCTCGACCCCTAGATGACCCTGGAACCCTCGACCATATAGAACCCTCGAACCCTCGACCCTGAAACCCTCGACCCTTGGCCCCTTAACGACCCTCGACCCTCTACCCTAGTTCCCGACCCTCGACCCCTCGGCGATGCTCGACACCCTTGTTCCCGATAAAAATTAAGAAGAAGAAGAAGAAGAAAAAAGAGGAGAATAAGAAAGGAATAGCTAGAGGAGAAGATCGAAGAAAAAAAGAAGAAAAAAAGAGGAGAAGAAGAAAGTAATAATGGAGAAGAAGTGAAAATAGAATATATTCTATTTTCTCTTTTTCTCCACTATTCCTTTCTTCTTCTCCTCTTCTTTTTCTTCTTTTTTCTTCTTCTTATTTATTTCTCCTCTTCTTCCTCTCCTCTTCTTCTTTCTAAGTCCTGCTTATATACACAGAGTATTGGTCCCGGTTCGTACCCCTCTCGACCCCTCGTCCCTCTCTCGACCCCTCGACGACCCTCGTCCCTAATAACATTTTTTTTCTCCCCTCGACCCCTCTCGACCTCTCGTCCCCTCATCATCATCTATCAGCCCCCTCGTTTTCTTTAGCATATATCCATGAACAAAAAAATAATTCATATATAGAAAAAATGCTATATGAACATACATACATATGAGCATATACAGAGAGCATATACATAGCCAAATCCATATACAGAGAGCATATACATACATACATATGAGCATATACATACATACATAGCCAAATCCAAATACATATGAGCATATACACATACACATATGAAAAGTTTTATCACACACAGAGAGCAGCGGCGGCGGCGGTGATGGTCAGAGCGACAGGGATCGATGGGAAGGGGGGAGCTCACTTGGGGCGCGACGGGGAGGAGGCCGGGGACGGGGAGGAGGCCGGCGACGCGACGCGGGGTGACGGGGAGGGGGGCGGAGATAGCGCACGCAGCGACGGGGACAAGGCTTGCGGCGGCGCAGGGCAACAGCGACGGGGAGCGGGTGACGATGGGCTCGGGGCTGCGACGACGACGACGAACGGCCTGGGGGCGTCGGGGGGGGGGGAATGGGAGCGGTTGGCGAAATTTTCACAAGTGCTACCTTATATACCCAGAGCAATGGTCCCGGTTCGTGGCACGAACCGGTTCCAATGCACACCTATGGTCCCGGTTCTGCCACCAACCGGGACCATAGGTCTCTTTTCAGCAGCCGAAAGGGCGGGTAGCAGAGGCCTATGGTCCCGGTTGGTGGCACCAACCGGGACTAAAGGGGGGCATTGGTCACGGTTGGTGACACGAACCGTGACTAATGCCCCCTTTAGTCCCGGTTGGTGCCACCAACCGGGACCAATGGCCTTCTGCTGCCCCGCGCCCAAAAGTTTAGTCCCACCTCGCTAGTTGAGAGGGCTCGGGAGTGGTTTATAAGCGTTGCTGCGCCCACCCTCCTGAGCTCCTCTCAACTGCAGGCTTTCGGGCCTAATCTGTCACTGCAATGCCTGTGGGCCTACTAGGCCTGCTGCGGGCTTGAATCCTGGCCCATGGTAGGGTTTCTAGTCGTATTCAGGCCGTGGTGGCCCAGTAGGTGGCATTTTTTTGTTTTTTGTTGCTTTATTTATTTTCTTTTGTTTTTTGCTTTATTTTTTAATTCTTTTTGCTTTTAGTTTTAGAAAAATTATAAACTTTTTGTTAATGCCATTAGTTTTCAAATTTGAAAATACTTTTTTAGTTTTTTTGTTTTCTTTGTTGCTTTATTTATTTTATTTTGTGATTAACTTTACTATAAAAATAGTTTTTCCTGTTTTTTGATTTGTTTTTTGCATTATTTATTTTCTTTTGTTTTTTGCTTTAATTTTTAATTCCGTTTGCTTTTAGGTTAGCAAAATTATAAACTTTCTGTTAGTGTCATTAGTTTTAGAAAAATTATAAACTTTCTGTTAGTGCCATTAGTTTTCAAATTTGAAAACACTTTTTTTAGTTTTTTTGTTTTCTTTGTTGCTTTATTTATTTTATTTTGTGATTAACTTACTATAAAAATAGTTTTTTCCTGTTTTTTTGATTTGTTTTTTGCATTATTTATTTTCTTTTGTTTTTTGATTTAATTTTTAATTCTGTTTGCTTTTAGGTTAGCAAAATTATAAACTTTCTGTTAGTGCCATTAGTTTTAGAAAAATTATAAACTTTCTGTTAGTGCCATTAGTTTTCAAATTTGAATAGTTAAAATTTGGATTCTTTAAAAATTGTTTGAATCACAAGTTTGTGATTAACTTACTAAAAAATGAGAATAGATGCACTTATAGAGAAAATTCAACCTAAATTCCTAGTAAATTTCTATGAATTTCAGAGAAATTCACTGTGAATTTAGGTTAAACTTTTCTCTATTAGGGCATCTATTTTCACTTTGAGAGGAGCTCAACAAGGCAGAGAGGGAAGGTCTTATAAACCAGTGTGAGCCCCCTTCGGTTGGCGAGGTGGGACTAAACTCTGCCCGCAACGAGGACCAACCCTTTAGTCCCGGTTTGTGGCACAAACCGGGACTAATGGTCATGGGCCAGGGGCGAAGAGCAAAATTATAAACTTTCTGTTAGTGCCATTAGTTTTAGAAAGTTGAAAGTTGAAAGTTGGCATGGGCCAGGGACTAATGGCCATGGTATTACGAGGGCCGAACCATAAGACATGAAAGCATTTCAAATGAACTCTGAAAAAGTTGAAAGTTGGGATGGTATCATAATTTCACCCACATAGCATGTGCATGTACAAAACGGACAATGGTAGCATGTTCGTGTGTTACAAAGTTGCGGGAGAAAGTCTTCACTTTTTCTTCGCTTGTGTCATTTGCGCCGTAACCATGGATAATCTTCATTGTTTATCAGGATGCTTGGGTCAGCCTTGACATTGAAGAGAGGAATTTCATGAAACTTTTCATAATCTTCAGACATGTCTGTCTTGCCGTCCACTCCCAGGATGTCCCTTTTTCCTGAAAGAACTATGTGGCACTTTGGCTCATCGTATGATGTATTCGCTTCCTTATCTTTTCTTTTTCTCGGTTTGGTAGACATGTCCTTCACATAGATAACCTGTGCCACATCATTGGCTAGGACGAATGGTTCGTCAGTGTACCCAAGATTTTTCAGATCCACTGTCGTCATTCCGTACTGTGGGTCTACTTGTACCCCGCCACCTAACAGATTGACCCATTTGCACTTAAACAAAGGGACCTTAAAATCAGGTCCGTAGTCAAGTTCCCATATGTCGACTATGTAACCATAATATGTGTCCTTTCCGCTCTCGGTTGCTGCATCAAAGTGGACACCGCTGTTTTGGTTGGTGCTCTTTTGATCTTGGGCGATCGTGTAAAATGTATTCCCATTTATCTCGTATCCTTTGTAAGTCAATACAGTCAAAGATGGTCCCCTGGACAACAAGTACAACTCATCACAAACAGTGTTGTCACCTCTGAGACGTGTTTCCAACCAACTGCTGAAAGTCCTGATGTGTTCACATGTAATCCAGTCGTCGCACTGCTCCGAGTGTTTGGAGCGCAGACTGTTCTTGTGTTGATCGACATACGGGGTCACCAAGGTAGAGTTCTGTAGAACTGTGTAGTGTGCTTGAGACCAAGAATATCCGTCCCTGCATATTATTGAGTCTCTTCCAAGAGTGCCTTTTCCAGTCAGTCTCCCCTCATGCCACGATTTAGGGAGACCTATCTTCTTAAGGGCAGGAAGGAAGTCAACACAAAACCCGATAACATCCTCTGTTTGATGGCCCATGGAGATGCTTCCTTCTGGCCTAGCGCGGTTACGGACATATTTCTTTAGGACTCCCATGAACCTCTCAAAGGGGAACATATTGTGTAGAAATACAGGCCCCAGGATGACAATCTCGTCGACTAGATGAACTAGGATGTGCGTCATGATATTGAAGAAGGATGGTGGGAACACCAGCTCGAAACTGACAAGACATTGCGCCACATCACTCCTTAGCCTTGGTACGATTTATGGATCGATCACCTTCTGAGAGATTGCATTGAGGAATGCACATAGCTTCACAATGGCTAATCGGACGTTTTCCGGTAGAAGCCCCCTTAATACAACCGGAAGCAGTTGCGTCATAATCATGTGGCAGTCATGAGACTTTAGGTTGTGAAACTTTTTCTCTGGCATATTTATTATTCCCTTTATATTCGACGAGAAGCCAGTCGTGACCTTCATACTGAGCAGGCATTCAAAGAAGATTTCTTTCTCTTCTTTCGTAAGAGCGTAGCTGGCAGGACCTTTATACTGCTTCGGAGGCATGCCGTCTTTTTCGTGCAAACGTTGCAGGTCCTCCCGTGCCTCAGGTGTATCTTTTGTCTTCCCATACACGCCCAAGAAGCCTAGCAGGTTCACGCAAAGGTTCTTCGTCACATGCATCACGTCGATTGAGGAGCGGACCTCTAGGTCTTTCCAGTAGGGTAGGTCCCAAAATATAGATTTCTTCTTCCACATGGGTGCGTGTCCCTCAGCGTCATTCGGAATAGCTAGTCCACCGGGACCCTTTCCAAAGATTACATAGTGTAAATCATTGACCATAGTAAGCACGTGATCACCGGTGCGCATGGCGGGCTTCTTTCGGTGATCTACCTCGCCTTTGAAATGGTTTCCTTTCTTTTGACATTGATGGTTGGTCGGAAGAAATCGACGATGGCCCAGGTACACATTCTTCCTGCATTTGTCCAGGTATATACTTTTAGTGTCATCTAAACAGTGCGTGCATGCGTGGTATCCTTTGTTTGTCTGTCCTGAAAGATTACTGAGAGCGGGCCAATCGTTGATGGTCACGAACAGCAACGCCTTAAGGTTAAATTCCTCCTGTCTGTGCTCATCCCACGTACGTACACTGTTTCCATTCCACAGCTGTAAAAGTTCTTCAACTAATGGCCTTAGGTACACATCAATTTCGTTGCCAGGTTGCTTAGGGCCTTGGATGAGAACTGGCATCATAATGAACTTCCGCTTCATGCACATCGAAGGAGGAAGGTTATACATACATAGAGTCACGGGCCAGGTGCTGTGATTGCTGCTCTGCTCCCCGAAAGGATTAATGCCATCCGCGCTTAAAGAAAACCATACATTTCTTGGGTCCTTTGCAAACTCATCCCAGTACTTTCTCTCGATTTTTCTCCACTGCGACCCGTCAGCGGCTGCTCTCAACTTCCCATCTTTCTTTCGGTTCTCACTGTGCCATCGCATCAACTTGGCATGCTCTTCGTTTCTGAAATGACGTTTCAACCGTGGTATTATAGGAGCATACCACATCACCTTCGCAGGAACCCTCTTCCTGGGGGGCTCGCCGTCAACATTACCAGGGTCATCTGGTCTGATCTTATACCGCAATGCACCGCATACCGGGCATGCGTTCAGATCCTTGTATGCACCGCGATAGAGGATGCAGTCATTAGGGCATGCATGTATCTTCTCCACCTCCAATCCTAAAGGGCATACGACCTTCTTTGCTGCGTATGTACTGTCGGGCAATTCGTTATCCTTTGGAAGCTTCTTCTTCAATATTTTCAGTAGCTTCTCAAATCCTTTGTCAGCCACAGCATTCTCTGCCTTCCACTGCAGCAATTCCAGTATGGTACCGAGCTTTGTGTTGCCATCTTCGCAATTGGGGTACAACCCTTTTTTGTGATCCTCTAACATGCGATTGAACTTCAGCTTCTCCTTTTCACTTTCGCATTGCGTCCTTGCATCGACAATGACCCGGCGGAGATCACAATCATCGGGCACATCGTCTGGTTCCTCTTGATCTTCAGCAGCTTCACCCGTTCCAGCATCATTGGGCACATCGTCTGGTTCCTCTTGATCTTCACCAGCTCCCCCCGTTGCAGCATCACCGTATTCAGGGGGCACATAGTTGTCATCGTACTCTTCTTCTTCGCCGTCTTCCATCATAACCCCTATTTCTCCGTGCCTCGTCCAAACATTATAGTGTGGCATGAAACCCTTGTAAAGCAGGTGGGAGTGAAGGATTTTCTGGTTAGAGTAAGACCTCGTATTCCCACATTCAGTGCATGGAAAACACATAAAACCATTCTGCTTGTTTGCCTCAGCCGCTTCGAGAAACTCATGCACGCCCTTAATGTACTCGCGGGTGTGTCTGTCACCATACATCCATTGTCGGTTCATCTGCGTGCATTATATATAATTAAGTGTCCAAATTAATAGAAGTTCATCATCGCATTAAAACCAAAGTGCATACATAGTTCTCATCTAACAACATATAGCTCTCCAGAGCATCTAATTAATTAAACCATACATTGAAACTATGTAAAACATTTCAATGCGAAAACAAATGTGATCATAATCGCAACCAAGGTAACAATTGATCCAACGGCATAATGATACCAAGCCTCGGTATGAATGGCATATTTTCTAATCTTTCTAATCTTCAAGCGCATTGCATCCATCTTGATCTTGTGATCATCGACGACATCCGCAACATGCAACTCCAATATCATCTTCTCCTCCTCAATTTTTTTTATTTTTTTCTTTCAACAAATTGTTTTCTTCTTCAACTAAATTTAACCTCTCGACAATAGGGTCGGTTGGCATTTCCGATTCACATACATCCTACATAAATAAAATCTATGTCACGTTGGTCAGCATAATTTTCATAAACAATAAATGAACCAATAGTTATAAAGATAATATATATACCACATCCGAATCATAGACAGGACGAGGACCGACGGGGGCGGATACCAAAACCATCGCACTATATAAGATGCAATAATAAAAGTAAGAAAATAATACAAGTATCTATGTAAACATTCTAGTAAGAATATTTTTCCTTTCAGAAAGAAGATAAAACAAGAGGCTCACCACGGTGGTGCCGGCGATGAGCTCGGCGCGGGTGATCGACGGCGGTGAAGACGGGGACGGGGCGTGACAGACCGCTAAACCTAGACAAATATTATGGAAAATGAAGCTTGGAGGTTGAGCTTGGAGAGGAGAAAGCTTAAGTAGTGTGGCTCGGGCATTCCATCGAACACCTTGTGTGCATAGGAGGTGAGCTAGAGCACCACCAAGCCCTCTCCCCCTCGGCCAGAGATAAACAGAGCACTGGGGTGCTCTGCTCGCGAGCGAGGGGTATATATAGGCACCTCATTGGTCCCAGTTGGTGGCATGAGCCGGGACTAACGGGGAGCCTTTGGTCCCGGTTCAAGCCACCAACCGGGACCAATGGTGGTGGGCCTGGAGCGAGGCCCATTGGTCCCGGTTCATCCCACCAACCGGAACAAAAAGGTCCAGATGAACCGGGACCAATGGCCCACGTGGCCCGGCCGGCCCCCTGGGCTCACGAACCGGGACCAATGCCCACATTGGTCCCGGTTCTGGACTGAACCGGGACTAATGGGCTGAGCCGGCCTGGACCAAAGCCCTGTTTTCTACTAGTGAGTAGAAAAGCAGAAACATCTGGTCAGTGGCTAATAAACATTTTTTTAAGAAGGCATGAGCTAGGTAATCACTAACAAATTAGATTTAGTATAATTTATCATGTAAAATCCTCAAGCAAGGGTCATACATCATTTTATTAATTAATATATCCTTCAATACAAAATACAGGCCACCATTTTACACTTTCATGGCATAAGAAACAAAAAATTTAAGCAGAAACTGTATGGAAGGCCCCAACAGTAATTTAAAAAGAGATTATTTACACGAGAGGGTATATATACATGGACAGGGAGAACAGAAGGGGAGGGGGCACAGGGAGAAGAAAAATATAGCAGGCTAATCAATGAATGAGTGAAAAATCCCCTTCTTTGATATAGCTTCGTCACTATCCCAGACCCTATTTTTCTTCTGCGATCTCGATGTCAAGTCCTGGCTAGCCAGCGGCAAAGCTAGCTGAGATGCTAGAGGGAGAAGAGCCCACATTGCCAAAAGCAATCTATTTGGTAATCGAGAAATAGTAACTAATTGTCAAAAATAACTTGGTTTTGTTATACCGACAGTGTAAAGGCTATTACCTGGATATCGTGAACCAACACCTCGCGTCGTCTCCTCCGAAGCGACTCGGGGGCAACCCTAGCCGCCACAGTCGCGCCCCCTTCTCCCCCCCTTCCTCTCCGCCGCCGCCTGAGGTGTGCTCCGGCGCGCGTGCTCGACACCGATGAAGGTGGCGGCGGGGATTCGGCGGCTGCTCGTCTCGGGCAGGGCCTCGGCACGTGGGGCGGCGGCCCCGGCAGGTGAGGGTGGGGTGGTCCTGGCAGCGGGCTGCCCTGCCGGTGCGAGCTAGGCGCCTCCTCGGTCTCGCGGGTGACGAGGTGGCGGCGGTCGACGGTCGCAGGTGTGCATCCCTTCCCGCAGGTATGCCACTGATGAAGTCCATCCCCTCCGCCCCGATCTGCTCCTTCCTTGGCCAGATCTGGGTCCTGGTGGCTTAGGCCGCTGCTCTCGGTTGTTGGCTGCACGGATCTTGTCGGGCGGGGCTGGATCCGGGGGAAACCCCTGGCCGGCGCGGCGGTCACACCAAAGTCGACGCCTTGGGCGCCGTTCCCCTCCTTGGAGGCTGTGGTGTGGATCCTCCCCCCTCCTTTCGCCCCCTGCTAGGTGAAAGCCTAGGTCCCCTGCTTCGGGCCGCGACGGCACGTCCGTGTCGTGTTCCTTCTTGGAGGCACCGTCCGGGGATTGCAGGGGCGGCGAGAGAGTTTGGTTGTGGACGTGATGGTGGCGGGAGTCAGCTTGGTTTCTTCATAGGTTGCTGCTGGAGGGTCCCTGACGAGGTCGCCGGTGGGTCGACGCCCACGAGCCTGGGCAAGAGGGGATCGGGTTCCCCTCTTCGGTGACAACGGTATACCTTTGGGTGGGAGCATTGTGCTCCGGCGAATCCAGCGCTGGCCTTTAATCTACTTTTCGCTGCTTCCCTTACTTCTGCGAATGTGGCCGGCAACTCTCGCCCTTTGGTGCGGCTGAGCCGCAGACGACGATGGTGCTTGTTTGTAGTGTGCCATGGGCTTGCGTCCTGCTCTAGTCTCTTCTCCTTGCAGCTTGGAGGCCATCCATTTGGGTTCTGGGGTGAACCGAGCCGCCGTCTGCCGGTACGGCATCCTTCGAGCCAGGATGAAGGGGTAGGGACCCTTTGCAGAGGCAGTAACAGATGGTGGTCTGGTCCATGGCTGGTTCCGAGGGTGGCTGTGATCACGAAGCTTGCGCGGCGGTGCATTCCTCCCAAGACCCTAGTTTTGTTCTGTTGGTGTAGGTCGTCCAGTAGGGTGTTGGTAGCAGCGTCAATTTGTTGCTGCCTTGAGTTGTTTTGCTTGAGTTCCTTGTATCCGTCGCTCGGTTCCCTTTTCTTTGCGTTGTAAGCGGTTGTCCTTGTAATCCTGGCTTTATTAATTCAAAGCCGGGCTCTTCTTGAGCCTTCGTGCTAAAAAAAGGCTATTACCTGCGTATTTTTCTAGTTCATAACCATTACATAAAACGCAACCACACAAGCATCAGGGCAGAACACTATAGCACAACATCCCTATATATTGAAGAGATCATCAAATATCAAAATAAAAAATTAATATGTGGCACTATTTAAAATTGTTAGGTTGGCACGAAAGGATGCGAATGGCATTCCATCAATGTAAAGGCATGCTATTACCTGCAGCATAGACACTTTCGAATGCATGGTGATGAAAATAAAAAGTGCCCGTACCTATTATGAATGGGTACGCAGCCTCCCCTGAATTCGAGAAAAGTAGCTTATCCAGTTCAGTAGTTCTTCCCATCCCCCATGATGCAACACCATCACAATCAGTCTTCCTCTTCCATAATTGAGCGGTGAAGTCTGACAAGGAGAGTAAACCTAGCCCGCCACCCTCGGCCCGCATAACAGTGAATTCATCCTCTTCATCAACTGGCACTTGTATCACAGCTAAGCTCTGCCTCTCCAAATCAAACTCGAGAATAGCACAAAACTTCCCAGAAATACGCCAGTAAAAGGAATTCCCAACCAACACGGCTGGCATGCCCGTACAATAAGCCGAGGATTGAGTTGGTGTTAAGGTACTAAGATTACCCCATTGGCCGGCCTCTGACGAATAAACGCAGGCGATCACTCGGAAATGATCTTCATTAGCAGGACCACCTGGAAGTGCTCCACCTCGCCGGTGGCACGAAGCACCGCCCCATGAATCGAGTTTGTAATCCCGTCGAACCATGGGGGAAAGGCGATGCGGTGCTGGTCGCCGGTGACGGGGTCCCACACCAGGACTTGCTTCCGTGAATCGTTGGAGATGAGCACAAGGCCATGCATGGCGGCAGCCGAGGAGCGAGAAGCGATGGCGGCGGCCGAGAAGGGGAGGGCTGCGTCGGTGGCGGCGGCGGAAGCGGCGCACGAAGCCAGGGTCTGATACGAGGAGGCGCCAGCGCTTGCAGACGGCGGATGCGCGGGGAAGGGAGGACGGGAGCGGCGGGAGGCGGAGGAGGATCTCGGAGAGTAGGTTTTCGTCCTCCAGGGGCGCCGCCGCCGGCGACATGTCGCCCATATTAGGAATAAGCACGATGTAGTGTACGTATCATATATGTATATGTGTCCGTGTCCGTGTACTACTGGAGTCCAGAACCGAGTAGGTTTAGCTATAGGGTAGCTGACTCTAGTATATATACGTACGTACTCCCTTATAATCTTTCACCACAACGAACCAGATCAATACAAGAGAAAAGAAAAGCCCAGGAGCGACACGCCCCTGTAGCTATCACCAAAAGATTTTTCCTCTGTCCAGTTTGTTTCGTACGCAAGTGTTTCGCCGACCACGTCGAAGTTCATCGAGAGATCAACCGATCCTAGCGTTAGTGAAAGCCCAGGTTCAAGTACGTACGTTACGTGCATGCTGGTCTACTGTTCATCAATCAAGCTGATTGTTTGACTGTCTAGCTAGCTTGCACATAGTGCTCTTGGGAGTTTTGGTCAAGAGATCAAAAGCCAACAATTGGTATCTAGAGCCTCGACGATCTACGATGACAGACAGCGACGCTGAGTCAGTCAGCAAGTCCGGCAACGGTGGTCCAAGGGGAACAAGTCTGGCGGCGGCGGTTCCAAGGCGAACAAGAACAGCAACAAGGTGAAGAAGGGCGGCAAGTCAGCGACTAGTGGTGGTGGAACAGGCGGCGCCAACGTGCAGGCGCATCGCAACATCCCCATCCAGTACCCGATGCTCACCGACGCCAACTACGGTGTGTGGGCAGTGAAGATGAAGATCATTCTCCGAACCCTACGAGTGTGGCAGGCCATCACGGACGACGACGTCGACGAGGAGTGCGACAAAGGTGCCATGGCCGCCATAGCCCAGTCTGTACCAGATTCCGTGCTGATGACATTGGTGTGTTGAAAATATGCCCTAGAGGCAATAATAAAAGCATTATTATTATATTTCCTTGTTCATGATAATTGTCTTTATTCATGCTATAATTGTGTTATCCGAAAATCGTAATACATCTGTGAATAACAGACACCAACATGTCCCTAATAAGCCTCTAGTTGACTAGCTCGTTGATCAACAGATAGTCATGGTTTCCTGACTATGGTCATTGGATGTCATTGATAACGAGATCACATCATTAGGAGAATGACGTGATGGACAAGACCCAATCCTAAACATAGCATAAAGATCGTATCGTTCGTTTGCTAGAGTTTTTTCCAATGTCAAGTATCCTTTCCTTAGACCATGAGATCGTGTAACTCCCGGATACCGTAGGAGTGCTTTGGGTGTACCAAACGTCACAACATAACTGGGTGACTATAAAGGTATACTACGGGTATCTCCAAAAGTGTCTGTTGGGTTGACACGGATCAAGACTGGGATTTGTCACTCCGTATGACGGAGAGGTATCACTAGGCCCACTCGGTAATGCATCATCATTATGAGCTCAAAGTGACCAAGTGTCTGGTCACGGGATCATGCATTACGGTACGAGTAAAGTGACTTGCCGGTAAGGAGATTGAACGAGGTATTGGGATACCGACGATCGAATCTCGGGCAAGTAACATACCGATTGACAAAGGGAATTGTATACGGGGTTGCTTGAATCCTCGACTTCGTGGTTCATCCGATGAGATCATCATGGAGCATGTGGGAGCCAACATGGGTATCCAGATCCCGCTATTGGTTATTGACCGGAGAGTCGTCTCGGTCATGTCTACATGTCTCCCGAACCCGTAGGGTCTACACACTTAAGGTTCGGTGACGCTAGGGTTGTAGGGATATGTATATGCAGTAACCCAAATGTTGTTCGGAGTCCTGGATGAGATCCCGGACGTCACGAGGAGTTCCGGAATGGTCCGGAGGTAAAGAATTATATATAGGAAGTGCTGTTTCGGCCATCGGGACAAGTTTCGGGGTCACCGGTATTGTACCGGGAGCACCGGAAGGGTCCCAGGGGTCCACCGGGTGGGGCCACCTGCCCCGGGGGGGCCACATGGGCTGTAGGGGGTGCGCCTTGGCCTACATGGGCCAAGGGCACCAGCCCCAATAGGCCCATGCGCCTAGGGTTTCAAAGGGGAAGAGTCCCACAAGGGGAAGGCACCCCCTAGGTGCCTTGGGGGGGGGGGGGGGGGGAGGGAATCCTCCCTTGGCCGCCGCCCCCCTAGGAGATTGGATCTCCTAGGGCCGGCGCCCCCCCCCCCTAGGCCCCCTATATATAGTGAGGGAAGGAGGGCCTCTTAAGCCACGCCTTTGATTGCCTCCTTCTCCCTCTCCAACACCTCCTCCTCCTCCATAGTGCTTGGCGAAGCCCTGACGGAGTATTGTAGCTCCATCAACACCACGCCGTCGTGCTGCTGCTGGAGCCATCTTCCTCAACCTCTCCTTTCCCCTTGCTGGATCAAGAAGAAGGAGACGTTACACTGACCGTACGTGTGTTGAACGCGGAGGTGCCGTCTTTTCAGCGCTAGGATCTCCGGTGATTTGGATCACGTCGTGTACGACTACCTCATCCCCGTTCTTTGAACGCTTCCGCTCGCGATCTACAAAGGTATGTAGATGCATCCGATCACTCGTTGCTAGATGAACTCATAGATGGATCTTGGTGAAACCGTAGGAAAATTTTTGTTATCCGCAACGTTACCCAACAGTGGTATCAGAGCTAGGTCTATGCGTAGTTCTTCTTGCACGAGTAGAACACAATTTGTTGTGGGCGTAGATGTTGTCAACTTTCTTGCCGCTACTAGTCTTATCTTGCTTCAGCAGTATTGTGGGATGAAGCGGCCCGGACCAACCTTACACGTACGCTTACGTGAGACCGGTTCCACCGACTAACATGCACTAGTTGCGTAAGGTGGCTGGCGGGTGACTGTCTCTCCTACTTTAGTTGGAGCGGATCGATGAAAAGGGTCCTTATGAAGGGTAAATAGAAGTTGACAAATCACGTTGTGGCTTTCACGTAGGTAAGAAAACGTTCTTGCTAGAACCCTATTTCAGCCACGTAAAACTTGCAACAACAATTAGAGGACGTCTAACTTGTTTTTGCAGCAAGTGCTTTGTGATATGATATGGCCAAAGTTGTGATGAATGATGAATGACATATATGTGATGTATGAGATGTTCATGCTATTGTAATAGGAATGACGACTTACATGTCGATGAGTATGACAACCGGCAGGAGCCATAGGAGTTGTCTTTATTTTTGTATGACCTACGTGTCATTGAGAAACGCCATGTAAATTACTTTACTTTATAGCTAAACACGTTAGCCATAGTAGTAGAAGTAATAGTTGGCGAGCAACTTCATGGAGACACGATGATGGAGATCATGATGATGGAGATCATGGTGTCAAGCCGGTGACAAGATGATCATGGAGCCCCAAGATAGAGATCAAAGGAGCTATGTGATATTGGCCATATCATGTCACTATTATTATTTGATTGCATGTGATGTTTATCATGTTTAGCATCTTGTTTACTTAGAACGACGGTAGTAAATAAGATGACCCCTCATAATAATTTCAAGAAAGTGTTCCCCCTAACTATGCACCGTTGCGACAGTTCGTTGTTTCGAAGCACCGCGTGATGATCGGGTGTGATAGATTCTAACGTTCACATACAACGGGTATAAGACAGATTTACACATGCAAACACTTAGGTTGACTTGACGAGCCTAGCATGTGTATAGACATGGCCTCGGAACACAGAAGACCGAAAGGTCGAGCATGAGTCGTATAGAAGATACGATCAACATGAAGATGTTCACCGACGTTGACTAGTCTGTCACACGTGATGATCGGACACGGCCTAGTTGACTCGGATCATGTTATACTTAGATGACTAGAAGAGGGATGTCTATCTAAGTGGGAGTTCATTGAATAATTTGATTAGATGAACTTAATTATCATGAACTTAGTTTAAAATCTTTACAATATGTCTTGTAGATCAAATGGCCAATGTTGTCCTCAACTTCAACGCGTTCCTAGAGAAAACCAAGCTGAAAGACGACGGCAGCAACTATACGGACTGGGTCCGAAACCTGAGGATCATCCTCATAGCTGCCAAGAAAGATTATGTCCTACAAGCACCGCTAGGTGATCCACCCATCCCACAGAACCAAGACGTTATGAACGCTTGGCAGACACGTGCTGATGACTACTCTCACGTTCAGTGCGGCATGCTTTACAGCTTAGAGCCGGGGCTCCAAAAGCGTTTTGAGAGACATGGAGCATATGAGATGTTCGAAGAGCTGAAAATGATTTTTCAAGCTCATGCCCGGATCGAGAGATATGAAGTCTCCGACAAGTTCTTCAGCTATAAGATGGAGGAAAATAGTTCTATCAGTGAGCACATACTCACTATGTCTGGGTTACATAACCGCTTGACTCAGCTGGGAGTTAATCTCCCGGATGACGCGATCATTGACAGAATCCTCCAGTCGCTTCCACCAAGCTACAAGAGCTTTGTGATGAACTTCAATATGCAGGGGATGGAAAAGACCATTCCTGAGGTATTTGCAATGCTGAAATCAGCAGAGGTAGAAGTCAAGAAGGAACATCAAGTGTTGATGGTAAATAAAACCACTAAGTTCAAGAAGGACAAGGGTAAAAAGAACTTCAAGAAGGACGGCAAGGAAGTTGCCGCGCCTGGCAAGGAAGCTGCCAGGAAGAAGCCAAAGAATGAACCCAAGCCCGAGACGGAGTGCTTTTATTGCAAGGGAAGTGGTCACTGGAAGCGGAACTGCCCCAAATACTTAGCGGACAAGAAGGCCGGCAAAACGAAAGGTATATGTGATATACATGTAATTGATGTGTACCTTACCAGTACTCGTAGTAGCTCTTGGGTATTTGATACCGGTGCAGTTGCTCACATTTGTAACTCAAAGCAGGAGCTGCGGAATAAGCGGAGACTGGCGAAGGACGAGGTGACGATGCGCGTCGGGAATGGTTCCAAGGTCGATGTGATCGCCGTCGGCACGCTGCCTCTATATTTACCTACGGGATTAGTTTTAAACCTCAATAATTGTTATTTAGTGCCAGCTTTGAGCATGAACATTGTATTAGGATCTCGTTTAATTCGAGATGGCTACTCATTTAAATCCGAGAATAATGGTTGTTCTATTTATATGAGAGATATGTTTTATGGTCATGCTCCTATGGTGAATGGTTTATTCTTAATGAATCTCGAGCGTAATACTACACATATTCATAGTGTGAGTACCAAAAGATGTAAGGTTGATAATGATAGTCCCACATACTTGTGGCACTGCCGCCTTGGTCACATAGGTGTCAAACGCATGAAGAAGCTCCATGCAGATGGACTTTTAGAGTCTCTTGATTATGAATCATTTGACACGTGCGAACCATGCCTCATGGGAAAAATGACCAAGACTCCGTTCTCAGGAACAATGGAGCGAGCAACCAACTTATTGGAAATTATACATACTGATGTGTGTGGTCCAATGAGTGTTGAGGCTCGCGGTGGCTATCGTTATGTTCTCACCCTCACTGATGACTTGAGTAGATATGGGTATGTCTACTTAATGAAACACAAGTCTGAAACCTTTGAAAAGTTCAAGAAATTTTAGAGTGAGGTTGAGAATCAATGTGACAGGAAAATCAAGTTTCTACGATCAGATCGTGGAGGAAAATACTTCAGTCACGAATTTGGCACACACTTAAGAAAATGTGGAATAGTTTCACAACTCACGCCGCCTGGAACACCTCAGCGTAATGGTGTGTCCGAATGTCGTAATCGCACTCTATTAGATATGGTGTGATCTATGATGTCTCTTACCGATTTACCGCTATCTTTTTGGGGCTATGCTTTAGAGACTGCCGCATTCACTTTAAATAGGGCTCCGTCGAAATCCGTTGAGACGACACCGTTTGAATTATGGTTTGGGAAGAAACCTAAGTTGTCGTTTCTAAAAGTTTGGGGATGCGATGCTTATGTCAAGAAACTTCAACCTGAAAAGCTCGAACCCAAGTCGGAAAAATGCGTCTTCATAGGATACCCTAAAGAAACTGTTGGGTATACCTTCTACCTCAGATCCGAAGGCAAGATCTTTGTTGCCAAGAATGGATCCTTTCTAGAGAAGGAGTTTCTCCCGAAAGAAGTAGTGGGAGGAAAGTAGAACTTGATGAAGTATTACCTCTTGAACCGGAAAATGGCGCAACTCAAGAAAATGTTCCTGAGGTGCCTGCACCGACTAGAGAGGAAGTTATTGATGATGATCAAGATACTTCTGATCAAGCTCCTATTGAAATTCGAAGGTCCACAAGGACACGTTCCGCACCAGAGTGGTACGGCAACCCTGTCTTGGAAATCATGTTATTAGACAACGGTGAACCTTCGAACTATGAAGAAGCGATGGCGGGCCCGGATTCCGACAAATGGCTAGAAGCCATGAAATCCGAGATAGGATCCATGTATGAAAACGAAGTATGGACTTTGACTGACTTGCCCGTTGAACGGCGAGCCATAGAAAATAAATGGATCTTTAAGAAGAAGACAGACGCGGATGGTAATGTGACCATCTATAAAGCTCAGCTTGTCGCTAAGGGTTATCGACAAGTTCAAGGGGTTGACTACGATGAGACTTTCTCACCGGTAGCGAAGCTAAAGTCCGTCCGAATCATGTTAGCAATTGCCGCATTCTACGATTATGAGATATGGCAAATGGACATCAAAACGGCATTCCTTAATGGTTTCCTTAAGGAAGAATTGTATATGATGCAGCCGGAAGGTTTTGTCGATCCTAAGAATGCTGACAAGGTGTGCAAGCTCCAACGCTCGATTTATGGGCTGGTGCAAGCATCTCGGAGTTGGAACATTCGCTTTGATGAGATGATCAAAGCGTTTGGGTTTATGCAGACTTATGGAGAAGCCTGCGTTTACAAGAAAGTGAGTGGGAGCTCTATAGCATTTCTCATATTATATGTAGATGACATACTTTTGATGGGAAATGATATAGAACTCTTGGACAGCATCAAGGCCTACTTGAATAAGAGTTTTTCAATGAATGACCTTGGAGAAGCTGCTTATATATTAGGCATCAAGATCTATAGAGATAGATCAAGACGCCTCATAGGTCTTTCACAAAGCACGTACCTTGATAAGATATTGAAGAAGTTCAATATGGATCAAGCTAAGAAGGGGTTCTTGCCTGTGTTACAAGGTATGAAATTGAGCTCAGCTCAATGTCCGACCACAGCAGAAGATATAGAAGAGATGAGTGTCATCCCCTATGCCTCAGCCATAGGTTCTATTATGTATGCCATGCTGTCTACCAGACCTGATGTAAACCTTGCCGTAAGTTTGGTAGGAAGGTACCAAAGTAATCCCGGCAAGGAACACTGGACAGCGGTCAAGAATATCCTGAAGTACCTGAAAAGGACTAAGGAAATGTTTCTCGTTTATGGAGGTGACGAAGAGCTCGTCGTAAAGGGTTACGTCGACACTAGCTTCGACATAGATCTGGATGACTCTAAGTCACAGACCGGATACGTGTATATTTTGAATGGTGGGCAGTAAGCTGGTGCAGTTGCAAGCAGAGCGTCGTGGCGAGATCTACATGTGAAGCGGAGTACATGGCAGCCTCGGAGGCAGCACATGAAGCAATCTGGGTGAAGGAGTTCATCACCGACCTAGGAGTCATACCCAATGCGTCGGGGCCGATCAAGCTCTTCTGTGACAACACTGGAGCTATTGCACTTGCAAAGGAGCCCAGGTTTCACAAGACATGGCACATCAAGCGTCGCTTCAACTCCATTCATGAAAATGTTCAAGATGGAGACATAGATATTTGTAAAGTACATACGGACCTGAATGTAGCAGATCCGTTGACTAAACCTCTCCCTAGGGCAAAACATGATCAACACCAGAATTCCATGGGTGTTTGATTCATCACAATGTAACTAGATTATTGACTCTAGTGCAAGTGGGAGACTGTTGGAAATATGCCCTAGAGGCAATAATAAAAGCATTATTATTATATTTCCTTGTTCATGATAATTGTCTTTATTCATGCTATAATTGTGTTATCCAGAAATCGTAATACATGTGTGAATAACAGACACCAACATGTCCCTAGTAAGCCTCTAGTTGACTAGCTCGTTGATCAACAGATAGTCATGGTTTCCTGACTATGGACATTGGATGTCATTGATAATGAGATCACATCATTAGGAGAATGATGTGATGGACAAGACCCAATCCTAAACATAGCATAAAGATCGTATAGTTCGTTTGCTAAAGTTTTTTCCAATGTCAAGTATCCTTTCCTTAGACCATGAGATCGTGTAACTCCCGGATACCGTAGGAGTGCTTTGGGTGTACCAAACGTCACAACGTAACTGGGTGACTATAAAGGTATACTACGGGTATCTCCGAAAGTGTCTGTTGGATTGACACGGATCAAGACTGGGATTTGTCACTCCGTATGACGGAGAGGTATCACTGGGCCCACTCGGTAATGCATCATCATTATGAGCTCAAAGTGACCAAGTCTCTGGTCACGGGATCATGCATTACGGTACGAGTAAAGTGACTTGCCGGTAACGAGATTGAACGAGGTATTGGGATACCGACGATCGAATCTCGGGCAAGTAACATACCGATTGACAAAGGGAATTGTATACGGGGTTGCTTGAATCCTCGACTTCGTGGTTCATCCGATGAGATCATCATGGAGCATGTGGGAGCCAACATGGGTATCCAGATCCCGCTATTGGTTATTGACCGGAGAGTCATCTCGGTCATGTCTACAGGTCTCCCGAACCCGTAGGGTCTACACACTTAAGGTTCGGTGACGCTAGGGTTGTAGGGATATGTATATGTAGTAACCCGAATGTTGTTCGGAGTCCTGGATGAGATCCCGGACGTCACGAGGAGTTCCGGAATGGTCCGGAGGTAAAGAATTATATATAGGAAGTGTTGTTTCGGCCATCGGGACAAGTTTCGGGGTCACTGGTATTGTACCGGGACCACCGAAAGGGTCCCGGGGGTCCACCGGGTGGGGCCACCTGCCCCGGGGGGCCACATGGGCTGTAGGGGGTGCGCCTTGGCTTACATGGGCCAAGGGCACCAGCCCCAATAGGCCCATGCACCTAGGGTTTCAAAGGGGAAGAGTCCCACAAGGGGAAGGCACCCCCTAGGTGCCTTGGGGGGGAGGGAATCCTCCCTTGGCCGCCGCCCCCCCTAGGAGATTGGATCTCCTAGGGCCGGCGCCCCCCCTAGGCCCCCTATATATAGTGAGGGAAGGAGGGCCTCTTAAGCCACGCCTTTGGTTGCCTCCTTCTCCCTCTCCAACACCTCCTCCTCCTCCATAGTGCTTGGCGAAGCCCTGACGGAGTATTGCAGCTCCATCACCACCACGCCGTCGTGCTGCTGCTGGAGCCATCTTCCTCAACCTCTCCTTTCCCTTTGCTGGATCAAGAAGAAGGAGACGTTACGCTGACCGTACGTGTGTTGAACACGGAGGTGCCGTCCGTTCGGCGCTAGGATCTCCGGTGATTTGGATCACGTCATGTACGACTACCTCATCCCCGTTCTTTGAACGCTTCCACTCGCGATCTACAAAGGTATGTAGATGCATCCGATCACTCGTTGATAGATGAACTCATAGATGGATCTTGGTGAAATCGTAGGAAAATTTTTGTTTTCCGCAACGTTCCCCAACATGGCGGAGTTCGAGACAGCAAGAGAGGCGTGGAACGCACTCAAAGAGATGAGGATCGAAGAAGATCGCGTCACGAAGGCTCGGGCACAAGTGCTGAAGCGCCAATTCCACAAGTTGCAGATGGAGGAAACTGAATCGGTGAACGACTATGCCATGCGTCTGACTACTTTGGTGGGAGAGATCCGCGCGCTTGGTGCAAAGCTTGAGGAGACCGAGATTGTGGAGAAGTTTTTCAGCTCAGTGACTGATAAATTCACGTACATCATCGGCACGCTCGAGCAGCTTTACGACATCGACGACATGACCATAACGGAGGCGATCGGACGCTTACGGACATGGGAAGAGAATGCTCGTGGCTGTCGGAAAGGCAAAGGAGGAGGTGGTGACCAACTCATGTACTCGCGTGCAGATTGGGAGTCCCCAAGTAGTAAAGGAAGGCGCAACGTTGGCGAAGGCTCAAACAACGCGAAGAGCGGCGGACAAACTGGAAAAGGCAAAGGAAAAGGCAAGCCACAAGGTCGTGGTAAGGCGGACCGATCTAAAGAGCGGAAGCCACGGAACTTGGATATGTCCGAGGTCAAGTGCTATAACTGCAACGAGATGGGTCACTTTGCGAAGGATTGTCCAGAGCCTAACAAGCGGGAGATCAAGGCAAATTTGGCGAAGCAGGAAGACGAACGTCCAGGTCTTCTGATGGCCGAAGTTTGTGATCTCGTCCAAACAGCGGTTGTGAAACCGAACCGGAAGGTGCTACTTCATGAGAAAAAGGTAACACCAAAGTTATCCGAGAGCCAGAACGTGTCGTGGTATCTAGACACAGGTGCCAGTAACCACATGACGGGGTGCAAGGAGAAGTTCCTCGAGCTAGAATATGATATTCAAGGCTCGGTCAAGTTCGGTGATGGTTCAAATGTGGAGATTTGCGGGCAAGGTTCTGTCCTCTTCGAGGGTCTCACAGGAGAACATCGCATACTCACCGGAGTGTACTACATCCCAAGGCTTCGCGGCAACATCATCTCTATCGGGAAACTTCACGAGAATGGATGCAAGGTGGATATTGAGAACGGAGTGATGACGATCTTCGACAACCTCCGAAACGTGCTAGCGTGTGTGAATCGCACACGGAACAGGCTCTATATCCTCAACCTTGATCAATCTCAACCGGAGTGTTGGCTCGCCAAGAGTGATGATGATTGGTGGTTATGGCATGCTAGATTTGGACACGTCAACTTCTACGCCTTGAAGAAGTTGTCGAAGTTGGAGATGGTATCTGGGATGCCGTTTATCGACCATGTTGATCGAGTATGTGATGGGTGTTTGGTTGGAAAACAGCACCGCAGGCCGTTCCCTGCTCAGTCTATCTATCATGCAAATGATGCACTCGAGCTGCTCCATGGTGATCTATGTGGCCCTATCACCCCAGCAACTCACGGAGGAAAGAAGTATTTCTTCCTAGTGGTAGATGACTACTCGAGATATATGTGGGTCGTTCTCCTACGGTCTAAAGATGAGGTGTTTGAAGCGTTCAAGAAGCTGAAGGCTGCAACGGAGATGGAACACAAGCTGAAGGTTCGCGCTCTACGGACAGATCGCGGCGGAGAGTTTACGTCGAACGAGTTCAACGACTACTGCGAGAAGATTGGCATAAAGAGGTTTCTCACGGCACCTTATACGCCGCAGCAGAACGGGGTTGTTGAAAGGCGCAATCGAACCGTCGTTGACATGGCGAGAAGTTTACTCAAGAGCAAGAACTTGTTGGGGACTTTTTGGGGGAGAAGCTATCTCGACGGCGGTTTATCTTCTCAACCGGGCTCCAACGAAGGCGGTGATCGGAAAGACTCCGTATGAAGCAATTTACGGACGGAAGTCGAATGTGTCTCATCTACGGACATTTGGGTGCGTGGCGCATGTGAAGACGGCGGAGCCGCATCTCTCAAAGCTTGCCGATCGCAGCACCAAGATGGTGTTCATTGGATACGAGAGGAGTTCCGGCACCAAGGCATACCACTTCTACGATCCACGAACCAAGCGTCTACGGATTTCACGCGACGTCGTGTTTGAAGAAAACCAAGCGTGGAATTGGAGCGCAGCAGCCGACGATGCTCCAAACGGTAACATATTCACAGTTGAATTCCCAACTGATGATGATGCAGGGGAGGAAGTCCAGGTGGTTGGCAAGACGCACAATCAAGGTGACCGCACTGGCAGTGATCACCATGGTGCCGACACTGACGACGACGCGCATGGGTCGCAAGGTGATAGCGACAACGACGCGCAAGACACGGGTAGAGATCTCAACAACGAGGCGCATAGTGATGATGACAATCATGATGATGGTCACGATCACGACGACTACGCCGACGGCGCGGATGCCAATGACCCGGCATCTACCACGCCCGAGACTCAACCGTCTTCCTCAAGTGCGACGCCGACACAATTTGTGTCGCCTCCTTCGCAAGTCACAACGGATTCTTCCGGGCCTCGTCGCTACAAGACCCTCAAGAAAGTCTACAAGTACGCAACGCCAGTTACACTCGAGTACTCCGATTTGTGTTTACTCGGAGTTGAGGAGCCGGCGAACTTCGTAGAGGCGAGCAAAAGTTTAAGTTGGATGCACGCCATGGATGAGGAGATGAAGGCGATCGAGAGCAATGGCACGTGGACTTTGGTAACCCGACCTACGAACCAAAAGGCCATAGGTTTGAAGTGGGTTTACAAGTTGAAGAAGGACACAAAGGGTACCATTGCGAAGTACAAGGCAAGACTCGTTGCAAAGGGTTACGTACAATGTCAAGGAGTTGATTATGAGGAGGTGTTTGCACCGGTTGCTCGAATCGAGACGGTGAGAGTGCTCCTAGCTTTGGCAGCACAAACGGATTGGAAGGTTCATCATATGGATGTTAAATCCGGTTTCGTCAACGGTGACCTCAAAAAAGAAATGTACGTGGAACAACCCTTCGGCTACGAGAAGAAAGGCGAAGAAGGGAAAGTTTACAAGCTCAAGAAAGCACTTTACGGGTTGAAGCAAGCGCCAAGAGCTTGGAACGCAAAGTTAGACCGAAGTTTGGTCTCGCATGGGTTCAAAAGATGTCCCCTCGAGTATCCAAAATACAGTCTACCAAGCACCAAAGAAGAGGTGAAGATTGAAGACACGACCGAGGAGCGCTGGCGTCAAGCTACGAACGAGCCGACGACAGTAAAGACGGTCCCTAAAATGCTGCAAGGAATGGCGAAGGCAATGCCGACGATAACACCTACGAGTAGCAACAATCACGTTTGGGACCCAGGTCGAAACGAGGAAGTCATGCTTAGGGGGGGTGAATATTAGGAATAAGCACGACATAGTGTACGTATCATATATGTATATGTGTCCGTGTCCGTGTACTACTGGAGTCCAGAACCGAGTAGGTTTAGCTATAGGATAGCTGACTCTAGTATATATACGTACGTACTCCCTTGTAATCTTTCACCACAACGAACCAGATCAATACAAGAGAAAAGAAAAGCCCAGGAGCGACACGCCCCTGTAGCTATCACCAAAAGATTTTTCCTCTGTCTAGTTTGTTTCGTACGCAAGTGTTTCGCCGACTACGTCGAAGTTCATCGAGAGATCAACTGATCCTAGCGTTAGTGAAAGCTCAGGTTCAAGTACGTACGTTACGTGCATGCTGGTCTACTGTTCATCAATCAAGCTGATTGTTTGACTGTCTAGCTAGCTTGCATATAGTGCTCTTGGGAGTTTTGGTCAAGCGATCAAAAGCCAACAGCCCATCTCGTGCGGGGAAGTGCTGGAGTCGGATCAGACGCCACAATGTCAAAGCCTGCACATGTAGCCTCCGAGTGAAAGCCCACGAACACATCAGGTGCTCAGCTGGGCTGTAGTTCTGTACGGGTAGTAATATGGCTCACCAAGAGTCTCAGCAAAGAGGCTTCCTTTAAAAATGGATGACAGATCTATCCAAGGCGGACAGATCAGCTCCGGCCCTGGCAAGGATTGCACATGCTGGTGGATGACGATGCAAGGCAGGTGTTCGACAGCTTGGTAAGCATCAAGGTTGGCAAAGGGGACAAAGTTTTGTTTTGGAAAGATAGATGAATACATGGGTTCGCAGTTAAGGACATCGCGCCCATGCTGACCCACGGAGTGTGCGCCAAAGGAGAACAATAGGACGGTTTCTCAAGCCCTACAGGAGGAGAGCTGGACTCAGGATGTGCAGCTCCAGTTCTCGTTCGGAGCATTAATTCAATCCATGCACCTGAGACATGCAATTGCTTCGGTACCGAGAAATGAACAGGAGGAGGATCGTTTCATTTGGCCACATGATTGATCGGGTGCATATACGGCGAAATCCACCTACACCCAACTCTGTCAGGGTGGGATCCGCTCCCCCACGGCCAGCGGGATCTGGCGTAGCTGGGCTCCGCTAAAGTGCAAAATATTCACTTGGTTGGCATGCAACACAGACTGTGGACTTCGGATAGGAGGGCGCGCCACGGTTTGCAGGACACGCCTTCGCCTTGCTACACATGCCTACAGGAGGAGGATAATGCGGAGCATATTTTGACCCAGTGCGTCTACGCGAGAGAGGTTTGGCATACGTGCTTGGACACGCTGCATTTGAATGTGGCCGCACCGTTAGTGAGCGACACCTTTGTGGTGGTTGAGAGCTAGAACCACCTTTCATGGCAAGGAGAGGAGGGGCTTCGACACGTTTGTCATCGAGGCAGCTTGGTCACTTTGGAAACAGAGGAACGCGAGAGTTTTCCACCGACCGGAGCAAATCAAGGGACCAAGGGAGTTAGCCAGTTGGATCCTCGAGGAGTTAGAAGAGTGGAAACGTGCAGGTGTAGGTGTCGGAGGCTTAGATAGATTTGTGAGGAGTTGACCTTAGGTGTGTTCGGTGTGGGTGTTACCGGAGACCGATGTTCGCATCCGTCGCCGGTTTCTTGTAATTATTGTTTTCTCCTTTCTATAAAAATATGATCACCGAAATACAAGTGTCGGTCAAGATGATATCGGTCACCGAAATACTGAATCTTGTTCTGAAAAAGAGACTGAAGTGCTAACCTCAAAAAAAAAAAGACTGAAGTGCTGAATCATGTGAACAGCAAGATATCATTTTTCTCTAGATACAAGTGTTCACCCTTCTTGTGTTATAAGTTTGAAATACGCTTCAGATTTTTATTATTAAGTGTAGCTAGGTTTTACTCCTACATCCTATATTTTTTGTGCATTTCTTGTTTTGCAAGCCCGCGCTGCATATGTCAGCTCGTAGTTAAAATTAAACCAAGAAGCCAGTTCAATCTTGATCATGGCGTTCGTTCAGTTTTGTTGTAGTTCATGGCTTTAGCGGGCTTTAGTGGACACCCACTTTGCATCCTTATTTCTGAAGATAGAAAATATCCTAGTTTGCTTTTCAATAACATTTTATGATAAATTCCAAAGCTCACGCTTAGCAGTTTGGCAGTGATAGTAAAGGAAGAGTCCCTTCTACCGGAGGATCTTGCTTGGGCAGACTGGAAATTTGCTTCACCAAAGGCAGTGACTTCTCAGTACTTTGACTCTTTCTTTGACTGCAATGTACACATTTTCAGTTTCCAATAAGAAAATCCAGTGTCTACTATGTTAAGCATAAATGACCAGAATCGTATCAGCTCCTGCTATAATAGCAAGGAAATGCGCGGGCAAGCGTCTTAATAGTTGTTCTTTTTAAACAAATGTATGACCTGTTATACATGATAATTATTGATTTTTTTTAGTATGCTGAAGAGTTTTGAAAGATTATAGTCCTTGTTAACATGCCCTTTGTTTTTGTAACCATCTTTCTTTGCACACTCTCGAAGTATATATGATATCACTTTGTCTCCATCTTTGTAACCATCTTTCTTTGCCTTTGTCACTAAAAGATCTATTCATGAGAATTTCAAATTTGTCCGGAATGCGGCCAGAGCTCTGCACCAGAAGAAACAACCATCTGTGCTCATGAAAATAGATATTTCAAAGGCCTTTGATTACTTGTCCTGGGAATTCCTCTTGGAGACCTTGAAGATCAGAGGTTTTGGAAATAAATGGTGCTCCTGGATTTGCGGTCTTCTGAGCACAGCCTCATCGTCGGTTCCCATCAATGGGGAGACCAGCACGCAGTTCGCTCTGGGGAAGGGAGTTAGGCAAGGTGATCCCATATCGCCGGCTCTTTTTATCTTGGCCATCGACGCGCTGTAAGCCATGCTTAGTTGGGCGGCGAGCCAAAATCTGCTGGTTAAGCTTGGTGTGGATGCGAAAACCCCGAGGGCCTCTATCTTTGCGGATGATGCGATTATCTTTTTCGCTCCAGTTGCATCTGATCTTCAGGTCATTTCTGCAATCCTGGAACTGTTTGGAGAGGCCTCCGGGATGAGAATTAACTTTGAGAAAAGCTCCGTCACGGGTATCCGGTGTAGGGAAGAACAGGCCAGGGAGGTTGCGGCTTTCTTTAACTGTCGGCACATTCAGTTCCCCCTGAAGTACCTCGGTCTTCTGCTCTCAATCTTCAAACTGAGAAGACAAGATATTCTGCCCCTGATTGACAAGTTCTCCAGCAAGTTGAAAGGGTGGAAACCCAAACTGTTGGCGCCAGCTGGCAGAGTGACACTGACGGGCTCGGTTTTGTTGGCTCTTCCGATGCATTTCTTGGCTGTTATCCCTTTACCGGCGTGGGCTCTAAAGATTATAGACAGAAGATGTAGAGCTTTTGTGTGGAGAGGCGAGGAGGAAACCAATGGAGGCCATTGCCTGGTTCCCTGGGCCCGGGTTTGCAGATCCAAGGAATGGGGAGGCCTCGGTCTTTTGAACCTGAAAGATTTTGGGATTGCGCTCGGGTGTCGATGGCAGTGGCTAAGATGGGACGCGGAAGAACGCCCGTGGCAGTTATTTCCGGATCAGCAAGACAAGGATGCCTCTGCTATCCTTGCGGATGCAGGTCGAGTGACTCTAGGGAGAGGTGACACTGCCAGGTTTTGGACTGACAACTGGACACCGGAAGGGCGTAGCATTGCCTCGTTGGCACCAGCCTTGTTTTCATTTGTGAAAGATTCCAAACTGTCAGTCCGTGATGCGCTGCACAATCAAAGATGGCTTAAGGACATCCAAGGTGGCTTGACAGTCCAAGCCTTGGTGCAGTACTTATGGGTCTGGGACATGGCACGGGCTACTGTACTCGATTCGGAGGCTCAGGATCGACTTGAGTGGAGGATGACAGAACACCACCAATTCACAGTCAGCAGCGCTTATAAGATGTTCTTCATGGCTGGAATCAGGTTTGCTTGTTGCAAACCCCTGTGGAAATCCAAAGCGCCCTCATGCTGCAAGTTTTTCATGTGGCTTGTCATACATAAGAAGTGCCTTACGGCAGACAATCTTTAGAAAAGAGGTTGGCCGTCCAATCGGGATTGCGCGCTTTGTTCTGTGGAGCCAGAGAGCTCCTCCAACCTTTTTATTCACTGCAGATTTACCCAGCAGCTTTGGAACCTCTTCAAACAATGGTCTACGGTGGATTTCCCCATCCCGGACAGCAGCTTTGACAGCACGGAAGACTGGTGGCTGGCGGCAAGGAGGACAATTCCCAAGCAAGCGCGACGGAACTTTGACACTATTGTCATTCTCATCCATTGGAGGATCTGAAAGGAGCGGAATGCGAGAATTTTTCAGCACACTGCTTGTAATATGGAGAGGGTCCTAGATCTTATCAGAGAAGACATTGGAATGTGGAGATCAGCCGGATGTGTGACTGATTTAGTTACTTAGCCTGCGCTCTCTCCGGCGCTTGTATTCTTTGCTCATCTACCGGCAGGCCCAGATCTCCTGGAGTGCTTGTGGTGTTGTATGGCTGTCGTTGTACTGTTTTTCTCCTTCTAATAAAGATCGGCCTTTGGCCCTTCGACACTTTGTCTCCAGCCCCTATGTTTATTTCAGCTCTAAAAGTACAACATGTTAACATACCCTTTGTTTTTGTAACCATCTTTCTTTGCACACTCTCGAAGTATATACGATGTCACTTTGTCTCCAGCCCCTATGTTTATTTCAGCTCTAAAAGTATACCATGTTAACATGCTCTTTGTTTTTGCAACCATCTTTCTTTGCACTCACAAAGTATATACGATATCACTCTGTCTCCAGCCCCTATGTTTTATTTCAGCTCTAAAAGTATAACAGCCACTAAACTCTTTGTTGCATATTTTTGTTATTGTATTCTTTGATGCTATAAGTCCTTGAGGGCATGAATAAATTATCCACTCCTTTTCAATTTGTAACATGTTCGGTCCAGGTAAGCAAGTACACTTTTTTTGTAAAGCAATGTTCAACAAACTTCATAATCCTTGTGATGTTATAAATGGGAGGTTCTAAGGCGCATTCTATACACCTGTCTCACACCTTGCTAAAAAATTCTACTATGAACTACAAATTAATACTCTCTTTGTTCCATAATGTGATTAACTTTATAGGGAAAACTATCAACATCTATAATATCAAGTCAGAACATTAGACTCATTATGAACAAGCGATGATATAGCGTAGTTGAAATTTTTTTGGCTGCCACATTGGTGCCAATATATGTTTTGTATGACAAGAAACATAGCAGCCATTTTTCTCTTCTTGCACTACAAGGAAAAAGCCTAGTAATAGCACAGGTTAAACAGCTAGTAGTAGCACGGGTGCCCGCGCTACTACAAGGGCGATACAGCTAACTGGTAGTAGTAGCGTGGTGCATCCCGCACTACTAGTACGTGTGTTAGTAGTAGTGCGGATGCCACACATGCTACTACCTGCAGCATAGACACTTTCGAATGCATGGTGATGAAAATAAAAAGTGCCGTCAATCATGCAAAGTTCCTTGGATTATTTTCCTCCGCAAACCCTATTACGAATGGGTACGCAGCCTCCCCTGAATTCGGGAAAAGTAGCTTATCCAGTTCAGTAGTTCTTCCCATCCCCCATGATGCAACACCATCATAATCAGTCTTCCTCTTCCATAATTGAGCGGTGAAGTCTGACAAGGAGAGTAAACCTAGCCCGCCACCCTCGGACCGCATAACAGTGAATTCATCTTCTTTATCAACTGGCACTTGTATCACAGCTAAGCTCTGCCTCTCCAAATCAAACTCGAGAATAGCACAAAACTTCCCAGAAATACGCCAGTAAAAGGAATTCCCAACCAACACGGCTGGCATGCCTGTACAATAAGCCGAGGATTGAGTTGGTGTTAAGGTAATAAGATTACCCCATCGGCCGGCCTCTGACGAATAAACGCAGGCGATCACTCGGAAATGATCTTCATCAACTATGTCCTGTAGCAGGACCACCTGGAAGTGCTCCACCTCGCCGGCGGCACGAAGCACCGCCCCATGAATCGAGTTTGTAATCCCGTCGAACCATGGGGGAAAGGCGATGCGGTGCTGGTCGCCGGTGATGGGGTCCCACACCAGGACTTGCTTCCGTGAATCGTTGGAGATGAGCACAAGGCCATGGCGGCAGCCAAGGAGCGAGAAGCGATAGCTGTCGTCGAGCTGCAAGCAGAAGCGCCCGGCGGGGACACGATCCGGGGAATCCATGGTAGGTGTGAAGCAGACGCCTCCCCGGTGTGGGACGAAGCAGCCGAGGAGGGGAGGGCTGCGTCGGTGGCGGCGGCGAAAGCGGCGCACGAAGCCAGGGTCCGATACGAGGAGGCGCCAGCGCTTGCAGACGGCGGATGCGCGGGGAAGGGAGGACGGCGGATGCGCGGGGAAGGGAGGACGGCAGCGGCGGGAGGCGGAGGAGGATCTCGGAGAGTAGGTTTTCGTCCTCCAGCGGCGCCGCCGCCGGCGACATATCTCCCATCTCACCTCGTGCGTTGAAGTTTTTTGCTGGAGTCGGATCAGACGCCGCAGGGGCCACGAACTCATCCAAGTCGATCCCGTCTACAATACGGGTGGCAGCAGCAATGAAGGTCTCCATGAAGTCTTGAAAGCTGTGCCTCTTGGTATTGGCGACTTGGATGGCGGCCAGCTTCTCTTCTCGCGCCTCCTTGCAATGGACGCGGACTAGAGACAGAGCCACATCAGCGCCGCACCGAGCAGAAGACTTCTTCCATTCCTGCACTCGGTCAGGGATCCCGTTAAGTCGAGCCATCAGAGACTCGAGATCTTTCTGGAGCGTAGACTCTGGCCAAAGTGTCGGGTCGATCCGCGACATGGCAACCTTCAGCCGAGCCAAGTAATCCACGACGCTGTCAATGCGAGATTCCAGTCGGAGCAGGTTCATGGCAGCTTCATCATTCACCGGAGAGTTGATTGGATCCAAACCTGTTTCAATCCGCCCAGTCTCCTCCTCAAAGTTCTGGCAAAGCTCTGCATACACGATCCAAGGACAAGTCAATTTTCATAGACTAAGTCGACACAAAAAGAAAACCAATCGGAATTGAATGTGCACCTTCAAGCTTGATGTACAACTTCTTGGCGAGGCTCCTCAAGTAGCTCTCCAGGTCGTCCCTCCCGCGAGCGACGCCTTCCATCTTCTCATTCAGGGCGAGGTTCTCCTTCTTCCAGCGCGTGCACTCCCTGTTGGCCTCATCCAGAGCAGTCTTTAGCCTGGTGTTCTCTTCTTCTAATTGGCCGACCGAAGCCAGCTTCTGTGTGGCCAGAGCGGCCTTGTCATCAGCCTCCTTACGGGCAGCAGCCAAGTCCTGATCCTTCTTCGCCAAAGCTTCGCTCAGTTCTCCTGCAAAAGAAATGATGATTGGTTCGGGAACAGCAGAAGGGTACTCAAGCCTAAAGACAAAACCAGTCGACAAAGTCATCTTACCAGTAGCGCCGTCTCTGACCCTCTGCAGCTCTGTTCTGGCCAGCTCCAGATCAAGGCTCAGCTGAATCCGCTGCTTCTCCAACTCAGTATAGCGAGATGCAAGTTCGCAGGATTTCTGTAAAAATCAGTCAACAGACGTCCAAGATAAGTTGCTTCCGAGCATCCAAGAGAAAAAGATGACGTTTCTAAGACCACAGCCAAATCAAAAACATTTGACAGTAGTCTCGGGGACTACACCTAGTGGGTGCACTCAGCGTGCCCCCACTGTAAAAAAAAGACGACTGCCCGCAGTCGACCGGATACAGTACCACTCGACCTGGACCGATCAAACCGAGTGAAGAAATACACATGCAGCAACACAATGTAAAGACTACAGTCGACTGCCAGCAGTCCACCGTAGTCTCGGGGACTACACCCAGTGGGTGCACTTAGCGTGCCCCCACTCGTCCATGAATTGGCAAACACACCCAGTGGGTGTACAGATACAGACACAAAAGATCTTCAAAAAAAAGAGAGACTCTTCAAACAGCATACCAAAACAGATCAAGTGACGAGCCGACTGACCTGGACGTTGCTCTGAAGAGCCGAACTCGCGTCATAGGCTGCTTGGCTGGCATCCCGAGCCATCTTCACTTGCTCCATCATGACCCCCGCCTAGCGTATAGCCTCCTTTGCAGCAGCCGCTTGGTCCTCAGGGACGGGGTACGCAGCAAAAATCGAAGATGGATCCGCAGTCGACGCCGAAGGCCGTACACTCGACAGAGGGTTGGCGAAAGTCACGGAAGCCTGAGTGGTGTCGCCACCATCCCGAGCCATGGTCTCAGATGCCGGAGTAGGCTGGGGAGTCCTGTCAGCCGACGACCTCTTGTTCCTCCTCATCCTGAACGGTTCGATGTCGTCGTCATCCGGAAGGTCGATAACGTGAGGAGGGGCTGCAAGGGAAACATTCAATCGACCGGAATTGCAAGAAATGACCAGTCGACTCAAAAACAGAATGTCAGTAATCGTACCTGGGTTGGAGGTAACAGCATCCCCTATCTCTTGATCGTCGTCCTTGGCAGAGACCTCAGAAGTAGCAGCGCTGCAAATCTCGAAAAGTCAGTCGGTTGGCTCAATGAATCGACCAAGGATCCGTCCATGGTCGACGAAGGAAAACAAGCTTTATTACCCGGAAATAGTAGGGACAGCTATCTTCATCTTGGGTAGAGCCTTGGGTGGCTTGGACAGTGTCATGCGTGGGTGCTTGGGAACCTTCCCAGTCGGCGTTGGAGAAGAGGTCCGAGGGCATTTTGACGACGGTCCAACGGAAGCAGTCGCCTTACCGCGTTCCTGCGCCGGGTCGTGTGCGAGCTTGGATCGCCTCTCCGGGCGGGGAGGTTCAACCTCCTCCTCCTCGCTGGAGAAAATGTCGTCGCCTTCCTCTCCTTCACCATCAGACTCCCACTCACCTTGGTCATCCCCGCTCTCGCCTCCGCTCACCTCCCCTTCCTCAGTCGACCCCTATGCCCCGTTGGGCGTCGAGTACATCTCGGTGGTCGCCTGGAAAACAGCAGACAAAGATGAAGTCAATCGACCTACTCGAAGAAGACCAACGCAAAAAACAAGATTTCAGTCGGGAGCATAAAGACATACCTGGTCCACTTCGTACGAATTGTCGAGTGGAATGACCCTCCTGGCTCCTCGGGGGTTGTCCTTGTTCCCCGTGATGCTCGACAGCCACCCCTCCAGCATCTCGTCGGTGACCTCCTCCGGGTGGATCCGAGTGGTGTCGTCGAGGCCTGAGTACAGCCACATCGGGTGGTCACGAGCCTGGAGCGGTTGGATTCGCCTCTTGAGGAAGACTTCCAGCAGATCCATTCCAGTCACACCCTCACGGACAAGCTCGACCACTCGACCCACCAGCACCTTGACCTGGGACTTTTCCTCCGGCGTCACCTTTAGAGAAGCAGGTTTTTGGGCTCAGTCGAGATAGAAAGACGGGAGACCAGTCGACTGTCCTAGGGTCGCCTGGTCCTGGCAATAGAACCAAGTTGCCTGCCAACCTCGGACGGACTCCGGGAAAGTGATGGATGGAAAACAGCTCTTTCCCCTCGTTTGGATCGCCAAGCCTCCGCACAACTGGATCACTTGCGTCCTCTCATCACTCGACTTGGCCTTCTTGACCGACTGAGAGCGACAAGTAAAGGTGTGCTTGAAAAGCCCCCAATGTGGGCGGCAACCCAAGAACGCCTCACACATGGAAATGAAAGCAGCAAGGTAGACAATGGAATTTGGAGTAAAGTGATGGAGCTGCGCTCCGAAGAAGTTCAAGAAACTCCGGAAGAAAGGATGGGGCGGCAGAGAAAACCCTCGGTCGATGTGAGTGGCCAGGAGCACGCACTCACCGTCACGGGGTTGGGGTTCGATCTCTCCCCCCGGAAGACGCGCGGCTTTGTGGGGAATGGCTCCCCCCTCGACCATGTCGTCGAGATCCTCTTGCCGGAGCACCGACGGCATCCAGTCGCCCTGGATCCAACCTTTGGGCAGGGCGGTCCTGGAAGAAGATCCGCCACGCGCAGACCTCTTCCCTTTCCCCGCCGCCGACGCCTTCTTCGCGCGCTCCAGAGCAGTCGTCTTGCCCTTCACCATCATCGCCGGCGAAATCTCGAACGAGTTTGCGGCGCTGGGGCGAGAGCGGAGGTGGCAGAAGAAGTTGCGAAGGGAGAGAGGAAGGTGAAAGAAGGAGAAGTGCGCGCACTGATGGGAAACTCTGAACCAGGCAACTTATAAGGGGCTGCTCCCGAGTGGCTGACCGGTAGGCCCAGGCTATCCAGTCAAATCCGGCAGCAGGCGCGTGCGCAGTACGTGGCGAAAAAGGCGACGCGAGAATCGAGGAGCCTCTGCGCTATCACTTCCGATTACTACAGCCGCTCCCGTCCCGCGCGCTTCCCAAAAATCCGAATCCCATGATATCCGCTGGCTACGGAACAACTTGTGAAAACAGAAACCCCATGCGCACCGGCGCTCGGTATGTCATAGGTAAAGAAATCCACTCGACGAAAGGCCTGGAATGGTTCAAGGCGACTGAAAGAGGTTGATGACGTCGTCCGTGACGGTCGACCCAGAACGAGGCACTCATATGGTCCAAAGAACCAGTCAGAAAGATCACCAACTCTTTTTCACTCCAACCTTGATCCATTCGGGGGCTAATGATGAAGCTATGTACCTAGGGTAGGGGCATGGACCTGTCCTAAAGAGCCCCACCCGAGGACATCCCTAGAAGAAGTCACCTTTCAATCGACTTGAAGGTATCCCACTCGACGGATTCAAGACACTCGACCAAGAAGCTATCACTCGACCATGAAGCCCACCACTCGACTACCAGAAGACCTGATGTCACTCCGCAGGCAAACGGTCGGCTATTATGTAGTCTTCATGGTCATTATAGCACTTTATTAGGGGCGTTACCTGTAACGCCCCACCTTAAATGTACCTAAAACCCTGCATTACTGAGGGCGGGAGGGGGCCGGCGAACTCTATATAAGCCACCCCCCTCATCAGTATGAGGGGTTCACACCCCTGTTATCTTTATACGCATAATCCAATCGGCCGCCTCCGGGCACCGAGACGTAGGGCTGTTACTTCCTCCGAGAAGGGCCTGAACTCGTAAACCTTGCGTGCTTACAACTCCCCAATAGCTAAGATCTAGCCTCTCCATACACACCCCCATACTTTACTGTCAGCCTTAGAACCACGACAGTTGGCGCCCACCGTGGGGCCAGAGTCTTAGCGCCTAATTGGAGAAGTTGCGATTTTTCCGATCCATTTGATCATGGTTTCCTGCGGAGTTTTGGTGGAGGGCCGCGAGATCCGTCTCGGCGCGCTCACCTTCATCGCCGACGACTCCGCCTGGCTTCAGGAGGCGCCGCTCGACATCGACGCGCTCCCCGTCCGCGGTGCGACGCACTTCCGCGCGTGCATTCGTGGCGTCCTCCTGCGGCAGCCGTCGACTCAATATCGGTCGGCCCCCATGTCGTCTCCCCGCCCCGTCTCCCACCAGCGCAAGCGCTCGGGTCGGTCGAGACTCCAGCAGTGGGTGAGGCACGCCGTGGCTCGCCAGTCAGTGGCCCCACAAGTCACGGCAATCGAGCCCGACGAATCCCTCTACGACCTGTTCGACCTGTCGACTGGCTCCGCGGAGACCGCATCTGAGTGCGACAGCAGCGACCCTTTGGCTGAGGTTCTGGCGGTCGAGGGGGCACACAGTCCTCCCGGATTCCCTCGCGCTGATGGAGGCGCGGGTGGGGGCGACCTGTCGCGTCCCCACGACAAGTACCTCCCCGAGCCCCTCACGTCATTGCAGCGAGAGGAGCTCCGCCGCCGGAACATGGACGCGCTCCACACTCCTATTGTTGGGGAAACCCCTGAGGCCCGGGCCTTGGAGGACGCGCGCTTGGCTAACCTGGTCGAGCGCACTCGACTGGAGAACCTACAGCGAATACTCGATGAGCAAGCGCGTCAACGAGCTCCCGAGTCCAGTCGACGTCAGCTCTTCCCGCTGCCGCAGGTATACCGAACCCCAGTTCAGAATTTGGCCGCTGCGGCCCGTATAGCGGAATCAATTCAGCCCTCCCAGTCAGAGGCCGGCAGAGGCCTGTTGCAGATCAGAGCGTTGCTCCGAGCGGTAGGAAACCAGAATTCCGTCGTTTCTCAGTCGCGGAACAGGATCCACAGTCGATCTGTTGCAACGGAAATAGTCCAGTCAGCTCACAACCCGAGATCGCCCCCGAGGCATGAGGGGCGTGGGGACCGGCACGATCAGTACAGAAGAGATGAGCAGTATGATCACCGACCCAACCGTGATGATCGATGTTGAGTGCCAACCCCTCCCCCAAGGAGTGGGTCGTATGCGCCTCGACATCAAGATGACAGGCGCCCCCATAATGCTGGACAGAGGATTCCAGTCGACCCCAGGGACTCAGGCTTTGACGCAAGATCCATCCTCGTTCAAGGTTTGGTGGACAGGAACAGGGCTCATCGAGAGGGCCACAACAGAGATGCGCCCACCAGCAGCAGGGTACATGCTTCGGGACCAGAATGTTTCAGTCAAGCCATCAGGGCCGCAGTGATTCCTCCCAACTTCAGGCTGGCCACTGGCATCAGCAAGTTCACCGGTGAATCCAAGCCTGACACTTGGCTCAAAGATTACCGAGTGGCTGTACAGATTGGCGGCGGCGATGATGAGGTGGCCATGAAGCATTTACCTCTCATCTTAGAGGGCTCAGCCAGAGCATGGTTAAATCAGTTAGCACCCAGCAGCATCTACACTTGGGAGGACCTCTCCCGAGTGTTCGTCACAACCTTTGAGGGAACATGCAAGCGACCTGCAGGCCTTACAGAGTTGCGGTCTTGCGTGCAGAAACCGAATGAAACTCTGAGAGATTACATCCAGAGGTGGATGACATTGCATCACACAGTTGAGAATGTGCCAGACCACCTAGCAGTCTGTGCCTTCAAGGAAGGCGCTAAGTACAGGGAACTAAACCTGAAGTTCGGTCGAACTGGGGAGATGTCTCTGAATCGGATGATGGAGATTGCCACCAAGTACGCCAATGGTGAAGATGAAGATCGACTCCGGAGTGGCAAGCACAAGGCAGTCGCCCAAGAAGCCGGAGGAAACTCCAGTCGGAAACAGGAGCGGAAGGCCGAGCCAGCCGCTCCTGGAGAAGCCCTGGCCGTAACCCAAGGAAAATTTGGGGGAAAACCCAAGGGGCCCTGGAAGCCCAAGAAAGTCAAGGACCAGGATGGGAATGATGTTTTGGACCTTCCATGTCACATCCACACCAAGAAAGACGAAGAGGGTAATTTTATTTACCCAAAACACACCACTCGACAATGCCGGCTCCTAATCCAGCAGTTTCAAGGCAAGCAGTCCAAGGACAAGGAAAAAGAGTCAGAGAGAGTCGAGGACAAGGAAGACAGTGACGATGGATACCCCCAAGTCAATTCCACCCTGGTGATTTTTGCTGATGTCGAAAGCAAGAGTCGACTGAAAGTCATTAACCGTGAGGTGAACATGGTTGCTCCGGCAACCCCCAGTTACCTGAAGTGGTCTCAGACTGCCATCACATTCGACCAGTCTGATCACCCGACGCACATTGCCACCCCTGGGAGGCAAGCTTTGGTGGTCGATCCAGTTGTCAAAGGCACTCGACTGACCAAGGTATTAATGGACTGCCGCAGTGGTCTCAACATACTGTACGCTGAAACTTTGAAAGGAATGGGCATTCCGATGTCCAGACTTAGTACCAGTAACATGAGCTTCCACGGAGTCATTCCTGGGAAGAAAGCCGAGTCACTCGGCCAGATTGCTCTTGATGTGGTTTTCGGTGATTCGAAGAATTACCGCAAGGAAAAGTTGACATTCGAGGTTGTGGACGTCCAGAGTGCTTATCATGCCATTTTGGGCAGGCCAGCTTACGCACGCTTCATGGCTCGACCATGTTACGTGTATCTCAAACTGAAGATGCCTGGCCCCAAAGGTGTGATCACTGTTACAGGCAACCGAAAGAAAGCAGAAGAGTGTTTTCAGAAGGGATCAAAGATCACTGATGCTCAGATGGCAGTGGTCGAGCTGAAAGAGTACCAAAAGACTGCTGATCCGAGTGAATTACTGCGAGCTAAGAAGCCTGCTTCAGAATCAGCTTTTCAGTCGTCTGGTGAATCAAAGACAGTCCACATTCACCCAACCGACCCCGACGCTGCTCCGACTCACATCTCGACGACGCTCGACTCCAAATAGGAAGAAGCACTCATCCAGCTCCTCCGTGAGAACTGGGACATCTTCGCATGGAAACCCTCTCACATGCCTGGAGTTCCCAGAGGGCTGGCTGAGCACCATCTATCAGTCGACCCAAAATTCAAGCATGTGAAGGAACATCTTCGATGGTCCGCCGTCTAGAAGAAGCAAGCCATTGGCGAGGAGGTGGCTCGGCTCTTAGCAGCGGAGTTCATCCGAGAGATTTACCACTCCGAGTGGATCGCCAATGTCGTCATGGTCCCCAAGAAGGACAAGTCACTCTGCATGTGCATTGATTTCAAACATATCAATCGGGCCTGCCCGAAAGATCATTTTCCTCTCCCTCGCATCGACCAAATAGTCGACTCGACTGCGGGGTGCGGGAGATTGTCTTTTCTAGATGCCTATTCCGGGTACCATCAGATCCGTCTGTATGGGCCCGACGAGATCAAAACAGCTTTCATCACTCCATTCGGATGCTTCTGTTACATCACCATGCCGTTCGGCCTCAAGAACGCCGGAGCCACGTTCATGAGAATGATTCAGAAGTGTTTACTCACTCAAATCAGTCGGAATGTGGAGGCATACATGGATGATATTGTGGTCAAGTCCCAAAAAGGTTTCGACCTGCGGGCTGACCTTGCAGAAACCTTTGCCAACCTCAGGAGGTATGATATCAAGGTCAATCCATCAAAGTGCACATTCGGAGTTCCAGGTGGAAATTTACTCAGTTTTCTCGTTTCCCAACGGGGGATCGACGCCAATCCTGAAAAAATTGGCACCATACTCCGGATGAAGCGTCCTATACGCGTGCACGATGTCCAAAAGCTTACAGGCTGCTTGGCCGCGTTAAGTCGATTCATTTCTCGTCTCGGCGAAAAGGCGTTGCCCCTTTACCGACTGATGAAGAAGGCTGACAAGTTCGAGTGGACTCCAGAAGCTGATGCAGCGTTTACAGAGCTCAAAGCTCTGCTCTCCACCCAGCCGGTGCTTGCTGCCCCAATCAGCAAAGAGCCTCTGCTGCTTTACATTGCAGCCACATGACAAGTTGTCAGCACAGTACTTACGGTCGAGCGGGAAGAGGAAGGAAAGGCCTTCAGAGTTCAGCGCCCAGTCTATTACGTGTCTGAGGTTTTGACCCCTTCAAAACAAAGATACCCCCATCACCAGAAGCTTGTATATGGGATTTATATGACCACGAAGAAAGTTGCACATTACTTCTCTGACCACTCCATTACAGTCGTCAGCAACGCCCCACTATCAAAAATTCTGCATAACAGAGACACAACTGGTCGAGTGGCCAAGTGGGCGATTGAACTCCTTCCCATAGATATCAAGTTTGAAGCAAAGAAGGCTATCAAGTCCCAAGCAATTGCAGATTTCATCGCCGAGTGGATTGAACAGCAACTTCCGACTCAAGTTCACTCGGAGCACTGGACCATGTTCTTCGATGGGTCTAAGATGCTAAATGGTTCCGGTGCTGGGGTAGTCTTAGTCTCCCCCCTGTTGGGGAACATTGCAGAAAACAAAAAATTTCCTACGGTTTCACCAAGATCCATCTATGAGTTCATCTAGCAACGCGTGATCGGATGCATCTACATATATTTGTAGATCGCGAGCGGAAGCGTTCAAAGAACGGGGATGAGGTAGTCATACACGACGTGATCCAAATCACCAGAGATCCTAGCGCCGAACGGACGGCACCTCCGCGTTCAACACACGTACGGTCAGCGTAACGTCTCCTTCTTCTTGATCCAGCAAGGGGGAAGAAGAGGTTGAGGAAGATGGCTCTAGCAGCAGCACGACGGCGTGGTGATGGTGGAGCTGCAGTACTCCGTCAAGGCTTCGCCAAGCACTATGGAGGAGGAGGTGTAGGAGAGGGAGAAGGAGGCAACCAAAGGCATGGATTGAGAGGCCCTCCTTCCCTCACTATATATAGGGGGCCTAGGGGGGCGCCGGCCCTAGGAGATCCAATCTCCTAGGGGGGCGGCGGCCAAGGGAGGATTCCTTCCCCCCCAAGGCACCTAGGGGGTGCCTTCCCCTTGTGGGACTCTTCCCCTTTGAAACCCTAGGCGCATGGGCCTCTTGGGGCTGGTGCTCTTGGCCCATGTAGGCCAAGGTGCACCCCCTATAGCCCATGTGGCCCCCCGGGGCAGGTGGCCCCACCCGGTGGACCCCCGGGACCCTTCCGGTGGTCCCGGTACAATACCGGTGACCCCGAAACTTGTCCCGATGGCCGAAACAGCACTTCCTATATATAATTCTTTACCTCCGGACCATTCCGGAACTCCTCGTGATGTCCAGGATCTCATCCGGGACTACAAACAACATTCGGGTTACTGCATATACATATCCCTACAACCCTAGCGTCACCGAACCTTAAGTGTGTAGACCCTAGGGGTTCGGGAGACATGTAGACATGACCGAGACGACTCTCCGGTCAATAACCAACAGCGGGATCTGGATACCCATGTTGTCTCTCACATACTCCACGATGATCTCATCGGATGAACCACGATGTCGAGGATTCAAGCAACCCCGTATTCAATTCCCTTTGTCAATCGGTATGTTACTTGCCCGAGATTCGATCGTTGATATCCCAATACCTTGTTCAATCTCGTTACCGGCAAGTCACTTTACTCGTACCGTAATGCATGATCCCGTGACCATACACTTGGTCACTTTGAGCTCATAATGATGGTGCATTACCGAGTGGGCCCAGTGATACCTCTCCATCATACGGAGTGACAAATCCCAGTCTTGATCCGTGTCAACCCAAAAGACACTTTCGGAGATACCCGTAGTATACCTTTATAGTCACCCAATTACGTTGTGACGTTTGGTACACCCAAAGCACTCCTACGGTATCCGGGAGTTACACAATCTCATGGTCTAAGGAAAGGATACTTGACATTGGAAAAACTCTAGCAAACGAACTATACGATCTTTAAGCTATGTTTAGGATTGGGTCTTGTCCATCACATCATTCTCCTAATGATGTGATCTCGTTATCAATGACATCCAATGTCCATAGTCAGGAAACCATGACTATCTGTTGATCAACGAGCTAGTCAACTAGAGGCTTACTAGGGACATGTTGATGTCTGTTATTCGCACATGTTTTACGATTTCCGGATAACACAATTATAGCATGAATGAAGAAAATTATCATGAACAAGGAAATATAATAATAATGCTTTTATTATTGCCTCTAGGGCATATTTCCAACAGTCTCCCACTTGCACTAGAGTCAATAATCTAGTTACATCGTGATGAATCGAACACCCATGGAATTCTGGTGTTGATCATGTTTTGCCCTAGGGAGAGGTTTAGTCAACGGATCTGCTACATTCAGGTCCGTATGTACTTTACAAATATCTATGACTCCATCTTGAACATTTTCATGAATGGAGTTGAAGCGACGCTTGATGTGCCTTGTCTTCTTGTGAAACCTGGGCTCCTCGGCAAGTGCAATAGCTCCAATGTTGTCACAAAAGAGTTTGATTGGCCCCGACGCATTGGGTATGACTCCTAGGTCGGTGATGAACTCCTTCACCCAGATTGCTTCATGTGCTGCCTCTGAGGCTGCCATGTACTCCGCTTCACATGTAGATCCCGCCACGGCGCTCTGCTTGCAACTGCACCAGCTTACTGCCCCACCATTCAAAATATACACGTATCCGGTCTGTGACTTAGAGTCATCCAGATCTGTGTCGAAGCTAGCGTCGACGTAACCCTTTACGACGAGCTCTTCGTCACCTCCATAAACGAGAAACATTTCCTTAGTCCTTTTCAGGTACTTCAGGATATTCTTGACCGCTGTCCAGTGTTCCTTGCCGGGATTACTTTGGTACCTTCCTACCAAACTTACGGCAAGGTTTACATCAGGCTGGTACACAGCATGGCATACATAATAGAACCTATGGCTGAGGCATAGGGGATGACACTCATCTCTTCTATATCTTCTGCCGTGGTCAGACATTGAGCTGAGCTCAATTTCATACCTTGTAACACAGGCAAGAACCCCTTTTTAGATTGATCCATATTGAACTTCTTCAATATCTTATCAAGGTATGTGCTTTGTGAAAGACCTATGAGGCGTCTTGATCTATCTCTATAGATCTTGATGCCTAATATATAAGCAGCTTCTCCAAGGTCCTTCATTGAAAAACTCTCATTCAAGTAGGCCTTGATACTGTCCAAGAGTTCTATATCATTTCCCATCAAAAGTATGTCATCTACATATAATATGAGAAATGCTACAGAGCTCCCACTCACTTTCTTGTAAACGCAGGCTTCTCCATAAGTCTCCGTAAACCAAAACGCTTTGATCATCTCATCAAAGCGAATGTTCCAATTCCGAGATGCTTGCACCAGCCCATAAATCGAGCGTTGGAGCTTGCACACCTTGTCAGCATTCTTAGGATCGACAAAACCTTCCATCTGCATCATATACAATTCTTCCTTAAGGAAACCATTAAGGAATGCTGTTTTGACGTCCATTTTCCATATCTCATAATCGTAGAATGCGGCAATTGCTAACATGATTCGGACGGACTTTAGCTTCGCTACCGGTGAAAAAGTCTCATTGTAGTCAACCCCTTGAACTTGTCGATAACCCTTAGCGACAAGCCGAGCTTTATAGATGGTCACATTACCATCCGCGTCTGTCTTCTTCTTAAAGATCCATTTATTTTCTATGGCTCGCCGTTCAACGGGCAAGTCAGTCAAAGTCCATACTTCGTTTTCATACATGGATACTATCTCGGATTTCATGGCTTCTAGCAATTTTCGGAATCCGGGCCCGCCATCGCTTCTTCATAGTTCGAAGGTTCACCGTTGTCTAACAACATGATTTCCAAGACAGAGTTGCCGTACCACTCTGGTGCGAAACATGTCCTTGTGGACCTTCGAATTTCAGTAGGGGCCTGATCAGAAGTATCTTGATCATTATCATTAACTTCCTCTCTAGTCGGTGCAGGCACCTCAGGAACATTTTCTTGAGTTGCGCCATTTTATGGTTCAAGAGGTAATACTTCATCAAGTTCTACTTTCCTCCCACTTACTTCTTTCGAGAGAAACTCCTTCTCTAGAAAGGATCCATTCTTCGCAACAAAGGTCTTGCCTTCGGATCTAAGGTAGAAGGTATACCCAACAGTTTCTTTAGGGTATCCTATGAAGATGCATTTTTCTGACTTGGGTTCGAGCTTTTCAGGTTGAAGTTTCTTAACATAAGCATTGCATCCCCAAACTTTTAGAAACGACAGTTTAGGTTTCTTCCCAAACCATAATTCAAACGGTGTCGTCTCAACGGATTTCGACGGAGCCCTATTTAAAGTGAACGCGGCAGTCTCTAAAGCATAGCCCCAAAAAGATAGCGGTAAATCGGCAAGAGACATCATAGATCGAACCATATCTAATAGACTGCGATTACGATGTTCGGACACACCATTACGCTGAGGTGTTCCAGGCGGCGTGAGTTGTGAAACTATTCCACATTTTCTTAAGTGTGTGCCAAATTCGTGACTCAAGTATTCTCCTCCACGATCTGATCATAGAAACTTGATTTTCCTATCACGTTGATTCTCAACCTCACTCTAAAATTCCTTCAACTTTTCAAAGGTTTCAGACTTGTGTTTCATTAATTAGACATACCCATATCTACTCAAGTCATCAGTGAGGGTGAGAACATAACGATAGCCACCGCGAGCCTCAACACTCATTGGACCGCACACATCAGTATGTATGATTTCCAATAAGTTGGTTGCTCGCTCCATTGTTCCTGAGAACGGAGTCTTGGTCATTTTTCCCATGAGGCATGGTTCGCACGTGTCAAATGATTCGTAATCAAGAGACTCTAAAAGTCCATCTGCATGGAGCTTCTTCATGCGTTTGACACCTATGTGACCAAGGCGGCAGTGCCACAAGTATGTGGGACTATCATTATCAACCTTACATCTTTTGGTACTCACACTATGAATATGTGTAGTATTACGCTCGAGATTCATTAAGAATAAACCATTCACCATAGGAGCATGACCATAAAACATATCTCTCATATAAATAGAACAACCATTATTCTCAGATTTAAATGAATAGCCATCTCGAATTAAACGAGATCCTGATACAATGTTCATGCTCAAAGCTGGCAATAAATAACAATTATTGAGGTTTAAAACGAATCCCGTAGGTAAATGTAGAGGCAGCGTGCCGACGGCGATCACATCGACCTTGGAACCATTCCCGACGCGCATCGTCACCTCGTCCTTCGCCAGTCTCCGCTTATTCCGCAGCTCCTGCTTTGAGTTACAAATATGAGCAATTGCACCGGTATGAAATACCCAAGAGCTACTACGAGTACTGGTAAGGTACACATCAATTACATGTATATCACATATACCTTTCGTTTTGCCGGCCTTCTTGTCTGCTATGTATTTGGGGCAGTTCCGCTTCCAGTGACCACTTCCCTTGCAATAAAAGCACACAGTCTCGGGCTTGGGTCCATTCTTTGGCTTCTTCCCGGCAGCTTTCTTGCCAGGCGCGGCAACTTCCTTGCCGTCCTTCTTGAAGTTCTTTTTACCCTTGCCCTTCTTGAACTTAGTGGTTTTATTTACCATCAACACTTGATGTTCCTTCTTGACTTCTACCTCTGCTGATTTCAGCATTGCAAATACCTCGGGAATGGTCTTTTCCATCCCCTGCATATTGAAGTTCATCACAAAGCTCTTGTAGCTTGGTGGAAGCGACTGGAGGATTCTGTCAATGACCGCGTCATCCGGGAGATTAACTCCCAGCTGAGTCAAGCGGTTATGTAACCCAGACATAGTGAGTATGTGCTCACTGACAGAACTATTTTCCTCCATCTTACAGCTGAAGAACTTGTCGGAGACTTCATATCTCTCGATCCGGGCATGAGCTTGAAAAACCATTTTCAGCTCTTCGAACATCTCATATGCTCCATGTCTCTCAAAACGCTTTTGGAGCCCCGGCTCTAAACTGTAAAGCATGCCGCACTGAACGAGGGAGTAGTCATCAGCACGTGTCTGCCAAGCGTTCATAACGTCTTGGTTCTCTAGGACGGGAGCTTCACCTAGCGGTGCTTGTAGGACATAATCTTTCTTGGCAGCTATGAGGATGATCCTCAGGTTTTGGACCCAGTCCGTATAGTTGCTGCCATCGTCTTTCAGCTTGGTTTTCTCTAGGAACGCGTTGAAGTTGAGGACAACGTTGGCCATTTGATCTATAAGACATATTGTAAAGATTTTAGACTAAGTTCATGATAATTAAGTTCATCTAATCAAATTATTCAATGAACTCCCACTTAGATAGACATCCCTCTTCTAGTCATCTAAGTATAACATGATCCGAGTCAACTAGGCCGTGTCCGATCATCACGTGAGACGGACTAGTCAACGTCGGTGAACATCTTCATGTTGATCGTATCTTCTATACGACTCATGCTCGACCTTTCGGTCTTCTGTGTTCCGAGGCCATGTCTATACACATGCTAGGCTCGTCAAGTCAACCTAAGCGTTTGCATGTGTAAATCTGTCTTACACCCGTTGTATGTGAACATTAGAATCTATCACACCCGATCATCACGTGGTGCTTCGAAACAACGAACTGTCGCAATGGTGCACAGTTAGGGGGAACACTTTCTTGAAATTATTATGAGGGATCATCTTATTTACTACCGTCGTCTAAGTAAAATGGATGCTAAACTTGATAAACACCACATGCAATCAAATAATAATAGTGACATGATATGGCCAATGTCACATAGCTCCTTTGATCTCTATCTTGGGGCTCCATGATCATCTTGTCACCGGCTTGACACCATGATCTCCATCATCATGATCTCCATCATCGTGTCTCCATGAAGTTGCTCGCCAACTATTACTTCTACTACTATGGCTAACGCGTTTAGCTATAAAGTAAAGTAATTTACATGGCGTTTCTCAATGACACGTAGGTCATACAAAAAAAAGACAACTCCTATGGCTCCTGCCAGTTGTCATACTCATCGACATGCAAGTCGTGATTCCTATTACAATAGCATGAACATCTCATACATCACATATAGATCATTCATCATTCATCACAACTTTGGCCATATCATATCACATATCACTTGCTGCAAAAACAAGTTAGACGTCCTCTAATTGTTGTTGCAAGTTTTACGTGGCTGAAATAGGGTTCTAGCAAGAACGATTTCTTACCTACGTGAAAGCCACAACGTGATTTGTCAACTTCTATTTACCCTTCATAAGGACCCTTTTCATCGAATCCGCTCCAACTAAAGTAGGAGAGACAGTCACCCGCCAGCCACCTTATGCAACTAGTGCATGTTAGTCGGTGGAACCGGTCTCACGTAAGCGTACGTGTAAAGTTGGTCCGGGCCGCTTCATCCCACAATACCGCTGAAGAAAAATAAGACTAGTAGCGGCAAGAAAGTTGACAACATCTACGCCCACAACAAATTGTGTTCTACTCGCGCAAGAAGAACTACGCATAGACCTAGCTCATGATGCCACTGTTGGGGAACATTGCAGAAAACAAAAATTTTCCTACGGTTTCACCAAGATCCATCTATGAGTTCATCTAGCAACGAGTGATCGGATGCATCTACATACCTTTGTAGATCGCGAGCGGAAGTGTTCAAAGAACGGGGATGAGGTAGTCGTACACGACATGATCCAAATCACCAGAGATCCTAGCGCCAAACGGACGGCACCTCCGCGTTCAACACACGTACGGTCAGCGTAACGTCTCCTTCTTGATCCAGCAAGGGGGAAGAAGAGGTTGAGGAAGATGGCTCCAGCAGCAGCACGACGGCGTGGTGATGGTGGAGCTGCAGTACTCCGTCAGGGCTTCGCCAAGCACTATGGAGGAGGAGGAGGTGTAGGAGAGGGAGAAGGAGGCAACCAAAGGCGTGGATTGAGAGGCCCTCCTTCCCTCACTATATATAGGGGGCCTAGGGGGGGCGGCCCTAGGAGATCCAATCTCCTAGGGGGGTGGCGGCCAAGGGAGGATTCCCTCCCCCCCCAAGGCACCTAGGGGGTGCCTTCCCCTTGTGGGACTCTTCCCCTTTGAAACCCTAGGCACATGGGCCTCTTGGGGCTGGTGCCCTTGGCCCATGTAGGCCAAGGCGCACCCCCTACAGGCCATGTGGCCCCCCGGGGCAGGTGGCCCCACCCGGTGGACCCCCGGGACCCTTCCGGTGGTCCCGGGACAATACCGGTGACCCCGAAACTTGTCCCGATGGCCGAAACAGCACTTCCTATATATAATTCTTTACCTCTGGACCATTCCGGAACTCCTCGTGACGTCCGGGATCTCATTCGGGACTCTGAACAACATTCGGGTTACTGCATATACATATCCCTACAACCCTAGCGTCACCGAACCTTAAGTGTGTAGACCCTACGGGTTCGGGAGACATGTAGACATGACCGAGACGACTCTCCGGTCAATAACCAACAGCGGGATCTGGATACCCATGTTGGCTCCCACATACTCCACGATGATCTCATCGGATGAACCACAATGTCGAGGATTCAAGCAACCCCGTATTCAATTCCCTTTGTCAATCGGTATGTTACTTGCCCGAGATTCGATCGTCGGTATCCCAATACCTTGTTCAATCTCGTTACCGGCAAGTCACTTTACTCGTACCATAATGCATGATCCCGTGACCAGACACTTGGTCACTTTGAGCTCATAATGATGATGCATTACCGAGTGGGCCCAGTGATACCTCTCCGTCATACGGAGTGGCAAATCCCAGTCTTGATCCGTGCAACCCAACAGACACTTTCGGAGATACCCGTAGTATACCTTTATAGTCACCCAGTTACGTTGTGACGTTTGGTACACCCAAAGCACTCCTACAGTATCCGGGAGTTACACGATCTCATGGTCTAAGGAAAGGATACTTGACATTGGAAAAACTCTAGCAAACGAACTATATGATATTTAAGCTATGTTTAGGATTGGGTCTTGTCCATCACATCATTCTCCTAATGATGTGATCTCGTTATCAATGAAATCCAATGTCCATAGTCAGGAAACCATGACTATCTATTGATCAACGAGCTATTCAACTAGAGGCTTACTTGGGACATGTTGATGTCTGTTATTCACACATGTATTACGATTTCCGGATAACACAATTATAGCATGAATGAAGACAATTATCATGAACAAGGAAATATAATAATAATGCTTTTTTATTGCCTCTAGGGCATATTTCCAACACCCCCGAGGAGATAAGCTTAGATATGTTCTCCAGATTCACTTCGATTCCTCCAATAATGAAGCAGAATATGAAGCACTTTTGTATGGGTTGCGCATGGCCATTTCACTCGGCGTCCGTGGCCTCATGGTCTACGACGACTCAGATTTGGTGATTAATCAAGTGATGAAGGAGTGGGACGTCAGAAGTCCGGCAATGACTGGTTATTGCAATGTAGTGCGAAAGCTAGAAAAGAAATTCGAGGGGTTAGAGCTTCATCACATCCCCCGACTGAAAAATCAGGCAGCTGACGGTTTGGCAAAGATAGGCTCCAAGAGAGAAGCCATTCCCAGCAACGTGTTCCTGGAACACATTCACTCGCCGTCAGTCCAAGAGGATCCTTTCACAGAAGAAGTCCCACAGCCGAAAAGCGCCACAGATCCGACTGAAGTCGAAGTTCCTGCTGTGGTGGACCTAGTCATGGAGGTCCTGGCAATCACTCCCGACTGGACGATACCGTACATCGCGTATATCCTAAGGAGAGAACTCCCGGAGGACGAGGAAGAGGCTCGATAGATAGTCCACCGATCCAAGGCCTTCACAGTCATAAAGGGACAGCTGTATAGAAAGAGCGCGACTGGAATCGGTCAGAAACGCATAACACCAGAAGAGGGTCAGATAATCCTTAATGATATCCACTCGGGGACCTGTGGTCACCATGCGTCCTCTCGGACCATTGTGGCTAAAGCATACCGAGCGGGATTTTACTGGCCAAGAGCAAATGAGATGGCGAAAGAGATAGTCGACAAGTGTGGAGGGTGCCAGTTCTACTCCAACATGTCACACAAGCCTGCATCAGCCCTGAAGACCATTCCACTCGTCTGGCCCTTTGCTGTCTGGGAACTCGACATGGTTGGTCCACTGAGAACGGGCAGGAGTGGATTCACTCATGTGCTTGTGGCAGTCGACAAGTTTACCAAATGGATCGAAGCTAAGCCCATCAAGAATCTCGATGCTTGTACTGCTATCAGTTTCGTCAGAGGGTTAACATTCAGATATGGAGTCCCGCATAGCATCATCACTGACAATGGGTCAAACTTTGATTCGGACAAGTTCAGAGCTTTTTGCGCCTCTCAGGGCTCATGAGTCGACTATGCATCGGTCGCCCATCCCTAGTCGAATGGACATGCTGAGAGAGCAAATGGTCTGATTCTCAAAGGACTAAAGCCTCGACTGATGCGTGATCTCAAACATGCAGCAGGAGCTTGGGTCGACGAGCTTCCGTCAGTTCTGTGGGGATTAAGGACCACCGCTAATTGGTCGACTGGAAGAACTCCATTCTTTTTGGTTTACGGGGCCGAAGCAGTTCTGCCGAGTGACCTTCTTCACAATGCACCCCGAGTCGAACTCGAAGATGAAGCAGAACAGGCCCGGCAAGACGCAGTCGACCTCTTAGAAGAAGAGAGGGAGATGGCCATGATCAGATCGACCATTTATCAGCAAGACTTGCGCCGATTTCACGCTCAGAATGTGAAGAGTCGAGCCTTCCAAGAAGGAGATCTGGTCCTCCGAGTGGATCAACAAAAACCACACAAGCTTGCTCCTACTTGGGATGGCCCCTTCATCGTCACCAGAGTCCTCCATAATGGAGCGTATCACCTCTACAATGTTGATCGCCAGATCGACGAGCCACGAGCTTGGAACGCGGAATTGCTCCGCCCCTTTTACACTTGAGTTCTCACCTAGACAAGATGTAATAAGAAAAATCTTCTGCAGTTCATTTTTATCAAAGACAAGAGTGTTCCAATAATTGTTGACACTTTTGTTTACATACAAAATCCCCCAGTGGGTGACTTGGCTGCGAATCCGTTTCGCCTAAGTTTGAAAAAATCCTACCGAGTGGAGAGCAAACCTCCCACTCGGGGGCTTAGCTGCAGTCCCGCACTCGCCTAAGTTCTCCAACAAAGAGACTTAGCCGCAGTCACACACTCGCCTAAGTTTAAAAAATCCTACCGAGTGGAGAGCAAACCTCCCACTCGGAGGCTTAGCTGCAGTCCCGCACTTGCCTAAGTTCTCCAACAAAGAGACTTAGCTGCAGTCAGCACTCGCCTAAGTTTAAAAAATCCTACCGAGTGGAGAGCAAACCTCCCACTTGGGGGCTTAGCTGCAGTCCCGCACTCGCCTAAGTTCCCCAACAAAGAGACTTAGCTACAGTCAGCACTCGCCTAAGTGTTTAAGAAATCCTACCGAGTGGAGAGCAAACCTCCCACTCAGAGGCTTAGCTGCAGTCCGGCACTCGCCTAAGTTCTCCCACGAAGAGACTTAGCTGCAGTCAGACACTTGCCTAAGTATTTAAAAAAAATCCTACTGAGTGGAGAGCAAACCTCCCACTAGGGGGCTTAGCTGCAGTCCCGCACTCGCCTAAGTTCTCCAACAAAGAGACTTAGCTGCAGTCAGCACTCGCCTAAGTATTTAAGAAATCCTACCAAGTGGAGAGCAAACCTCCCACTCGGAGGCTTAGCTGCAGTCCAGCACTCGCCTAAGTTCTCCGATGAAGAGACTTAGCCGCAGTCAGACACTCGCCTAAGTGTTTAAAGAAATCCTACCGAGTGGAGAGCGAATCTCCCACTCGGAGGCTTAGCTGTAGTCCAGCACTCGCCTAAGTTCTCCCACGAAGAGACTTAGCCGCAGTCAGACACTCGCCTAAGTGTTTAAAGAAATCCTACCGAGTGGAGAGCGAACCTCCCACTCGGGGGCTTAGCTGGAGTCCAGCACTCGCCTAAAGTTCTCCCACGAAGAGACTTGGCTGCAGTCAAACGCTCGCCTAAGTTTAAAAAATCGTACCGAGTGGAGAGCAGCCCTCCCACTCGGGGGCTTAGCTGCAGTCCCGCACTCGCCTAAGTTCTCCCACGAAGAGACTTAGCTGCGGTCAGACGCTCGCCTAAGTTTGAAAGATCCTACCGAGTGAAGAGCAAACCTCCCGCTCAGATGCTTAGCAGCAGCCCAGTGATGAAGTCATGTACCTACGGTAGGGACACGGACCCGTCCTAAAGAGCCCTACCCTAGGACATCCCTAGAAGAAGTCACCTTTCAATCAACTTGAAGATATCCCACTCGACGGGTTGAAGACACTCGACCAAGAAGCTGTCACTCGACCAAGAAGCCAATCACTCGACTGCCAGAAGACCTCAAGTCACTCCGCAGGCAAACGGTCGGCAATTAAGTAGTCTTTATGATTATTATGACACTTTATTAGGGACGTTATCAGTAATGCCCCACCTTAAATGTACCTTAAACCCTGCATTACTGAGGGCAGGAGAGGGCTGGCGAACTCTATATAAGCCATCCCCCTCCTCAGTATCAAGGGTTCGCACCCCTGTCAATTTACACACGCATAATACAGTCGACCGCCTCCGGGCACCAAGACGTAGGGTTGTTACTTCCTCTAAGAAGGGCCTGAACTCGTAAACCTTGCGTGCTTACAACTTCCCAATAGCTAAGGTCTAGCCTCCTCATACACACCACCCTACCTCACTGTCAGACTTAGAACCACGACAGTTGGCGCCCACCGTGGGGCATTAGTATTAGCGCCTAATCGGAGAAGTTGCTATTTTTCTGATCCACTTGATCATGTTTTCCTGCGGGGCTTTGGCAGAGGCCCGCGAGATCCGTCTCGGCGGACTTACTTTCATCGCCGACGACTCTGCCTGGCTCCAGGAGGCGCCGCTTGACGTTGACGCGCTCCCCGTCCGCGGTGCGACGCACTTCCACGCGTGCGTCCGTGGCGTCCTCCTGCGGCAGCCGTCGACCCCATATCGTCGACTCGTGTGTCATCTCCCCGTCCTGTCTCCCGCCAGCGCAAGCGCTCAGGTCGGTCGAGACTCCAGTGATGGGTGAAGCACGCCGTGGCCCGCCAGTCGGCGGTCCCACAAGTCGCTGCGATCGAGCCCGACGAATCCCTCTGCGGCCTGTTCGATCTATCGACTGGCTCCGCGGAGACCGCATCCGAGTGCGATAGCAGCGACCCTTTGGCGGAGGTTCTGGCGGTCGAGGGGACATGCAGCCCTCCTGGATTCCATCGCGCTGATAGTGGTGCAGATAGAGGCGATCCATCGCATCCCCACGATGAATACCTCCCCGAGCCTCTTACGTCATTGCAGCGGGAGGAGCTTCGTCGCCGAAACATGGACGCGCTCTACACTCCTATTGTTGGAGAAACCCCCGAGGCCCGGGCCTTGGAGGATGCGCGCTTGGCTAATCTGGCCGAGCACACTCGACTGGAGAATTTACAGCGAGCTCTCGACGAGCGAGCGCGTCAGCGGGCTCCTGAGTCCAGTCGACGATAGCAAGCTCCCGAATCCAGTCGACGTCAGCTCTTCCCACCACCGCAGGTATACCGAACCCCGGTTCAGAACCTGGCTGCCGCGGCCCGCATAGCAGAGTCAATCCAGCCCTCTCAATGAGAGGCTGGCAGAGGGTTGTTGCAGATCAGAGCATTGCTCCGAGCGGCGGGAAATCAGAATTCCGCCGTCTCTCAGTTGCGGGACAGGATCCATAGTCGATCCGTTGTAACGGAAACCATCCAGTCGGCTCACAGCCCGAGATCGCCCCCGAGGCGTGAGGGACGTGGAGACCGGCATGATCAGTACAAGAGGAACGAACAATATGATCACCGACCCGACCGTGATGATAGGCGTCGAGTGCCGTCCCCTCCCTCGAGGAGTGGGTCGTATGCACCTCGACATCGAGATGACAGGCGCCCCCATAACATTGGGCAGAGGATCCCAGTCGACCCCAGAGACCCAGGCTTTGACGCGAGATCCATCCTCGTTCAAGGTCTGGTGGACAGGAACAGGGCTCATCGAGAGGGCCACAACAGAGATACGCCCACAGGCAGCAGAGCACACGCCTCAGGGCCTGAATGTTTCAGTCGAGCCATCAGGGCCGCGGTGATCCCTCCCAACTTCAGGCTGGCGACTGGAATCAGCAAGTTCACCGGTGAATCCAAGCCCGACACGTGGCTCGAGGATTACCGAGTGGCTGTGCAGATTGGTGGCGGCAATGATGAGGTGGCCATGAAGCATTTACCTCTCATGTTAGAAGGCTCACCGAGGGCGTGGCTGAATCAGTTGGCGCCCAGCAGCATTTACACTTGGGAGGATCTTTCCCGAGTGTTTATCACAACCTTCGAAGGGACGTGCAAGCGCCCTGCGGGCCTTACGAAGCTGCGGTCTTGCGTGCAGAAGCCGAATGAAACTCTGAGAGAATACATCCAGAGGTGGATCACGCTGCACCACTCGGTCGAGAACGTGCCAGACCATCAAGCAGTTTGCGCTTTCAAGGAAGGCGTCAAATACAAGGAGTTGAATCTGAAGTTTGGCCGAACTAGAGAGATGTCACTGAATCGGATGATGGAGATTGCCACCAAGTACGCTAATGGAGAAGACGAGGACCGACTCCGAAGTGGCCAACTCAAATCAGTCGCCCAAGAAACCGGAGGAAACTCCAGTCGGAAGCAAAAGCGAAAGGCCGAGCCAGCCGCCCCTGGGGAGGCCCTGGCTGTGGCCCAGGGAAACTTCAAGGGAAAACCCATGGGCACATGGAAGCCCAAGAAGGTTAAAGATCAGGATGGGAATGATGTTTTGGACCTGCCATGCCACATCCATACCAAGAAAGATGAAGAAGGAAATTTTATTTTTCCGAAGCATACCACTCGACAGTGTCGGCTTCTGATTCAGCAGTTCCAGGGCAAGCAGCCCAAGGACAAGGAAAAAGAACCAGACGGAGTTGAGGACAAGGAAGATAGTGACGATGGATACCCCCAAGTCAATTCCACCTTGATGATTTTTGCTGATGTCGAAAGCAAAAGTCGACGGAAAGTCATTAACCGTGAGGTGAACATGGTTGCCCCGGCGACACCCAGTTACCTGAAGTGGTCTCAGACTGCCATCACATTCGACCAGTCCGATCACCCGACACATATTGCCACCCCTGGGAGGCAAGCTTTGGTGGTCGACCCAGTTGTCGAAGGCACTCAACTGACCAAAGTCCTTATGGACGGCGGCACTGGCCTGAACATTCTGTACGCTGAAACTTTGAAAGGAATGGGCATTCCGATGTCCAGACTCAGCACCAGTAACATGAGCTTCCACGGAGTCATTCCTGGGAAGAAAGCCGAGTCACTCGGCCAGATTGCACTTGATGTGGTTTTTGGTGATTCGAAGAATTACCGCAAGGAAAAGTTGACATTTGAAGTTGTGGACTTCCAGAGTGCTTATCACGCCATTTTGGGCAGGCCAGCTTACGCACGCTTCATGGCTCGACCATGTTACGTGTATCTTAAATTAAAGATGCCTGGCCCCAAAGGTGTGATCACTGTTACGGGCAACCGGAAGAAAGCAGAAGAATGTTTTCAGAAGGGATCAAAGATCGCCGACGCTCAGATGGCAGAGGTCGAGCTGAAAGAGTACCAAAAGGCTGCCGACCCGAGTGAATTACTGCGAGCTAAGAAGCCTGCCTCCGAGTCAGCTTTTCAGTCGGCTGGCGAAACAAAGACAGTCCATATTCACCCGACCGATCCCGATGCTGCTCCGACTCACATCTCGACGATCCTCGACTCCAAATAGGAAGAAGCGCTCATCCAGCTCCTCCGTGAGAACTGGGACATCTTCGCATGGAAACCCTCTGACATGCTTGGAGTTCCTAGGGGGCTGGCTGAGCACCGTCTGCGAGTCGACCCAAAGTTCAAGCCCGTGAAGGAACATCTTCGACGGTCCGTCGTCCAGAAAAAACAAGCCATTGGCGAGGAAGTGGCTCGGCTCTTAGCAGCTGAGTTCATCCGAGAGATTTACCACTCCGAGTGGCTCGCCAATGTCGTCATGGTCCCCAAGGACAAGTCACTCCGTATGTGCATTGATTTCAAACATATCAATCGGGCCTGTCTGAAAGATCATTTTCCTCTCCCTCGCATCGACCAAATTGTCGACTCAACTGCGGGATGCGAGAAATTGTCTTTTCTAGATGCCTACTCCGGGTACCATCAGATCTGTCTGTATGGGCCCGACGAAATCAAAACAGCTTTCATCACTCCATTCGGATGCTTCTGTTACGTCACCATGCCATTCGGCCTCAAGAACGCCGGAGCCACATTCATTAGAATGATCCAGAAGTGTTTACTCACTCAAATCAGTCGGAATGTGGAGGCGTATATGGATGATATCGTGGTCAAGTCCCGGAAAGGTTCCGACCTGCGGGCTGACCTTGCTGAAACCTTTGCCAACCTCAGGAGGTACGATATCAAGCTCAATCCGTGAAAGTGCACTTTCGGAGTTCCAGGTGGAAAGCTACTCGGTTTTCTCGTTTCCGAACGGGGAATCGACGCCAATCCCGAAAAAATTGGCACCATACTCCGGATGAAGCGCCCTGTATGTGTGCATGATGTCCAAAAGCTTACAGGCTGCCTGGCCGCCTTAAGTCGATTCATTTCTCGACTTGGCGAAAAAGCGTTGCCTCTTTACCGACTGATGAAGAAGTCTGATAAGTTTGAGTGGACTCCAGAAGCTGATGCAGCGTTTGCAGACCTCAAAGCTCTGCTCTCCACCCAGCCGGTGCTAGCTGCCCCAATCAGCAAAGAGCCTCTGTTGCTTTACATTGCAGCCACTGGACAAGTTGTCAGTACTATACTTACGGTCGAGCGGGAAGAGGAAGGGAAGGCCCTCAAAGTTCAACGTCCTGTATATTACGTGTCTGAAGTTTTGACCCCTTCAAAACAAAGATACCCCCATTACCAGAAGCTTGTATATGGGATTTATATGACCACAAAGAAAGTTGCACATTATTTCTCTGACCACTCCATTACAGTCGTCAGCGACGCCCCATTATCAGAGATCCTGCATAACAGAGACGCAACTGGTCGAGTGGCCAAGTGGGCGATTGAACTCCTTCCTTTAGATATCAAGTTTGAAGCAAAGAAAGCCATCAAGTCCCAAGCAATCGCGGATTTCATTGCCGAGTGGATTGAACAGCAACTTCCGACTCAAGTTCACTCGAAACACTGGACTATGTTCTTCGATGGATCCAAGATGCTGAATGGTTCGGGCGCGGGAGTAGTTTTGGTCTCCCCCCGAGGAGATAAGCTCAGATATGTTCTGCAGATTCACTTCGATTCCTCAAATAACGAAGCAGAGTATGAGGCACTTTTGTATGGGTGGCGCATGGCCATTTCACTCGGCGTCCGTCGCCTCATGGTCTATGGCAACTCAGATCTCGTGGTTAATCAAGTGATGAAGGAGTGGGACGTCAGGAGTCCGGCAATGACTGGGTATTGCAATCCGGTGCGAAAGCTAGAGAAGAAGTTCGAGGGGTTAGAGCTCCACCACATCCCCCGACTGAAAAATCAGGCAGCTGACGACTTGGCAAAGATAGGCTCCAAGAGAGAAGCCATTCCAAGCAACGTGTTCTTGGAACACATTCACTCACCGTCAGTCCAAGAGGATCCTTTCACAGAAGAAGCCCCGCAGCCGAAGAGTGCCACAGATCCGACTGAAGTTGAATTGCCTGCTGTGGTCGACCTAATCATGGAAGTCTTGGCAATCACCCCTGACTGGACAATACCGTACATCGCATATATCCTAAGGAAAGAACTTCCGGAGGACGAGGAGGAGGCTCGACAGATCGTCTGCCGATCTAAGGCCTTCACAGTCATAAAGGGACAACTGTACAGAGAGAGCGCGACCGGAGTCGGCCAGAAATGCATAACGCCAGAAGAAGGTCAGATAATCCTTAATGATATCCACTCGGGGACCTGCGGTCACCATGCGTCCTCTCGGACTATTGTGGCTAAAGCATACCGAGCTGGATTTTACTGGCCAAGAGCAAATGAGATGGCAAAAGAGATAGTCGACAAGTGTGAAGGGTGCCAGTTCTACTCCAACATGTCGCACAAGCCCGCATCAGCCTTGAAGACCATTCCGCTCGTCTAGCCCTTTGCCGTCTGGGGATTGGACATGGTTGGCCCCCTAAGAATGGGCAGGAGTGGATTCACTCATGTACTTGTGGCAGTCGACAAATTTACCAAATGGATCGAAGCTAAGCCCATCAAGAACCTCGATGCTGGCACCGCTATCAGTTTCATCAGAGGGTTAACATTCAGATATGGAGTCCCGCATAGCATCATCACTAATAACGGGTCAAACTTTGACTCGAACGAGTTCAGAGCATTTTGCGCTTCTCAAGGCACAAGAGTCGACTACGCTTCAGTCGCTCATCCCCAGTCGAATGGACAGGCTGAGAGAGCAAATGGTCTAATTCTCAAAGGACTAAAACCTCGGCTGATGCGCGATCTCAAGCACGCGGAAGGCGCTTGGGTCGACGAGCTTCCGTCAGTTCTGTGGGGATTAAGGACCACCCCTAACCGGTCGACTGGAAGGACTCCATTCTTTCTGGTTTATGGAGCCGAAGCTGTCCTGCCTAGTGATCTTCTTCATAATGCACCCCGAGTCGAACTTTACACCGAAGATGAAGCTGAGCAGGCCCGGCAAGACGCGGTCGACCTCTTGGAAGAAGAAAGAGAGATGGCCATGATCAGATCGACCATTTATCAGCAAGACTTGCGCCGTTTTCACGCCCGAAATGTGAAAAGTCGAGCCTTCCAAGAAGGAGATCTGGTCCTCCGAGTGGATCAACAGAAGCCACACAAACTTGCTCCTACTTGGGAAGGCCCCTTCATAGTCACCAGATTCCTCCACAATGGAGCATACCACCTCTACAACGTCGATCGCCAGATCGACGAGCCACGAGCTTGGAACGCAGAACTACTCCGCCCCTTTTACACCTGAGTTCCCCTCGTAATAAGAAGAATAATTTCTACAGTTCATTTTTATCAAAGACAAGAGTGTTCCAATAATAGCTATCACTTTGTTTACATACAAAACCCCCAGCGGGTGACTTGGCTGCGAATCTGTTTCGCCTAAGTTTGAAAAAATCCTACCGAGTGGAGAGCAATCCTCCCACTCAGGGGCTTAGCTGCAGTCCAGTACTCACCTAAGTTCTCCCACTCGGAAACTTAGCTGCAGTCGAGCACTCGCCTAAGTTTGAAAAAATCCTACCAAGTGGAGAGCAATCCTCCCACTCGGGGGCTTAGCTGCAGTCCAGTACTCGCCTAAGTTCTCCCACTCAGAAACTTAGCTGCAGTCAAGCACTCGCCTAAGTTTGAAAAAATCCTACCGAGTGAAGAGCAATCCTCCCACTCGGGGGCTTAGCTGCAGTCCAGTACTCGCCTAAGTTCTCGCACTCGGAAACTTAGCTGCAGTCAAGCACTCTCCTAAGTTTGAAAAAATCCTACCGAGTGAAGAGCAATCCTCCCACTCGGGGGCTTAGCTGCAGTCCAGTACTCGCCTAAGTTCTCCCACTCGGAAACTTAGCTGTAGTCAAGCACTCGCCTAAGTTTGAAAAAATCCTACCGAGTGAAGAGCAATCCTCCCACTCGGGGGCTTAGCTGCAGTCCAGTACTCGCCTAAGTTCTCCCACTCGGAAGCTTAGCTGCAGTCAAGCACTCGCCCAAGTTTGAAAAAATCCTACCGAGTGGAGAGCAATCCTCCTACTCGGGGGCTTAGCTGCAGTCCAGTACTCGCCTAAGTTCTCCCACTCGGAAACTTAGCTGCAGTCGAGCACTCGCCTAAGTTTGAAAAAATCCTACCAAGTGAAGAGCAATCCTCCCACTCGGGGGCTTAGCTGCAGTCCAGTACTCGCCTAAGTTCTCCCACTCGGAAACTTAGCTGCAGTCAAGCACTCGCCTAAGTTTGAAAAAATCCTACCGAGTGAAGAGCAATCCTCCCACTCGGGGGCTTAGCTGCGGTCCAGTACTCGCCTAAGTTCTCCCACTCAGAAACTTAGCTGCAGTCAAGCACTCGCCTAAGTTTGAAAAAATCCTACCGAGTGAAGAGCAATCCTCCCACTCGGGGGCTTAGCTGCAGTCCAGTACTTGCCTAATGTTCTCCCACTCGGAAACTTAGCCGCAGTCAAGCACTCGCCTAAGTTTGAAAAAACCTACCGAGTGGAGAGCAATCCTCCCACTCGGGGGCTTAGCTGCAGTCCAGTACTCGCGTAAGTTCTCCCATCGGAAACTTAGCTGCAGTCAAGCACTCGCCTAAGTTTGAAAAAACCCTACCAAGTGGATAGCCAACCTCACACTCGGGGACTTAGCTACAGTCCAGCACTTGTCTGAATACAAGACCAAAGTCCCACACGACAGTTCAAAGCCACGAAGACATTCAGCAAGAAGTTAAGTTCGGATAAAGCTTAAAAGGCCCCAGGCCCTGAATCAAAGTACTCGAGCCGTCGGCTCGGCAGAGTTTAAACGATTACAAGTCCACTCGGCATTCCGAGGCAAATTTAAGGAAAGGCATAAAAGTTTTCTCATTCCTCAGGAGGAGGACTGGCAGGAGCAACGAACTCATCCAGGTCGATTCCGTCCGCAATACGAGTGGCAGCAGCAATGAAGGTCTCCATGAAGTCTTGAAAGCTGTGCCTCTTGGTATTGGTGACTTGGATGGCAGCCAACTTTTCTTCTCGCGCCTCCTTGCAATGGACGCGGACTAAAGATAGAGCCACATCAGCGCCGCACCGGGCAGAAGACTTCTTCCACTCCTGCACTCGATCGGGGATTTTGTCAAGTCGAGCCATAAGAGACTCGAGATCATTCTGGAGCGTAGACTCTGGCCAAAGTGTCGAGTCGATCCGCAACATGGCAACCTTCAGCCGAGCCAAGTAAGCCACGGCGCCGTCGATTCGAGATTCCAGTCGGAGCAGATTCATGGCAGTGTCATCTTTCACCGGAGAATTGATTGGGTCCAAACCCGTTTCAATCCGCCCGGTCTCCTCTTCGAAATTCTGACAAAATTCTGCATACAAGACCCAAAGATAAGCTAACAATCGCAAACTGAGTCGACACAAAAGAAAACCAGTCGGAATTGAACGCGCACCTTCGAGCTTGATGTACAGCGTCTTGGCGAGACTCCTCAGGTAGCTCTCCAGGTCGTCCCTCCTGCGAGCGACGCCTTCCATCTGCTCGCTCAGGGTGAGGTGCTTCTTCTTCCAATGCGAGCACTCCCTGTTGGCTTCATTCAGAGTGGCCTTCAGCTTGGTGTTCTCATCTTCTATCTGGCTGACCGAAGCCAGGTTCTGTTTAGCCAGTGCGATCTTGTCATCAGCCTCCTTGTGGGCAGCAGCCAAGTCCCGATCCTTCTTCGCCAGGGCCTCGCTCAGTTCTCCTGCAAAAGAAACGACGATTGGTTCGGAAACAGCAAAAGGATACCCAAGCCTAAAACAAGACCAGTCGACAAGGCCGTCTTACCAGCAACGCCGTCTCTGACCTTCTGCAGCTCCGTTCTGGCCAGTTCAGATCGAGAGTCAGTTGAATCCGCTGCTTCTCCAACTCAGCATAGCGAGACGCAAGTTCACAAGATTTCTGCAAAAGAGAAATTTAGTCGACAGACATACAAGATAAGTTGCTTTTGAGTAACTAAGGAAAAAAGGTGACGCTTCTAAGACTACAGCCGAATCGAAAACATTCGACAGTAGTCTCGGGGACTACACCCAGTGGGTGCACTCAGCGTGCCCCCATTGGTCCTGAAAAAAAAAGTCGAGTGTCCGCAGTCGACCAGACACGGATCCATTCGACATGACTCGACCAGATCAAGAAAGGAATACAGATTCAGAAACGCAATATAAAGACTACAGTCGACTGCCAGCAGTCCACCGTAGTCTCGGGGACTACACCCAGTGGGTGCACTCAGCGTGCCCCCACTAGTCCAAGAAAGAGAAAACACACCCACTGGGTGTACACACTAGTAGAAAAAGGGGCTATGGTCCAGGCCGCCTCAGCCCATTAGTCCCGGTTCAGTCTTGAACCGGGACCAATGTGGGCATTGGTCCCGGTTCGTGAGCCCAGGGGGCCGGCCGGGCCACGTGGGCCATTGGTCCCGGTTTGTATGGACCTTTTGGTCCCGGTTGGTGGGATGAACCGGGACCAAAGGGCCTCCCTCCTGGCCCACCACCATTGGTCCCGGTTGGTGGCCTGAACCGGGACCAAAGGCTCCCCTTTAGTCCCGGTTCATGTCATCAACCGGGACCAATGAGGTGCCTATATATACCCTCGCCCGGGAGCAGAGCACTCCAGTGCTCTGTTTTTCTCAGGCCGGCGAGGGGAGGGGTTTGTGGTGCTCTAGCTCACCTCCTATGCACATGAGGTGTTCGATGGAATGCCCGAGCCACACTACTTAAGCTTTCTCCTCTCGAAGCTCGACCTCCAAGCTCCATTTTCCTCGAGATTTGTCTAGATTTAGCGGTCCGTCACGCCCCGTCCCCGTCTTCACCACCGTCGATCACCCGCGCCGATCTCATCACCGACACCACCGTGGTGAGCCTCTTGTTCTTATCTTCTTTCTAAAAGGAAAAATATTCTTACTTGTATGTTTAGATAGATACTTGTATCATTTTCTTACATTTATTATTGCATCTTATATAGTGCGATGGTTATGGTATCCGCCCCCGTCGGCCCTCGTCATGTCTATGATTCGGATGTGGTATGTATATTATCTTTATAACTATTGGTTCATTTATTGTTTATGAAAATTATGCCGACCAACGTGACATAGATTTTATTTATCTAGGATGTATGTGAATCGGAAATGCCAATCGACCCTATTGTCGAGAGGTTAAATTTAGTTGAAGAAGAAAACAATTTGTTGAAGGAAAAAATAAAAAAGAATTGAGGAGGAGAAGATGATATTCGAGTTGCATGTTGCGGATGTCGTCGATGATCACAAGATCAAGATGGATGCAATGCGCTTGAAGATTAGAAAGATTAGAAAATATGCCATTCATACCGAGGCTTGGTATCATTATGCCGTTGGATCAATTGTTACCTTGGTTGCGATTATGATCGCATTGAAATGTTTTACATAGTTTCAATGTATGGTTTAATTAATTAGATGCTCTGGAGAGCTATATGTTGTTAGATGAGAACTATGTATGTACTTTGGTTTTAATGTGATGATGAACTTCTATTAATTTGGACACTTAATTATATATAATGCACGCAGATGAACCGGCAATGGATGTACGGTGACAGACACACCCGCGAGTACATTAAGGGCGTGCATGAGTTTCTCGATGCGGCTGAGGCAAACAAGCAGAATGGTTTTATGTGTTGTCCATGCACTGAATGTGGGAATACGAGGTCTTACTCTAACCAGAAAATCCTTCACTCCCACCTGCTTTACAAGGGTTTCATGCCACACTATAATGTTTGGACGAGGCACGGAGAAATAGGGGTTATGATGGAAGACGGCGAAGAAGAAGAGTATGATGACAACTATGTGCCCCCTGAATACGGTGATGCTGCAACGGGGGGAGCTGGTGAAGATCAAGAGGAACCAGACGATGTGCCCAATGATGCTGCCACGGGTGAAGCTGCTGAAGATCAAGAGGAACCAGACGATGTGCCCGATGATGATGATCTCCGCCGGGTCATTGTCAATGCAAGGACGCAATGCATTAGTCAAAAGGAGAAGCTGAAGTTCGATCGCATGTTAGAGGATCACAAAAAAGGGTTATACCCCAATTGCGAAGATGGCAACACAAAGCTCGGTACCGTACTGGAATTGCTGCAGTGGAAGGCAGAGAATGCTGTGGCTGACAAAGGATTTGAGAAGCTACTGAAAATATTGAAGAAGAAGCTTCCAAAGGATAACGAATTGCCCGACAGCACATACGCAGCAAAGAAGGTCGTATGCCCTCTAGGATTGGAGGTGGAGAAGATACATGCGTGCCCTAATGACTGCATCCTCTACCGCGGTGCATACAAGGATCTGAACGCATGCCCGGTATGCGGTGCGCTGCGGTATAAGATCAGACGAGATGACCCCGGTGATGTTGACGGCGAGCCCCTTAGGAAGAGGGTCCCTGCAAATGTGATGTGGTATGCTCCTATAATACCACGGTTGAAACGTTTGTTCAGAAACAAAGAGCATGCCAAGTTGATGCGATGGCACAGTGAGAACCGAAAGAAAGATGGGAAGTTGAGAGCACCCGCTGACGGGTCGCAGTGGAGAAAAATCGAGAGAAAGTACTGGGATGAGTTTGCAAAGGACCCAAGGAATGTATGGTTTGCTTTAAGCGCGGATGGCATTAATCCTTTCGAGGAGCAGAGTAGTAATCACAGCACCTGGCCCGTGACTCTATGTATGTATAACCTTCCTCCTTGGATGTGCATGAAGCGGAAGTTCATTATGATGCCAGTTCTCATCCAAGGCCCTAAGCAACCCGGCAACGAAATTGATGTGTACCTAAGGCCATTAGTTGAAGAACTTTTACAGCTGTGGAATGGAGACGGTGTACGTACGTGGGATGAGCACAGACAGGAGGAATTTAACCTTAAGGCGTTGCTGTTCGTGACCATCAACGATTGGCCCGCTCTCAGTAACCTTTCAGGACAGACAAACAAAGGATACCACGCATGCACGCACTATTTAGATGACACTGAAAGTATATACCTGGACAAATGCAGGAAGAATGTGTACCTGGGCCATCGTCGATTTCTTCCGACCAACCATCAATGTCGAAAGAAAGGCAAGCATTTCAAAGGCGAGGCAGATCACCGGAAGAAGCCCGCCATGCGCACCGGTGATCACGTGCTTGCTATGGTCAATGATTTACCCTACATCATCTTTGGAAAGGGTCCCGGTGGACTAGCTGTTCCGAATGACACTGAGGGACACGCACCCATGTGGAAGAAGAAATCTATATTTTGGGACCTACCCTACTGGAAAGACCTAGAGGTCCGCTCCTCAATCGACGTGATGCACGTGACGAAGAACCTTTGCGTGAACCTTCTAGGCCTCTTGGGCGTGTATGGGAAGACAAAAGATATGCCGGAGGCACGGGAGGACCTGCAACGTTTGCACGAAAAAGACGACATGCCTCCGAAGCAGTATAAAGGTCCTGCCAGCTACGCTCTTACGAAAGAAGAGAAATAAATCTTCTTTGAATGCATGCTTAGTATGAAGGTCACGACTGGCTTCTCATCGAATATAAAGGGAATAATAAATATGCGAGAGAAAAAGTTTCAGAACCTAAAGTCTCATGACTGCCACGTGATTATGACGCAACTGCTTCCGGTTGCATTGAGGGGGCTTTTACTGGAAAACGTCCGATTAGCCATTGTGAAGCTATGTGCATTCCTCAATGCAATCTCTCAGAAGGTGATCGATCCAGAAATGGTACCAAGGCTAAGGAGTGATGTGGCGCAATGTCTTATCAGTTTCGAGCTGGTGTTCCCACCATCCTTCTTCAATATCATGACGCACGTCCTAGTTCATCTAGTCGACGAGATTGTCATCCTGGGGCCCGTATTTCTACATAATATGTTCCCCTTTGAGAGGTTCATGGGAGTCCTAAATAGAAAGTATCGTCGGTGTGAGATACATGTACCGTCGGTGTCGGACACTAAATCCACATCCCACAAGTGGCGCGGGTTTCGACGCCCACGTCACTTGTGGGACGTGGATGTAGTGTCCGACACCGAAGGCCACATGTATCTCACACCCACGATACTTGCTAGCTATTTAGGGTTTCCTTTGACACTAGGCAACCTCCCGACCCCTCGGCGATCCTCTCGAACATGAGAGGAAGAAGAGGGTCGTCTAGGGTTCGAGGGTTTGAGGGTTCTTCTCCTCTATTCTTTCTTCTCTTTTTTTTCTTCTTCTTCTTCCTCTTTATTTTATCGGGAACGAGGGTCGTCGAGAGGGCCGCCGAGTGGTAGAGGAGAAACCCTAAATAGAAAGTATCGTCGGTGTGAGATACATGTACCGTCGGTGTCGGACACTAAATCCACATCCCACAAGTGGCGCGGGTTTCGACGCCCACGTCACTTGTGGGACGTGGATGTAGTGTCCGACACCGAAGGCCACATGTATCTCACACCCACGATACTTGCTAGCTATTTAGGGTTTCCTCTACCGAAAAGAAGAAGAGAAATAAATAAGAAGAAGAAAACAGAAGAAAAAGAAGAGGAGAAGAAGAAAGGAATAGTGGAGAAGAAGAGAAAATAGAATATATTCTATTTTCTCTTCTTCTCCACTATTCCTTTCTTCTTCTCCTCTTTTGTTTCTTCTTTTTTTTCTTCGATCTTCTCCTCTAGCTATTCCTTTCTTCTTCTCCTCTATTGGTCGAGGGTCGGGAACTAGGGTAGAGGGTCGAGGGTTGTTAAGGGGTCAAGGGTCGAGGGCTTCAGGGTCGTTGAGGGTTCGAGGGGTCAAGAATCGCCGAGGGGTCGAGAGAGGTTTCCTAGTGTCAAAGTATTGAAGAAATCCATGCCTTCATCATTAGCCGGAAGTAACCAGGGCATGTTGGTATGAAGTTCTGCAAAGTTGTTCTGGAATGGAGTCCCAGATAGAATAATCCGCCTTTTGGTACGAATTCAGCAAAGGCCTTCCAAATAGCGATATTCGGAAGGCTCTTGCTGAACTTTGTACCAAAAAGTGAATTATCCTATCTGGGACTCCGTTCCAGAACAACTTTGAAGCGCTTCCTACCATCATGCACATGTTACTTTCGCCTAATGATGAAGACATGGTTTTGTTGAATCCTTTGACACTAGGCAACCTCCCGACCCCAAGGCGATCCTCTCGAACATGAGAGGAAGAAGAGGATAAAAAAAGAAGAGGAAGAAGAAGAAAAAAGAGGAGAAGAAAGAATAGAGGAGTTCTTCTCCTCTATTCTTTCTTCTCCTCTTTTTTTCTTCTTCTTCCTCTTTTTTTATCGGGAACGAGGGTCATCGAGGGACATATATAGATGTAGTGTCGTCGTTGTCGATATATACCCCCTCCCGATAGCTTACTATGATTAGGTAGCTAGTTCTACGTTTGGCACTAATATATCCATCTGTCATGTTTGAATAATAATTGCCATGTTGTAAATATTTGTAGAAACTATGGACACCGCCCTAGACGAAGCAAGAAAAGAAGCGTTGTTGAGGGAGATAATCGCAGAAGGAAGTGATGCCGTCTCGTACTATCTCAACGATATCATCGATGGTCCGGAAGGAGTGGGTGAACAAGCTGGCTACGGTGACCTAATGCCGGTGCAAGAAGAAGAACATGAGGACGGCGCCGGTGACCCAATGCCGGTGCAAGAAGGAGAAAGTGATGACGGCTCCGGTGACCGAACCGAGTCCGGCCAGGTATATATATTAGTTAAGCCTATGCTGACTAGCTGATTGATGCATTCATTGTTTTGGTATGCACACATATTAATTAAGTCTTTGTTCTTTTTTCTAGCCCTCCAGATCGAGCACAACTTCGGTAAAGAGACGAGGCCCGAAGAAAAAGTTGAGCTCGGATGAAAAGCTTGAGATCATAGCAATCGCGCCCGACGGCCAACCTATTGAACCCCTCCGGACAAAGAGGGCATTTGTTGCTCAGTGCGGGGTTCTGGTTAGGGACAAGATCCCGATAAGCATCCAGCAATGGTTTAAGCCGGCTACAGAAGACCCTGAGGTGTCTTATGTCAATGATATGCAGAAAAATGATCTTTGGACTGAGCTGAAGTCAAATTTCACCCTACCGCCAGAGGATAATCCAGAGAACCCAATTAAAGAGAAATTAATCAAGTCTTTTGCTCTGAAGAGGATGGCAGATCTATTCAGGAGGTGGAAGAAAGAGCTCAATAGGTTTGTCGATAAAAAAGAGACACCAGAATTCAAGGGCAGATATGAGAAGATCAGAGATCACTGGCCCGCATTTGTGGCCTACAAGACATCGGAAAAGAGTAAGAAGATGTCGGCGACAAACAAGCAGAATGCCGCGAAGAAGAAGCTTCACCGTCGCACGGGGTCAGGTGGCTACCTCGTAGCCCGGCCTAAGTGGTCCAAGGTTGAGAATGATCTGGTTCATAAAGGGATCAGACCAGAGACATATAACTGGCCAGACCGTTGCCGGACTTGGTTCTTCGGGGCTGGCGGAACCTTGGACCCTGAAACGGGGGGATGCATTTGGACGAACGAACAAATGGACATACCAGTCAGTAGGCTTAAGCACTATATCGACGCAGCGCAGGAAGGGACATTCTTTCCAGACAGAGAGCACGACGAGCTCACAATGGCCCTCGGGAATCCTGAGCACCCTCGACGGACACGAGGCACGCCAGGCTCTGTTCCATGGAATGTTGGGTTTCCGGACGCAGGCGGTTACAAATCCCATGAGAGGAGGAAAAAAGTGAAGCAGACCGAACTGCAGGCGCTGCACGCAAGGGTACAAGCGATAGAGGAACAAGAAGCAAATCGCAGCAAATGTACTGCCGAAGCCTCCCCCGAAGCTACCCCGCCATCTCAGCGCAGAAGCAGCGTGGCTTCCACCGAGCAGCTTCAGCTGCAGCATGCCTTGACGGCTCCTGCCGGCTATCCTGTGGATGCTATAACGGAGTCTCAAAATTGCCACCTTATGACGCAATGGATGAATTTGAAGGTCAAGGCGGCTGTTGGCTCTGTTTATCCTACTGAACCCGGCGCAACTTTTCACTGCATGCCGATTCCAGAAGGATATGCTAGGGTGATGGTGGATGAGATAACGGAGGGATTTGAGGACCTCCAGCTTGACCACCCTACCGGTGAAGGGGAGACTCGGCTGGGGTCTGCTCTGAAGACTCCATGCCTATGGCGGAAGGACCTCATCAACCTTCCGAACTGGACGCCTCCGCCTCCTCCTCCTCCTCCGGCGAGTCAGGGCACCGCCTCTCCACCGCCTCCTCCTCCGGCGAGTGACGATCAGGGCCCTCGGCCGGCTCCTTCTCCGGCGCGTGGCGGCACTCCGCCTCCGTCTCCGCCTGCGCCGACGCGCCCGAGCAGCCAACCTCCTCCTTCTCCGCCTCGTCAGCAAGGGCAGAAGAGACCTGCCGCCGCTCCAGCTGCTCCGGCGGGTCGTAGTCCTTCTCCTCCGCCTCTTAAGCAAGTAAAGAAGACAACCGCTTCGTCTGCTCGGTCGGCGTCTAGCAGTACAACCAGAGGCGGGAGGACATACAGATTCGGTCCTTCTCTGAAGACTCCAGAGAAGTTACCATACGAGAGGACCCAGGAGGAGAACGCCGAGATCGCGCGAGAAGAAGTGAGGAAATTCTTTGAAGGGGTGAAAGCAAAGAAACATCCACCTCCGGAGGAGAAGGTAGATGGGGTGAAAGTGAAGCGCACTCTGGCTGCCCTGACAAAACCACCAAAGTCTGATCCGCCGAAAGGAAACTATGACCGCATTATTGGAAAGGAATTTGCCGAAGCGGAGCGGTCGGGAACTACTGTCAGTGATGAAAGGCTGAAAAAACGACGAGCTGGGAAACAAATTGCCCAGCTCGGCAAACAAGCGAAGCAATCATGCCCCCCGCTCAAGGTGCCTAGCCACAACGTCGCTAATGACCCGAGGATGGTGCCCGGTTATAATAATCTTGCAGATTACCTGCCCGACGAAGTACATTATGAACCCATGGACATGCGGATGCAAAGATACGAGTACGGGAAGCCTCTCGTCAAAGATGAAAGATCTCTATCAACGATGATGCGAAGATTGCATGATTGGTACTTGAAAATCTGCAGAGACTCTGGGGGAGGAGTACTTTGTATGTGAGAGTTAAAAAGGAGCATGACCTCGTTGGAATTGATCTGTTGCCTGTTCCATTTGAGGAGTTCTATCAGTTTTTCAATCAATTGGCCCTCGATAAAACAACGATCGCCTGCTACTGTCTGTAAGTAGTACTACTTCTGTCATTAAGTTTCTCTATATAGCTTAGCTCTTTCATTGCATGTATTTATAATCATCCTCACTATATTATGCAGATTGAAGATCGTCGAATTGAAGAAAAGACAAGTCGGTGATATTGGGTTCATTAACACATATCTCATAGATGCAACTGAGGTTAAACTTCATGCCGCAGCTACCGAGGCCAACATGCTACAATCGTTCGTAATAAATCAAAACAAAGATATAATACTCTTTCCTTACAACTTCAAGTGAGTGTTACTGTCTTGTGCGTATTCGGTTTCCCTTATATATTAGTCAAGGTTATAGTAATGTAATTCATGAGTTATGCATGCGTGTGCAGTTTCCACTATATTCTCCTAGAGATTAAGCTTGAGCAGGGACTAGTAACCGTCTTAGACTCAAGACGAAAAGATCCCCAGGACTATGCAGACATGACTGAAATCCTCAAGAAGTAAGTTAAATCGATCATTATCCACCATATCAGCAACTTTGTTCATTTCCTGATATCAAGTAATTGTTTTCTTTGTCCGGCAGGGTTTGGAGAAAATTCACCAAAAAAGTTCCGGGACTGCCGAAGGAGCTGGAATTTAGACACCCGAAAGTAAGTACTATAGTAGCATGTTCCGCGCATCTCCTAGTGATTCAAGCGCTAGTTTCATCAATACCATTTAGCATTCTTGCTTATCAGTTTGATTGACCTCTATTTCTTGTAAAGTGGTTGTGGCAGGAACAAGGGAATGATTTCTGTGGATACTACATCTGCGAGTCCATCCGCCACACGACGTGTGAGCGGGGCGGGTACTCTAACGAACAATATGAAGTACGTAAATAACAATATTCACAATTTTATTTTATTACCATCATTTGTGTTTAGTTTCATTCATTCATATATATATATATATATATATATATATATATATATATATATATATATGTATTGACCCCCTTCTTCAAATTAGATGTTTCGGAAGCGGGATGAACTCCTAGCACCAGCTCGCATGCGAGCAATTCAAGAGGAATTGGCGGCATTCTTTCTTGACCACGTGATCCCTAAAGACGGAGAATTCTATGTTAAACCTGAGTCCGTATGATTATATTTGTAAGAGATAATTACTGTATATATGTAGCCGGTACTGTCAGATAGATATACGAGAACTTGTTGTTCGACCAATCTCTCGGAGAAGGAGAGGTGGTCGATATCACTTATCTCTGTATGCATATATGTTCATGACGATCTTCTGTTTCCTTCGTTTGCTTTACTAGCTAGCCAGCGTGTCTAGTCCTCTCTATACGTATGTATAGTACGTAGCGTTGACCAAGCATGGACATAAGAGAGGACACTTCTCTATATTAATTATAGCTAGCTAACACAATATGTGAAACACCTAAATTAACCCCCCAAAACCCCCAACCCCCCCCCCCTTTCAAAAAAAACAAAAACCCTAGCCACAGAAATGCTGACGCGTGGATGCCTATTGGTCCCGGTTGGTGCCACCAACCGGGACCAAAGGGTCTCCTGACTGGGCTCTCCACACTGCCCACGTGGATGGGCTTTAGTCCCGGTTCTGGATTGAACCGGGACTAAAGGTGGGAGGTATTAGTACCGACACTTTAGTCCCGGTTCAGGAACCGGGACTAAAGGCCCTTACGAACCGGGACTATAGGCCCTTTTTCTACCAGTGACAGATACAAAGATCTTCAAAAAAAAGAAAGAGGGAGAAAGACTCTTCAAATAATCAAGTATCAAGTCGACTGACCTGGACATTGCTCTGAAGCGCCGAACTTGCGTCGTAAGCTGCCTGGTTGGCCTCCTGAGCCTTCTTCACCTGTTCCATCATGACCCCCGCCTGGTGTATAGCCTCCTTCGCAGCGGCCACTTCGTCTTCAGGGACAGAGTACGCGACAAAGAGCAAAGTCGGATTGGCAGTCGACGCCGAGGGCTGCGCACTCGACAGGGGATTGGCAAAGGTCACAGAAGCCCGAGGGGCATCGCCGCCATCCCGAGCCACGGTCTCAGGCGCCGGAGCAGGCTGGGGAGTCCTGTCGGCCGATGGCCTCTTGGTCCTCCCTATCCTCAGCGGCTCGTTGTCGTCGTCATCCGGGAGGTCGATAACATGAGGAGGGGCTGCAGGAAGAACTTTCAATCGACCAGAATTGCAAGAAACGACCAAGTCAACTCAAAAAACAGAACGTCAATAATCGTACCAGGGTTGGAGGTAGTAGCGTCCCCCATCTCTTGGTCGTCGTCTTTGGCAGAGATCTCGGAGGTAGCAGCACTGCAAGTTTTGAAGAATCAGCCAGTTAAGCGTAACGAGTCGACCGAGGATCCGTCCTCCAATCGATGAAGGAAGACAGGCTTTGTTACCCGGAAATAACAGGGACAGTTATCTTCATCTTGGGCAGAGTCTTGGGCGGCTTGGATAGCGTCGTGCGTGGTTGCTTGGGGACCTTCCCAGTCGGTGTTGGAGAAGAAGTCCGAGGGCATTTCGACGATGGCCCGACGGAGGCAGTCGCCTGGCCACGTCCCTGCGTCGGGTCGTGTGCGAGCTTGGATCGCCTTTCCGGGCGGGGAGGCTCGGTCTCCTCCTCCTCTTCGCTGGAGAAGACGTCATCGCCTCCCTCTCCTTCACCATCTGACTCCCACTCGCCCTGGTCATCCCCGCTCTCGCCTCCGCTCCCTTCTCCTTCTTCAGTCGACCCCTGTGCCCCATTGGGCATCGAATACATCTCAGTGGTCGCCTGAAAGACAGCAGACAAAACGAAAGGTCAGTCGACCCGCTCGAAAGAAGACCAATGCAGAAAACGAAGATTTCAGTCGGAAACATAAAAACGCACCTGGTCGACCTCGTACGAGCTGTCGAGTGGAATGACCCTCCTAGCTCCTCAGGGGTTGTCCTTGTTCCCTGTGATGCTTGACAGCCACCCCTCCAACATCTCGTCGGTGACCTCCTCCGGGTGAATCCGAGTGGTGTCCTCGAGGCCAGAGTACAGCCACATCGGGTGGTCCCGAGCCTGGAGTGGTTGGATTCGCCTCTTGAGGAAGACTTCCAGCAGATCCATCCCCGTCATGCCCTCACGGACAAGTTCAACCACTCGACCCGCCAGTATCTTGACCTGGTCCTTTTCTTCGGGCGTCACCTTCAGAGAAGCAGGCTTTTAGGCTCGGTCAAGGGTGAAGGGTGGGAGCCCAGTCGACTGCCCTGGAGTCACCTGATCCTGGCAGTAGAACCAAGTCGCCTGCCGGCCTCGAACTGACTCCGGGAAGGTAATGGAGGGAAAACAGCTTTTCCCCCTCGTCTGGATCGCCAAGCCCCCACATAGCTGGATCACTTGTGTCCTCTCATCACTCGACTTGGCCTTCTTAACCGACTGAGAGCGACAGGTGAAGATGTGCTTGAAAAGCCCCCAGTGTGGGCGGCACCCCAGGAACGCCTCACACATAGAAATAAAGGCGGCGAGATAGACTATGGAGTTCGGAGTAAAGTGATGGAGCTGCGCTCTGAAGAAGTTCAAGAAGTTGCGGAAGAAAGAGTGGGGCGGCAGAGAAAACCCTCGGTCAATATGAGTCGCCAGGAGCATGCACTCACCGTCGCGAGGTTGGGGCTCGATTTCTCCCCCCGGAAGACGCGCAGCCTTGTGGGGAATGGCTCCTCCCTCGACCAGGTCATCAAGGTCCTCCTGACGAAGCACCGAGGGCATCCAGTCGCCCTGGCTCCACCCTTTGGGCAGGGCCGTCTGAGAAGAAGATCCACCGCGTGCAGACTTCTTCCCCTTCCCCGCCACCGCCGCTTTCTTCGCGCGCTCCAGAGCGGTCGTCTTGCCCTTCACCATCGTCGCCGGCGAGATCTCGAGCTGGTTTGCGGTGGCTGGGCGAGAGCGAAGGAAGTGGGGGAGGTGACGGAGAAAGAGAGAAAGAAGGGGAAGAGATGAGCACGCGCACGGTTGGAGGACTCCGAGCCAGCTACTTATAAGGGGCCGCTTTCGTGTGGCTGACAGGTAGGCCCGAGCTATCCAGTCAAATCCCGTGGCAGGCGCGCGCGCAGCACGTGGCGAAAAAGGTGGCGCCGAGATCGAGGAGCCTTCGCACTGTCGCTCCCGATTACTGCGGCCGCCCTCGTTCCGCGCGCTTCCCAAAAATCTGAATCCCACGATCTCCGCTGGCTGCAGAACAACTTGACAAAACGGAAATCCCGCGCACACCGGCACTCAATGCCTCACAGGTAAAGAAATCCATTCGACGAAAGGCCTGGAACGGATCAAGGCGACTGAAAGAGGTTAATGGCGTCATCCGTGACAGTCGACCCAGAACGAAGCACCCGTAATAACCCGAAGAATCAGTCGGAAAGGTCCCTAACCCCTTTTCTCACTCTAGCCTCGATCCGTTCGGGGGCTAATGATGAAGTCATGTACCTACGGTAGGGACACGGACCCGTCCTAAAGAGCCCTACCCTAGGACATCCCTAGAAGAAGTCACCTTTCAATCAACTTGAAGATATCCCACTCGACGGGTTGAAGACACTCGACCAAGAAGCTGTCACTCGACCAGGAAGCCAACCACTCGACTGCCAGAAGACCTCAAGTCACTCTGCAGGCAAACGGTCGGCAATTAAGTAGTCTTTATGATTATTATGACACTTTATTAGGGATGTTATCAGTAACGCCCCACCTTAAATGTACCTTAAAACCCTGCATTACTGAGGGCAGGAGAGGGCTGGCGAATTCTATATAAGCCATCCCCCTCCTCAGTATCAAGGGTTCGCACCCTTGTCAATTTACACACGCATAATACAGTCGACCGCCTCCGGGCACCGAGACGTAGGGCTGTTACATCCTCTGAGAAGGGCCTGAACTCGTAAACCTTGCGTGCTTACAACTTCCCAATAGCTAAGGTCTAGCCTCCTCATACACACCCCCCTACCTCACTGTCAGACTTAGAACCACGACACCCAGCGCTCGCCTAAGTACAGGACTCGACCCAATCCGCAAGAAGTTATGCCACAAATACAAAGGGTATTCCGAGTGAAGATCAAGTTCCACTCAACAGATCAAACCGCGAAGATATTCAACAAAAATCAAGTTCGGATAAAGCCTAAAAGATCCCAGACCTCAGATCAAAGTACTCGAGCCCTCGGCTCGGTAGAGTTTAACGGTTACAAATCCACTCGGCATTCCGAGGAAAATTTAAGGAAAAGCATAAAAGTTTTTCATTCCTCAGGCGGAGGACTGGCAGGGGCCACGAACTCATCCAAGTCGATCCCGTCTACAATACGGGTGGCAGCAGCAATGAAGGTCTCCATGAAGTCTTGAAAGCTGTGCCTCTTGGTATTGGCAACTTGGATGGCGGCCAGCTTCTCTTCTTGCGCCTCCTTGCAATGGACGCGGACTAGAGACAGAGCCACATCAGCGCCGCACCGAGCAGAAGACTTCTTCCACTCCTGCACTCGGTCAGGGATCCCGTTAAGTCGAGCCATCAGAGACCCGAGATCGTTCTGGAGCATAGACTCTGGCCAAAGTGTCGGGTCGATCCGCGACATGGCAACCTTCAGCCGAGCCAAGTAATCCACGACACTGTCAATGCGAGATTCCAGTCGGAGCAGGTTCATGGCAGCTTCATCATTCACCGGAGAGTTGATTGGATCCAAACCTGTTTCAATCTGCCCAGTCTCCTCCTCAAAGCTCGGCAAAGCTTTGCATACACGATCCAAGGACAAGTCAATTTTCATAGACTAAGTCGACACAAAAAGAAAACCAGTCGGAATTGAATGTGCACCTTCAAGCTTGATGTACAACTTCTTGGCGAGGCTCCTCAAGTAGCTCTCCAGGTCGTCCCTCCTGCGAGTGACGCCTTCCATCTTCTCATTCAGGGCGAGGTTCTCCTTCTTCCAGCGCGTGCACTCCCTGTTGGCCTCATCCAGAGCAGTCTTTAGCCTGGTGTTCTCTTCTTCTAATTGGCCGACCGAAGCCAGCTTCTGTGTGGCCAGAGCGGCCTTGTCATCAGCCTCCTTACGGGCAGCAGCCAAGTCCTGATCCTTCTTCGCCAAAGCTTCGCTCAGTTCTCCTACAAAAGAAATGATGATTGGTTCGGGAACAGCAGAAGGGTACTCAAGCCTAAAGACAAAACCAGTCGACAAAGTCATCTTACCAGTAGCGCCGTCTCTGACCCTCTGCAGCTCTGTTCTGGCCAGCTCCAGATCAAGGCTCAGCTGAATCCGGTGCTTCTCCAACTCAGTATAGCGAGATGCAAGTTCGCAAGATTTCTGTAAAAATCAGTCGACAGACGTCCAAGATAAGTTGCTTCCGAGCAACCAAGAGAAAAAGATGACGTTTCTAAGACCACAGCCGAATCAAAAACATTCGACTATAGTCTCGGGGACTACACCCAGTGGGTGCACTCAGCGTGCCCCCACTGTAAAAAAAATACGACTGCCCGCAGTCGACCCGATACAGTACCACTCGACCTGGACCGATCAAACCGAGTGAAGAAATACACATACAGCAACACAATGTAAAGACTACAGTCGACTGCCAGCAGTCCACCGTAGTCTCGGGGACTACACCCAGTGGGTGCACTTAGCGTGCCCCCACTCGTCCATGAATTGGCAAACACACCCAGTGGGTGTACAGATACAGACACAAAAGATCTTCAAAAAAAAGAGAGACTCTTCAAACAGCATACCAAAACAGATCAAGTGACGAGCCGACTGACCTGGACGTTGCTCTGAAGAGCCGAACTCGCGTCATAGGCTGCTTGGCTGGCATCCCGAGCCATCTTCACTTGCTCCATCATGACCCCCGCCTGGCGTATAGCCTCCTTTGCAGCAGCCGCTTGGTCCTCAGGGACGGGGTACGCAGCAAAAATCGAAGATGGATCCGCAGTCGACGCTGAAGGCCGTACACTCGACAGAGGGTTGGCGAAAGTCACGGAAGCCCGAGTGGTGTCGCCACCATCCCGAGCCATGGTCTCAGATGCCGGAGTAGGCTGGGGAGTCCTGTCAGCCGACGACCTCTTGTTCCTCCTCATCCTCAACGGTTCGATGTCGTCGTCATCCGGGAGGTCGATAACATGAGGAGGGGCTGCAAGGGAAACATTCAATCGACCGGAATTGCAAGAAATGACCAGTCGACTCAAAAACAGAACGTCAGTAATCGTACCTGGGTTGGAGGTAACAGCATCCCCCATCTCTTGATCATCGTCCTTGGCAGAGACCTCAGAAGTAGCAGCGCTGCAAATCTCGAAAAGTCAGTCGGTTGGCTCAATGAATCGACCAAGGATCCGTCCACGGTCGACGAAGGAAAACAAGCTTTATTACCCGGAAATAGTAGGGACAGCTATCTTGATCTTGGGCAGAGCCTTGGGCGGCTTGGACAGTGTCGTGCGTGGGTGCTTGGGAACCTTCCCAGTCGGCGTTGGAGAAGAGGTCCGAGGGCATTTTGACGACGGTCCAACGGAAGCAGTCGCCTTACCGCGTTCCTGCGCCTGGTCGTGTGCGAGCTTGGATCGCCTCTCCAGGCGGGGATGTTCAACCTCCTCCTCCTCCTCGCTGGAGAAAATGTCGTCGCCTTCCTCTCCTTCACCATCAGACTCCCACTCACCTTGGTCATCCCCGCTCTCGCCTCCGCTCGCCTCCCCTTCCTCAGTCGACCCCTATGCCCCATTGGGCGTCGAGTACATCTCGGTGGTCACCTGGAAAACAGCAGACAAAGATGAAGTCAATCGACCTACTCGAACAAGACCAACGCAGAAAACAAGATTTCAGTCGGGAGCATAAAGACATACCTGGTCCACTTCGTACGAATTGTCGAGCGGAATGACCCTCCTGGCTCCTCGGGGGTTGTCCTTGTTCCCCGTGATGCTCGACAGCCACCCCTCCAGCATCTCGTCGGTGACCTCCTCCGGGTGGATCCGAGTGGTGTCCTCGAGGCCTGAGTACAGCCACATCGGGTGGTCACGAGCCTGGAGCGGTTGGATTCGCCTCTTGAGGAAGACTCCCAGCAGATCCATTCCAGTCACACCCTCACGGACAAGCTCGACCACTCAACCCTCCAGCACCTTAACTTGGGACTTTTCCTCCGGTGTCACCTTTAGAGAAGCAGGTTTTTGGGCTCGGTCGAGAGAGAAAGACGGGAGACCAGTCAACTGTCCTGGGGTCGCCTGGTCCTGGCAATAGAACCAAGTTGCCTGCCAACCTCGGACCGACTCCGGGAAAGTGATGGACGGAAAACAGCTCTTTCCCCTCGTTTGGATCGCCAAGCCCCCGCACAACTGGATCACTTGCGTCCTCTCGTCACTCAACTTGGCCTTCTTGACCGACTGAGAGCGACAAGTAAAGATGTGCTTGAAAAGCCCCCAATGTGGGCGGCAACCCAAGAACGCCTCACACATGGAAATGAAAGCAGCAAGGTAGACAATGGAATTTGGAGTAAAGTGATGAAGCTGCGCTCCGAAGAAGTTCAAGAAACTCCGGAAGAAAGGATGGGGTGGCAGAGAAAACCCTCGGTTGATGTGAGTGGCCAGGAGCACGCACTCACTGTCACGGGGTTGGGGTTCGATCTCTCCCCCCGGAAGACGCGCAGCTTTGTGGGGAATGGCTCCCCCCTCGACCATGTCGTCGAGATCCTCTTGCCGGAGCACCGACGGCATCCAGTCGCCCTGGATCCAACCTTTGGGCAGGGCGGTCCTGGAAGAAGATCCGCCACGCGCAGACCTCTTCCCTTTCCCCGCCGCCGCCGCCTTCTTCGCGCGCTCCAGAGCAGTCGTCTTGCCCTTCACCATCATCGCCGGCGAAATCTCGAACGGTTTTGCGGCGCTGGGGCGAGAGCGGAGGTGGTGGAAGAAGTTGCGAAGGGAGAGAGGAAGGAGAAAGAAGGAGAAGTGCGCGCACTGATGGGAAACTCCGAGCCAGGCAACTTATAAGGGGCTGCTCCCGAGTGGCTGACCGGTAGGCCCAGGCTATCCAGTCAAATCCCGCAGCAGGCGCGCGCACAGTACATGGCGAAAAAGGCGACGCGAGAATCGAGGAGCCTCTGCGCTATCACTTCCGATTACTGCAGCCGCTCCCGTCCCGCGCGCTTCCCAAAAATCCGAATCCCATGATATCCGCTGGCTACGGAACAACTTGTCAAAACAGAAAACCCCACGCACACCGGCGCTCGATATGTCACAGGTAAAGAAATCCACTCGACGAAAGGCCTGGAATGGTTCAAGGTGACTGAAAGAGGTTGATGACGTCGTCCGTGACGGTCGACCCAGAACGAGGCACTCATATGGTCCAAAGAACCAGTCGGAAAGATCACCAACTCTTTTTCACTCCAACCTCGATCCATTCGGGGGCTAATGATGAAGCTATGTACCTAGGGTAGGGGCACGGACCTGTCCTAAAGAGCCCCACCCGAGGACATCCCTAGAAGAAGTCACCTTTCAATCGACTTGAAGGTATCCCACTCGACGGATTCAAGACACTCGACCAAGAAGCTACCACTCGACCATGAAGCCCACCACTCGACTGCCAGAAGACCTGATGTCACTCCGCAGGCAAACGGTCGGCTATTATGTAGTCTTCATGGTCATTATAGCACTTTATTAGGGGCGTTACCAGTAACGCCCCACCTTAAATGTACCTAAAACCCTGCATTACTGAGGGCAGGAGGGGGCCGGCGAACTCTATATAAGCCACCCCCACCTCAGTATGAGGGGTTCGCACCCTTGTTATCTTTATACGCATAATCCAATCGACCGCCTCCGGGCACCGAGACGTAGGGCTGTTACTTCCTCCGAGAAGGGTCTGAACTCGTAAGCCTTGCGTGCTTACAACTCCCCAATAGCTAAGATCTAGCCTCTCCATACACACCCCCATACTTTACTGTCAGAATTAGAACCACGACATTACTCCTACATCCTATATTTTTTGTGCATTTCTTGTGTTGCAAGCCCCGCGCTGCATATGTCAGCTAGTAGAAAAAGGACCTAATGTGAGACACATTAGTCCCAGTTTGATTTGGCACGGTACTAATGGTACCATTAGTACCGGTTCGAACGGCTATACATCAATGCTGGTTCGTGTTAAATCTTTAGTACCGGTTCGTGCCACGAACCGGTACTAAAACGGTGGTGGCAGGCTGACGTCAGACCGGGGCCCCAAGATCACTTTTAGTACCGGTTCGTGGCACATCGGCCTCTTGACGTGTGATCGTTCGGGGCTATCAGCTAAACCCCGGAGACGAAGTGAAGGCGACCTTCGACCAGCAGACCCCGGATCAAGCCCTAGTGTGCTCACCTTTTTTTTCTTTGAGGGGTTAGTGTGCGCACCTGGATAAGAGCAACTCTCACTACAAGAAATATGTCAACTTGTGACCTTGACTATTGGTCACTGAAAGGTCACAAATTTCCATTTACGACCTTTTTGTGACCAAAAACAGAAGGTCAAAAGCTGGCAGTCGTAAACTGACTATAGCGACCTTCTCTGTGAGAAGGTCGTAGACGTTTATGACCAAAATATATCTACTGTGGCGTTTTGGTCACTAGCAACCTCCCCAGGCCACGTAGGCATCCAGCGTGGCAAGCTGATGTGGCACAAGATTCAGCCCGGTCCAATTCGGTTTTCTACATGGGCCGAGCCCATTAATTCAGCCTTTTAGGAATTTTTTTTCCTTGTTAATTCTGGTCGGCTTCATGGGCCAAGCCCAACGTTGTAGCCTTTTTTATTGTTGGCCCGTGGCCTTTTATTATTTATTGCTTTTCTATTTTCAGCCATTATATATTCAAGTTGGTCCCACTAGTCAGATGGGTCCCACTTGTCATGATCATCTCTCAAATTGGTCCCACATATCAGAAATGTACAAATTTGACAGATTATTTTCATAAGTGGACCCATTGGTCAAGTTTCCATTTCACAAGTTTTCAGATCACATACATAATAAAAAGAACACATAAATTTCATCAAATATACCACGAAATAAATCTATTACAATCTTTACAACACATATATGCTAACAATATGCTACTCTTCACTAAGTAGAACTTGACGGCTTCACACTTCACGGCTTCACACTTGCTTCACACTTCACACTTGAGCATCTGTAAAAGAGGAACAACCACAAATTCAAATCTCAATTGCAGTATAGGCCATATGCAGAAGCAGTTCAAAGTTGAAACAACATCAATTAAACACACGCGCACAGAAACATAGGAGTCAAAATGCAGTATAGGACCAGGACAAGGAAACTCCTGTTATCAAATCAACACACAGCTTGTAGCAAAACAGCAACAGAATACATTATAACGAGAGCATCATGCTGGAAAGAAACATCACAGAAACATGTGGATATCTCATGTGAGCATCATGCTATGGTTTTATTAAACAATGATACAGCAACAGAATACAATATCTTCAATGCAAATTATGGTACTTGTAGCAAAACAGTTTGAAACAACAACTACACAATACATTATAACGAGAGTAAGCTTGAATCAAACATTGACAGATTGCTGCTAGTGCATACTACTATGATTCACACTAGAGCAAATTTTCAGAAGAACATATAATGAAAACTGTGCAAATGCTCAAGAACTGATACTTGCTGTACCAGGAATAGGTACTTGCATACTGAAGTTTTCAGAAGAACAAATAACTGAAGCGATTATTCATGAACATGCGTATTAAAGGAACAAGAACAGAAAATTTTCAATAGCACTTGTCATTGGAATTCAAAAGAATTTATCACACAAATTCAGAACTGGAGGTGAGTGCTGAGGCAGCAACGGAATAATGACCTCCTGCCAGCTCTCAAGTGGAAGATGGTCCATAGACAAGCAAAGTGCCAAGATTCTGGAAGAACAAAAAGATCAGTATAATTAATTAGATTATGCTGCTAAGTGCCAAGTCTCAAGGAGGCCACCACATGCACTAGTAGAAAACGGATCATTAGTACCGGTTATGGAACCGGCACTAAAATTTCGGCACTAAAGCCCCCCCCCTTTAGTACCGGTTCGGCATGAACCGGCGCTAAAGTGCCACCACGTGGCGTGAGCTCGCGCCCTGGTACGGGGGACCTTTAGTACCGGTTGGTGTTACCAACCGGTACTAAAGGTTTTTTTTTTGAATTTTTTTTTGAAAATTTTGGAAAAAAAATTTGATTTTTTTTATTTTTAATTTTTCTGAATTATTTGATGATTTAGTCTCTAATCACCTCTCTTAACTGCTCAAGTGTGGATCACTCATTCCAAATCATCTAACTTCCCGACCGGTCACCCATCCCTCTCACTACTCCAGCCCGAGCATGCTTAACTTTCAGGTTCTATTCTCCTTCGTTTCCGAGTCTGCACTTGTTGTTTTCCTGACAATAGTAAGATGTCAATCCTATTAACCCTCAGGAGTTTAGCTTGAGCATGAAGTCACACATTTCACCGTTTGAGTTTGAAACTATTATTCTAAAAAAAACAATAATTATTTAGTAACGCTAATATTTCTTGAATAAGTTTGACCATTGTTTGACCACAGTTTGACCAGATTTGACCAAAATTGAAATAACTAAAATAATTATTTAGTAACACTAATATTCTAGAATAACTAGTTTGACCATTGTTTGACGTTTGAATATTTTTCAATTTTTTCCACTCTAGATCTTAAAAGCCCTGTAAATTTTTTTCTATTAGGTTTTTGAGGATTTTGCAAATGTTTAACGGGGTTCCCCCTTTAAATTTGGATGCAACTTTTCGAGTAGATGATTTTTCATATAAAAAACTTTTTCATCTGAGTTAGTATGCAAAAGTTATGCCCATAGTTACAAATTTCAAAGAGATTTTGCAAATAAAGTCAAAATTCACATTTGCAAATTTTCCCAACAACTAGACCACATATCACATGGGAAACTTATTTTCTTTTATTTTTTTGACATTTCCATCATTTTTGTTTATTTTTTTAAAACTGAAAAGGTGATCCACAGGGGGAGGGGGGTAGAGTTTGAAAATTGCCCTATATTGCCGGTTTGTGTCTCCAACCGGTACTATAGGTCAGACCCCGTTAGACCTTCAGTACCGGTTCATGGCACGAACCGGTACTAAAGGTTAGACCTTTACTACCGGTTCGTGCCATGAACCGGTACTAAAGGTGATCGTGGGGCCCCGGCCTGACGCCAGCCTGCCACCACCCATTTAGTACCGGTTCGTGCCACGAACCGGTACTAAAGGTTCAACACGAACCGTCATTAATGCAAATCCGTTCGAACCGGCACTAATGGTACCATTAGTACCGGCTCAAATACAAACCGGCACTAATGTGCTTCATGTTTGACCCTTTTTCTACTAGTGACGGGAGCAGTCCTGAGAAAGAACAAAAAAATTATCAGTAACATGGTTTGGTTTACTATGCCAACCAAGTATCTCATATAACTGAGTATACTTCTATGGAAACTAAGCTCTTGTTTGACAAGTCCCAACACCTGCTATGCTAGAAAATCAAGGAATTTGTGCAAACGCCACATAGCGCTGTTGCAACTTCTTACTACCATATTTAAAATCCAATGAGTTATTAATCAAAACTAAACCATTTCATCACAGAAAAGTGGAAACATTAATTAAAGTAGCCTGTGTGGTTATTATACAAATTACAGTCACCTACTTCATTAAGGAAATTACCGTTCTGCTCTGAATAGTATGCGCTTTAGAATTCCTATTTCCAAATATCTCTAGCAGACCCCGCATCCTCCTGGCCCGTAAAATGTGTTTGCAGTTCATGCAAAAACGCCTTTGCGGGCTGGCGCGGACGGCCGTAGTTGCAGACCCCGCATAATGGACCCGTAAAAAGGATATTCTCGAAATATGTTTTTTACGGGTCGGCTTTGCGGCTGATCTGGCACAGCTCCTTCCGGCTTGCAAAACTTAAATTTACAACTTAATTTGATCTAGCATAATGCATTTCTTTGCTTTTGCAACAACATTGGATACAAAAGACATCACCAGATCTTTGCTAGAATAGCGAGACCAAAGAAAATAAGAACCACAGGTATGCATTTGAGAAGATTTCCAACTTCCATAACTGCTCCCACAAGTTGGACTAATATCTTCTCCATGCATTCATTGTTTATCTGCGGATTCTTGAATTTGCATTCTTCTTTCTTCATCTTTGGTTCGAAAGAAGTAGATGTTACTGTAACACCCCGGATGTAATTTACCATATATGTATCCCAACTCTTGTCGTTTCCGACGCTAAGTTATTTTATTTTCTCGGGTTCGGGTTTTTGTCTCCGTGTGTTGTTGCCGTTGTCATGCATCTCATATCATGTCATCATGTGCATTGCATTTGCATACGTGTTCGTCTCATGCATCCGAGCATTTTCCCCGTTGTCCGTTTTGCATTCCGGCGCTCCTATCTCCTCCGGTGGCCCTTTCTACCTCTTTTCATGTGTGGGGGTTAAACATTTGCAGATTGGACCGAGACTTGCCAAGCGGCCTTGGTTTACTACCGGTAGACCGCCTGTCAAGTTTCGTACCACTTGGACTTCGTTTGATACTTCAATGGTTAACCGAGGAACCGAGAAGGCCTCGTGTGTGTTGTAGCCCAACACCCTTCCAATTTGGCCCAAAACCCACCTAAACCCTCTCCATCATCTCGGTCGTTCGCTCACGATCGCGTGGCCGAAAACCGCACCTCATTTGGACTCTTCTAGCTCCTCCTATGTATAAATAGACATCTCCCCCGAAAATCCTGGATCCAATCCAACCCCAAACCCTAGCCCCGCTCCATCCGCATGCCGCACACGTCCGGTCCGCGCCGGATGTCTTGCGCCGCCGCCCCGCAACCACCGGCGAGCCGCCACGTAGCACCGTACCCCGCCGCTGCCGCTCCGGCCTGGGAGGCCCAAGTCGGGCCCCCGCGAGCACGTCGTCCGCCGCAGCCGTTCCACGCCCGCGCCGCACGAGTGCTCTCACTCCGCCGCCTTCGGCTCCGGCGCCGGCCCGCTCCGCGACCGCGCCGGCGAGCGCCGCCCTCGCCGGACCTTGCCTCCTCGCCGCCCCGCCACGCCAACCTCGCCGCCGGAGCTCCCGCGCCACGCCAGCGCCGCCCCGGCCTCTCCTCCCCTCAGTTTTTCTTCCTCCGGCGAGCTCCACGCCAAGTCCGGCGACACTCCGGCGAACCTCGGCGACCGTGCAGCTACAGTGATCTGGATCTGGATCTAGATCCCGAAGGTTTGACTTTCCCCTAAACCCTAATTTTTCTTGCAACTTCATCATGCCATAACTCTACATCCGTAGCTCCGTTTTGCACGTGTAGCATATCAAAATGTTCGCCTCGGAGAGTACATCATTTCATCTCATTGCATCATTTTGTTTTGAGCTCATCTTGATGCCCGAAATGCTGTTGGAAGAGGGCTATTTGGTATAATTGTTAGATCTGCTGCATCAAATAGCTATTTGCCATTTTTGCCATGATTAATGTGTGCATGATATGCTCCTGAGTTCTACATGAGTTTTGTTATATGCCATGCCATATTTACAGAGGTGCTTACCATGTATTTTTGTGATATGTGTGGTGACTAGCACAAGCTTGCAAAATAGTGCATTCGTTAATGCTGATTTCAGGGACTTACGATTTCACTAAGTCCTTGATCTGTTTTTATCAATATGCCATATGTTCATGTTGTTTCCTAGTGATCTGTGCCTCTTTTGAGGATGATCAGTAAGGATGTTTTGTTAACATTGTGGTGCTCTATCCATCCATGTCTTTGTTTGCAATTATGGAGCACCCTAGCTTGAGTCAATCGAGCTCTACTTTTGCTATTTCGTGAATCCTGGCAGATTGTTGACTTGTTAGCGATTTTGCCGAGGATGTTTTTATTGATCCGTGCATGCTATGTTGTTGTTCTTGCCATGTATAGCTTCTATGATATGTTTTCTTGATGGGTGTATGCTTAGTTTGTCATGCCTTGCTCTATAGTGAGTGCATCGAGCTCGTAAATATGCCTACTCGCTAACAGATTTGCATGCTCCAGTTTTTCACTAAGTGTGTAATCTGATTATGTTTTTGCCATGTTCACATGCTTGCAATTGTATGTTCCGATCCCTTTTTGCTCAAGGTCACTAAGGGACTTTTGTTAAGTGCTTTGAGTAGCTTCATGTCATGCCTTACTTTGCCATGTTAAGTTCCTGTAGGTTATAGTTTTCATGCTCCAAAGTGTGCTACCTGATGTTAAATTCCAGACTTGTGCTAATTTCACTAAGTCTGAAACATGTTTACCATTTGCATTTTTGCCATGCTTGTTTGAACCGGTTAATGGATGAATTGGCCGTAGCTCAGTGTTCATCTTTTGTCAAGTATCATGAGTGGATCCCTGCCATGTATTTTGTTGTCTTGTTTGAGTGCTATAGCATAATTATCTTGATGCATTTAGATGACTATTTGTTGTTGATCGCAGACCGGTGCCATATTTGTTTTGCTTGCCATTTCCAAACCATGCATCCGATTCCGGTGATCTTTATATCGATTTCAACCGAAATCACCTCACCTTTCCAGTGGCACTCTTGGATTTCCAAGTTGAGGCCAGGTTCAATCATTCCTTGTCAAATCTTGCATATGCATCACATATCGCATCCCGCATAGCATACCATGTTTGCATCATGTTGTTCGAGCTTTGCACGTGGTTGATTGTGTTCCTTTTGCTTGTTTGTCTTGTTTGGGTAGAGCCGGGAGACGAGTTCTCTAACGAGGAGCCCGTTGAGTTTGCTTTCGAGGATCAAGTCAACTCTGACAACTTTGTAGGCAAGATGATCATACCCTCGAAATCACTTCTATCTTTGCTTGCTAGATGCTCGCTCTTTCGCTATGCCTATGCTACGATGCCTACCACTTGCTTATCATGCCTCCCAAATTGCCATGTCAAACCTCTAACCCACCACGTCCTAGCGAACCGTTGATTGGCTATGTTACCGCTTTGCTCAGCCCCTCTTATAGCGTTGCTAGTTGCAGGTGAAGATTGGAGATCGTTCCTTGTTGGAACATTTGTTTATTGTTGGGATATCACCATATTTATCTTGTTATCTTAATGCATCTATATACTTGGTAAAGGGTGGAAGGCTCGGCCTTTTGTCTAGTGTTTTGTTCCACTCTTGCCGCCCTAGTTTCCGTCATATCGGTGTTATGTGTCCGGATTTTGCGTTCCTTACGCGGTTGGGTTATAATGGGAACCCCTTGACAGTTCGCCTTGAATAAAACTCTTCCAGCAATGCCCAACTTTGGTTTTACCATTTGCCACCTAGCCTTTTTCCCTTGGGTTTCGCGGACTCAAGGGTCATCTTTATTTTAACCCCCCTCGGGCCAGTGCTTCTCTAAGTGTTGGTCCAACCGAGCGATGTCCGGGGCTACCAGGGGCAACTCTGGGCTGGCCTACCCGACGTCTTGCTCATCCGGTGTGCCCTGAGAACGAGATATGTGCAGCTCCTATCGGGATTTGTCGGCACATCTGGGTGCTGTTGCTGGTTTAGTTTTACCCTTGTCGAGGATGTCTTGTAGAACCGGGATGCCGAGTATGATCGGAATGTCCCGGGAGAAGGAATATCCTTCGTTGACTGTGAGAGGTTGTGATGGGCTAAGTTGGGACTCCCCTGCAGGGATTTGAACTTTCGAAAGCCGTGCCCGCGGTTATGGGCAGATGGGAATTTGTTAATGTCGGGTTGTAGATAACATGGACCTTAACTTAATCAAAATGAATCAACTGTGTGTGTAACCGTGATGGTCTCTTCTCGGCGGAGTCCGGGAAGTGAACACGGTGTTGGAGTAATGTTTGTCATAGGTTGTTCTATAGTTCTTCGTTTGTGCTTTGCCTTCTCTTCTCGCTCTCTTTTGCGAACAGGTTAGCCACCATATATGCTAGTCGCTTGCTGTAGCTCCACATATTACCTTGCCTTACCTATAAGCTTAAATAGTCTTGATCGCGAGGGTGCGAGATTGCTGAGTCCCCGTGGCTCACAGTTTACTTCCAAAACCAGATGCAGGGACCGATGATTCCGTTCCAGATGATGTGCTTGAGCTCAAGTGGGAGTTCGACGAAGACTCACGCCGTTACTATGTGTCTTTCCCTGATGATCAGTAGTGGTGCCTAGTTGGGGCGATCGGGACCGTGTCGCATGTTGGGGTTGATTTTTTATTTTGGTACCGTAGTCGGACCATGAGTGTATTGGATGATTGTAATGTTATTTATGTATTTGTGTGACGTGGCGAGTGTAAGCCAACTATGTACTTTTCCCCTATTATCTATTTACATGGGTTGTTGTGAAGATTACCTTACTTGCGACATTGCTTTCAATGCGGTTATGCCTCTAAGTTGTGCTTCAACACGTAGGAGATATAGCCGCATCAAGGGCGTTACAAGTTGGTAATCAGAGCCTTCCCCGACCTTAGCAGCCCCCCTGCTTGATCGAATTAGCTGACGTTGTTGAGTCTAGAAAAATGTTTTGAGTCATTTAGGAATTATATATCGGAGAGTTTAGGAATTCTTTTTACTCCCCAGTCCCTTCATCGCTCTGGTAAGGCATCCTGACGTAGAGTTTTGACTCTTCTCTTCTCAAATTTCACTAAAAAAATTTAGGATCACGCGGGTATCTTGGAATCGTTCCGATCGATTTGTGACGAGAACATTGTTCTTGGTGCCTCCTGTCATTTAGGGGTTGTGGCAGTGTCCCGGGGAGTTGAGCTCCGAGGTGTTGTCGTCACAATTTTATCGTTGCAGTTCTAGAATACCTGAGTTTAGTTCGCCGACATCGAAAATCTCTTTTATGCAGTTGTTGGTGAGATAACCTCGACGCCACCCAGTACTGGGGCGGGAGTTCGGGAGTATTGCCATAACTTGTATAACGGATGCTTTTCGAAGGTTGAGGTAGACGATTTCTGAAGTTTTTCTTGGTTATGTGTTGAAGGATGGATACAGCTAGATGTAGGATTTGCTAGGTTTGGGTGAGATATTATGCTTCCTGTGTATCCCCAACACCTGATTGCATAACCGGAAAGGTTCGGGAGTTCCATAGGTGGGAATTCTAGTAGCTCTAGTTCTTCTTCCATGGATATTTGGTTTAGATTGGGTGATCTTTACCGAGTATTTGTTCTTGTTATGTACCTTGTTGGTTTATTATTCTACCTAAATTCTAAGTGGCTTCTCAATTTATGGATATGTGACCATTTCAATTGGAATGCATTCGTTCATTTTGTTCGGATGTGAAGACTATATGTTGCAATTTCAACCCATTTGATTCAGCTTCAATATTTGTCTGTCAATGTGCTAATGGATGTCAACCTCTTCAGGATGGCTCCTCCAACACGCACGACTCCGAATCCTGATCTGCCACCACCACCTCCACCTCCGGAGGCATGGCAAGCTGTGATGGCCGGTACCAATGCAAACACGCAGCTGATCATGCAACTTCTTCAAGAGCGCAACCAAGGCAACAATCAGAATCACTTTGCTACACTCAACCAGTTTCTTACTAACCAGCCAAATGTTGGGGAACGTAGTAATTTCAAAATTTTCCTACGCACACGCAAGATCATGGTGATGCACAGCAACGAGGGGGAGAGTCTGATCTACGTACCCTTGTAGATCGCAACGGAAGCGTTGACACAACATAGAGGAAGTAGTCGTACGTCTTCTTCCCGATCCGACCGATCCAAGCACCGTTACTCCGGCGCCTCCGAGTTCTTAGCACACATACAGCTCGATGACGATCCCCGGGCTCCGATCCAGCAAAGCTTCGGGAAGGAGTTCCGTCAGCACGACGGCGTGGTGACGATCTTGATGTTTCACCGATGCAGGGCTTCGCCTAAGCACTACAACGATATGATCGAGGTGGAATATGGTGGCAGGGGGCACCTCACACGGCTAAGGAACGATCTCAAAGATCAAATTGTGTGTCTTGGGGTGCCCCTGCCCCCGTATATAAAGGAGCAAGGGGAGGAGGCCGGCCGGCCAGGTGTCGCGCGCCAAGGAGGAGTCCTCCTCCTAGTAGGAGTAGGACTCCTACTAGGAGGGGGAAAGAGGTGGAGTGGGAGAAGGAAAGGGGGGGCGGCGCCCCCCTCTCCTAGTCCAATTCGGACTAGGGAGGAGGTGGCGCGCGGCCCACCTCTGGCAGCCCTTCTCTCTCTCCACTAAAGACCATATGGCCCATTACTTCTCCCGGTACGGTTCCGGTAACCCTCCGGCTCTCCGGTTTTCTCCGAAATCACCCGGAACACTTACGGTGTCCGAATATAGTCATCCAATATATCAATCTTTATGTCTCGACCATTTCGAGACTCCTCGTCATGTTCGTGATCACATCCAGGGCTCTGAAATAACTTCGGTACATCAAAATGCATAAACTCATAACAACTGTCATCGTAACGTTAAGCGTGCGGACCCTACGGTTCGAGAACAATGTAGACATGACTGAGACACATCTCCAATCAGTAACCAATAGCGTGACCTGGATGCCCATATTGGCTCCTACATATTCTACGAAGATCTTTATCGGTCAGACCGCATAACAACATACGTTGTTCCCTTTGTCATCGGTATGTTACTTGCCCGAGATTCGATCGTCGGTATCCAATACCTAGTTCAATCTCGTTACTGGCAAGTCTCTTTACTCGTTCCGTAATACATCATCCCGCAACTAACTCATTAGTTGCAATGCTTGCAAGGCTTAAGTGATGTGTATTACCGAGAGGGCCCAGAGATACCTCTCCGACAATCGGAGTGACAAATCCTAATCTCGAAATACGCCAACCCAACATCTACCTTTGGAGACACCTGTAATGGTCCTTTATAATCACCCAGTTACGTTGTGACGTTTGGTAGCACCCAAAGTGTTCCTCCGGTAAACGGGAGTTGCATAATCTCATAGTCATAGGAACATGTATAAGTCATGAAGAAAGCAATAGCAACATACTAAACGATCGGGTGCTAAGCTAATGAAATGGGCCATGTCAATCAGATCATTCAACTAATGATGTGACCTCGTTAATCAAATAACAACACTTTGTTCATGGTTAGGAAACATAACCATCTTTGATTAACGAGCTAGTCAAGTAGAGGCATACTAGTGACACTAAGTTTGTCTATGTATTCACACATGTATTATGTTTCCGGTTAATACAATTCTAGCATGAATAATAAACATTTATCATGATATAAGGAAATAAATAATAACTTCATTATTGCCTCTAGGGCATATTTCCTTCAGTCTCCCACTTGCACTAGAGTCAATAATCTACATTACACAGTAATGATTCTAACACCCATGGAGTCTTGGTGATGATCATGTTTTGCTCGTGGAAGAGGCTTAGTCAACGGGTCTGCAACATTCAGATCTATATGTATCTTGCAAATCTCTATGTCTCCCACCTGGACTAGATCCCGGATGGAATTGAAGCGTCTCTTGATGTGCTTGGTCCTCTTGTGAAATCTGGATTCCTTTGCCAAGGAAATTGCACCAGTATTGTCACAAAAGATTTTCATTGGACCCGATGCACTAGGTATGACACCTAGATCGGATATGAACTCCTTCATCCAGACTCCTTCGTTCGCTGCTTCCGAAGCAGCTATGTATTCCGCTTCACATGTAGATCCCGCTATGACGCTTTGTTTAGAACTGCACCAACTGACAGCTCCACCGTTTAAAGTAAACACGTATCCGGTTTGCAATTTAGAATCATCTGGATCAATGTCAAAGCTTGCATCAACGTAACCTCTTACGGTGAGCTCTTTGTCACCTCCATATATGAGAAACATATCCTTAGTCCTTTTCAGGTATTTCAGGATGTTCTTGACCGCTGTCCAGTGATCCACTCCTGGATTACTTTGGTACCTCCCTGCTAAACTTATAGCAAGGCACACATCAGGTCTGGTACACAACATTGCATACATGATAGAGCCTATGGCTGAAGCATAGGGAACATCTTTCATTTTCTCTCTATCTTCTGTAGTGGTCGGGCATTGAGTCTGACTCAACTTCTCACCTTGTAACATAGGCAAGAACCCTTTCTTTGCTTGATCCATTTTGAACTTCTTCAAAATCTTGTCAAGGTATGTGCTTTGTGAAAGTCCAATTAAGCGTCTTGATCTATCTCTATAGATCTTTATGCCTAATATGTAAGCAGCTTCCCCGAGGTCTTTCATCGAAAAACTCTTATTCAACTATCCCTTTATGCTATCCAGAAATTCTATATCATTTCCAATCAGTAATATGTCATCCACATATAATATCAGAAATGCTACAGAGCTCCCACTCACTTTCTTGTCAATACAGGCTTCTCTGAAAGTCTGTATAAAACCAAATGCTTTGATCACACTATCAAAGCGTTTATTCCAACTCCGAGAGGCTTGCACCAGTCCATAAATGGATCGCTGGAGCTTGCACACTCTGTTAGCTCCCTTTGGATCGACAAAACCTTCCGGTTGCATCATATACAACTCTTCTTCCAGAAATCCATTCAGGAATGCAGTTTTGACATCCATCTGCCAAATTTCATAATCATAAAATGCGGCAATTGCTAACATGATTCTGACAGACTTAAGCATCGCTACGGGTGAGAAGGTCTCATCGTAGTCAACCCCGTAACTTGTCGAAAACCTTTTGCGACAAGTCAAGCTTTATAGACAGTAACATTACCGTCAGCGTCAGTCTTTTTCTTGAAGATCCATTTATTCTCAATTGCTTGCCGATAATCGGGCAAGTCAACCAAAGTCCATACTTTGTTCTCATACATGGATCCCATCTCAGATTTCATGGCTTCAAGCCACTTTGCGGAATCTGGGCTCACCATCGCTTCTTCATAGTTCGTAGGTTCATCATGATCTAGTAGCATGATTTCCGGAACTGGATTACCGTACCACTCTGGTGCGGATCTCACTCTGGTTGATCTACGAGGTTCAATAGTATCTTGTCCTGAAGTTTCATGATCATCATCATTAGCTTCCTCACTAATTGGTATAGGTGTCGCAGAAACAGTTTTCTATGATGTACTACTTTCCAATAAGGGAGCAGGTACAGTTACCTCGTCAAGTTCTACTTTCCTCCCACTCACTTCTTTCGAGAGAAACTCCTTCTCTAGAAATGATCCATTCTTAGCAACGAATGTCTTGCCTTCGGATCTGTGATAGAAGGTGTACCCAACAGTCTCCTTTGGGTATCCTATGAAGACACATTTCTCCGATTTGGGTTCGAGCTTATCAGGTTGAAGCTTTTTCACATAAGCATCGCAGCCCCAAACTTTAAGAAACGACAACTTTGGTTTCTTGCCAAACCATAGTTCATAAGGCGTTGTCTCAACGGATTTTGATGGTGCCCTATTTAACGTGAATGTGGCCGTCTCTAAAGCATAACCCCAAAATGATATGGGTAAATCAGTAAGAGACATCATAGATCGCACCATATCTAGTAAAGTACGATTACGACGTTCGGACACACCATTACGCTGTGGTGTTCCGGGTGGCGTGAGTTGCGAAACTATTCCACAATTTTTCAAATGTACACCAAACTCGTAACTCAAATATTCTCCTCCACTATCAGATCGTAGAAACTTTATTTTCTTGTTATGATGAATTTCAACTTCACTCTGAAATTCTTTGAACTTTTCAAATGTTTCAGACTTATGTTTCATTAAGTAGATATACCCATATCTGCTTAAGTCATCTGTGAAGGTGAGAAAATAACGATATCCGCCACGAGCCTCAATATTCATCGGACCACATACATCGGTATGTATAATTTCCAACAAATTTGTTGCTCTCTCCATAGTACCGGAGAATGGTGTTTTAGTCATCTTGCCCATGAGGCACGGTTCGCAAGTACCAAGTGATTCATAATCAAGTGGTTCCAAAAGTCCATCAGTATGGAGTTTCTTCATGCGCTTTATACCGATATGACCTAAACGGCAGTGCCACAAATAAGTTGCACTATCATTATCAACTCTGCATCTTTTGGCTTCAACATTATGAATATGTGTGTTACACTGGTAGAAAAAGGGCCTACAGTCCCGGTTCGTAAGGGCCTTTAGTCCCGGTTCCTGAACCGGGACTAAAGTGTCGGTACTAATACCTCCCCCCTTTAGTCCCGGTTCAATCCAGAACCGGGACTAAAGGGCGCGGCCACGTGGAGCTCCACCTTTAGTCCCGGTTTGTAACACCAACCGGGACTAAAGGAAATTTTATGATTTTTTTTTGAAAAAAAATTGAAATTTTTTTTTGGATTTTTTTTATTTTCAAATTTCTGAATTATTTTAACCTCTAGTCTGTAATCACCACCCCTCATCACTTCTCAATTTATCCTTTAATCACCCCTCATCATTCCAAATCATCTAACTTCCCGACCGATCACCCATCCCTCTCACTACTCCAGCCCAAGCACGCTTAACTTCCGGGTTCTATTCTCCCTCGCTCCAAGTCTGCACTTGTTGTTTTCCTGACAATAGTAAGATGTCAATCCTATTAACCTTCAGGAATTTTGCTTGAGCATGAAGTGACACATTTCACTGTTTGAGTTTGAAACTATTGTTTTAAAAAACAATAATTATTTAGTAACACTAATATTTCTTGAATAATTAGTTTGACCATTGTTTGACCACAGTTTGACCACAGTTTGACCAGATTTGACCAAAATTGAAATAACTAAAATAATTATTTAGTAACACTAATATTCTAGAATAATTAGTTTGACCATTGTTTGACCACAGTTTGCCCACTGTTTAAATATTTTTCAATTTTTTCCACTCTAGATCTTAAAAGCCCTGTAACTTTTTTTCTATTAGGTTTTTGAGGATTTTGAAAATGTTTAACGGGGTTCCCCCTTTAAATTAGGATGTAACTTTTCGAGTAGATGATTTTTCATATAAAAAACTTTTTCATCCGAGTTAGTATGCAAAAGTTATGCCCATTTTTACAAATTTCAGAGAGATTTTGCAAATAAAGTCAAAATTCACATTTGCAAATTTTCCCAACAACTAGACCACATATCACATGAGAAACTTATTTTCTTTTATTTTTTTGACATTTCCATTATTTTATTTTTAAACTGAAAAGGCGATCCACGGGGGGGGGGGGGTAGAGTTTGAAAATGGGACCTTTAGTACCGGTTCGTGGCACGAACCGGGACTAAAGGTCTCAACCCCATTAGTTCCGGTTCGTGCCTCAAACCGGGACTAAAGGTCTAATCTTTAGTCCCGGTTTGAGGCACGAACCGGGACTAAAGGTCATCGCACCCTTTAGTCCCGGTTCGTGGCTTAAACCGGGACTAAAGGGCCCGAGTAAACCGGGACAAATGCCTTAGCCGCACGAACCGGGACCAATGCTCACATTAGTCCCGGTTCTAGACTGAACCGGGACTAATGGGCTGAACCGGCCTGGACCATAGCCCTGTGTTCTACTAGTGTTACTACTATCGAGATTCATCAAAAATAGACCACTCTTCAAAGGTGCATGACCATAAAAGATATTACTCATATAAATAGAACAACCATTATTCTCTGATTTAAATGAATAACCATCTCGCATCAAACAAGATCCAGATATAATGTTCATGCTCAACGCTGGCACCAAATAACAATTATTTAGGTCTAATATTAATCCCGAAGGTAGATGTAGAGGTAGCGTGCCGACCGCGATCACATCGACTTTGGAACCGTTTCCCACGCGCATCGTCACCTTGTCCTTTGCCAGTGTTCGCTTAATCCGTAGTCCTTGTTTCGAGTTGCAAATATTAGCAACAGAACCAGTATCAAATACCCAGGTGCTACTGCGAGCTCTAGTAAGGTACACATCAATAACATGTATATCACATATACCTTTGTTCACCTTGCCATCCTTCTTATCCGCCAAATACTTGGGGCAGTTCCGCTTCCAGTGACCAGTCTGCTTGCAGTAGAAGCACTCAGTTTCAGGCTTAGGTCCAGACTTGGGTTTCTTCTCTTGAGCAGCAACTTGCTTGCCGTTCTTCTTGAAGTTCCCCTTCTTCTTCCCTTTGCCCTTTTTCTTGAAACTAGTGGTCTTACTGACCATCAACACTTGATGCTCCTTTTTGATTTCTACCTCCGCAGCTTTCAGCATTGCAAAGAGCTCGGGAATAGTCTTGTTCATCCCTTGCATATTATAGTTCATCACGAAGCTCTTGTAGCTTGGTGGAAGTGATTGGAGAATTCTGTCAATGACGCAATCATCTGGAAGATTAACTCCCATCTGAATCAAGTGATTATTATACCCAGACATTTTGAGTATATGCTCACTGACAGAACTGTTCTCCTCCATCTTACAGCTATAGAACTTATTGGAGACTTCATATCTCTCAATCCGGGCATTTGCTTGAAATATTAACTTCAACTCCTGGAACATCTCATATGCTCCATGACATTCAAAACATCGTTGAAGTCCCGATTCTAAGCCGTAAAGCATGGCACACTGAACTATCGAGTAGTCATCACCTTTGCTCTACCAGACGTTCATAACATCTGGCGTTGCTCCAGCAGCAGGCCTGGCTCCCAGCGGTGCTTCCAGGACGTAATTCTTCTGAGCAGCAATGAGGATAATCCTCAAGTTACGGACCCAGTCCGTGTAATTGCTACCATCATCTTTCAACTTTGCTTTCTCAAGGAACGCATTAAAATTCAACGGAATAACAGCACGAGCCATCTATCTACAATCAACATAAACAAGCAAGATACTATCAGGTACTAAGTTCATGATAAGTTTAAGTTCAATTAATCAAATTACTTAAGAACTCCCACTTAGATAGACATCCCTCTAATCCTCTAAGTGATCACGCGATCCAAATCAACTAAACCATAACCGACCATCACGTGAGATGGAGTAGTTTTCAATGGTGAACATCGTTATGTTGATCATATCTACTATATGATTCACGCTCGATCTTTCGGTCTCCGTGTTCCGAGGCCATATCTGCATATGCTAGGCTCGTCAAGTTTAACCTGAGTATTCTGCGTGTGCAAAAACTGGCTTGCACCCGTTGTAGATGGACGTAGAGCTTATCACACCCGATCATCACGTGGTGTCTGGGCACGATGAACTTTGGCAACGGTGCATACTCAGGGAGAACACTTCTTGATAATTTAGTGAGAGATCATCTTATGATGCTACCTTCAATCAAAGCAAGATAAGATGCATAAAAAGATAAACATCACATGCAATCAATATAAGTGATATGATATGGCCATCATCTTCTTGTGCTTGTGATCTCCATCTCCGAAGCACCGTCATGATCACCATCGTCACCGGCGTGACACCTTGATCTCCATCGTAGCATCGTTGTCGTCTCGCCAATCTTATGCTTCCACGACTATCGCTACCGCTTAGTGATAAAGTAAAGCATTACATCGCGATTGCATTGCATACAATAAAGCGACAACCATATGGCTCCTACCTGTTGCCGATAACTCGGTTACAAAACATGATCATCTCATACAATAAAATTCAGCATCATGTCTTGACCATATCACATCACAACATGCCCTGCAAAAACAAGTTAGACGTCCTCTACTTTGTTGTTGCAACTTTTACGTGGCTGCTACGGGCTTAAGCAAGAACCAATCTCACCTACGCATCAAAACAACAACGATAGTTTGTCAAATAGACTCCGTTTTAACCTTCGCAAGGACCAGGCGTAGCCACACTCGGTTCAACTAAAGTTGGAGAGACAGTCGCCCGCAAGCCACCTGTGTGCAAAGCACGTCGGGGGAACCGGTCTCGCGTAAGCGTACGCGTAAGGTGGTCCGGGTCGTCTCGTCCAACAATACCGCCGAACCAAAGTATGACATGCTGGTAGGTAGTATGACCTGTATCGCCCACAACTCACTTGTGTTCTACTCGTGCATATAACACCAAACCATAAAACCTAGGCTCGGATGCCACTGTTGGGGAACGTAGTAATTTAAAAAATTTCCTACGCACACGCAAGATCATGGTGATGCACAGCAACGAGGGGGAGAGTCTGATCTACGTACCCTTGTAGATCGCAACGGAAGCGTTGACATAACATAGAGGAAGTAGTCGTACGTCTTCTTCCCGATCCGACCGATCCAAGCACCATTACTCCGGCACCTCCGAGTTCTTAGCACACATACAGCTCGATGACGAACCCCGGGCTCCGATCCAGCAAAGCTTCGGGGAGGAGTTTCGTCAGCACGACGGCGTGGTGACGATCTTGATATTTCACCGACGCAGGGCTTCGCCTACGCACTACAACGATATGATCGAGGTGGAATATGGTGGCAGGGGGCACCGCACACGGCTAAGGAATGATCTCCAAGATCAACTTGTGTGTCTTCGGGTGCCCCCTGCCCCCGTATATAAAGGAGCAAGGGGAGGAGGCCGGCCGGACTCCTACTAGCACTAGTAGAAAACTGGGCAATAGCACCGGTTCGTAAGGGCCTTTAGTGCCGGTTATGGAACCGGCACTATTATTTCGGCACTAAAGCCCCCCCCCCCTTTAGTACCGGTTCAGCACGAACCGGCGCTAAAGTGCCACCACGTGGCACGAGCCAGCTCCGGGGGCCGGGAGCCCTTTAGTACTGGTTGGTAAAACCAACCGGTACTAAATGGTTTGGGGGGTTTTTTGGTTTTATGATTTTTTTTCATTTAATTTTGTGTTTTCCATTTTAATTCTTTTTCGTTTGCTGATATTTTACGGTACTACACATTGTACATGTTATGCATATATATATATATATATATATATATATAATTTCTAGTAGAACCAATCATATATATATCATCAATCATGTCTCACAAACCAACATATTAATTCACACATACACACATGTATAGCTATATATATACACAATTTCTCCTACATATGCATATGTTGCCTTTGGAGCCAGTGGCATTATAGCCTGATTGGTGCCTTCGGAGCACCAGACAATTGGAAGTGGTTCATGACTTGGTCGATGGGGGCGGTAGCGGGTAATAGTATTCTCTCTTCGGATTTATGACCTGGTCGAGCAAAAATCCCGCTATTTCCTCTTGAAGTGCTTGTACGCGCTCCGTTGGTAGGAGCTTGTGCCGCACCTCATTGAACTGTTAAGAAGGAGATCAATATGCATGTGTATTAGTTGTGTGACTAGATATCGATAATGGTGTAAAAATTGTGAATAGTGTTCTGACAAGCGTACCCATTCCTGTCTTTGAGATCTGCTCCTTTCGGACGCCATCATGCGAATGTTCTCGCAAACACAGTATGCGCACAGATCAGTCCCCTGCGCCTGCTTCAGGGCCTATTACGAGAATGGAATTTAATTTGATCAGATAATAATTAATCAAGCATGATAATTAAAGAGATGGCAGCTAGCTAGCTAGCTATAGTACTACTTAATTACTTACCTTGGATCGAAACCATTTCAGCTGTGGTTTCCATTCGCCTTCCGTGACGCTGATGAACCTTGCCCAAGCCCTGCCTGCCGACAAAGAAAATGAATAAAGGGGTTATTAAATAGTTCATATCATGAAATGACGAACTAAATAGGCCGAGATATGTAGTTATAAATAATGATTGAAATTACCTGTTGACTATCCCATACAAGATGTTGTAGTTAGCTTTTGCTGTGAGTAGCAAGTCCAGTATTTCAACTGTTCCGGCGTCAACTTTAATGATACACAAGATCCAGTGAAATCTGCATGCACACACGTTTGCATGTCTTAATTAAGCGGGCATATGTAAGCAAAAACATGTAGCTAGCTAGTAGGCAAAAACAGAGAATTTGTAGTACAAGAAAGTGTGACTCACTCGAAGTTGTAAGGAAGTAGTATATCTTCATTGTATTTGAGGCACTTCAAGAACTCTAGCATGCTCTCCTCTACCTCTTTTTCATAATATGGATCTAATTTCCATGTGTATTGATTAACGGTGTTTGGGTCAATGAACCCAATGCCATAGCGTCCACCTTTTCTCATTTCATACATCTTCATCCTGCATAATACCACAGAAAAGAATATAGTGAGGATAATTACACGTAATGATTGATCAAAAGGATCACTACAGCTAGCTTGAGACTTAAATTACAGAAAGAAATCACTTACAGACAATAGCAACTGACGATAGATTTGTCGAGTGCGTCTTGATTGTATAACTGAAACAGTTCAGAATACTCAACGGCCACAGCTTTCTCATGGTAGTAATCATCCTTCTTGACATATACCATGAGGGACTCTCGATCGGATCTCTTGCAAATGTCCATGTACCATTGATGCAATTCATACATTCTCGTTGGGAGCTTCTTGACATCTTCTGGCTCGACCAAAGGTTGGCCCCGGACAAATTTCCGTTTTATTTCCTCCTTTGTAATCGGAGGCATGTCCTCGATCTCGAGGAGTTGTCCAACAGTGATCTTGAGTTATTCAGCCTGCATTATATGCTCCTGGGTTATTACCACATCACCCACCTCGGGAACGTAAACTGTTTGGCCACAATAATATTGGGCGCGCATACTATCACGTGTTGTTGGCGGCACAACAAGCGGGGCGATCGATTGCGCCGCCTGTTTTCCCAGCTGGGCAACGATTTTCCCGCATTTTTTGACAGCTGCTTGTTGTTTGCTCGAGCTCGAGCTCGCCTCCTTCTGTAGACGTTGTCGATGTAACTTCCTGATGTGGCGCTCATAGTCTGAGTCAACAGGCTTAGGAGCTGGTGGTTGAGCCATACGAATGAAGTGGTCAACTACTTCCACAGGCACTTTCTCCCTTGGCGGCGGTGGCGGTTTCGGTCCAAAATGGGCGTCGACTTCTGCCCGCACTATGGCATTGGTTTGCTCCTCGGTCCTATCGTAAGCCCTCACAGGAAGAGGAGTACTGAGGTTTGGACCATATTTATATCGCTTGGCTCCGCCTGTACTTCCTGTACTATGACCTCGACTCGTACCGCTACGCACCATAGCTGCGGGGTGTCTCTTCTACGATTGCTGAGGCGGCGGAGACGGCTGACGGGGCTGAGTTGGACGAGGAGGAGTGGCCTGAAGCTGTGCCGGACTTGGAGGAGGAGTGGACGTCTGACGCTGTGTCGGACTTGGAGGAGGAGTGGCCTGACACTTTGCTGGACTTGGAGGAGGAGGAGTGGCCTCACGCGTTGGTGGACTTGGAGGAGCGGGAGTCTGCTGACTCGGTGGCGGACTTCGACGAGGAGTCGGGTGACGCGGTGTCGGTGGCCTTCGAAAAATGATGCAATCCTTTCTCCATAGGATGATACGATGTTTGGCATCTCCGAGTGTGTGCTCCTCGTCACCTCCAGGAATGTCAAGCTCTAGCCCCGAATATTGGTCCACCACCTCATCAACCAAGACACGAGCATAGCCCGCTGGAATCGGGTTGCAATGGAAGGTTGCCTCGGGGGAATTTGAAAAAGCAACGGCGTCCGCCACCTTCATGGATATGTTCTTCATTTTGAAGTGTAGCTCGCAGTTAGTGTTCTCCGTGATGTCATCCACGGGGTATCTATCCAGCACTACTGCGTCGCCCGGGGCAGAACCCACGCTGCTTCTCGGCATGGATGGGGCGGTGGTATCCAAGGCTGGATCATCCGCTAGCTGCTGCAGCTGCTGAGACCCCCTTTGCTGGCTAAGTGAGTCGATCTGCTCCTGCTGCCGCTGGAATTTAGCTGCCAATTCCGCTTGACTTGCTTCTAGGCCTTGAAGGCGTTCATAGTCCCGCTTCCTCTGCTCCTTCTCCATCTTCCTCTTCTTGTCCTCCGCAATCTTCTTTCTCGCACGGGTTCTGTAGTCCGCGTTCCAATCCGAAAACCCCTCATACCACGGAATAGCGCCCTTGCCTCGTGTTCTTCCCGGGTGTTCAGGATTTCCCAGGGCACACGTAAGCTCGTCGTTCTCTCTGTTGGGCTGGAACACCCCCGATCGAGCCTCTTCTATTGCAACAAGTAGCGCATCCTCGGCTCCCTTCAGACATGCCTTCCTCGAAACATTGCCTGTCTTCGGGTCCAACTCCCCCCATGCGCATAGAACCAAGTCCTGCACCTGGGGGGCCAGTTCTTAGTAACCGGAGTGACACTTGCATCCTCCATCTCTTTCTCAGACTTATCCCACTTAGGCATTGCCACCGCGTAGCCACCTGGCCCCAGCTTATGGAACTTATCCTTTTTTCCGGCATTGGCCTTGTTTATTCTCGACCATTCCTTAGCTAATTCTGAATCCTTGAATTTCATGAAATCGTCCCAATGAGCACTTTGATTCTCTAGTATCCCCTCGAATACTGGAGTCTTCCTTCCTCCCTTGACGTACTTCTCCCTCGTCATTCTCTTGTGGTTCTTGAATGCAACCGCCATCTTCCTAAAAGCAGCGTCCTTGACTTTCCGCACATCTGCTTCTGTCATATTATCTGGTAGGGTGAAATGTTCCATGAGAGTATCCCAAAGCAGTTTTTTTTTATTGTCGTCGACAAAAGTAACATCTGGACGTGGCTTCGCTGGCTTTCTCCATTCTTGAAGGGAGATCGGGAGTAGGTCCTTCACAAGAACTCCGCACTGACGAACGAACTTGTCCGCAATCTTCTTAGGCGCTAATGGTTCGCCATTAGGTTTGAATGCCTCGATATTGTACTTTACGCCCTCCTTCAACTTTTTGTTCGGGCCTCGTTTCGTCCCTTTGCTCGATCATGATGGCTGAAAGAAGAAAGATCGATTCGTTAATATATCTTCAACTCATTTAAAACATGCGATGATCACCAGATTCCTGCTTATATAAATATATATACCTCGTCGTAGTTCATGACTTCATCTTCTTGGTCGTCGCGATCGAATATCATATCACCCTCTCCGGTGTTGTTTAGAAATTCGGAGCCGTCAAAATCTTCTTCATTCTGATCATCATCTGGCCCGCGTATGATATCGAACATGGTCTGTTCTCTCTCTCTGTCGGTATTGTCCACCATAGCTTTTATTTAACTATGCCAAAAGAAATATAAAAAAATTTAGTATAATCTCGAATACATCGTCTCGAATAATAGATATAATCTCGAATACATGCATCATCTCGAATAATAGATTTAATCTCGAATACGTCGTCTCGAATAATAGATATAATCTCAATACATCGTCTCGAATAATAGATATATATAGTCTCGAATACATCGTCTCGAATAATATATCACTAGCTAGCTAGCTAATAAAGATCGAATACTACAGAGTAATCTAGGTGCGGGCGGTGGACACCCAAAGAGAAGGAACCATCACTGGATCATAGCTCGGGTGATCTCCCCAAAGAACCTGCCAGGTATTGGAGAACCTGACGTCCATAGCAGCCATGTAGCGACGGACGTGCTCGTCCTCCTCCCTGACACGGCGACGTACCACCTCCGGCGGGGTCGGCTCCCTCCGCACCGAAAGTGGCCCACGCGAATGCCACCAAAGGAGATGAGGGTCGACGACGGGACCCAGGTTCCTCACCAAGTGTCGCGCCCCTGAACGTAGCACCTCCCAGTGCCAGCCCGGCGGAGCCCAGTCCCGGACATGGGTCCTCTGAAGTAGGACGTCGTTGCGAATGGGTCGACGGCGAGGATGCGGGCCGGGCATCGTCGACAACAAATACTATATGCAAATTAAATGTAACACTAATTATGCTAGCATTGCATATGTCAAAATTCTATATGCTATTTCATACTAATTAAGCATCTAACACTAAAAACAGAAAAAACAACTTCTATACATCCATTAAAAACAGAAAAACAACATTATATAAAAATTCCATACTAATTAAACACTAATTATATCCGGGCTCACTAAAAACACTAAGCATCTAACACTAAGCATCTAACACTAAGCATTGCATCTAATTAACACTAAGCATCGATCTAATTAACAATAAAAACAGTGTGCGTGTGTTCATCATGCATGCTTGTGTGTGTGTATATGGGCTCGGGGGGGCGCCCATGGTGGCCACCGGGGGCGAGGGAGAGGGGTTAGAGGGGGAGAGCTCACAGCGGGGGGACAGCGACGGCGAGGCGACGGCCCAGGGCGGCGACGGGCCGGGGCTTGACGGGGGCGCGGCGAAGCGGGGACGGCGCGAGGACGGGCCCGGGGCGGCGACGAAGACGAGGGCAGCGACGGCGACGGGGGCGGCGATGGGGACGAGGGCGGCGACGGCGACGGCAACGGCGCGCGACGGGGGCGGCGACGGCGTCGAACGATCGGGAAGAAAACAGAGGGAGAATGAAATTTTGCGAAGTGATGTATATATAGAAGCCACCTTTAGTACCGGTTGGAGCCACCAACCGGTACTAAAGGCCTGTTTTGGCCAGGCCAAGCAGCGGGAAGGGCAGGCCTTTAGTCCCGGGTGGTGGTTCCAACCGGTACTAAAGACCCCCCCCCCCCTTTAGTACCGGTTAGTGCCATGAACCGGTACTAAAGGGGGTGTGCTGGCGCAGGTGCAGTGCGCAAGTTTAGTCCCACATCGCTAGCCGAGGGGCGACCGCACTAGTTTATAAACCCCCGTGCGGTAGCTCTCTCGAGCTCCTCTCCAAAGCAGGCCTACTGGGCCTACATGTTCTATGCTGCCCTGTGGGGCCTATTGGGCTTGCGGGCCTGCATCCTGGCCCAATAACAGGTTGCGTTTCTAGTCGTATGCAGGCCGCTGTGGCCCAGTAGGTGGGCTTTTTTTCATTTAGTTTTTTCTTTTCTGCTTTATTTATTTTGTTTTATTTATTTTTAGTTGTTTTTTGCTGTATTTAGAGTTTCTTTGTGAATATTTTTGATAGTTTTTAGAAACTTTCAGTTAGTGCCGGTAGTTTTTTAATTTGAATAGTTTATATTTTGAATTATTTGAAATTTGTGTGAATCACTAGTTTGTGAATAACTTTACTTTAAAAATACATTTTCCAGTGATTCTTTTTTGTTATGTTTAATATTAGTGTGTTTTATCATTATATTCAATTTGGTAATGCTTAAGTTATTTAAAAAATGAAATGACTTTGTAACGGATGAGTTTTCGTCCGAAACCCTGATACTTCGAAACAGATTGACCATTTGTACACGAAGTGCATTCAGTTTTTGCGGTAACCCTCTCTACTTTTTTGCACATGCTATGTGGGTGAAATTATGATGCCATGCCAACTTTCATCCTTTTCTGAGTATTTGAAATGCTTTTCAACTTCAGGGTCATTTAGCTCAAAAAACAGTAAATGCATGAAAGAATTTGCTTGCATCCCAGATCACATCCCAGATCTTTGGGTGTGAAACTTTTTCTTCGCGTCTGTCCCTTTGCGTCGTAGCCATGGAAAATCTTCATCATTTAATGGGATGCTCGGGTCAATATTCACTGTGAATGGAGCAATTTCATCAAACTTTTCATAATCTTCTGACTTGCATGTCTTGTCATCCACTCCCACGATGTTTCTCTTCCCAGAAAGAACTATGTGCCGCTTTGGCTCATCGTACGATGCATTCGCTTCCTTATCTTTTCTTTTTCTTGGCTTGGTAGACATGTCCTTCACATAGAAAACCTGTGCCACATCATTGGCTAGGACGAATGGTTCGTCTGCATACGCAAGATTGTTGAGGTCCACTATTGTCATTCCGTACTGCGGGTCTTCCGTTACCCCGCCTCGTGTCATATTGACCCATTTGCACCAAAACAAAGGGACCTTCAAACCACGTCGATAGTCAAGTTCCCATATGTCCTGTATATAACCATAATATGTTTCCTTTCCCGTCTTGGTTTCTGCATCAAAGCGGACACCACTGTTTTGGTTGGTGCTCTTCTTATCTTGGGCGATCGTGTAAAATGTATTACCATTTATCTCGTACCCTTTGAAAGTCATTATATTCGAAGATGGTAACTGGGACAGCAAGTACAGGTCATCTTCAATAGAGGTGTCATGCATGGTACGTGCTTGCAACCAGCTGGCGAAACTCCTGGTTTGTTCACGTGTAATCCAGTCATCAGACCGCTCCGGGTGTTTGGAGCGTAGCAAATTCTTGTGTTCATCCATATACGGAGCCACCAAGGCGGAATTCTGTAGAACTGTGTAGTGTGCTTCAGTGAGAGAATGTCCGTCCATACATATTATTTGTTCCCCTCCTAGCGTGCCTTTTCCATCCAGTCTGCCCTTATGCCGCGATTCAGGAACACCAATCGGCTTAAGGTCAGGAATAAAGTCAATACAAAACTCAATGACCTCCTCATTTTGACGGCCCTTGGAGATGCTTCCTTCTGGCCTAGCACGGTTATGAACATATTTCTTTAAGACTCCCATGAACCTCTCAAAGGGGAACATATTGTGTAGAAATACAGGACCCAAAACGTTAATCTCTTCGCATAGGTGAACTAAGACGTGCGTCATGATGTTGAAGAAGGATGGTGGGAACACCAACTCGAAACTGACAAGACATTGCACCAAATCATTCTGTAACCTTGGTATGATTTCTGGATCGATTACCTTCTGAGAGATTGCATTGAGAAATGCACATAGCTTCACAATGGCTAATCGAACGTTCTCCGGTAGAAGCCCCCTCGATGCAACCGGAAGCAGTTGCGTCATAATCACGTGGCAGTCATGAGACTTTAGGTTCTGGAACTTTTTCTCTGCCATGTTTATTATTCCCTTTATATTCGACGAGAAGCCAGACGGTACCTTAATACTGAGCAGGCATTCAAAGAAGATTTCCTTCTCTTCTTTGGTAAGAGCGTAGCTTGCATGACCCTGATGTATGCCGTCTTTTCCGTGCATACGTTGCTGGTCCTCCCGTGCCTCAGGTGTATCTTTTGTCTTCCCATACACGCCCAAGAAGCCAAGCAGGGTCACACAAAGATTCTTCGTCACGTGCATCACATCGATTGCGGAGCGGACCTCGAGGTCTTTCCAATAGGGCGGGTCCCAAAATATAGATTTCTTCTTCCACATGGGTGAGCGTCCGTCAGCGTCATTCGGAACAGGTTGTCCACCAGGACCCTTTCCAAAGACCACCTTCAAATCCTTGACCATATCATGTACATCAGCACCAGTACAGTGGCGAGGCTTCGTCCGGTGATCCGCCTCACCTTTGAAATGCTTGCCTTTCTTTCTTACGGGATGCCTGCTCCGAAGAAATCGACGATGTCCCAGGTACACATTCTTCTTACAATTAGCCAAATATATACTGTCGGTATCGTCCAAACAGTGCGTGCATGCGCGGTATCCCTTGTTTGTCTGTCCTGAAAGGTTACTGAGAGCAGGCCAATCATTGATGGTCACGAACAGCAATGCCTTTAGGTCAAATTCTTCCCCCATGTGCTCATCCCACGCACGTAAACCTGTTCCATTCCACAGTTGTAAGAGTTCTTCAACTAATGGCCTTAGGTACACATCAATGTCGTTGCCGGGTTGCTTAGGGCCTTGGATGAGCACTGGCATCATAATGAACTTTCGCTTCATGCACAACCAAGGTGGAAGGTTATATAAACATAGAGTCACAGGCCAGGTGCTATGGTTGCTGCTCTGCTCCCCAAAAGGATTAATGCCATCTGCGCTTAGACCAAACCATACGCTCCTTGCGTCATCTGCAAACTCCTTCCCATACTTTCTTTCGATTTTTCTCCACTGCGACCCGTCAGCGGGTACTCTCAACTTTCCATCTTTCTTACAGTCTTCTCTGTGCCATCGCATCGCCTTGGCATGCTCTTTGTTTTGGAACAAACGTTTCAACCGTGGTATTATAGGAGCATACCACATCACCTTGGCAGGAACCTTCTTCCTGGGGCGCCGGCCCTCGTCATCACCAGGGTCATCGCGGCAGATCTTATAGCGCAATGCACCACATACCGGGCAAGCGTTCAAATCCTCGTACTCACCGCGGTAGAGGATGCAATCATTAGGGCATGCATGTATCTTCTGCACCTCTAACCCTAGAGGGCAGACAGCCTTCTTTGCTTCGTATGTACTCTCGGGCAATTCGTTGTCCTTTGGAAGCATATCCTTTATCATTACCAGCAACTTTCCAAATCCCTTGTCAGATACAGCATTCTCTGCCTTCCATTGCAGCAAATCCAGTGTGGTGCCCAGCTTTTTCTTGTCACCTACGCAATTCGGGTACAACAATTTTTTGTGATCCTCTAACATGCACTGCAACTTCTTCTTGTCCAAATCACTTGCGCAGTTTCTCTTTGCATCGGCAATGGCCCGACCTAGATCATCAACGGGCTCATCTGATGCCTCTTCTTCAGCTTCTTCCCGCATTGCCGGCTCAGCTTCTTCCCGCATTACTGGCTCAGCTTCTTCCCCCATTGTTGTATCATCGTATTCAGGGAACCCATGGCCAGGATAGCTGTCGTCGTCCTCTTCTTCTTCATTGTCTTCCATCATAACCCCTCTTTCTCCGTGCTTGGTCCAAACATTATAATGGGGCATGAAACCGGACTTAAACAGGTGGACGTGAATGGTTCTTGACGTAGAGTAATTGTGACCATTCTTACAGCGAGCACATGGACAAGGCATAAAACCATCCGCCCGCTTGTTTGCCTCAACCGCAAGCAGAAAAGTATGCACGCCATTAATGAACTCGGGAGAGCATCGGTCATCGTACATCCATTGCCGGCTCATCTTCATTACACAACACCGAATAGACCAAATTAATACAAGTTCATACAATTAATACAAGTTCATACATAAAGTTCATACAACACTTAAATCCAACAAACAAATAACTCTCTAGCTAAAGCATTTAAATGCAACAACAAATATGATCAAGATCGCAACTAAGGTAACAATGGATCCAACAGCATAATGATACCAAGCCTCACTATCGATGGCATATTTTCTAATCTTTCTAATCTTCAAGCGCATTTTCTCCATCTTGATCTTGTGATCATCGACAACATCGGCAACATGCAACTCCAATTCCATCTTCTCCCCCTCAATTCTTTTCAATTTTTCTTTCAAGTACTCGTTTTCTCTTTCAACTAAATTTAACCTCTCGGCAATAGGGTCGGTTGGAATTTCCGGTTCACATACCTCCTAGAAAAAATTTCTATGTCAACTTGATGGGCATAATTTGTCATAAACACGAAATGCAACTAGTTTTAAAAGAGAATATACATACCACATCCGAATCATAACAAGGACTAGGGCCGACGGGGACGGATATCAAAACCATGGCACTATATGTATAACAAACAACGTATTATACGACTAACTATATATCCAAATCACACAAACATCAATTTTTATATAAAATTTCATGAACAAGAGGCTCACCACAAGGTGGTGCCGGCAACGGGACGGTGCGGGCGATCGACGGTGGCTACGATGGAGATTTAGAAGGCACTAAGTAAACCACACCTACATATGCAAACTAAGTGTTATTTTTGACCTCAAATTGCATATAAATCAAATACTAGCACATATATATATCCTCCCAAATTAATCATTATATAAACCAATGCAAGAGCTAATCTAGCAATGAGAGATGAAAGGACAAAGTTGCTAACCTTTGTGATCATTTGAATGGATGAGGGCCTTCAAATCTTGACAAATTTTGGGAAAATTTTGTGATGAACTCGAGAGGAAGAAGGGAAGAACAGAGGAGAGGGAGAGGGGAAAGGGGGAAGAACAGAGTGCTGGTGGACGAAGGGTTTATATAGGACGACCTTTAGTACCGGTTCGTGCCAAGAACCGGTACTAAAGGGGCTGGAGGGGCCCCATTCTGACAACATCCTGCCACCACTCTCATTAGTAGCCACGAACCGGTACTAATGATGGAGGCCCGGCTAGCCGTTGGAACCGGCACTAATGTATACATTAGTGCCGGCTCAAATACAAACCGGCACTAATGTGCTTCACGTTTGACCCTTTTTCTACTAGTGTAGGAGGGGGAAAGAGCTGGAGTGGGAGAAGGAAAGGGGGGCGCCGCCCCCCTCTCCTAGTCCAATTCGGACCAAGGAGGAGGTGGCGCGCGGCCCACCTCTGGCAGCCCTTCTCTCTCTCCACTAAAGCCCATATGGCCCATTACTTCTCCCGGTAGGGTTCCGGTAACCCTCCGGCTCTCCGGTTTTCTCCGAAATCACCCGGAACACTTCCGGGGTCCGAATATAGTCATCCAATATATCAATATTTATGTCTCGACCATTTCGAGACTACTCGTCATGTCCGTGATCACATCCGGGACTCCGAACTAACTTCGTTGCATCAAAATGCATAAACTCATAATATAACTGTCATCAAAACCTTAAGCGTGCGGACCCTACGGGTTCGAGAACAATGTAGACATGACCGAGACACGTCTCCGGTCAATAACCAATAGCGGAACCTGGATGCTCATATTGTCTCCCACATATTCTATGAAGATCTTTATCGGTTAGACCGCATAACAACATACGTTGTTCCCTTTGTCATCGGTATGTTACTTGCCCGAGATTCGATCGTCGGTATCCAATATCTAGTTCAATCTCATTACTAGCAAGTCTCTTTACTCGTTCTGTAATACATCATCCCGCAACTAACTCATTAGTTGCAATGCTTGCAAGGCTTAAGTGATGTGTATTACCGAGAGGGCCCAGAGATACCTCTCCGACAATCGGAGGGACAAATCCTAATCTCGAAATACGCCAACCCAACATCTACCTTTGGAGACACCTGTAATGCTCCTTTATAATCACCCAGTTACGTTGTGACGTTTGGTAGCACCCAAAGTGTTCCTCCGGTAAACGGGAGTTGCATAATCTCATAGTCATAGGAACATGTATAAGTCATGAAGAAAGCAATAGCAACATACTAAACGATCGGGTGCTAAGCTAATGAAATGGGTCATGTCAATCAGATCATTCAACTAATGATGTGACCTCGTTAATCAAATAACAACACTTTGTTCATGGTTAGGAAACATAACCATCTTTGATTAACGAGCTAGTCAAGTAGAGGCATACTAGTGACACTGAGTTTGTCTATGTATTCACACATGTATTATGTTTCCGGTTAATACAATTCTAGCATGAATAATAAACATTTATAATGATATAAGGAAATAAATAATAACTTTATTATTGCCTCTAGGGCATATTTCCTTCACCAAAGACTTTCAGCAATTGTGTTGAGGCAACTGACGATGATGATTGGCTCGTGGACTTATGCAAGCATTTCGAGTGCAGTAACATCAGGCCTGAGGACTTTGTCAAGTTCGCTTCCTTCCAACTCAAAGACCAAGCTGCAGAATGGTTTCAGCAGTACAAAGATTCCAGAGGAGGCCGTGTGATTACCTGGGATGAATTCCGTCAAGACTTCAGAGCTCATCATATTCCTCAGAGCATGGTTGAAAGCAAGCGTGAGGAATTCCGCAACCTGAAGCAAGGCTCTATGTCTGTCTATGATTACAACAAGATGGTTCAGAAGCTCGCCCGTTTTGCTAAGCAGGACGTCCCTGACGAGAAGGGCATGATATACCAGTTCAGGGGTGGTCTCAGAGAAGAAATCCAGCTAGCTCTTGTCGTCTTTGAGCCCAAGAGGTACGATGAGTTTTACAACATGGCATTGAATCAAGAGACTACTCAACTGAAGTGCGATGCTTCCAAGAAGCGAGCCAGAGATGCTACTCCTTCTTCCTCAACTCAAGTGCCTAAGCAGCAGAAGTATTGGCTTCCTCCTCCTCCGTTCCGTCAGCCTTATCAGCAGAAGAGCAAAGGTGGCAGTGGATCTTCCCACCCACCCAACCCTGGCTTTCAGAACAAGACTTCGTCTCAAGCTTCAAGATCGAGTGCTCCGTATCACCATCCGCTCTCAGAGGTCACGTGCAACAAGTGCCAATAGAAGGGTCACTATGCCAACAAATGCTTCAATTAGAGGCGTCTCCCTCCTCCTCCTCATGTGAGATCGGCAAGTACAACTATGGTCAAGCATAACTCCAAGTCTGCTAAGGTCAACTTGTTGAACGCAGCTCAGGCAAAGGACTCGCCAGATGTGATTATGGGTAACCTTCCTGTTAATAACATTCCCGCAAGAGTTCTTTTTGATACTGGTGCATCTTTGTCATTTTTATCAAAGCCTTTTGCATCCATGCATGATGTGCAGACTGTTGATTTGCCTAAGCCGATAGCGGTTTCTTCTCCGGGTTTGTTCATGAACACCAAAATGATGGCTCCGGATGTTACTATCACGTTGGGCGATTACAAGTTTCTATCTTCTCCAATGGTCCTTGGCAACTCGGATATTGATCTTATTCTCGAAATGGATTGGCTTTCTAAGCACAAGGCTCACCTTGATTGTGCTGCCAGGCAGATTCAATTGACTCATTCGTCTGAGGATGTAATTGTCTTTGCCGCTCGTGATGATACAATCCGTCTGTTTTCTCTCTATGAGAAGGGTGAACTGGATGCCATCTCTCAAATTCCAGTCATTTGCGAATATCAAGACGTCTTTCTAGAAGAGCTTCCAGGAATGCCTCCGCACAGGCCAGTTGAATTCGTCATCGGTCTTGAGCCTGGCACGGAACCGGTTTGCAAACGTCCTTACAAGCTTGGACCTGAAGAGTTGAAGGAGCTGAAGAAGCAACTCGATATTCAAGAGCGAATGGGTCTCATCCGACCTAGTTCTTCTTTGTGGGGTTGTGGAGTTCTTTTTGTGAAGAAGAAGGATGGAACGAATCGACTTTGTGTTGACTACCGTCCATTGAACAAGAAGACTATCAAGAACAAGTACCCACTTCCCAACATCAATGAGCTGTTCGAACAACTCAAAGGTGCCCAAGTATTCTCCAAGCTTGATCTCTGTATGGGCTATCACCAGATTCGAATCCGTGAGCAAGATATTCCCAAGACGGCATTCAGAACAAGCTATGGTTCATATGAATACACTGTCATGTCTTTTGGCCTCGTCAACGCTCCTCCGACGTTCTCTCGCATGATGAACTTCATCTTCAATGCCTACACAAATGACTTTGTCTTGGTCTACCTCGATGATATTCTGGTCTTTTCGAAGAACAAGGAAGATCATGCCAAGCACTTGTGTTTGGTGCTCGATAAGCTCAGGGAACATCAGTTCTACGCCATGTTCTCAAAGTGCGAGTTTTGGCTCGATGAGGTTCTTTATCTTGGGCATATCATCTTTGCCAAGGGCATAGCGGTGAATCCTGAGAAGGTGTCTGCAATTGTGAATTGGGAACCACCTCAGAACGTGAAGCAACTCCGCGGCTTCCTTGGTCTCGCAAGCTACTGTCGAAGGTTCGTTGAGAACTTTTCAAAGATCGCGAAGCCTCTTTCAAACCTTCTCCAGAAGCACGTCAAGTACGTTTGGTCTCCGGAATGTGACATCGCTTTCAACACCTTGAAAGAGAAATTGGTCACTGCTCCAGTTCTGACTCCTCCTGATGAATCCAAACCGTTTGAGGTCTTCTGCGATGCCTCTCTTCAAGGTCTTGGTGTAGTGTTGATGCAAGAGAAGAAAGTTGTGGCTTATACCTCTCGCCAGTTGAAGCCCAACGAGAAGAACTACCCCACTCATGACCTCGAGTTGGCGGCAGTTGTGCATGCTCTTTTGACTTGGAGACATCTCTTATTGGGAAGAAAAGTGGACATCTTCACTGACCACAAGAGTCTCAAGTACATCTTCACTCAGCCTAATCTCAACCTCAGGCAGACTCGTTGGGTCGAAATGATTCAAGAGTATAATCCGAGTATCGAGTATACTCCAGGCAAGGCCAATGTGATTGCTGACGCATTGAGCAGGAAGGCTTACTGCAACAGTCTGATTCTCAAGCCTTATCAACCCGAGCTTTGTGAAGCTTTCCGCAAACTCAACTTGCAAGTTGTTCCTCAAGGGTTCCTCGCCAACCTTCAAGTGTCTCCTACTTTGGAAGATCAAATTCGCGAGGCTCAACTTCTTGATGCTATGGTGAAGAAGGTGAAGATTGGGATTGCCAATAGTCAACCCAAGTACAAATGCTATCGCCTTGATGACAAGGATACTCTCTTCTTCGAGGATCGCATTGTTGTGCCTAAAGGTGACCTTCGTAAAGTTATTATGAATGAGGCTCACAATTCACTCCTCTCCATCCACCCTGGGAGTACGAAGATGTATCAGGACCTCAAGCAGGCTTATTGGTGGACTCAAATGAAGCGCGAGATTGCTAAATTCGTGAATCAATGTGATGTCTGCAGAAGAGTGAAGGCAGAACACCAACGACCAGCTGGTCTCCTCCAACCTCTTGCCATTCCAGAATGGAAGTTTGACCACATTGAGATGGACTTCGTGACTGGGTTTCCAAAGTCCAAGCGTGGCAATGATGCTATATTCGTTGTCATCGACAAACTCACTAAAGTGGCTCACTTTCTGCCTATCAAAGAGTCTATCACTGCAGCTCAATTGGCGGAGCTGCATACCTCTCGGATTGTCTCCCTGCACGGCATTCCACAGTTGATTTCTTGAGACCGTGGCAGCATCTTTACCTCCAAGTTTTAGGATTCTTTTCAAAAGGCCATGGGCACCAACATCCGCTTTAGCACAGCTTTCCATCCTCAAACTAGCGGTCAAGTCGAGCGTGTCAATCAGATTCTTGAACATATGCTCAGGGCTTGTGTTATCTCCTTCGGTATGAAGTGGGAAGATTGTCTTCCATATGCCGAATTCTCCTACAACAACAGTTTTCAAGCAAGTTCGGGCAAGGCCCCATTCGAAATTCTCTATGGCAGGAAGTGTCGTACTCCTCTTAACTGGTCAGAGACCGGTGAACATCAACTTCTTGGAAATGACTTGATCACAGAGGCAGAGGAAATGTGCAAAGTCATTCATGATAACCTCAAAACAGCGCAATCGCGCCAGAAGAGCTACTATGATAGTAAGCATCGTGATTTGGCTTTCGAGATCGGAGACCATGTTTACCTCCGCGTCTCTCTAATGAAAGGTACTCGTCGCTTCGGTATCAAAGGGAAGCTTGCCCCTAGATACGTGGGTCCTTTCAAGATCGTCAGCAAGAGAGGCGATCTCGCCTATCAACTCGAGCTTCCTCCCAACTTTGCAAATGTGCACGACGTGTTCCATGTCTCTCAGCTCCGCAAGTGCTTCAAGACTCCTGACCACACCATCAACTTCAAAGACATTGATCTCCAAGAAGACCTCTCTTATCGTGAGCACCCTGTTGCTATTCTTGAAGAGACTGAACGCAAGACTCGCAATAAGTTAATCAAATTCCTTAAAGTCAAGTGGTCACACCATTCCGACCGTGAAGCTACCTGGGAACGCGAGGATCACCTCCGTTCTGAGTACCCGGCGTTTTTCCAGTCCTAGATCTCGGGACGAGATCCTTTCGTAGTGGTGGAGTGTTGTAACACCCCGGATGTAATTTACCTTATATGTATCCCAACTCTTGCCGTTTCCGGTGCTAAGTTATTTTATTTCCTCGGGTTCGGGTTTTTGTCTCTGTGTGTTGTTGCCATTGTCATGCATCTCATATCATGTCATCATGTGGATTGCATTTGCATACGTGTTCGTCTCATGCATCCGAGCATTTTCCCCGTTGTCCGTTTTGCATTTCGGCGCTCCTATCTCCTCTAGTGGCCCTTTCTACCTCTTTTCGTGTGTGGGGGTTAAACATTTCCGGATTGGACCGAGACTTGCCAAGCGGCCTTGGTTTACTACCGGTAGACCGCTTGTCAAGTTTCGTACCACTTGGACTTCGTTTGATACTCCAACGGTTAACCGAGGAACCGAGAAGGCCTCGTGTGTGTTGCAGCCCAACACCCTTCCAATTTGGCCCAAAACCCACCTAAACCCTCTCCATCATCTCAGTCGTTCGATCACGATCGCGCAGCCGAAAACCGCACCTCATTTGGACTCTCCTAGCTCCTCCTATGTATAAATAGACATCTCCCCCGAAAATCCCGGATCCAATCCAACCCCAAACCCTAGCCCCGCTCCATCCGCGCGCCGGACACGTCCGGTCCGCGCCGGACGTCTCGCGCCACCGCCCCACAACCACTGGCAAGCCGCCACGTGGCACCGTACCCCGCCGTCGCTGCTCCGGCCCGGGAGGCCCAAGTCGGGCCCCCGCGAGCCCGTCGTCCGCCGCCGCCGTTCCACGCCCGCGCCGCCCGGGTGCTCTCCCTCTGCTGCCTTCGGCTCTGGCGCCGGCCCGCTCCGCCACCGCGCCGGCCAGCGCCGCCCTCGCCGGACCTTGCCTCCTCGCCGCCCCGCCACGCGAACCTCGCCGCCGGAGCTCCGGCGCCGCCCCGGCCTCTCCTCCCCTCGGTTTTTCTTCCTCCGGCGAGCTCCGCGCCAAGTCCGGTGACACTCTGGCGAACCTCAGCGATCGTGAAGCTACAGTGATCCGGATCTGGATCTGGATCCCGAAGGGTTGACTTTCCCCGAAACCCTAATTTTTTTCCAACTTCATCATGCCGTAACTCTGCATCTGTAGCTCCGTTTTGCGCGTGTAGCATATCAAAATGTTCATCTTAGAGAGTACATCATTTAATCTCATTGCGTCATTTTCTTTTGAGCTCATCTTGATGCCCGAAATGCTGTTGGGAGAGGGCTATTTGGTATAATTGTCAGATCTGCTGCATCAAATAGCTATTTGTCATTTTTGCCATGATTAATGTGTGCATGATATGCTCCTGAGTTCTACATGAGTTTTGTTATATGCCATGCCATGTTTATAGAGGTGCTTACATGTATTTTTGTGATATGTGTGGTGACTGGCACAAGCTTGCAAAGTAGTGCATTCGTTAATGCTGATTTCAGGGACTTAGGATTTCACCAAGTCCTTGATCTGTTTTTATCAATATGCCATATGTTCATGTTGTTTCCTAGTGATCCGTGCCTCTTTTGAGGATGATCAGTAAGGATGTTTTGTTAATATTGTGGTGCTCTATCCATCCATGTCTTTGTTTGCAATTATGGAGCACCCTAGCTTGAGTCAATCGAGCTCTACTTTTGCTATTTCGTGAATCCTGGCACATTGTTGACTTGTTAGCGATTTTGCCGAAGATGTTGTTATTGATCCGTGCATGCTATGTTGTTGTTCTTGCCATGTCTAGCTTCTATGATATGTATTCTTGATGGGTGTATGCTTAGTTTGTCATGCCTTGCTCTGTAGTGAGTGCATCGAGCTCGTAAACATGCCTACTCGCTAACAGATTTGCATGCTCCAGTTTTTTACCAAGTCTGTAATCTGATTATGTTTTTGCCATGTTCACATGCTTGCAATTGTATGTTCCGACCCCTTTTGGCTCAAGGTCACTAAGGGACTTTTGTTAAGTGCTTTGAGTAGCTTCATGTCATGCCTTGCTTTGCCATGTTAAGTTCCTGTAGCTTATAGTTTTCATGCTCCAAAGTGTGCTACCTAATGTTAAATTCCAGACTTGTGTTAATTTCACTAAGTGTGAAACCTATTTACCATTTGCATTTTTTCCATGCTTGTTTGAACCTGTTAATAGATGAATTGGCCGTAGCTCAGTGTTCATCGTTTGTCAAGCATCATGTGTAGATCCCTGCCATGTATTTTGTTGTCATGTTTGAGTGTTGTAGCATAATTATCCTGATGCATTTAGATGGCTACTTGCTGTTTATCGCAGACCGGTGCCATATTTGTTTTGCTTGCCATTTCCAAACCGTGCATCCGATTCCGGTGATCTTTATATCGATTTCAACCAAAATCACCTCACATTTCCAGTGGAACTCTTGGATTTCCAAGTTGAGTCCAGGTTCAATCATTCCTTGTCAAATCTTGCATATGCATCACATATCGCATCCCGCATAGCATACCATGTTTGCATCATGTTGTTCGAGCTTTGCACGTGGTTGATTGTGTTCCTTTTGCTTGTTTGTCTTGTTTGGATAGAGCCGGGACACGAGTTCAATAACGAGGACCCCGTTGAGTTTGCTTACTAGGATCAAGTCAACTCTGACAACTTTGCAGGCAAGATGATCATACCCTCGAAATCACTTATATCTTTGCTTGCTAGATGCTTGCTCTTTTGCTATGCCGATGCTACGATGCCTACCACTTGCTTATCCCGCCTCCCAAATTGCCATGTCAAACCTCTAACCCACCATGTCCTAGCAAGCCGTTCATTGGCTATGTTACCGCTTTGCTCAGCCCCTCTTATAGCGTTGCTAGTTGCAGGTGAAGATTGGAGATCGTTCCTTGTTGGAACATTTGTTTATTGTTGGGATATCACCATATTTATCTTGTTATCTTAATGCATCTATATACTTGGTAAAGGATGGAAGGCTCGGCCTTTTGCCTAGTGTTTTGTTCCACTCTTGCCGCCCTAGTTTCCATCATATCGGTGTTATGTTCCCGGATTTTGCGTTCCTTACGCGGTTGGGTTATAATGGGAACCCCTTGACAGGTCGCCTTGAATAAAACTCTTCCAGCAATGCCCAACTTTGGTTTTACCATTTGCCACCTAGCCTTTTTCCCTTGGGTTTCACGGACTCAAGGGTCATCTTTATTTTAACCCCCCTCGGGCCAGTGCTTCTCTAAGTGTTGGTCCAACCGAGCGATGTCCGGGGCTACCAGGGGCAACTCTGGGCTGGCCTACCCGACGTATTGCTCATCCGGTGTGCCCTGAGAACGAGATATGTGCAGCTCCTATCGGGATTTGTCGGCACATCTGGCTGGTGTTGCTGGTTTAGTTTTACCCTTGTCGAGGATGTCTTGTAGAACCGGGATGCCGAGTCTGATCGGAATGTCCCGGGAGAAGGAATATCCTTCGTTGACCGTGAGAGCTTGTGATGGGCTAAGTTGGGACTCCCCTGTAGAGATTTGAACTTTCGAAAGCCGTGCCCGCGGTTATGGGCAGATGGGAATTTGTTAATGTTCGGTTGTAGATAACATGAACCTTAACTTAATCAAAATGAATCAACTGCGTATGTAACCGTGATGATCTCTTCTCGGCGGAGTCCGGAAAGTGAACACGGTGTTGGAGTAATGTTTGTCGTAGATTGTTCTATAGTTCTTCGTTCGTGCTTTGCCTTCTCTTCTCGCTCTCTTTTGCGAACAGGTTAGCCATCATATATGCTAGTCACTTGCTGCAGCTCCACATATTACCTTGCCTTACCTATAAGCTTAAATAGTCTTGATCGCGAGGGTGCAAGATTGCTGAGTCCCCGTGGCTCACAATTTACTTCCAAAACCAGATGCAGGGACCGATGATTCCGTTCCAGATAATGCGCTTGAGCTCAAGTGGGAGTTCGACGAAGACTCGCGCCGTTACTATGTGTCTTTCCTTGATGATCAGTAGTGGTGCCCAGTTGGGGCGATCGGGACCATGTCGCATGTTGGGGTTGATTTTTTATTTTGGTACCGTAGTCGGACCATGAGTGCATTGGATGATTGTAATGTTATTTATGTATTTGTGTGACATGGCGAGTGTAAGCAAACTATGTACTTTTCCTCTATTATCTATTTACATGAGTTGTTGTGAAGATTACCTTACTTACGACATTGCTTTCAGTGCGGTTATGCCTCTAAGTCGTGCTTCGACACGTAGGAGATATAGCCGCATCGAGGGCGTTACAGTTACTTCCCCTCTAGTTGCACATGCAGCCGCATCATTGCCTTCGATTGTACTAAGGAGTGCATCAACATCTATTAAGTTTCTTTCTATCAATAAATCAATGTATTGGCCTTCCCAAAACCAAAATGAGCATCCATCGTCCTACACAAAAGAATAAGAAAGCTCGAAGTGAGCTACCGCAATCTTCTATATCTAAATAGCTAGCCCCCACTAACTATTTCTCTCGACATGCAAGCACGCCACATCATCCCACAACCTGCATGAGAAAATGCCCACCCCCACTATCATATTTCTCTACATACAAGCATGGCACTTCATCATTAAACAGGCATGAAAAAAAGACTCATCTCAACATCCAAACATACATAAGAAATTTCATTCTATTATGCTATTTATAATTAGTAAAAGAATTACAACTATATAGTAATCAAACATAATAAATTATATGTATTTTCTGTTTGAGCTTTTTATATTATTACTTCAAATATTCATGTATCATGCAACGAATCACACCGGAATATTGCAAAATATCCCTGCAACAACGTGCGGGGTATCATCTAGTTGAACTAAAGAATGAGCTATCAAATGAGCTACCGCAAGTGCACGTACCCCGTCATTTTCACATTTGAAGAACACCCATCCGGGGTGCTTCAACGTGCCCGAAGTGAGCCGCAGCACTTTCCGCGTGCAGTCGTCGCACTGTATGAGCAGCATCGACAAGCCACAAAGACGTTGCGCGAGCGCCGAGCCCGGTGGACAGCCGGACGAATCCATGCCCGCAAACCGTCGGTGTCGGCGGGGGGCGGATGAACCCGTACCTGCATGCGGCGATGCGCCCTTGCCCGGGCTTCGGGAGAGGCTCCCCGACCATTCCATCGCTTGGGGCAGCAACTGGCGGCCGGAAAGAGCCAAATCCGGCGGCCCGCGATGAAGTGCCGCAGATCCGCAAATCCGGCGGCCCGCCGACGCAGGGGGGGGAGGGGAGGCCTCGTGCGCGTGGCGGCCTTTTGGCTTTCTCCTGCCGGCTGCTTTCGCCGGAATCTTGGGCGGCGGCCCGACGGCAACGCGTGGGGGGAGAAGAGAGGTGGTTGGTGGGGAAAGCGCGGGATGAAATGTCCCCCCACCAACCGTTTCCGCTTATATGCAGGGCACCGCAGCCGCAAGGGGAAATCAGCGTTTTCCCGGGTTGGGGTCAGGATTTTGCCACGCCTCTCAAATTTTTTTGCGGGCCGGGGCGAGATGCGAGATCTGATCGGGCTGGTTTTTTTGCCCCGACCCACATTTTGACGGTTATTTTACGGGTCGGGGCAGGATGCGGGGTCTGCTAGAGTTGCTCTAAGCACTAATGTGCACGCTGGCCGCGGCTGCAATCTGTTGGGAGGATAAGTCAAATAGCAAAACTGGAGTAGAGTATACGTGCCCTAGAGATTAATGATGGATTTACCCTTCACAAAAACAAAATAAAAAACATTATAAACATAGGTCCCATGCACTTTTCATACCGGTCCCATGGTTACTCGTACTTTCATGTAATTTCAGTCTTGTAACTTCTATTTTTTTTCACTGTCATATTTGGGTGAATGAACTGTTCCTAAAAATGCCAACCACCGTAAAAGTGGTATTTTAGGGCTCACCGTAAAAGTTGTATTTTGTATGAAAGAAGCGGGGCAGCCTTTGCTTATTTGGATAGGTTTTCTTTTTTAGGGGGAAGCCTGTTGGCACTTTATTTATTTATTATTATTATTTTTGCAGGTGGCACTTTATTTAATTTGTGGCAGAGTTACATCATGAATAACACGAGATAATAAAAAGCTAGGAATGTCATCTGTTCTACCGTAGTCTTTGAGTCATATGTATTCCTAGCTCGAAAATGTGCCAAACCGTTTGCTTCCCGTCGACAGTTCTGGAATTCAATCTTCGGTATCTCCAGAGCAAGAGTTGCTGCATAGGTCCCAGAATATCTATCTTACCATTGCAAGCTTCGACTAGTACAAAACAATTAGATTCCACTATAACCTCGGCACAACAGAGTTTTGCAATCAGTTTCTGTTGACACCAGATTTTGGCATGGTCACGAATCCGGGTTTGTATGCAAAAGTTAGAGGCAACACTTCGCGGACCGGCCCTGAGTGAGAAAGTATTCGGCCTTTGCCGGCTGAATGAAACCTTGCCAGGGTAAAACCTTGCCGATATGGGGGCTTGCCGGCGGAGAAGCTTGCCGGCGTGAAAAGCTTGCCGGCGGAGAAGCTTGCCGGTATGAAACCTTGCCGAGGAGGAAAGCTTGCCGGGGGGAAAAGCTTGCCGGGCGAAGACCTTGCCGGGGCTGAAAAGCTTGCCGGGAAAGAGCTTGCTGGGTGGAAACTGTCAAGGCCAATCCGACCAGAAGCTGAAGATGGGCTCAAATGATTATCTAGATGGACTCGGATGAAGAAGTGTTCAACATGAAAGTTATTTGTAACGTCGAAACGGTCAACTTTGCTTTTGGAGTCATCATCATCCGACGTAGTATACGACCTGCAGAGACGCTACAAGAGTCGGATGGTCCAGTCGGCTACATGACCGAGTCCGACTCGAAATTAAAGATGGCCCCGTGGAGTATTCAAGATGGCCTTATTTGGAAAAGGGATCAACATACGGATTGTTGGCCTCATCGAGGCGTACAAAATTGATATTTAAACTGTCTCCATCGGAAGTCATATGCAGATTCCATGGCCCGCGCAAGGAGCAAGACGGAAGATTGGATCAGATTCGGGCTGAATCTAAGTGGGACCAGGACTAGGACTCTAGGTCGTGAATTGATGTAATTTTCTTGTAAGGAAAGCCTAGATGAATCCTTTGCTTGTACGGGAAGTCCAGCCGCCTCTTATATATGTTGGGGGTGACGGCCGATTGAACAACACACAATCGAACAAATCAATATACTACTTTTCATCTATGTTTTATCTCTCCACTGTTTTTCTCTCTCGTTCTTCGTTGTTCTTCGTTTTTGAGAGCTGCGAATCTCGAGGCTCTAGGGCGAGCGAATCGACCTAGGGCAGCCCATAGCCGCCCCAATCCCTGACGGGGTCCCTCCCGGGTGCGCGGGGTTTCGGGTCTGCAAAAGCGCCCGCCGACTGTCTTGCGTATCGCGCTGTCGGTCGAGTCTCCTTCGACATGAGCTGCGGTGCATCACCCCTGGCGTCGAGGATACACGTGACGTGTTCGTGTGTCAACAGTTTCAAACCTTGTAACAGCGCCAGCGTTTCAGTTAAATATGCATTAATAACCCGGTCAATCAAGCATGGTACTCCCGCAACTGGACAGGGATCAGGTGACATGCACCTTTGCATGTCACCGTGTGACTTGCGGCCTAAATTCATATTTAAACATTGTAAAAAAATCTGAAAAAAAATCATGCATGTTCATAGCACATATTAAGATAATCCCTAAAAAATTCAGATTAAAATTCAAAACATACATCAAGAAGCAAAAAAAAAAGAAATCTGTTATGAATAGTTGCAAATGTTTCTCAGTATATTATTCACATATGAGTTTCTCTTTTTTGCTTCTTGGTGTATGTTTCGAATTTTGATCTGAATTTTTTAGGGATTATCTTAATACGTGCTATGAACATGCATGATTTTTTTCAGATTTTTTTACAATGTTTAAATATGAATTTGGGCCGCAAGTCACACGCTGACATGCAAAGGTGCATGTCACTTGATCCATGTCCCCCGCAACTGCTTCTCCCAGTTCCATTTTCAAAGAAACAAGCGTCAGTGTTCAGTTTATATGAACCCATTGGCGGTTTCTGCCATGTGTTTTCCACTCTAGTTTTAGACAAGCGGGGTGTGTGGTTCGCTGCAATAGACTGAATTGCAAAAGGTGAACTCTTCAGTGATTTAACATTCTTTCATTTAACTGCCTCCCGGCGGCGCTCCCACCAAATATACTAGACGCACACGGCAATCATCTCCTGTAAACCCATGTGTCCAAGTACCGGCGATCTTCTTTCTAGACTAGGTAGGATTTCTTCTAGGACTACAGAACAAATCTACGTTTGGTTACTCTACCACTCGTGAATATAGAAAATATGGTTCTCATTTTTCTTAGTAGGAAAGAATTATCATCTTAAATAACATCAAGGTATTGAAACCCTAGTTATATGCATGGGTGCTATCATGAAAATGGTAATTAGGGCTAGAGGGACCTAACAATCACTACCTTAAGTTATGCCCGTTGAGGAGGCTGTGCGAGCGCACTGCGCACAGGGCCTCCAAGATCGAGGGGGGGCCGACTGGAGAGAAAATCGGCAAAAACTGGCCTGGTTTGTCCTGCTGCTTGGGTGGGCAATCCCTATTTGACGCTCGTGAGCGTCAAAAGGATGCGGCTACCCTGAAGCTTGAGATCTCGACGCCTCTATGAACCCATTGGCGGTTTCTGCCATGTGTTTTCCACTGTAGTTTTAGACAAGTGGGGTGTGTGGTTTGCTGCAATAGACTGAATTGCAAAAGCTGAACTCTTCAGTGATTTAACATTCTTTCATTTAACTGCCTCCCGGCGGCGCTCCCACCAAATATACCAGACGCACACAGCAATCATCTCCTGTAAACCCATGTGTCCAAGTACCGGCGATCTTCTTTCTAGACTAGGTAGGATCTCTTCTAGGACTACAGAACAAATCTACATTTGGTTACTCTACCACTCGTGAATATAGAAAATATTGTTCTCATTTTTCTTAGTGGGAAAGAATTATCATCTTAAATAACATCAAGGTGTTGAAACCTTAGTTATATGCATGGGTGCTTTCATGAAAATGGTAATTAGGGCTAGAGGGACCTAACAATCACTACCTTAAGTTATGCCCGTTGAGGAGGTTGTGCGAGCGCACTGCACACAGGGCCTCCAAGATCGAGGGGGCCCCAACCGGAGAGAAAATCGGCAAAAACTGGACTGGTTCGTCCTGCTGCCTGGGTGGGCAATCCCTATTTGACGCTCGTGAGCGTCAAAAGGACGCGGCTACCCTGAAGCTTGAGATCCCGACGCCTCTATGAACCAATTGGCGGTTTCTGCCATGTGTTTTCCACTATAGTTTTAGACAAGCGGGGTGTGTGGTTCGCTGCAATAGACTGAATTGCAAAAGCTGAATTCTTCAGTGATTTAACATTCTTTCATTTAACTGCCTCCCAGCGGCGCTCCCACCAAATATACCAGACGCACACAGCAATCATCTCCTATAAACCCATGTGTCCAAGTACCGGCGATCTTCTTTCTAGACTAGGTAGGATCTCTTCTAGGACTACAGAACAAATCTACATTTGGTTACTCTACCATTCGTGAATATAGAAAATATCGTTCTCATTTTTCTTAGTGGGAAAGAATTATCATCTTAAATAACATCAAGGTGTTGAAACCTTAGTTATATGCATGGGTGCTTTCATGAAAATGGTAATTAGGGCTAGAGGGACCTAACAATCACTACCTTAAGTTATGCCCGTTGAGGAGGCTGTGCGAGCGCACTGCACACAGGGCCTCCAAGATCGAGGGGGCCCCGACCGGAGAGAAAATCGGCAAAAACTGGCCTGGTTCGTCCTGCTGCCTGGGTGGGCAATCCCTATTTGACGCTCGTGAGCGTCAAAAGGACGCGGCTACCCTGAAGCTTGAGATCCCGACGCCTCACTTTGGGCCAGCCCACAGTCACGAGGTTGTTTCATCTCCTTTCGGTTTCTTTTTCTTTTTAGTGTTTATGTTTATATTTATTTTCTTTTTATTTCAGTTTTCATGCATTATACAATGTTCATTCTCTATTTATACACAAAAAGTTTCATCATATATTTAAGGAAATCTTCACCCTATATTATGGAATTGTTCAAAATATTATTTTTAAATGTTTATTGTATATTACTAAAAAAATTGAGCACATACCATAAAAATGTTCAAAGTGTATTTAAATATTTGTTCAATGTATAATCACCAAAATGTTCAATGTGTATTTAAATATTGTTCAACTTATATCACAAAAATGTTCAGTGTATATTTTAAAAATTGTTCAGCATATATTACAAAATTGTTCAATATATATGAAAAAATTGTTCATCATATATATATATATATATATATATATATATGTATGTTTGGAATTTCAAAATTTTGTTCATGTTTTTCAAATTTTTGTCCACTATATGTAAAAAATGTTCATCCTGTACAGGAAAAAAATTTCGTTGTGCATTTGAAAAAAAATATCATCGTATATTAAAATATGTCTAGTGGTTATTTGAAAAAAGTTCAGTGTATACTAAAAAAACAGAGTATATTTTTAAATTAATATTTTTTCGGAAATTGCTCAAATTTAAAAAAATGTTTGAAATTTCAAATTTACTTACTTTTGTATCTAATTCTTATAGCAACGCGTTGCTATTTACTACCTATGTACCAAAATATAAGACGTTTTAATATGCTAAAGTAGTCTTAAAAATGTCTTATATTTTGATAAGAAGGAAGTAGCCACGAAACACTATCACCTCGAGTGGCTATCCACGCGGTCTTGTAACCTAGAGGTCCCATGTTCAATCTTCTCCCTTTGTGCGCTTGATTTTTGGACCTTTTCATATTTTTGAACTATAATGGGCCGGCCCAGTCAGGCTATTGGACGCATGTCGGAGCTCTTGCCTGAGTCATTGGCCGCGAGTCCGCCGTGCGTCTTCCTTCGCCGTCGGCTTTGGTACTGCAGCACCTCATCAAGGCATCCACAAATATATCCTAGGTCAGACTCTAGCCATAAGTCAGTGATCAAATAGATGGGCGGGGAACACTAGATTAGGGTTATTCTTTTATACAATTTTTCTCTCTCTAGTTATTTCGATATCTCCCTGCCAAATCAAATGCAATCATACGAGTACAATTATACTACTCGCTTAGGCATGTACTTGGTTCTAATGAAAATTAATAGGATTAATATGACACACTACTCGTAATCCAGTTTCTAATTCTAGTAGTACTAATTATTCATACATATGTGCTACCTTTCTATGTTGGCATATTTCATTTCAAGAAAGACATAATGCATTGACGATAATATTAGTTGAAAATGATGTCTTCAAGAAGATTAGTTATGAATATATAAGTGAAATTTCCATTTCAGGAAATACTAGGCATACGATGATTCTTGTGAGAAGATGACAACATTTTATTGCTTTAGTACTACCGTTACTCTTTTAGCAATAGTATTTCATAAATTTCTAAACATTATACAAAACAATGCATATTTGAATTTATATAATTATGTCAGAGTATACTTAGCTATACAAGGTTTTTAGTTCTCCGTTTTCAGAGGGGGGGGGGCACATTTTGAATTTCGCACCAAGGCCTCAAATTCGTGGAGACGGCACTGTCTTAAATTGGAGGTAAGGGTCTAGTGCCTCCCCTCTTTGATGTTACCACATTGTATGTAGAATTATATTTGGAAATACGCTAATTGCAAGCTACTCCGTACTACATAGTTTTGTAGGCCAATAGTAGCAAATAGTAGATTCATTTTATATGCACATACCATTACTAGGAAAAGGCATACTAGTGACGCACCGAATTTGCCTTCTAATGGCGTACTACCGGTGCGCCATTGGCATCATGCCATTAGAATTAAATTCTAATGGCGCACCACCGGTGCGCCATTAGTATCTGGTGTTCTAATGGCGCACCACGTAGTACGCCATTAGTATAGCCTGCAGTGCGCCATTAGAATGCCTCGCAGGGAGCCATATGTACCCATGTGCTTTGGCATTCTAATGGCGCACCAGCAGTTAATGCGCCATTAGTGTGATGATCACAGTGCGCCATTAGTGTCTTGCGTGGTGCGCCATTAGTATGAATATTAGGTTTTATTTATTTTTTTTGCTTTTCTGATTTTTGCACAGGTTACAAAATATATTATTGGACAGAATATAGACAGCAGCACACAGCAACATCAGATTCATCGAATACAATAGAAGATTAGTCTCCGAATACAATTCATCATATTAGTCTCCGAATTCAAAAGACCGAACAAAGATAAAACATTACAAGTCTCAAGACCGCGGGTATCGAGTTTGCCTTCACATTACAAGTCGATATCGATCATCTAAACTACCATCACATAGAAGAGAGTTGTGGTCATCACGATGAGCATCATCGCGATCAAACTGGTCTTCATCCGGTTCCTCCAACGCTCCTTCCTCTCTCCCGCTAGATAGCGGGCGTATCTACATTTTGAATTTCGCACCAAGGCCTCAAATTCGTGAAGACGGCACTGTCTTAAATTGGAGGTAAGGGTCTAGTGCCTCCCCTCTTTGACGTTACCACATTGTATGTAGAATTATATTTGGAAATACGCTAATTGCAAGCTACTCCGTACTACATAGTTTTGTAGGCCAATAGTAGCAAATAGTAGATCCATTTTCTATGCACATACCACTACTAGGAAAAGGCATACTAGTGGCGCACCGAATTTGCCTTCTAATGGCGTACTACCGGTGCGCCACTGGCATCACGCCATTAGAATTAAATTCTAATGGCGCACCACCGGTGCGCCATTAGTATCTGGTGTTCTAATGGCGCACCACGTAGTGCGCCATTAGTATAGCCTGCAGTGCGCCATTAGAATGCCTCCAAGGGGGCCATATGTACACATGTGCTTTGGCATTCTAATGGCGCACCAGCAGTTAATGTGCCATTAGTGTGATGATCACAATGCGCCATTAGTGTCTTGCGTGGTGCGCCATTAGTATGAATATTAGGTTTTATTTTTTTTGCTTTTCTGATTTTTGCACAGGTTACAAAATATATTATTGGACAGAATATAGACAGCAGCACACAGCAACATCAGATTCATCGAATACAATAGAAGATTAGTCTCCGAATACAATTCATCATATTAGTCTCCGAATTCAAAAGACCGAACAAAGATAAAACATTACAAGTCTCAAGACCGCGGGTATCGAGTTTGCCTTCACATTACAAGTCGATATCGATCATCTAAACTACCATCACATAGAAGAGAGCTGTGGTCATCACGATGAGCATCATCGCGATCAAACTGGTCTTCATCCGGTTCCTCCAACGCTCCCTCCTCTCTCCCGCTAGATAGCGGGCATATCTACATTCGGCCTCCGCCCTAGTGGTGTACCCTTTGTAACTGTTACCGCTGAAACGGTGAACCTGTCTCCGACACTCCTCCCAGTCGTCGTAGACTCCGAGAACCTTACCCTTGTACACGACATACGACGGCATCTCTATGCACAAGCCAAACAACAGACAATACATAAGCAATATGTAAGTATGCAACAAAGGGATCGGAAGAGAAAAGCAAGACATTAATAGCACGATTCATGGTCCTACTAATAAATAGCATCGATTACATCTAAGTTGAACGACTGTCCAAACCAAAGAGACATATGAATTCATTAAAGTATAATTACAATATGAGCCAATCAATGTTTCAGAACTACACATCACTACTTTCGACTCGACTCATCGGACAGGAACGTGAATGAAGCTGCCGTCTGTCGTGATGGTCATGAAATCGCGGTCGTTGTCACCCTGCATTTGTAGCGTTTCATCTATCTCACTGTTGGACGGTTGATATCTGAGGAAGAACTATCCCGAGGTATGAAGGACATCTTGATGGATGATGTCCGCAAACTCTGACTGGATGCGAAAGAATTCTTGTCTGAGGTCCGCGTCCTGGACTGCCGACAAGCTCGCGGCCCAATCTTTGAGATTATCTGGTAGCAGAAGTTGATGATGGTCCCTTACGATCGCCCGCATGTGATGAAGGGCGTAGTAGGCATCCTTCTGACCGCCAGGCGGCTGCTTGACGCAGCAGAACTTCGTATTGTGTGCGAACATGTGCTTGTCGTACTTACGAACTGCCCTGGTGAAAGTGCCTCCAGATTTGGTGTAGCCGGGGAGAACATCACCAAGAACTTTCTTGACATTTGTGTAGTCTATGTTGGAGTTACGGTTCGGGTCGAAATACATGGCCATGGAATATTTCGGGCTTAAGAGGATGAGTGTGCAATGTGTGTCACTGCACAGAACACGGAATGTTAGAAAAAAAGAACGATCGAAATCTAAGAAATCATATGTTACGGGGCGGTTAAGGGATGACTTACTCGGGAAAGTAAGCCACAAGGAAGTTATCCTTATCTGGGTTTGCCAGAATGACGCCTTCGAGGTGTGAACTCGCAACTTGACGGTCCCCAGCGCTGCTCAAGTGCTTGGCACGCATGTACAAGGGGTCGACTATCACGATGTCCGGGGTCTTGTCTCTAATGATCCGCATCTCCATACTCAGCGAAAACAGCCGAACGAAGGTGTAGTGCAGCGGATGAAGGTTAAACATAGCAAAGATGTCATCAAACCGCAGGACGATCGTACCCCCGATGTCGCCATCCACAAAGCCCTTGCCCTCTGGCACCTTGGCCATGAAAACCGGGTATGCCACATCCTTCTCTCTGAGACGCCGCTTCTCCAAAGAAAGAACACTGTCGTGCAGACTCCGCATAGCACCGATTGCAGCATTCAGCATATTTGGCGGTAGCATCGCCCTACCCGCCACATGCACCCTCCTCGAGATATCCTTAGGTGAAGGTGGCCCGTCCTGAGCACGGATCGAACTCGGTGCCGGCTGGCTCGCACCGGCGCCCTTGTTAGTCTTTCGTTTCCATCCCTTCTTCTTGATCTCCTGTAATGGGACCGAGTTCTGCTCACAGACCGCCTTCTTGAGCGTGTTGGGGCTGATAATATTTCGCACCTCAGCTATCTGAGGCTCGGTGAAGGCGGGAGCTGGAGGCGTGTCCTAAGAACTGAACGCCAGACGACGCCTGTTGCAATTGGATTTCTTCGTCGTACCAGCTAGATCGTGGTGGTCTTGGTTGGGTTCTTGAGAAAGAGGCCCGCAGAACTCGTCAGCGTACCCATGTTCGGCAAAGTACTTATCAACATTGGTAAATGTACCGTCGTCGTTGTCGTCGCCGTCCGGATCCTGTGCCATAGGGTTGTCCGGATCCTGTGCCATGGGGATGTCCGGCAGGTCCGGTAGCGTTGTGGCGTTCTTGCCATGGCTTGGCGCCGGCACGACTAGCGGTCTTGTCTGTGGGGTGGTGTCCCCCGCCCCCAAACGAATCTGGCTCTTCGGCCAAAGCAGGGGCCAGTTTACGCAGGCGCTAAGGGTCATCTCATCTTCTTCGTTGGCCCCAGCGGGTCGAATCGGAGGTAACAGCTCGTCGCAGCCTGGCAGCACCCGAACCACTTCAACCCTATACATTGTGGGTGGCATCAGATTACCGTGGAACATGGGGTTGCCCGGTTGAACGATTCTGCCCTTGGCGACATCGACCAACTCGGCGCCCACGAAGTGCAGAAGAGTGCAAGGAACGTCGGCGGTGCCCTGCGAAAACATGTACAGGGCGTCAGGGATGCCCAGTCAAAGGCAAGGAGATGAAGTCATCGGCCGAGAGGCTTAGTTACCGTGATGCTGTCGAGCTCGGCTAATGTTGAGGCACCGCCAACGGCGGGCATGCAACTGACGGCGGGGGCGCTTGTTGGCGAGGTGTCGGCCGGCGTACACCCAGGTGCATTAAGCTCCAATGCCCGTGCCGGCGCCGGAGACACGAATACCGCCTCCGCCGAAGACACCAATGGCGCTGCCGCCGGAGACACCAATGACGCCACCTGCGCGCTGTGCGAGTTGCTGGCCGTGAAGCTGGGAACCGGGGGAGGCCCCTGTTGGCCGCCCGCAATCCACATCGTCAGCCCATGAATCAACTTAGGCACCATGGCGTTGAGAGTCGTTCCAAGTTGTTGTTGCACTTGCTCTTGGACAAGCTCCAGAATCCGCGCCACTTGTGCCTTGAGTTCTTCAACCTCGCGCGCCTGGCTTTCCGAGCTGGTCTTTTTCTCCTTCCGCACACCAGCGGTATAGTATGATCCCCATTTTGTGGACAAGCCTTTGCCGGCCACACGACCAACTGACGTTGGCTTAGTGAGCTTATCCTTGTTTTTCATTACGTTCAACGCCCTATTTAAAGGGGTGTTGAAATGGGAGCTCTTAGACGACCCCGCGCTACTGCTTTCAGTGTCCTGCGAAAGGAACGTGAACCATTTAGAAATATTGGGGATTAATTAGAGTGCAACCATATGGAGCTAATTACGCGGGGGTGTATTCCTTACAAGAAGAAGCTCAAGCGCCCTGGTCTTCGGGTCCGTGGTAAGCTCCTTTGTTATCGGGTCCTCCTTGTACCGGGCCCTGACATAGTTCCTGGTCTGCTTGTCACCGCTATATTTCTCGAAGCGGGGCGGTAGGCCTTGCTCGGCACGCTCCGCGTCCTCCTTGTCCCATATAGGCTCCGCCACTCTGTAACCGCCGGGACCGAGTTTGTGTTCCCCTAAGTTCAATTCCCGCATTTATTTCCCCCACTGACTTGATTCGGAGGTTGCACTGCTCTCGCACTTGATCTTGAACTCCTTGTACTCATCTTCGCTCATCAAAGGATATTTCGCCTTGATCTTCTCATAATTATCACCTTTATCAATCATTCTCTTCACCGCGCTTCTCCAAGTAGACAGGGTCGTGCTCATCTTCGTGAGGGCGGCACTGTTCACTTTATTCCCTGAGAGGCGTGTGTTTTCAAATTCGGCGGGGAACTTGTATCGTTCGTGCAGCTTCGTGAAGAGGAGGTTACGCAAATTCCCTCAGTCCTTATGCCTAAGGTTCTCGGTGTTGATCGAGACGGTGCTCCGGAGAATGCACCGGACCTGAACCGAGTACCCCTTGACTATATGTTTGGGCTCCGTTGCATTCCCGTCGGAGTCCACTTGAGTGAATTCCTCCTTGAGGGTGCAGAGCGCATTCGGGCGCTAGTCCTTCCTTTTCTTCTTCGGTTGGCTGCCATCTGTGTGTGCGCCGCCATCATCAGTAGTGGCATCCTCGGCGGCACCATCAGTGGTGTCATCCCCGACGCCACTAGGGGTTGTGTAATCAGGGTCGGTGTCTTCCGCGGTGTCCTCATAGCGGTGAGGTTGTTCCTCCATCTCCTGGGACAGCTCCCAGAATTGCTTGCCGCCCGAACCACCGGCCTCATCATTGTGGGCCATGTTTTGCTCTAAATAGGAAAAAAGTTTGGTCAAACTCAAGGGCAACTTGGGCTACCTGCAAATTCATCACGACACAATGGTTGGAGACAAAACCCAGCAAACTAGCAAGATGATCATCATCTTTGCAAGACAGTAGCTCAAGTTTTTGACAGTAGCCTTTGAAGAAAACAGCATTGCAATATTCAAGTTCACAGGATAAAAAAATCATCCACATTCACCAACCCACATGATGTTAAAACCCACATGAGTTGTAAACAGACTTAAAAAACCCACATGATGTTATAACTGTATACACTGAACATGATGATACCAAATGGGAAGGAAAATTGTATCACTCTAGATTAGTGTAGCCACTATCTAACAAAACCAGAATGTTAACAAAATTACACCATGATGATACCAAATTCTTGTAGCAGTACAATGAGTTCATAGGATAAAAAAATCATCCACATTCACCAACCCAAACTGGTGGAGATACAGCAAACCAGAACCTCCCAGGTTTCTGCTGTTGGGGAACGTAGTAATTTCAAAAAAATTCCTACGCACACGCAAGATCAGGGTGATGCATAGCAACGAGAGGGGAGAGTGTTGTCTACGTACCTCGTAGACCGAAAGCGGAAGCGTTATGACAACGCGGTTGATGTAGTCGTACGTCTTCACGGCCCGACCGATCAAGCACCGAAACTACGGCACCTTTGAGTTCTAGCACACGTTCAGCTCGATGACGATCCCCGGACTCCGATCCAGCAAAGTGTCAGCGAAGAGTTCCGTCAGCACGACGGCGTGGTGACGATCTTGATGTTCTACCGTCGCAGGGCTTCGCCTAAGCACCGCTACAATATTATCGAGGATTATGGTGGAAGGGGGCACCGCACACGGCTAAGAATATGGTCACGTGGATCAACTTGTGTGTCTATGGGGTGCCCCCTGCCCCCGTATATAAAGGAGTGGAGGAGGGGAGGGCCGGCCGTCTCTATGGCGCGCCCTAGGGGAGTCCTACTCCCACTGGGAGTAGGATTCCCCTTTTCCTAGTCCAACTAGGAGTCCTTCCATGTAGTAGGAGTAGGAGACAAGGAAGGGGAAGAGGGAAGAGAAGGAAGGAGGGGGTGCAGCCCCTCCCCCTGGTCCAATTCGGACTAGGCCTTGGGCGGCGCGCGGCATGCCTCTCCCTCTCCCCTAAAGCCTAATAAGGCCCATATACTTCTTCTCCCGTATTCCCGTAACTCCCCGGTACTCCGAAAATACCCGAACCACTCGGAACCTTTCCGATGTCCGAATATAGTCGTCCAATATATCGATCTTTATGTCTCGACCATTTCGAGACTCCTCGTCATGTCCCCGATCTCATCCGGGACTCCGAACTCTTTCGGTACATCAAAACTCATAAACTCATAATATAACTGTCATCAAAACCTTAAGCATGCGGACCCTACGGGTTCGAGAACAATGTAGACATGACCGAGACACGTCTCCGGTCAATAACCAATAGCGGAACCTGGATGCTCATATTGTCTCCCACATATTCTATGAAGATCTTTATCGGTTAGACCGCATAACAACATACGTTGTTCCCTTTGTCATCGGTATGTTACTTGCCCGAGATTCGATCATCGGTATCCAATACCTAGTTCAATCTCGTTACCGGCAAGTCTCTTTACTCGTTCCGTAATACATCATCTTGCAACTAACTCATTAGTTGCAATGCTTGCAAGGCTTAAGTGATGTGCATTACCGAGAGGGCCCAGAGATACCTCTCCGACGATCGGAGTGACAAATCCTAATCTCGAAATACGCCAACCCAACATGTACCTTTGGATACACCTGTAGAGCACCTTTATAATCACCCAGTTATGTTGTGACGTTTGGTAGCACACAAAGTGTTTCTCCGGAAAACGGGAGTTGCATAATCTCATAGTCATAGGAACATGTATAAGTCATGAAGAAAGCAATAGCAACATACTAAACGATCGGGTGCTAAGCTAATGGAATGGGTCATGTCAATCAGATCATTCACCTAATGATGTGATCCCGTTAATCAAATAACAACTCTTTGTCCATGGTTAGGAAACATAACCATCTTTGATTAACGAGCTAGTCAAGTAGAGGCATACTAGTGACACTCTGTTTGTCTATGTATTCACACATGTATTATGTTTCCGGTTAATACAATTCTAGCATGAATAATAAACACTTATCATGAAATAAGGAAATAAATAATAACTTTATTATTGCCTCTAGGGCATATTTCCTTCAGTCTCCCACTTGCACTAGAGTCAATAATCTAGATCACATCACCATGTGATTAACATCGATAGTTCCACATCATCATGTGATTAACACCCATAGTTCACATCGCCATGTGACCAACACCCAAAGGGTTCAGTAATCTAGTTCACATAGCTTATGTGATTAACACCCAAAGAGTACTAAGGTGTGATCATGTTTTGCTTGTGAGAGAAGTTTAGTCAACGGGTCTGCCATATTCAGATCCATATGTATTTTGCAAATTTCTATGTCAACAATGCTCTGCACGGAGCTACTCTTAGCTAATTGCTCCCACTTTCAATATGTATCCAGATTGAGACTTAGAGTCATCTAGATCAGTGTCAAAATTTGCATCGACGTAACCCTTTACGACGAACCCTTTTTTTTCACCTCCATAATCGAGAAACATATCCTTATTCCACTAAGGATAATTTTGACCACTGTCCAGTGATCTACTCCTAGAGGCAATAATAAAGATATTATTTATTTCCTTATATCATGGTAGATGTTTATTATTCATACTAGAATTGTATTAACCGGAAACATAATACATGTGTGAATATATAGACAAAGAGAGTGTCACTAGTATGCCTCTACTTGACTAGCTCGTTAATCAAAGATGGTTATGTTTCCTAACCATAGACAAAGAGTTGTCATTTGATTAATGGGATCACATCATTAGTTGAATGATCTGATTGACATGACCCATTCCATTAGCTTAGCACTCGATCGTTTAGTATGTTGCTATTGCTTTCTTCATGACTTATACATGTTCCTATGACTATGAGATTATGTAACTCCCGTGTGCCGGAGGAACACTTTGTGTGCTACCAAACGTCACAACGTAACTGGGTGATTATAAAGGTGCTCTACAAGTGTCTCCAAACGTACATGTTGGGTTGACGTATTTCGAGATTAGGATTTGTCACTCCGATCGTCGGAGAGGTATCTCTGGGCCCTCTCGGTAATGCACATCACATAAGCCTTGCAAGCATTACAACTAATGTGTTAGTTGTGAGATGATGTATTACAGAACGAGTAAAGAGACTTGCCGATAACGAGATTGAACTAGGTATTGGATACCGACGATCGAATCTCGGGCAAGTAACATACCGATGACAAAGGGAACAACGTATGTTGTTATGCGGTCTGACCGATAAAGATCTTCGTAGAATATGTAGGAGCCAATATGGGCATCCAGGTCCCGCTATTGGTTATTGACCAGAGACGTATCTCGGTCATGTCTACATTGTTCTCGAACTGTAGGGTCCGCACGCTTAACGTTACGATGACAGTTATTATGAGTTTATGTATTTTGATGTACCGAAGGTTGTTCGGAGTCCCGGATGTGATCATGGACATGACAAGGAGTCTCGAAATGGTCAAGACATAAAGATCGATATATTGGATGACTATATTCGGACACCGGAATTGTTCCGGGTGATATCGGATAAAACTGGAGTGCCGGAGGGGTTACCGGAACCCCCCGGGGAAGTAATGGGCCTTATTGGGCCTGAGGGGAGAGAGAGAGCAGCAGCCCAGGAGGTGGCGCGCCCCCCCTCATGGGGAGTCCGAATAGGACTAGGAGGGGGGCGCGGCCCCCCTTTTCCTCTCCCTCTCCCTCTCTGTCCTTCCCCCTCTCTATTCCTAGTTAGACTAGGAAAGGGGAGTCCTACTCCCACTAGGAGAAGGACTCCCCCCTCTCCTTGGCGTGCCCCAAGGGCCGGCCGGCCTCCCCCTTGCTCCTTTATATACGGGGGCAGGGGGGCACCCTAGAACACACAAGTTGATCTTCGTGATCGTTCCTTAGCCGTGTGCGGTGCCCCCCTCCACGATATTACACCTCGATCATATTGTAGTAGTCCTTAGGCGAAGCCCTGCGACGGTTAAACATCAAGATCGTCACCACGCCGTCGTGCTGACGAAACTCCTTCCCGAAGCTTTGCTGGATCGGAGCCCGGGGTACGTCATCGAGCTGTACGTGTGTCAAGAACTCGGAGGTGCCGGAGTAACGGTGCTTGGATCGGTTGGACCGGGAAGACGTACGACTACTTCCTCTACGTTGCGTCAACGCTTCCGCTTCGGTCTACGAGGGTACGTAGACAACACTCTCCCCTCTCGTTGATATGCATCACCATGATCTTCCTGCGCGTAGGAAATTTTTTGAAATTACTACGTTCCCCAACAGTGGCATCCGAGCCTAGGTTTTATGGTTTGATGTTATATGCACGAGTAGAACACAAGTGAGTTGTGGGCGATATAAGCCATACTGCCTACCAGCATGTCATACTTTGGTTCGGCGGTATTGTTGGATGAAGCGGCCCGGACCGACATTACGCGTACGCTTACGCGAGACTGGTTCTACCGCCGTGCTTTGCACACAGGTGGCTGGCGGGTGTCAGTTTCTCCAACTTTAGTTGAACCGAGTGTGGCTACGCCCGGTCCTTGCAAAGGTTAAAACGGCATCAACTTGACAAACTATCGTTGTGGTTTTGATGCGTAGGTAAGATTGGTTCTTGCTTAAGCCCGTAGCAGCCACGTAAAACTTGCAACAACAAAGTAGAGGACGTCTAACTTGTTTTTGCAGGGCATGTTGTGATGTGATATGGTCAAGACATGATGCTAAATTTTATTGTATGAGATGATCATGTTTTGTAACCGAGTTATCGGCAACTGGCAGGAGCCATATGGTTGTCACGTTATTGTATGCAATGCAATCTCGATGTAATGCTTTACTTTATCACTAAGCGGTAGCGATAGTCGTGGAAGCATAAAATTGGCGAGACGACAATGATGGTACGATGGAGATCAAGGTGTCGCGCCAGTGACGATGGTGATCATGACGGTGCTTCGGAGATGGAGATCACAGGCACAAGATGATGATGGCCATATCATATCACTTATATTGATTGCATGTGATGTTTATCTTTTATGAATCTTATCTTGCTTTGATTGACGGTAGCATTATAAGATGATCTCTCACTAAAATTATCAAGAAGTGTTCTCCCTGAGTATGCACCGTTGCGAAAGTTCTTCGTGCTGAGACACCACGTGATGATCGGGTGTGATAGGCTCTACGTTCAAATACAATGGGTGCAAAACAATTGCACACGCGGAATACTCAGGTTATACTTGACGAGCCAAGCATATGCAGATATGGCCTCGGAACACGGAGACCGAAAGGTCGAGCGTTAATCATATAGTAGATATGATCCACATAGCGATGTTCACCAATGAAACTACTCCATCTCACGTGATGATCGGACATGGTTTAGTTGATTTGGATCACGTGATCACTTAGAGGATTAGAGGGATGTCTATCTAAGTGGGAGTTCTTAAGTAATTTGATTAATTGAACTTAAACTTATCATGAACTTAGTACCTGATAGTATCTTGCTTGTTTATGTTGATTGTAGATAGATGGCTCGTGTTGTTGTTCCGTTGAATTTTAATGCGTTCCTTGAGAAAGCAAAGTTGAAAGATGATGGTAGCAATTACACGGACTGGGTCCATAACTTGAGGATTATCCTCATTGCTGCACAGAAGAATTACGTCCTGGAAGCACCGCTGGGTGCCAGGCCTGCTGCTGGAGCAACACCAGATGTTATGAACGTCTGGCAGAGCAAAGCTGATGACTACTCGATAGTTCAATGTGCCATGCTTTACGGCTTAGAATCGGGACATCAACGACGTTTTGAACGTCATGGAGCATATGAGATGTTCCAGGAGTTGAAGTTAATATTTCAAGCAAATGCTTGGATTGAGAGATATGAAGTCTCCAATAAGTTCTATAGCTGCAAGATGGAGGAGAACAGTTCTGTCAATGAGCATATACTCAAAATGTCTGGGTATAATAATCACTTGATTCAGATGGGAGTTAATCTTCCAGATGATTGCGTCATTGACAGAATTCTTCAATCACTGCCACCAAGCTACAAGAGCTTCGTGATGAACTATAATATGCAAGGGATGAATAAGACTATTCCCGAGCTCTTCGCAATGCTGAAAGCTGCGGAGGTAGAAATCAAAAAGGAGCATCAAGTGTTGATGGTCAACAAGACCACTACTTTCAAGAAAAAGGGCAAAGGGAAGAAGAAGGGGAACTTCAAAAATAACAGCAAGCAAGTTGCTGCTCAAGAGAAGAAACCCAAGTCTGGACCTAAGTTTGAAACTGAGTGCTTCTACTGCAAGCAGACTGGTCACTGGAAACGGAACTGCCCCAAGTATTTGGCGGATAAGAAGGATGGCAAGGTGAACAAAGGTATATGTGATATACATGTTATTGATGTGTACCTTACTAATGCTCGCAGTAGCACCTGGGTATTTGATACTGGTTCTGTTACTATTATTTGCAACTCGAAACAGGGACTACGGATTAAGCGAAGATTGGCTAAGGACGAGGTGACGATGCGCGTGGGAAACGGTTCCAAAGTCGATGTGATCGCGGTCGGCACGCTACCTCTACATCTACCTTCGGGATTAGTATTAGACCTAAATAATTGTTATTTGGTGCCAGCGTTGAGCATGAACATTATATCTGGATCTTGTTTAATGCGAGATGGTTATTCATTTAAATCAGAGAATAATGGTTGTTCTATTTATATGAGTAATATCTTTTATGGTCATGCACCCTTGAAGAGTGGTCTATTCTTATTGAATCTCGATAGTAGTGATACACATATTCATAATGTTGAAGCCAAAAGATGCAGAGTTGATAATGATAGTGCAACTTATTTGTGGCACTACCGTTTAGGTCATATCGGTGTAAAGCGCATGAAGAAACTCCATACTGATGGACTTTTGGAACCACTTGATTATGAATCACTTGGTACTTGCGAACCGTGCCTCATGGGCAAGATGACTAAAACACCGTTCTCCGGTACTATGGAGAGAGCAACATATTTGTTGGAAATCATACATACAGATGTATGTGGTCCGATGAATATTGAGGCTCGTGGCGGATATCGTTATTTTCTCACCTTCACAGATGACTTAAGCAGATATGGGTATATCTACTTAATGAAACATAAGTCTGAAACATTTGAAAAGTTCAAAGAATTTCAGAGTGAAGTTGAAAATCATCGTAACAAGAAAATAAAGTTTCTACGATCTGATCGTGGAGGAGAATATTTGAGTTACGAGTTTGGTGTACATTTGAAGCAATGCAGAATAGTTTTGCAACTCACGCCACCCGGAACACCACAGCGTCATGGTGTGTCCGAACGTCGTAATCGTACTTTACTAGATATGGTGTGATCTATGATGTCTCTTACTGATTTACCGCTATCGTTTTGGGGTTATGCTTTAGAGACGGCCGCATTCACGTTGAATAGGACACCATCGAAATCCGTTGAGACAACGGCTTATGAAGTATGGTTTGGCAAGAAACCAAAGTTGTCGTTTCTGAAAGTTTGGGGCTGCGATGCTTATGTGAAAAAGCTTCAACCTGATAAGCTCGAACCCAAATCGGAGAAATGTGTCTTCATAGGATATCCAAAGGAAACTATTGGATACACCTTCTATCACAGATCCAAAGGCAAGACTTTTGTTGCTAAATTCGGAAACTTTCTGGAGAAGGAGTTTCTCCCGAAAGATGTGAGTGGGAGGAAAGTAGAACTTGATGAGGTAACTATACCTGCTCCCTTATTGGAAAGGAGTGCATCACAGAAAACTGTTTCTGCGACACCTACACCAATTAGTGAGGAAGCTAATGATAATGACCATGAAACTTCAGGACAAGATACTACTGAACCTCATAGATCAACCAGAGTGAGAACCGCGCCAGAGTGGTACGGTAATCCTGTTCTGGAAATCATGCTGCTAGATCATAATGAATCTACGAACTATGAAGAAGCGATGGTGAGCCCAGATTCCGCAAAATGGCTTGAAGCCATGAAATCTGAGATGTGATCCATGTATGAGAACAAAGTATGGACTTTGGTTGACTTGCCCGATGATCGGCAAGCAATTGAGAATAAATGGATCTTCAAGAAGAAGACTGACGCTGACGGTAATATTACTGTCTACAAAGCTCGACTTGTCGCAAAAGGTTTTCGACAAGTTCAAGGGGTTGACTACGATGAGACCTTCTCACCCGTAGCGATGCTTAAGTCTGTCAGAATCATGTTAGCAATTGCCGCATTTTATGATTATGAAATTTGGCAGATGGATGTCAAAGCTGCATTCCTGAATGGATTTCTGGAAGAAGAGTTGTATATGATGCAACCGGAAGGTTTTGTCGATCCAAAGGGAGCTAACAAAGTGTGCAAGCTCCAGTGATCCATTTATGGACTGGTGCAAGCCTCTCGGAGTTGGAATAAACGCTTTGATAGTGTGATCAAAGCATTTGGTTTTATGCAGACTTTCGGAGAAGCCTGTATTTACAAGAAAGTGAGTGGGACCTTTGTAGCATTTCTGATATTATATGTGGATGACATATTACTGATTGGAAATGATATAGAATTTCTGGATAGCATAAAGGGATACTTGAATAAGAGTTTTTCAATGAAAGACCTCGGTGAAGCTGCTTACATATTAGGCATAAAGATCTATAGAGATAGATCAAGACGCTTAATTGGACTTTCACAAAGCACATACCTTGACAAGATTTTGAAGAAGTTCAAAATGGATCAAGCAAAGAAAGGGTTCTTGCCTGTGTTACAAGGTGTGAAGTTGAGTCAGACTCAATGCCCGACCACTGCAGAAGATAGAGAGAAAATGAAAGATGTTCCCTATGCTTCAGCCATAGGCTCTATCATGTATGCAATGTTGTGTACCAGACCTGATGTGTGCCTTGCTATAAGTTTAGCAGGGAGGTACCAAAGTAATCCAGGAGTGGATCACTGGACAGCGGTCAAAAACATCCTGAAATACCTGAAAAGGACTAAGGATATGTTTCTCGTATATGGAGGTGACAAAGAGCTCATTGTAAACGGTTACGTTGATGCAAGCTTTGACACTGATCCGGATGATTCTAAATCGCAAACCGGATACGTGTTTACATTAAACGGTGGAGCTGTCAGTTGGTGCAGTTCTAAACAAAGCGTCGTGGCAGGATCTACATGTGAAGCGGAGTACATAGCTACTTCAGAAGCAGCAAACGAAGGAGTCTGGATGAAGGAGTTCATATCCGATCTAGGTGTCATACCTAGTGCATCGGGTCCAATGAAAATCTTTTGTGACAATACTGGTGCAATTGCCTTGGCAAAGGAATCCAGATTTCACAAAAGAACCAAGCACATCAAGAGACGCTTCAATTCCATCCGGGATCTAGTCCAGGTGGGAGACATAGAGATTTGCAAGATACATACGGATCTGAATGTAGCAGACCCGTTGACTAAGCCTCTTCCATGAGCAAAACATGATCAACACCAAGGCTCCATGGGTGTTAGAATCATTACTGTGTAATCTAGATTATTGACTCTAGTGCAAGTGGGAGACTGAAGGAAATATGCCCTAGAGGCAATAATAAAGATATTATTTATTTCCTTATATCATGGTAGATGTTTATTATTCATGCTAGAATTGTATTAACCGGAAACATAATACATGTGTGAATATATAGACAAACAGAGTGTCACTAGTATGCCTCTACTTGACTAGCTCGTTAATCAAAGATGGTTATGTTTTTCCTAACCATAGACAAAGAGTTGTCATTTGATTAACGGGATCACATCATTAGTTGAATGATCTGATTGACATGACCCATTCCATTAGCTTAGCACTCGATTGTTTAGTATGTTGCTATTGCTTTCTTCATGACTTATACATGTTCCTATGACTATGAGATTATGTAACTCCCATGTGCCAGAGGAACACTTTGTGTGCTACCAAACGTCACAACGTAACTGGGTGATTATAAAGGTGCTCTATAGGTGTCTCCAAAGGTACATGTTGGGTTGACGTATTTCGAGATTAGGATATGTCACTCCGATCGTCGGAGAGGTATCTCTGGGCCCTCTCAGTAATGCACATCACATAAGCCTTGCAAGCATTACAACTAATGTGTTAGTTGTGAGATGATGTATTACGGAACGAGTAAAGAGACTTGCCGATAATGAGATTGAACTAGGTATTGGATACCGACGATCGAATCTCGGGCAAGTAACATACCGATGACAAAGGGAACAACGTATGTTGTTATGCGGTCTGACCGATAAAGATCTTCGTAGAATATGTAGGAGCCAATATGGGCATCCAGGTCCTGCTATTGGTTATTGACCAGAGATGTATCTCGGTCATGTCTACATTGTTATCGAACCGTAGGGTCTGCACGCTTAACGTTACGATGACAGTTATTATGAGTTTATGTATTTTGATGTACCGAAGGTTGTTCGGAGTCCCGGATGTGATCATGGACATGACGAGGAGTCTTGAAATGGTCGAGACATAAAGATCGATATATTGGACGACTATATTCGGACACCGGAATTGTTCCGGGTGATATCGGATAAAACTGGAGTGCCGGAGGGGTTACCGGAACCCCCCGGGGAAGTAATGGGCCTTATTGGGCCTGAGGGGAGAGAGAGGGCAGCAGCCCAGGAGGTGGTGCACCCCCCCTCATGGGGAGTCCGAATAGGACTAGGAGAGGGGGCGCGGCCCCCCTTTTCCTCTCCCTCTCCCTCTCTTTCCTTCCCCCTCTCTATTCCTAGTTGGACTAGGAAAGGGGAGTCCTACTCCCACTAGGAGAAGGACTCCCCCCCTCTCCTTGGCGCGCCCCAAGGGCCGGCCGGCCTCCCCTTGCTCCTTTATATACGGGGGCAGGGGGCACCCTAGAACACACAAGTTGATCTTCGTGATCGTTCCTTAGCCGTGTGCGGTGCCCCCCTCCACGATATTACACCTCGATCATATTGTAGTGGTGCTTAGACGAAGCCCTGCGACGGTTAAACATCAAGATCGTCACCATGCCGTCGTGCTGACGAAACTCCTCCCCGAAGCTTTGCTGGATCGGAGCCCGGGGTACGTCATCGAGTTGTACGTGTGTCAAGAACTCGGAGGTGCCGGAGTAACGGTGCTTGGATCGGTTGGACCGGGAAGACGTACGACTATTTCCTCTACGTTGCGTCAACGCTTCCGCTTCGGTCTACGAGGGTACGTAGACAACACTCTCCCCTCTCGTTGCTATGCATCACCATGATCTTGTGTGCGCGTAGGAAATTTTTTGAAATTACTACGTTCCCCAACATACGGTGTCGTCTCAACGGATTTAGATGGTGCCCTTTTTAATGTGAATGTAGCTGTCTCTAATGCATAACCCCAAAACGACAGTGGTAGATTGGTAATAGACATCATAGATCGCACTATATCTAATAAAGTACGGTTATGACGTTCGGACACACCATTACACTCTGGTGTTCCAGGTGGCGTGAGTAGTGAAACTATTTCACATTGTTTTTAACTGAAGGCCAAACTCGTAACTCAAATATTTTACTTCTGCGATCATATCGTAGAAACTTTTATTTTTGTTACGATGATTCTCCGCATCACTCTGAAATTCTTTGAACTTTTCAAATATTTCAGACTTGTGTTTCATCAAGTAGATATACTCATATCTGCTCAAATCATCTGTGAAGATCAGAAAATAATGATACCTGCCACGAGCCTCACTATTCATCGGACCACATACATCAGTATGTATGATTTCCAACAAATCTGTTGCTCGCTCCATTGTTCTGGAGAACGGAGTCTTAGTCATCTTGCCCGTGAGGCATGGTTCGCAAGCATCAACTGATTCATAATCAAGTGATTCCAAAAGTCCATCAGTATGGAGTTTCTTCATGCGCTTTACACCGATATGACCTAAACGGCAGTGCCACAAATAAGTTGCACTATCATTATTAACATTGCATCTTTTGGTTTCAATATTATGATTATGTGTATCACTACGATCGAGATCCAATGAACTATTTTCATTGGGTGTGTAAGCATATAAGGTTTTCTTCATGTAAACAGAACAACAATTTATTCTCTTACTTAAATGAATAACCGTATTACAATAAACATGATCAAATCATATTCATGCTCAACGCAAACACCAAATAACACTTATTTGGGTTCAACACTAATCCCGAAAGTATAGGGAGTGTGCCATGATGATCATATCAATCTTGGAACCACTTCCAACACACATCATCACTTCACCCTTAACTAGTCTCTGTTCATTCTGCAACTCCCGTTTCGAGTTACTACTCTTAGCAACTGAACTAGTATCAAATACTGAGGGGTTGCTATAAACACTAGTAAAGTACACATCAATAACATGTATATCAAATATACTTATGTTCACTTTGCCATCCTTCTTATCCGCCAATCACTTAGGGCAGTTCCGCTTCCAGTGACCAGTCCCTTTGCAGTAGAAGCACTTAGTCTCAGGCTTAGGACCAGACTTGGGCTTCTTCACTTGAGCAGCAACTTGCTTGCTGTTTTTCTTGAAGTTCCCCTTTTTCCCTTTGCCCTTTTCTTGAAACTAGTGATCTTGTCATCAACACTTGATGCTCTTTCTTGATTTCTACCTTCATCGATTTCATCATCACGAAAAGCTCGGGATTCGTTTTCGTCATCCCTTGCATACTATAGTTCATCACGAAGTTCTACTAACTTGGTGATGATGACTAGAGAATTCTGTCAATCACTATCTTATCTGGAAGATTAACTCCCACTTGATTCAAGCGATTGTAGTACCCAGACAATCTGAGCACATGCTCACTAGTTGAGCGATTCTCCTCCATCTTTTAGCTATAGAACTTGTGGGAGACTTCATATCTCTCAACTCGGGTATTTGCTTGAAATATTAACTTCAACTCCTGGAACATCTCATATGGTCCATGACGTTCAAAACGTCTTTCAAGTACCGATTCTAAGCCATTAAGCATGGTGCACTAAACTATCAAGTAGTCATCCTATTGAGCTTAGCCAAACGTTCATAACGTCTGCATCTACTCCTGCAATAGGTCTGTCACCTAGCGGTGCATCAAGGACATAATTCCTCTGTGCAGCAATGAGGATAAACCTCAGATCACGGATCCAATCCGCATCATTGCTACTAACATCTTTCAACACAATTTTCTCTAGGAACATATCAAAATAAACACAGGGAAGCAACAACGCGAGCTATTGATCTACAACATAATTTGCAAAATACAACCAGGAGTAAGTTCATGATAAATTTAAGTTCAATTAATCATATTACTTAAGAACTCCCACTTAGATAGACATCCCTCTAATCCTCTAAGTGATCACGTGATCCAAATCAACTAAACCATGTCCGATCATCATGTGAGATGGAGCAGTTTCATTGGTGAACATCACTATGTTGATCATATCTACTATATGATTCACGCTCGACCTTTCGGTCTCCGTGTTCCGAGGCCATATCTGTATATGCTTGGCTTGTCAAGTATAACCTGAGTATTCCGCGTGTGCAACTGTTTTGCACCCGTTGTATTTGAACGTAGAGCCTATCACACCCGATCATCATGTGGTGTCTCAGCACGAAGAACTTTCGCAACGGTGCATACTCAGGGAGAACACTTCTTGATAATTTTAGTGAGAGATCATCTTATAATGGTACCGTCAATCAAAGCAAGATAAGATGCATAAAAGATAAACATCACATGCAATCAATATAAGTGATATGATATGGCCATCATCATCTTGTGCCTGTGATCTCCATCTCCGAAGCACCGTCATGATCACCATTGTCACCGGCGCGACACCTTGATCTCCATCGTAGCATCATTGTCGTCTCCCCAATTTTATGCTTCCACGACTATCGCTACCGCTTAGTGATAAAGTAAAGCATTACAGCGCGATTGCATTGCATACAATAAAGCGACAACCATATGGCTCCTGCCAGTTGCCGATAACTCGGTTACAAAACATGATCATCTCATACAATAAAATTTAGCATCATATCTTAACCATATCACATCACAACATGCCCTGCAAAAACAAGTTAGACGTCCTCTACTTTGTTTGTTGCAAGTTTTACGTGGCTGCTACGGGCTTAAGCAAGAACCAATCTTACCTACGCATCAAAACCACAACGATAGTTTGTCAAGCTGATGCCGTTTTAACCTTCGAAAGGACCGGGCATAGCCACACTCGGTTCAACTAAAGTTGGAGAAACTGACACCCGCCAGCCACCTGTGTGCAAAGCACGGCGGTAGAACCAGTCTCGCGTAAGCGTACGCGTAATGTCGGTCCGGGCCGCTTCATCCAACAATACCGTCGAACCAAAGTATGACATGCTGGTAGGCAGTATGACTTATATCACCCACAACTCACTTGTGTTCTACTCGTGCATATAACATCAAACCATAAAACCTGGCTCGGATACCACTGTTGGGGAACGCAGTAATTTCAAAAAAATTCCTACGCACACGCAAGATCATGGTGATGCATAGCAATGAGAGGGAGAGTGTTGTCTATGTACCCTCGTAGACCGAAAGCGGAAGCGTTATGACAACGCGGTTGATGTAGTCATACGTCTTCACGGCCCGACCGATCAAGCACCGAAACTACGGCACCTCCGAGTTCTAGCACACGTTCAGCTCGATGACGATCCCCGGACTCCGATCCAGCAAAGTGTCGGGGAAGAGTTCCGTCAGCACGACAGCGTGGTGACGGTCTTGATGTTCTACCGTCGCAGGGCTTCGCCTAAGCACCGCTACAATATTATCAAGGATTAAGGTGGAAGGGGGCACCGCACACGGCTAAGAATATGATCACGTGGATCAACTTGTGTGTCTATGGGGTGCCCCCTGCCCCCGTATATAAAGGAGTGGAGGAGGGGAGGGCCGGCCCTCTCTATGGCGCGCCCTAGGGGAGTCCTACTCCCACCGGGAGTAGGATTCCCCTTTTCCTAGTCCAACTAGGAGTCCTTCCATGTAGTAGGAGTAGGAGACAAGGAAGGGGAAGAGGGAAGAGAAGGAAGGAGGGGGCGCAGCCCCTCCCCCTAGTCCAATTCGGACTAGGCATTGGGGGGGCGCGCGGCATGCCTCTCCCTCTCCCCTAAAGTCCAATAAGGCCCATATACTTCTCCCGTATTCCCGTAACTCCCCGGTACTCCGAAAAATACCCGAACCACTCGGAACCTTTCCGATGTCCGAATATAGTCGTCCAATATATCGATCTTTACGACTCGACCATTTCGAGACTCCTCGTCATGTCCCCGATCTCATCCGGGACTCCGAACTCCTTCGGTACATCAAAACTCATAAACTCATAATATAACTGTCATCAAAACCTTAAGCGTGCGGACCCTACGGGTTCGAGAACAATGTAGACATGACCGAGACACGTCTCCGGTCAATAACCAATAGCGGAACCTAGATGCTCATATTGGCTCCCACATATTCTACAAAGATCTTTATCGGTCAGACCGCATAACAACATACATTGTTCCCTTTGTCATCGGTATGTTACTTGCCCGAGATTCGATCGTCGGTATCCAATACCTAGTTCAATCTCGTTACCGGCAAGTCTCTTTACTCGTTCCGTAATACATCATCCCGCAACTAACTCATTAGTTGTAATGCTTGCAAGGCTTAAGTGATGTGCATTATCGAGAGGGCCCAGAGATACCTCTCCGACGATCGGAGTGACAAATCCTAATCTCGAAATACACCAACCCAACATGTACCTTTGGAGACACCTGTAGAGCACCTTTATAATCACCCAGTTACGTTGTGACGTTTGGTAGCACACAAAGTGTTCCTCCGGCAAACGGGAGTTGCATAATCTTATAGTCATAGGAACATGTATAAGTCATGAAGAAAGCAATAGCAACATACTAAACGGTCGGGTGCTAAGCTAATGGAATGGGTCATGTCAATCAGATCATTCACCTAATGATGTGATCCCGTTAATCAAATAACAACTCTTTGTCCATGGTTAGGAAACATAACCATCTTTGACTAACGAGCTAGTCAAGTAGAGGCATACTAGTGACACTCTGTTTGTCTATGTATTCACACATGTATTATGTTTCCGGTTAATACAATTCTAGCATGAATAATAAACATTTATCATGAAATAAGGAAATAAATAATAACTTTATTATTGCCTCTAGGGCATATTTCCTTCATCTGCCATTTTATTTTTCCCGCCGTATATGTTTTTTGATTCATGTCATGGTACTTGCTGTCAAACCAAGTATTTTCTTTCTACATAATCTGGGAAGTTTCCTTCTTACTGTCTCACTATCTTACTGTCTCACTACAAAAAACTAGTATGCTTAGTTGAGACTAGTATGCTTAGTTGCATTATGACAGGCAAAAACTACAAATATTTGTGTTTTTAGTTGAGCAATGCAGCGACAGTGTGATAAGCAAGTTTCAGCTGGCAAAGTGTCACGATTCAGACAACAGAGCAGCTAAGCATAGCAAGTGGATAGTTTAGTCAGCATACTAGTACTCTTTAGAAAGCATGAGACATATATTACCTGGAGGAGACTTCGTCGGAGAGTTGCCTGTGAATTGAAAATACAACGAGATCAGCAAAGGACAGTAAGATATATACTGAAATTATCATAAAAAATGCCAGCTACTGCCATGGTCAAAGAATAGATTGTGATAGCTGGACAAGTACAGGTCAAACTAGATAATTTTCAGAACCGGTTTAACCACCGCAGGATAAAACAATGCATCCAAGACTGGGCTTAGACTAATATCCTCATAGCATAATCTGACATCAAGCAAATAATATAAGAACAGTGAAAATGTATGTTCACTGCAAATGAATATGGACCAAGTGTTCACATTCTTGGAGTAACAAATATTCATCTACTCATTTGTAGATACCTAGGAGTAACAAGACTGCACTTGATTATGGACTTCTTACATGTTACATCTATCATTATGGACTTCTTACATGTTTCATATTGTTGCATGAATCCAAATTCACTGGAATATTGTTGCATGAAGCAAAAGAGGCCCTGGGCATCCATCCAACACAGCTAGACAAAGAAAATGCAGTTCCATGCTTTCACAATACAATTCTCTTCAGATTTCTTATTAAGAGACAACAAGATACTTGTCACTGAAATTTTCTTCAGATTTCACAGTACTGAATTTCAATGGGAAAAATTCTTAGTACAGTTCAATCTCAGGGAATCAAATATGGGTCATGCAGTTCCACTATCTGTATAAAGAACCATCGGTGGCGCTCCACTAAGAACCATGCCGCCGGCTGGTGCCGAGGATATGGGGATTGCTGGTGGGAGGAGCTGGGATTGGGGCAGGGTCTGCCGGCTGATTGTAAGTTATACTATGTTTTTGCTTGCAAGCATCAATGGAACAAGGGATGGCAAACTATCTCCTCCCTTCATTTTGAACAAGAAAGGAACTGTACTAATTATGAATTACTGTAAGTGAAATAGGAGTTGAAATTACATGTAAACACTTGCGACATTTCTTCCCCGGCCGCGGAATGTAAAAGTACTAGGTAGAATCAGAGATAAATTTCCCTAGGTAGAATAATGAGAGGAAGCTATTTCTATTCAGAATGCAGCAATTTACGGCTTTGCTAAACATGATGCAGGGCTGTACGACACGCAGACAATCAGATCCCTGGATCTGTGCAAGGAGAGGTCGTCTGTATGATATGGCGCTGCAGGAAAATCTTGCACAATGGCTCATCTTACAGCAGTAATCAGTAACCTATGACGCCATACGATACGTTGCCGCGACTCGTAGGGGCGGATCTAAAACTAAATAGTGTGCCGACACGCCCTGAAATTATGAAGGCCCCTCCCTACCCTGGCGGGATCGATTGATTTTAACAACATAGAGAAACTGACGAACCAACCTATCTGCTCATACCTGGAAGGAAGGAGACCCAATCAGTCCGCGGGGACTGGGACGGGGTGGAGAGAGCGGCAGGATGCTCCGGAGGCCGATGAAGTAGGGGAGCTGCGGCAGCGAAGCGCGGCCCAAGGGGGTGTCGGCGGTTGGTGGGCAGAGACAGCGGCCCTTGGCCCACCCTTTGCTCTTTTTTCTTGGTTGGGGGCAGGTGGCTTGCTGGTGCGGCGGTCCTCGATCTACGGTGGCGGTCCTCCTCGATCTGCGGCGGCGGTCCTCCCGGCCCGAGAGTCACTTGGCAGCAGCAGCTTCCCAGCCCGTCGGGGCACTCCTCCCTGGTCCGGACTGGCCACGCTGCTCGGGGATGGCAAAGGAGGCGAGGGGGCGGCGAGGGGGCGGCGAGGGGGGCGGCGAACATGGAGGGCAGCGGGTGAGATCGATGAGGCAGGGGAGAGATTAGAGAGATTGGGGATTTAGTGTGGGGGAAAGCTTTCTAATGGCGCACCACCCCCTCGTGCGCCATAAGTACGACTATTCTAATGGCGCACCACCCCTCGGTGCGCCATTAGAATTTTGTTTTAATCTAGCCCACTAGCCATATCTACAACCTAACCCTATCTACAACAGAACCCACCCACTAGTCCGACTGGTCAGCACGTAACACATACACCAGGAGGTCCTGGGTTTGATTCCCAGGCTCCCCAATATTTTTTTATACATTTTAAATGTTGTTTTTTATATTTATTTGTGTTTAAATATGTTCAAACTTGTTTAAATCATAACAGTAATAATTTTTATAAAAACAGTAATAATTTTTTAAAAATATGTTCAAATTTGTTACTTGAAAATATCATCGGCGGCGGCGGTGGAGCGGGGGAGGGTGCGGGGGGTGCCCGTTGGCGGCGGTGGAGCGGGGGAGGGTGTGGGGGGGGCGGGTGCTCATCGGCGGCGGTGGAGCGGGGGAGGGTTGCGGTGGGTCGTCGGCGGCGGTGGAGCTAGCGGGGGAGGGTGCGGGTGGGATCAAGATGGAGGGGGATCGAGATCGAGATGGAGGGGGAATCGAGATCAAGATGGAGGGGGATCGAGATCAAGTGTCCTCATGAATTCAAAAAGTGCCCATGAAATTTAAAAATATTCATGATATCAAAAAGTGCCCATGAAATACAATCGAGAAATGAAGACTACGATTTAAATACAATCGATCTTAGCTAGCTATCTGTTCACAATCTTCTTGCCCTTCTTTTTCGCAAATGGAGTTCTTCTGTGGAACGGACGTCCTTTAGGTAGGGTGGTCCTGCTTCTTCTTGTGGTGTGTGCTGCTACTTCATCGTCGTCGTCATGTTCGATCTTCGAGTCGCCGTACTTGTCGAAGTCTTGCTCATTGGCTACTCCATCCATTCCGATGATCTTCCTTTTGCCTCTCCTCACGAAAACACGACTAGGCTTTGACGGGTCGGTAATGAAGAAGCATTGGTCCACTTGGGAAGCCAGTACCCATGGCTCATTTTTTGCGGTGACATTTGCGCCCGCGGTCTTGGATTTGGCTTCAGGTATAACCATGGTGGTGAAATACCGGTCTTCTTTTAGGAAGCTCTTGGCCCATCTGACACGGAACATCGGGACCTCTCCAGCGTAGCTCAGCTCCCAGGTCTCCTCGATCCTTCCGTAGTATCTGTCCTTGTCGTTACCAGTGTAGGATTCCATCGTTACCTCGGAGTTCTGATAACCATCGCTTTTCATGTCCTTGTCCTCGGTGTAGAATGTGTAGCCGTTGATATCGTACGCCTCATAGGTCATCAGGTTGTGCTCGGCGCCCTGTGACAAGGCGAATATGAGTTGTTCTTCCGCGGAAGAATCCTCATGTAAAGGGTACGACAGAAGCTTCTGCTTGAACCAACGCATGAAACATGAGTTGTGCTCTTTGAGTATATCTCCGTCCGTCCTCTGTTGGCCTCGGTCATTGTATGTCTTCTCAATAAAGGTTTTGTGCTCTACCACCCAGGATCGACCACGTCTATGTGTTGTAGCACGACTAGGTTTGCTCTTTCAAAGTCGGCGAGTCGACCCTCGAAGTCGACATGCATTTTGCGGCGACCCTCACGGTGACCCCATCCAGCGAGCCTGCCGAGGTGCCTATTGACAGGCAGACCAATGGGGTTCTCGATGCCTAGATAATTCATGCAGTAGGAGATGCACTCTTCGGTCAGAAAGCCCCTGGCTATACTTCCCTCTGGACGTGACATGTTGCGAACGTATCCTTTGATGACACCATTCATCCTTTCGAACGGCATCATGCTGCGCAGGAACGTCAGCCCGAGTTGGATGATATCCTCCACGATATGGACCAGCAGATGCACCATAACGTCGAAGAATGCGGGCGGGAAGTACATCTCAAGCTCGCATAGTATCACCATGATCTCTTCCTGTAGCCTTCTGAGTTGCCTCACGCCAATCGACTTCCGAGAGATGACGTCAAAAAAGTTGCATAGGCCAAATAGCGTTTCACGGACGTGCGCGTCCATGATCCCACGGATTGCAACTGGAAGTATCTGCATCATCAGCACGTGACAGTCATGAGACTTCATCCCGCCGAACTTCTGCTTCGCTGGGTCTAGGTATCTGCTTATCTTCCCCGTGTAACCGTAAGGAAGTTTTACTCCTAGGAGGCAGGTGAAAAACTGCTCGATCTCCTCCTGACTTAGAGTAAAGCACACGGGAGGGTAGTCATTTCCGGTCTTCTTGGCCTTTTTGCCTTTGCCACGACTTTCTGTGTCCTGCTTCGCCTCATCATCATCATCATTAGCGTGAAGCTCCTGCCTGATGCCCATTGATTTCAAGTCTGCCTTTGCTTTCGGCCCATCTTTAGTCCTCTCTGGCATGTTGAGCAGGGTACCAAGCAGACTCTCGCACACGTTCTTCGTGATATGCATGACATCAAGGCACTAGTGCAGAACCGGGCAATAGCACCGGTTCGTAAGGCCCTTTAGTGCCGATTTAGGAACCGGCACTAAAGTTTCGGCACTAAAGCCCCCCCCCCTTTAGTACCGGTTCAGCACGAACCGGTGCTAAAGGGGAACCACGTGGCACGAGCCAGCTCCGGGGGCCGGGAGCCCTTTAGTACCGGTTGGTAACACCAACCGGTACTAAGTTACCAACCGGTACTAAAATGTTTGGGGGGTTTTTGGTTTTATGATTTCTTTTTCATTTAATTTTGTGTTTTCCATTTTAATTCTTTTTCGTTTGCTGGTATTTTACGGTACTACACATTGTACACGTTATGCATATATATATAATATATATATATATATAAATAGAATTTCTAGTAGAACCAATTATATATATATCATCAATCATGTCTCACAAATCACCATATTAATTCACACATACACACATGTATAGCTATATACAATTTCTCCTACATATGCATGTTGCCTTCGGAGCCAGTGGCATTAGCCTGATTGGTGCCTTCGGAGCACGATGACAATTGGAAGTGGTTCATGACTTGGTCGATGGGGGCGGTAGCGGGTAATAGTATTCTCCCTTCGGATTTATGACCTGGTCGAGCAAAAATCCCGCTATTTCCTTTTGAAGTGCTTCTACGCGCTCCGTTTCTAGGAGCTTCTCCCGCACCTCTTTGAACTATTAAGAAGGAGATCAATATGCATGTGTATTAGTTGTGTGACTAGATATCGATAATGGTGTAAAAATTGTGAATAGTGTTCTGACAAGCGTACCCATTCCTGTCTTTGAGATCTGCTCCTTTCGGACGCCATCATGCGAATGTTCTCGCAAACGCAGAATGCACACAGATCAGTCCCCTGCGCCTGCTTCAGGGCCTTTATTACGAGAATGGAATTTAATTTGATCAGATAATAATTAATCAAGCATGATAATTAAAGAGATGGCAGCTAGCTAGCTAGTACTACTTAATTACTTACCTTGGCTCGAAACCATTTCATCTTTGGTTTCCATTCGCCTTCCGTGACGCTGATGAACCTTGCCCAAGCCCTGCCCGCCGACAAAGAAAATGAATAAAGGGGTTATTAAATAGTTCATATCATGAAATGACGAACTAAATAGGCCGAGATATATAGTTAATAATGATTGAAATTACCTGTTGACTATCCCAAACAAGATGTTATAGTCACTATTTGCTTTGAGTAGCGAGTCCAGTATTTCAACTGTTCCGGCGTCAACTTTAATGATACACAAGATCCAGTGATATCTGCATGCACACACGTTTGCATGTCTTAATTAAGCGGGCATATGTAAGTAAAAACATGTAGCTAGCTAGTAGGCAAAAACAGAGAATTTGTAGTACAAGAAAGTGTGACTCACTGGAAGTTGTAAGGAAGTAGTATATCTTCATTGTATTTGAGGCGCTTCAAGAACTCGAACATGCTGTCCTCTACCTCTTTTTCATGATGCTTGTTTATTTTCCATGTGTATTCATTAACGGTGTTTGGGTCAATGAACCCAATGCCATAGCGTCCACCTTTTCTCATTTCATACATCTTCATCCTGCATAATACCACAGAAAAGAATATAGTGAGGATAATTACACGTAATGATTGATCAAAAGGATCACTACAGCTAGCTTGAGACTTAAATTATAGAAAGAAATCACTTACAGACAATAGCAACTGCCAATAGATTTGTCGAGTGCGGCTTGATTGTATAACTGAAACAGTTCAGAATACTCAACGGCCACAGCTTTCTGATGGTAGTGATCATCCTTCTTGGCATACACCATGAGGGACTCTCGATTGGATCTCTTGATAATGTCCATGTACCATTGATGCAATTCATACATTCTCGTTTGGAGCTTGTTGACATCTTCTGGCTTGACCAAAGGTTGGCCCGGACAAATTTCCGTTTTATTTCCTCCTCTGTAATCAGAGGCATGTCCTCGATCTCGAGGAGTTGTCCAACAGTGGTCTTGAGTTCTTTAGCCTGCATTATATGCTCCTGGGTTATTATCACATCGCAAACCTCGGGAACGTAAACTGTTTGGCCACAATAATATTGGGCGCGCGTACTGTCACATGTTGTTGGCGGCACAACAAGCGGGGGGATCGATTGCGCCGCCTGTTTTCCCAGCTGGGCAACGGTTTTCCCGCATTTTTTGACAGCTGCTTGTTGTTTGCTCAAGCTCGAGCTCGCCTCCTTCTGTAGACGTTGTCGATGTAACTTCCTGATGTGGCGCTCATAGTCTGTGTCAACAGGCTTAGGAGCTGGTGGTTGAGCCATACGAATGAAGTGGTCAACTACTTCCACAGGCACTTTCTCCCTTGGCGGCGGTGGCGATTTCGGTCCAAAATGGGTGTCGACTTCTGCCCGCACTATGGCATTGGTTTGCTCCTCGGTCCTGTCATAAGCCCTCATAGGAAGAGGAGTACTGAGGTTTGGACCATATTTATATCGCTTGCCTCCGCCTGTACTTCCTGTACTATCACCTCGACTCGTACCGCTACGCACCATAGCTGCGGGGTGTCTCTTCTGCGATTGCTGAGGCGGCGGAGACGGCTGACGGGGCTGAGTTGGACGAGGAGGAGTGGCCTGAAGCTGTGCCGGACTTGTAGGAGGAGTAGCCTGAGGTTGTGCCGGACTTGGAGGAGGAGTGGACGTCTGACGCTGTGTCGGACTTGGAGGAGGAGTGGCCTGACACTTTGCCGGACTTGGAGGAGGAGGAGTGGCCTCACGCGTTGGTGGACTTGGAGGAGCGGGAGTCTGCTGACTCGGTGGCGGACTTCGACGAGGAGTCGGGTGACGCGGTGTCGGTGGCCTTCGAAAGATGATGCAATCCTTTCTCCATAGGATGATACGATGTTTGGCATCTCCGAGTGTGTGCTCCTCGTCACCTCCAGGAATGTCAAGCTCTAGCCCCGAATATTGGTCCACCACCTCATCAACCACGACACGAGCATAGCCTGCTGGAATCGGGTTGCAATGGAAGGTTGCATTGGGGGAATTTGTATAAGCAACACCGTCCGCCACCTTCAAGGATATGTTCTTAATTTTGAAGTGTAGCTCGCAGTTAGTGTTCTCCGCGATATCATCCACGGGGTATCTATCCAGCAGTGCGTCGCCCGGGGCGGAACCCACGCTGCTTCTCGGCATGGGTGGGGCGGTGGTATCCAATGCTGGATCATCCGCTAGCTGCTGCAGCTGCTGAGACCCCCTTTGCTGGCTAAGTGAGTCGATCTGCTCCTGCTGCCGCTGGAATTTAGCTGCCAATTCTGCTTGACTTGCTTCTAGGCCTTGAAGGCGTTCATAGTCCCGCTTCCTCTGCTCCTCCTCCATCTTCCTCTTCTTCTCCTTCGCAATCTTCTTTCTCGCACGGGTTCTGTAGTTGGCGTTCCAGTCCGAAAACCCCTCATACCACGGAATAGCGCCCTTGCCTCGTGTTCTTCCCGGGTGTTCAGGATTTCCCAGGGCACGCGTAAGCTCGTCGTTCTCTCTGTTGGGCTGGAACACCCCCGATCGAGTCTCTTCTATTGCAACAAGTAGCGCATCGTCGGCTCCGTTCGGACATGCCTTCGTCGAAACATTGCCTGTCTTCGAGTCCAACTCCCCCCCCCCATGCGCATAGAACCAAGTCCTGCACCTGGGGGGCCAGCTCTTAGTAACCGGAGTGACACTTGCATCCTCCATCTCTTTCTCAGACTTATCCCACTTAGGCATTGCCACCGCGTAGCCACCTGGCCCCAGCTTATGGAACTTATCCTTTTTTCGGCATTCTTCTAGTTTATTCTCGACCATTCCTTAGCTAATTCTGAATCCTTGAATTTCACGAAATCGTCCCAATGAGCACTTTGATTCTCTAGTATCCCCTCGAATACTGGAGTCTTCCTTCCTCCCTTGACGTACTTCTCCCACGTCGTTCTCTTGTGGTTCTTGAATGCAACCGCCATCTTCCTAAAAGCAGCGTCCTTGACTTTCCGCACATCTGCTTCTGTGAAATGATATGGTAGGGTGAAATGTTCCATGAGAGTATCCCAAAGCAGTTTTTTTTATTCTCATCGACGAAAGTAACATTTGGACATGGCTTTGCTGGCTTTCTCCATTCTTGAAGGGAGATCGGGAGTTGGTCCTTCACAAGAACTCCGCACTGACGAACGAACTTGTCCGCAATCTTCTTAGGCGCTAATGGTTCGCCATTAGGTTTGAATGCCTCGATATTGTACTTTACGCCCTCCTTCAACTTTTTGTTCGGGCCTCGTTTCGTCATTTTTCCTCAAGATTTGCTCGATCCGGATGGCTGAAAGAAGAAAGATCGATTCGTTAATATATCTTCAACTCATTTAAAGCATGCGATGATCACCAGATTCCTGCTTATATAAATATATACACCTCGCCGGTGTTTGTTGTTTCAGGATCAACATGTTCTTCGTCGTAGTTCATGACTTCATCTTCTCGGTCGTCGCGATCAAATATCATATCACCCTCTCCGGTGTTGTTTAGAAATTCGGAGCCGTCAAAATCTTCTTCATTCTGATCATCATCTGGCCTGCGTATGATATCAAACATGGTCTATTCTCTCTCTCTGTCGGTATTGTCCGCCATAGCTTTTATTTAACTATGCCAAAAGAAATATAATCTCGAATAATAGATATAATCTCGAATACATCGTCTTGAATAATAGATATAATCTAGAATACATCGTCTCGAATAATAGATTTAATCTCGAATATGTCGTCTCGAATAATAGATATAATCTCGTCGAATACATCATCTCAAATAATATATATAATCTCGAATAAATCATCTCGAATATTATATATCGAATACATCACTAGCTAGCTAGCTAGCTAATAAAGATCGAATACTAGAGAGTAATCTAGGCGGTGGACAACCAAAGTGAAGGAACCATCACTGGATCATAGCTCGGGTGATCTCCCCAAAGAACCTGCTAGGTATTGGGGAACCTGACGTCCATAGCAGTCATGTAGCGATGGACGTGCTCGTCCTCCTCCCTGACACGGCGACGTACCACCTCCGGCGGGGCCGGCTCCCTCCGCACCGAAAGTGGCCCACACGAATGCCACCAAAGGAGATGAGGTTCGACGACGGGACCTGGGGCCGGGTTCCTCACCAAGCGTCGCGCCCCTGAAGGTAGCACCTCACAGTGCCAGCCCGGCGGAGCCCAGTCCCGGACATGGGTCCTCTGAAGCAGGACGTCGTCGCTGACGTGTCGACGGCGAGGATGCGGGCCGGACATCGTCGACAACAAAATTCTATATGCCGCAAAAGTAAAGTAACATTTTTTAAATGATGGATTGTGATGATTTCATATATGCAAATTCTAAATTTTATAACTAAAAATATAAGAAACTAAAAAAACATCGATCATCGTCTAACAATTTGAAATTAATCTAATTCATCTAGCTAGCTAAAACTAACATTTCCAAAATTTCTAACATTTCTATATAACTAACATTTCTATAACATTTGACATTATATATATTATAACTAACATTTTTACATACTATTTGACATTAATCTAATCTAATTAATTAATTCATCTAAAACTTTGTATGAAAAACAGAAAAACAGAAAAAACTAAAAGCTAAAAACAGAAAAATTGTGTGTGTGTGCGCGTCTAGTGTGTGTGTGTAGTGTGTGTGTGTGTGTGTGCATGTAGTGTGTGTGTGCGTGCGCGCGTGTGTGTGTGTGCGCTACGGTCGGCGTCGGCGCCGGCGCCGGTGTGCGCTACGATCGATTGGAGGGAGGAAAGGGGCCGGGGGAGGGGCTCACAACGCGCGTGGGCAAGGTCGAGGCGACGGCGACGGCGAGGCGAGGTCGATCCAAAGGCAACGGCGACGGCGAAGCGAGGGGATCGGCGACCGGGACAGCGACGGGGGTGCCACGGAGTCGACGGGGACGACGCGACGAGGACGGGGGCGTCGCGGAGTCGGCGGGGACGGCGCGACAGGGGCGGCGACGGCGCGGGACGGAGCGGCAGAAGAGAGAAGTGGGAGATGAGAAACTGAAAATTTTCGAAGTGTTTCTTATATAGGGGACACCTTTAGTACCGGTTGGAGCCACCAACCGGTACTAAAGGCCTGTTTTGGCCAGGCCAAGCGGCGGGAAGCGACCCCCTTTAGTACTAGTTGGTGGCTCCAACCGGTACTAAAGGCCCCCCCTTTAGTACCGGTTGGTGCCACGAACCGGTACTAAAGGGGGGTGCGCTGCCAGGCGAGGGGCGCAAAGTTTAGTCCCACCTCGCCTAGCGAAGGGTAGCCGCACTGGTTTATAAACCCAGCCGCGGCTGCTCCTTTGAGCTCCTCTCAAATGCAGGCCTTCTGGGCCTACCTGTGTTGTGCTGCCCCGTGGGCCTACCGGGCCTTTGCGGGCCTGCATCCTGGCCCAAAAACGGGTTGGGTTTCTAGTCATATGCAGGCCGCTCTAGCCTAGTAGGCGGGCTTTTTTATTTTATTTTTGCTTTATTTATTTTTGAGTTGTTTTTTTTGTGTATTTAGAGTTTCTTTGCGAATATTTTTGCTTTAGGTACAAAAAATTACAAATTTTCTGTTAGTGCCCGTAATTTTCAAATTTGAATAGTTTAAATTTTGAATTATTTGAAATTAGTGTGAATCACTAGTTTGTGAATAACTTAACTTTAAAAATCAGTAAAGGCATGAAAGAATTTGTTTGCACATAAAATTTCTTCGCGTTTCAAATGCCAAAACACATAATTAATTACCCTAACTATTACAGAGATTCCCTTCTGAGTGTGAAACACAGAAGAAAGTGATGATAGCTAGTGAAGCCGATCACATCCCAGATCTTTGGGTGTGAAACTTTTTCTTCGCGTGTGTTCCTTTGCACCGTAACCATGGAAAATCTTCATCATTTAACGGGATGCTCGGGTCAATATTCACTGTGAATGGAGCAATTTCATCAAACTTTTCATAATCTTCTGACTTGTCTGTCTTGTCATCGACTCCCACGATGTTTCTCTTCCCAGAAAGAACTATGTGCCGCTTTGGCTCATCGTACGATGCATTCGCTTCCTTATCTTTTCTTTTTCTTGGCTTGGTAGACATGTCCTTCACATAAAAAACCTGTGCCACATCATTGGCTAGGACGAATGGTTCGTCTGCATACGCAAGATTGTTGAGATCCACTGTTGTCATTCCGTACTGCGGGTCTTCCGTTACCCCGCCTCGTGTCATATTGACCCATTTGCACTGAAACAAATGGACCTTCAAACCACGTACGGGTAAGATAATTATACGAGTAACTATATATCCAAATCACACAAACATCAATTTTTATATAAAATTTCATGAACAAGAGGCTCACCACAAGGTGGTGCCGGCGACGGGACGGTGCGGGCGATCGACGGTGGCTACGATGGAGATTTAGAAGGCACTAAGTAAACCACACCTACATATGCAAACTAAGTGTTATTTTTGACCTCAAATTGCATATAAATCAAATACTAGCACATATATATATATATATATATATATATATATATATATATATATATATATCCTCCCAAATTACTAAACTCACAAATTAATCACTATATAAAGCATTGCAAGAGCTAATCTAGCAATGAGAGATGAAAGGACAAAGTTGCTAACCTTTGTGATCATTTGAATGGATGGGGGCCTTCAAATCTTGACAAATTTTGGGCAAAATGTGTGATGAGCTCGAGAGGAAGAGGGGAAGAACAGAGAGGAGAGGGGAAAGGGGAAGAACAGAGCGAGCTCGGGTGGACGAAGGGTTTATGTAGAACGACCTTTAGTACCTGTTTGTGCCAAGAACCGGTACTAAAGGGGCTGGAGGGGCCCCATTCTGACAACATCCTGCCACCACTCTCATTAGTACCCGTTCGTGGCACGAACCGGTGCTAAAGGTTCGCCACGAACCGGTACTAATGAAAGCGGCCCGGCTAGCCGTTGGAACCGGCACTAATGTATACATTAGTGCCGGCTCAAATACAAACCGGCACTAATGTGCTTCATGTTTGACCCTTTTTCTACTAGTGAGGCTGTGAGGCACACGGTGGATCTTCCAGTACGGCAAGTACCAGAAAACAGACCTCGTTTTCCATACCTTCAGCAGCGGCTCTGGCGCCTTTCGCTTCTTTCCCGGCTCTGGCGCCTTTTGCTTCTTTCCCGGCAGTGGGCAGTCTTTCCAATTTTTCAACAGCTCGTCTATTTCCTCGCCGCTCCTCGTACACGGGCGTTTTCGGGGTTCGGTTTCACCATCGAACAGATCCTTGCGTTTCCTCCACGGGTCATTGTCGCGAAGCCACCTTCGATGTCCCATGAACACGGTTTTCGAAGACCCGGGATCTCTATCTAGCTGGCGATACGTTGTGTCATCCATGCACCTTACGCATCCAGAAAATCCGTGGACTACCTGCCCCGCGAGATATCCGTAACCGAGATAGTCGTGCACCGTCGTGAGCAGTGCGGCTCTCATAGGGAAATATTCTTTCTCTGCGGCGTCCCACGTATTGGCTGGCGTTTTCCACAGTGTGTCTAGCTCCTCCTTCAGTAGCCCCAGATACAGATTGATGTCGTTCCCTGGTTGTTTCGGCCCTTCAATTAGCATACTCATGTGAATGTACTTCCTCTTCATGCACAACCAGGGGGGAAGGTTGTACATCCACACAAACACAGGCCAGGTGCTATGTGTGCTTCTCTGGCTGCCAAACGGATTGACTCCATCGGTGCTCGCGCCCAGCACGATGTTCCTTGGATCCTTCCCAAATTCTGGGTATTCGAAGTTCAACGCTTGCCACTGGCTCGCATCCTTAGGGTGACTCAGCATCTTGTCTTTTTTATTTATCTCCGGATCATTTCCGTCATTTTCCCGCTTCTTCTCCTCCCTATCCGCGTGCCAACGCAGGAGCTTTGCTACCTTAGGGTCCGCGAAATACCGCTGCAGACGAGGAGTGATCGGAAAGTACCACACTGATTTTCGAGGAGCTTTCTTTCTCTTCTTGTATCGAGTGACACCGGACATATGGTAGACTCTGCATGCTCGTCCCGATAAATGATACAATTGTTCATGCACACATGGTATTTCACGTGCGGTAAATCCAGAGGACACACGATTTTCTTCGCCTCCTCGAAACTGGTCGGGCACTTGTTCCCCTTGGAAAGACGTTCGTGCCAGAATGACATGTTCTCGTCGAAGCATGCGTCGGTCATTTTGTGTTTTACCTTCATCTCCAGAGCCATGAGCGTTACTTTCAGGCGGGTATCCTCGGGCCTGCATCCTTCATACAATGGAGTAACCGCGTCTATCTCCAGTTGATCCAGCTTGGCTTTCTCTCGGGCGGTAGCTCTTGCGTTATCCGTCTGCTTGAGAAGCAGCTCTTGAATATGAGGGTCCTGCACCCAGCCTCCATCATCGTCTGCTCCAGCATCTTCATCTTCATGATCATGCCCTTTGTCTTGATCTTCCTCATCATCATGTACGACATCTGCTACATGATGACTGTGTACAACATCACCGTCGTGATCATGTCCTGGAGATTCTTCGTCTTCTCGCCCGCCCTCGCCGCGGTGGTACTTGTCTTGTTGCCCTTCCTCATTTCTTGCCCGGCCCCCATAGACGACTTCATAGTCATCTTCATCACCTTGCCACAGATAGCCATCCATGAAACCACGCAAGAGCAGGTGGTCCCACACCTGCCCGGAATCTGGGTCCGCAATAAGGCTCTTCAGCTTGCATCTTCGACACGGACATCTTATCTCCGTCTCGTTCTTTTGAAGCATCTCGGCCTTCGCGGAGCTCAAAAACCTATTCACGATGCCTTCAGTCATCGTGCGAACCATGGTCGCCTGCGGGGTAGAGCAAAACGATATTTTAGAACCAAGAAAAAATTTGGCATGACCTTCCCTAAAAATAGGACCAAAAAGAATGCATAGTGCCAACATTCTGGCCGAAACAGAAATGAATCAAAACATTCCGGCAAAATATTGGCAACTATCGCATTTCAAATACCGATACCTTCAAACACAAACATATATGCAACACCACAAACACTTGCAACACCACAAACATACATAGATCTAGCTAGGCCACAAAAAGTGCATGTGCACGTTGTTGGAGCGAGCTAGGGAGAAAAAAAGTAGATCTACATCATGAAGATAGCTTTCCCCTTACTTACCTATAAAAAAAGGTAATTTCACCACTTAATTTTGATGAATCTATGATGGAAATGAGGTGAGAAGGAGGAGGCAGCCGAAAGCTTGGAGAAGGAGGTGGAGGGAATGAAGTGGGGAAAGTGAGTGGGTAGGTGTGGGGCTGTCCAAAATATTTTGTTGGGGTCTCAGGTTACTAATGGCGCACCATCAGCAAATGCGTCATTAGTTGCAAAAAAGTAAAAAAAATAAATATATATACTAATGGCTCATCGGGTAATAGTGCGCCATTACTAGTCTAAACTAGTAATGGCGCACTGTGGAACGGTGTGCCATTACTAGTTTTGCAAAAAAAATTACAGTAACGGCGCACTGTCTGCCTAGTGCATCATTAGTTTGTATGGAAAAATGGAAAAAAATTAATACTAATGGCGCACCTTGTTTCTGGTGTCTTCCACACTAATGACGCATCACCAACCGATGCGCCATTAGTATATAGTAGTGGCGCACTGTTTCCATGATGCGCCATTAATATCAATCCTATCTATAGTCATTTTCCTAGTAATGTACTTTCCTCCTGCAGTAGCCCACAAACAAAAATATGCATCGATGGAATTTTGTCCATACCTAGTTTACATCCACACCGTACACGTAGAAAGCGTTTCATTAAAAAGATTAACATTCTTTAAAATTCTAAAATAATGATACAAGAGGTTTTTCGGTAGTAAAGCCACACGATGCTTTACTCCATGCAACGCAGCCATCGCCACCAAAGACTCGTAAGGGGAACGCCAAGGGGTGCGCAACACATTTCTTTTGTCCAAGAAATGGTCCAATGTGCTCACGAGGGCCACCCTTGTACGCACGGGGTTTCAAAATTAGTTTAAAGAGAAATCCCAGCAAGTTCACCAAGATATATATTTGGCTGAACTATAGGCACCTAAAAAGAGAAGTCTAAATATATGATCAGCTATGTTCATACTAACCGAATTCTGTAGAACACACACACACTGTGCTGTTTTTTCACAGATTTTAAAAACCTTCGTGGGCTACAGTCTCCAGCCCTTGTTTTGGGCTTCCATTTCCCCTCTTCTCGTTATCATCCAGTCCAGCAGAGCCCGCATCGGTGAGGAGATGAGCAGCCCCCACAACCACCGCCGCCGCCGCTCGTCGGCGGCGCCGCTGGAGGGCGAAGACCTCCTCTCAGAGATCCTCGTCCGCCTCCCCCCGCTGCCATCCTCCCTCCCCCGCGCATTCCTCGTCTGCGAGCGCTGGCGCGGCATCGTATCCGACGCCCGATTTCTCCGCCGCTTCCGCCTCCACCACCGCCGCAACCCTCCCCTCCTCGGTTGCTTCGTCCAAGGTATCTCCCCCATCCGTTTCGAACCTACGCTAGAGGCCCCCAATCGCGTCCCGGAAGCCCGCTTCTCCTTCCCGATTGACGCCGCACACACCTATGTGATCCTCGGATGCCGCCATGGCCTCATGCTCATCTTCCTCTGGCGGCGGAACCAGCTCCTGGTGTGGGATCCCGTCACCGGTGACCGGCACCACCTAGACGTCCCCCCAGGGTTTGACAATGAGGAGACCAGGATCAAAGGAGCGGTGCTTCGTCCTGCCGGAGTTGCCCACCACTTCCAGGTTGTCTTGGTGGGCAACAGCGACATACAACTTACACAGGCTGTGGCCTCGGTGTACTCGTCGGAGACCGGTCTATGGAGTAATCTCCTTTCGGCGCCTCTTCCGGCCGACGATCCTGATGTAGTCACCAGGGTTTACCATGACATGTGCTCCGTGATGATTGGGAATTCCCTTCACTGGTTCCTTATAGGGAATTTCTGTGGAATACTTGAGTTTAATTTGGATACGCAGAGCCTTAGTGTGATACATGCGCCAGTGGACGTCGATGTCAACACTTGCTCCGTCACGGTTATGCGGGCGGAGGGTGGTGGCCTTGGTTTCCTCTTCCTGTCGGACTACTGCGTCCAAGTATGGAAGAGGAAGACGGACTGTGATGGTGTAGCTTCATGGGTGCTGGGAAGGACTGTTGCACTAGACAACCTACTTTCCATGAATTCAGAGGAGGGGAGTCAGAGCCCGAGGATACTCGGGTTTGCTGAGGACAACAATGTGGTGTTACTGTGGACATTTATCGGCGTCTTCAAAGTCCATTTTGAATCATTGCAGTCTAAAAAACTTCTCGAATCCTACCGCTTTTACCGCTGGTTTCACTATTATCCATTCGAAGCTGTCTATACTGCAGGTAAAAGTAAACCAAGTCATTCGATATTCTTGTATTATTATTGTTGAGTTATGTGGTTTATTCTATGGATGTCAGTAGAGTCTTTTTTTATTTGTTGCTGGCCTATTGACATACTTATGAATTTCATTATGATCAGATACAACTGATTTTTTACTCGAATTATAGAAGTATGTTTATATCTAGTTAGTGCCGCCTTGTAGCTATTTAACTGTTTCTTGGAATCTCATTGGTTCTTTGACTTCCTATTCTTGTAGACGCGGGCATAATGTGATTTGTTGGGATAGGCATGCTATCTTGATGTATTGACTCAGCAGGTAACTATCTGTTAGTAGCAGCAGGATGAAATTTGTTTCCTTTCCTGTCCTTCGGTGGTAGTTCCTGTTTTTGTTTTTGCTGCTTGCTACATTTCATTGAGTTTTTTTTTTCTGTTTATTAGTCTGTCTAGTATCAAATTTGATGATGATTTATTTATTGTTCCATCAATGCAAACATTTGATAACTAAAACGCCCCAGCATTTGGCTTTAAACTTCTTATATTAATATGGGTTTGCAATTTCTTTCACATTATTGCTCATTCAGGATCACTATAATACCCAATGATTGCTTGCGGTTATTATTGTATAATTATGTGAATCTTGAGCGGTTTAGTTAAATATTTTCTCAGATAATCTCAATTTGTGAGAAACTCAGCAAAGCAAAGGTGTCTATATTTATAGTTAAATATAGTTTGTCTGATCCAAACTATAATTATCCTTGTGCTTGACTGGGTAGGCATTCGGCCATTCCCCGTGTACTGGCACTCTGTTCAAATGTTGGTTTCGTTTTCAATGAAAATGATACCAAGCAGGGCCCTGTTCTTCTAAGAAATTTTGGCTGTTGGTGTGGTTTCTGTGCAGTCCATTTTCTTCGACTTTGATCATTGTGGATGTTTAATAATTTTAGAACTGAACACATGATAAAATTGACAAGACCAGATATAGCGAAAAACCTGAGAATATGCTAACAATAGGAATTGAAGGTGTGCCGCTACAAAGTAATTGATCTCCTACTGCTGTTCTCTCTATATAATGTTAGTTTTGTCCAATAGTGCTAAGTTGATTCAGTTTTGAGTTTTTATCGCAATTTTCACAATGTTGAAGCTAATGTTTACTGTTTGAATCAACAAAAATTGTGAGATAAGTTTGAACACTTTTTCCATGAATGGATATTGCAAATCAGTCTGGCTGATGGCATTGGTTGCTCTGCAGGTACCAAGCATTACATTTCCGTTGTCTTGGATGCAGAAATGGACTATTTGCTGTCGGTTCTTCCATTCTGTATGCTGCGCATAGGGCCTTTGATGTGAACTTGACCTTTTATATATCAGGCCCTGGTAAATGTGATGTGACCTTGTAGCAATTAACATGTCTGGCCAACAGTAACTTGGGATTATTCTTCTCAGCTGTGAACTGCTGTCTGTTGTTTTATCTCCGTAGGCAATATTCAAACTGGCAGGAAGAGAAATTGGTTGAGCGTTGGCTCTGTCGCTGAATCTTGCACTTCATTTGCTTGCATTCTGTATACTGTTTTGTGTGTGCACATATATTTTTCAGCATGGTTTGCTCATGTCCCACAATATTTGCTTATGCCAATGACATTTCATTATTTCTGTGTGTTTGAATGTGTACTGTAGTCCCACAGTATCTGTGAATTTGAGTTAATTTCTTAAGAAATGAAACGTACAGATGATGTATATATATACCCATGCGCTTCAGTGTGCTGGGGACGTTGTGTTACCCCTTACAACCTGGAAATTGGATGAATCTTCTTGTTTAGTAAAAGAAGTAGAATGAATCTTGCACTGTAGAATCCTCTATATTAGAAGCCTCTTAAAAAAGAGGCCATCTGATGAGAAGTCCCTTGCACAGTAGAATCCACTTCTGCTATTATATACAAGGACTAATATATAATTATATATCGACTGCTCAAGAACTATTTCTTTAAAACGAGACAAAACCTTTGCCTTTTTCATTAAATAAGAATGAGATTGTTGCCCAGTTAATAGTAGTAAGAAATGTGTAGCCCATTTCAATTGTTTTGACAAGTTAAGGGTGATAGCTTCTGTATAGAAGAAGAAAAAAAAGATCGCTGGTTCTTTTCTACAAAAAAAATTCCAAATGTATCTTTTTTAGCTGATAAGTTTCTTACTACTATTTCCAAAGAAATGTGTCGTTTCTACCAACTAGACGATCACAAGTTGTTTACAAGATTTCGCATTTCATCGACTGAGCCCTTCATCCATTTCCAAAGAAATTTCCTTTTGAGCTGCATTACAAAAGGCCTAGGATAGCCTTATACTGTATTTAAAAAGGCAAAAGGATTAGTTTTTGTTTTTTTTCAGGCAAGGCTCAAACTTCCTGCCGGGCCGCACATACCGAGAGATGATGTGGTCGTGGGCTTCCTTCCAGTGGGCTTCCTTCTAGTGGGCTTTCACTCTCACTTGCAGGCACACCACCTGCTGCTCTTCTCACGCTGTGGCGGATGCTTCGACCCCAGCATTTCCCCGCATAGCAGTAACCCTAAAAAAAAAAAAGCACAGCAGCGCGAGATGTCGCCGGCGGCGGCGCCGCCGCTGGAGGACGACAACCTACTCTCCGAGATCCTCCTCCGCCTCCCCCCGCTGCCGTCCACCCTCCCCCGCGCCTCCCTCGTCTGCAAGCGCTGGCGCCTCCTCGTCTCCGACCCCGGCTTCGTCCGCCGCTTCCGCGAGCACCACCGCCACAGCCCTCCCCTCCTCGGCTACCTCATCCACGACAGCCGAGGCATCTCGTACGACCCTATCATGGATCCCCCCGACCGCGTCCCCGCCGGGCGCCTCTCCTTGCAGCTCGACCACGGCTACGGCTTCTCGCTCCTCGGCTGCCAACATGGCCTTGTGCTCATCTCCCACGATTTACCGAGGCAGATCCTGGTGTGGGACCCCGTCACCGGCGACCAGCACCGCATCGCCTTTCCCCCATGGGTCGACGGGATCAAAAACCAGATTCATGGGGCGGTGCTTCGTGCTGCCGGCGAGGCGGGCCACTTCCAGGTGGTCCTGGTACAGGCCAGCATATGGGACAAACAGCATTTGCAAGTGCTCGCCTGCGTTTATTCGTCAGAGACCGGCGGATGGGGCGATCTTATCTTAACACCAATTCCAGCCCCGGTTTATTGTATGGGCTTGTCGGCCGTTTTGGTTGGGAATTCCTTTTACTGGCGTCTTGCTGGGTGTTTCTGTGCTGTTCTCGAGTTTGATTTGGAGAGGCAGAGCTTGGCTGTGATACAAGTGCCAGTTGGTGAGGGGAATAGCTTCACTGTTATGCGGGCCGAGGGTGGTGGGCTAGGTTTACTCTCCCTGTCAGGCCTCACCGCACAATTATGGAAGAGGAATACCGACTGTGATGGTGTTGCATCATGGGGGAAGGGAAGGACCATTCAACTGGACAAGCTACTTTCTCCGTATTCACACGAGATTGCGCCCCTATTCATATTAGGGTTTGCACATGAAAATAATGTGGTGTTCCTGACGGGTGGTGATGGTGTCATCATGGTACAGCTTGAGTCATTGCAATCCAAGCAACTTTGCAGGGTTGACAACATTTTTGATCAACATCATCATGCATTCGAAAGTGTCTATGCTGCAGGTAATAGCATGCCTTTACACTGATATGGAATGCCATTCACATCCTCTCATGTTAACCTAAATTTTTTAAATAGTGCCACATATTAATTGATTGTTTTGATGTTTGATGACCTCTTCAATATATATTGATGTTGTGTTGTAGTGTTCTGTCCTGATCCTGACGCTTGTGTGGTGGCGTTTTATGTAATGGTTATGAACTAGCAAGTCAATCTAGTATATGAATATCCATATGAACTGACGAGAAACACCAAAATTGGCAAATTTCCACGCTAAATTTGTTTAAAGATAATCAAAATCTGAATAGTCATTATCACTTCTGTTGCTATTAGTTATTAGTATGAGCTTCGTTTTGTTCAAATGTTGGGGAATGAGTTTTAAAACAATTCTAGACAACTTCTCTTTTTTGTTAGCTATAATAGTCTGAGTGTGCATGTTCTTCATTTTTACGATATTAATCACTATACATTGTTTGTGGGGATGCTCTTTGAATTTCACAATGACTATGGTTTTGTTATATATTCCTATTATTGTATCAAAGCTGAGTTGTTTTTTCTCAAATTACACATGTCAGTTTTAACTAAATATCTTGTTGGTGTTTTCTCCTGTCTATTTGGCCTGCGGTTGGAATTTCATTGGTTGGTTCATTGTTTGACTTATTATGCTTGTAGGAATAGGCATTGGCGGTGAACATGATGGGGCCGAACTTGTGGGCAATCCAAAAGTGATTGTCTGTTAGATATGCTTATTATGATGTGCTGGTTGAGCAGGTAAGCTTATTTTCTGCATGTAAGTTGAGGTATATTGAAATGTTCTTTCGAAAAACAAATTGATTTCCTTTTAACCACCGTTTGTCAATTACCAAATTGCAAGAGAGGACTCCAAGATTCTCTCCATGACACTTGGCTCAGTTGTTGCCCACCTGGCTACCTCATATCATGTTTTCATGGCTGGTTGCGTCTTGGATAATTTATCCATGCCGTGCTTCCTCATCCCTATCCTTACCAGCTTTCCATTCCCTTCATCATTCTTTCACTTCACCAGCTTCTCATGGCTGACTGATGTTCTCCCTGCTGGATGTGCCCTTTTGCTTGCCCTCCTTCCATCCAGTTCCCTTGTGTTCAGTTTCTCTCCTCCTGGTTGTACGAACTCTTCTATCTCTTACTCCCCCAGTTGCTTCTGGTAGTGCGGGTTCTTCTCCCTCTAGCTTCTCAGACGGCCAATTGCTTGCAATTATTATTTTCTGTACGTTTTTTTTCTGTTGGTAGGTAGTACACACCCCTCGTTGTCAATGTAACTTGCATATGTGATTCGCTATTGGACACTAGTTTAGGTTGTCTGGTTTAAGCTACATGTTGCTATGTTTCAATTTTGACACCCCTCCGTTTAGTTTTGTGTTGTATCATGAATCACAATTTTTACTTTTACTAACATACACCCTCGGTTTAAAAATACACTGCATATTAAATTTTGGTAGGACAAACCTTTCACAAACGTTTACTCTAGTAGTATGTAGCTTATGTGATACAAAATCATAACCATATATAAGTACTTTGGAATATGAGTCAAATGTCAATAATTTTATGTCGCATAAATATATACTAATAGCGTAACCATTGGTCAAAGGTTTTTTCTAATGAAACCTAATGTGCAATGTATTTTGAAATATTAGTAATGGTCTGGTGAGAGTGTTGTTTTTGTGATGTTGTGCTGCGTAAAAAATGACTTCTATTTTCTACTGAAGGAGTTATAAATAAATTAATAAGATAATGTATGATCCCTTGCTTGAGGCTTGTATGGCATGAATTTGATTGTATTCAATTTGTTAGTAACCAGATAGCTCGTACATTTCCAAAACATATGCCTTTGAGTTAGAAACCAGAATTATCTGCTTTTCTATTCCATGAACCCGTCATATGTCCATGATAACATATTCAATTTGTTAGTGGACGGGCTCTTAGCCTAGTGGTTGGAGCGCTGCTGTGCGTTCCAGCTGGCGCAGATTCGAACCCCGTGGGCGTTATTTGGCCATACTGGTCAATTTTGCGGGTTTGAACGTGGGTCTCACATCTTCTCTCTTAATTAAAAAAGCTGCAGGGCTCCTCCTCTACTGGTCTTTTTTTTTCTTAAATAAAGAATATTTCATAGGATTTGCTTAGCTAGATGGCTCAGGATTTGCCTCTATGGAAGGTATTTGAACCACTCCTCTCTTAGCCTGTACTGAGACCAGATGGCAAAAGTTCTCGAGAATGCTAGCCCGTGGAAGTTGATAGTGTGGCTACTACACTACAAATTACCTATTGCGATACTCTGTTTCTATGCCTTTTTTTTCCTCTTTTCTGGATAATGCTGAGATGATCAAACCTTGGAGTTATTGGTACTATTTCCACTTTTATTTTAAAACAAATGTGAGATTTTATATAACTTTTAACTGGTTTTTCATTAATGAATAGTATAGATTGGTTTGACTAATGATATTGCTTGTTCACAGGTACCTAGATCTGTACTATTCTGGTTGCTGAGATGCAGGAATTGGCTTTGTCGCTGTGGGTTCTTCCATATTGTATGCTTCATACGGAGATCAACCCTCTACATTGCATGCATTGTTCAACTAGCAAGTGGACTTGCAGGATTAATCGTTCAACTTGCTAACTTCCCTCAGTTATCTAATTTCTGGACACAGCTAGCCAATTGGCATGATGAAGACACAGTGACATGCTTCGAATAATCAGTACCTGTGGTGCATTTGCTTTATGCTTTCCAAGCAAGCGGGTCGAAACAATCTTGCCTGCCTGCCTGATCTTTGCATACATCTTGTATCTCTGTTCATCGTTTCACTGTTTTCCGTTTGATTATGTTCCATATCGTATCAAGGTTGGGAGACTTTGATGTCAATTTCTTATGTGCCATTTCTGTGTGTTTTTTTGGTTGATCTTATCTGATTTTGGCTAATGAATGTTGGATATATAGCACCTGCGGTCCTGGTGCTATTTGTCACTGGATAGCTCGGCCAGCAATGCTTTGTCATGCAAGCATATTTCAGATGTTAGTGTACTGATATATGGAGGTTGCTTGTTTCAGATTCAGCCAAAGAGTTAATTATACTACAGTAGCAAGGATAGAAGTTGCTTGTTTGACCAATTTACTCAGACCAATCCGGCGGTGGTTACTGGCAGATCCGTCTTTGTCACCAAAAACTAATAATGCACTAGGAGATTTAAGCTCATTGCAGCTACATGGTGTAGTGTGATTGCGGTGGCTTAACTTGGTCAGTTGAATGTTTAAAGTCGTTTTTCCTTTCTTTTATTTTCTGTGTAGTGAACAGTGGAGCAATGTGTTGGGGCATCTGTAGCCGAACTATTCGAAGGGTTAACGTCTCAAAATATGCTCTTTTGAGGAGTTAATCCCACTCTAGCCGACTCTCGTTTGGTTTAACTTTTAAAAAGAGGTAATATCAATGACAGTCATATAACTTGCATATGATGTTCAGTTTGGTGCTAAAAGTTGTAAAATACGCCATTGCAGTCACATAACTTGCCTATGCGTGCAAATACGGTCACTTCTTTTGTGTCCAGCCGTATCTTGTGCTCACGTGTTGTGTCAGCATGAATACGGCCCACATGTCGGGGGCTGTGAGTGGTGAGGTGTTGGGTCAGCCATGCATTACCTTTCTTTTGCAAAAAGCATCTTTGATTTTTATTTAATTACGCACATCAAGGCACACAGTTTCTTTCAAGAAAGACGAATAAAATAGCGCCAGGGGACTAGAACGGACGTCCTCCAAACTAAGAGATAACTACACTAGCCACTCGACCAAGAATAAATTGACATCAAACTCACAAATAAAATTTTCTTTAATACTATGTTCGCTCAGCCCAACAAAAGAATAAACGAAAACTAAAAACATGTTCGTGTAACTCCCGCAGGAATAAAATGATGTAAGAAAACAACTTATATTTTGTTGTTTGTGACGTTTCAAAAATGTTCTATGTTGTAAAAAAAAGTATGTGATATTTTAAGAAATTAAAATTTTAACAATATTTGTGTAATTAAAACAACTTTAAAATTATGCTGAACTATATTTCATTTATCTAGATTTTCAACTTTAAAATTATTCGTATTCGAAAAACCCCCGCTAATTTGCCTGAAAGAAATTTGTGTACATTTATTCTGCAATATATCTTCTTTTATCTAGATTTTTAAAATTTTAATTATTCGAATTCAGAAGAAATAGTTTATTTGTCCGAAGAATTTACGTACAAGCATTCTGACCTATATTTTCCTTTATCTAGCTTTAAAAAATTAAATTTATTTGAATTCAAACACAATTTCCGTCTATTTGTCCAAAAATACGTGCATTCATTCTGCACTAGATTGTTTAAGTTAAAATTATTCGAATTTAAACAAAAATGTAGTTTATTTGTCTAAAAAAATCATGTACATTCATTCTGCACTATATTTCTTCTATCTAGATTTTTCAAATTTAATATTATACGAATTCAAACAAAATTTTAATGATTTTTTTGCGGGGAAAAGTTGAATGATTTGTCCGAAAAGTTTATCTAGAATATAAGTTATTTTCTTACATAGAAAAAAGAAAAAATACAAAAGATAAATTATGTATATCTCTATAATTGCACATGCGGTGAGCTAGCCAGGAGGTCATAGGTTTGAACCGGGGCTATCCCTTTTTTGCACAGCTTTTCCTGTTTAAATTTCTACTTTCTTCGTATTATCCATATAATATGGAGCTAACTGTGCGTACTAATCACCAAACATCAGGTTTGTCGAGTAGTTCGAAGCCCAGCATGTACCCGTCTTTTCAATTTCATTTGAGAATTGTTCGCGTAGATAAAATGCAAGGGATCAGAAAAGTTTGGTTTTAATTTTATTTGAGAATTTTCTGCATAAATAAATAAAATGCAAGGATTAAAAAACAGTGAAAATGAGCCCCCACGACATTGGCACGCCATGTGTGCCTGGTACGGCCGGATACAAAAGAAAGCACCGTATATGAACGAGAGGACAAGTTAGATGACCAAAAACACGTATTTTACGAGTTTATGCACCAAACTGAACGTCCCGTGCAAGTTCTATGACTCCCGGTGTATTTACCTCTTTAAAAAATGAGAAGTGTTCATCAATTCTCAAATTTGAGCAACCGAAACGAAAGTCTCAACAAAAGATTCCTTTTCGGCCGCTGCTCCCACCTCCTCGGCCGCCTCCATGTCGGGGTTGCCTCTGTTGGCCCCCATGCACGCCTATTGACGCCCTGTAGCCCCCCGACCTTTCGCCCCTTCTTTGCTTCAATCGCCACCGCAGCAAGAAATGCCGCATATAGCTTATGGATGACTAGGGCCACCGTGGAACCTCGTTTTGTTGAAAACGGATTCGTTGGAGGAGCACAATGGCGTAGAGCGTCCGCACTTGAGCTAAACGGGACGGGGTCATGACCACACCGATGCGGCCGACTTGCTCGGGGTCATGACCACACCGATGCGGCCGGCTTGCTCGGCGAAGGGCGAGCAGGACTCCGAGGGTAATCGAGCTCCTTGACGCCTGCAGGCCATCGACTCGGCCCCGCCGTCCACTTACAGCCTTGACATCGCTGCAATGCGGCCCGTAGAGGCTCTCACCTCCTCTGCCTGCCAAGTTTTTGACGAATCTCCTTGGTACAATTATTCACTTTTATCTTTGTTTTCTACTTTTTGCAGTCAAATTCGTCTTTCATTATTGCAATTCGTAGATGAAGAGGTTAAGGGAGATGTTCTCGATGTCTCTTTGTCCGAGTAGGAGGAATAAGATGACGATGATTTTGAGGGGGGGCATTGTCAAGGAAGAACACAAGAGACCGAGACTATGACCTCAGTTTGGTTGCTTTTGTGTCAAGCGTGATAGGACAGAAGCCCATGCCAAGCTTGTCCGAGATTACTTTGCGCCTGATGCAACATATCCAGAGAAGTATTTTCGAGGGAGATGTTGGATGCACCGAAGTCTCTTGAACACTATTGCAAAAGCTATGGAGGGTCATCTTCCTTGGAATTGAGAAGGAATGCATCGAGAGAAATTTTTGCAAGTCCATTGATGAAATTTTTTGCAGCTTTTCAAGTGCTTGTCAATGGGTGCTCAGCCAAAGCTATTGATGACTTCCACATTGGGGAAGACACAATCCTCGAGGCGGTTCGAAAATTCACGCAAGCTGTGATCGAGATCTACATATCAGATACTTGAGGGCACCCAATGATGAAGACACCAAGAGGCTTATGGGTCTGGGTGAAGAACGAGGATGGCAATGGGATGCTTGGATCAATTAATTTTATGTATTGGACACGAAGAATTATCTTGCATGATGGAAATGTTAGCACAAAAGGCAATGCAAAGATCCAAACATCACCCCAGAGGCAGTTTCATCTAAGGATCTATTTAGCACTCGTACTTTGGATAGTCCAACTCTCATAATGACCTTAATGTCTTTCCGAGACCATCCTTGCTGCCAAAGATGCTCCAGCTTGCAGCTATGTTGTTAATGGCCGTGAGTACACGATGAGGGCATCTATCCTTCATGAGCCATATTGTAATACAAATCCAACATCCTCAAGGCAGCAAGAGATCCCTCTTTGTAGGACGTCAAGAGTCAACAAGAAAGCATGTTGAGAGAACTTTTCATGTGCTTCAAAAGTGCTCTGTGTTTGATTGTGATCCTACCGAGTATTGAAAGGCACATGTCTTCTGACAAATCATGACCATTGTGGATCAGCGAGGAATGCCAAAAAACTTTTGCTATAACCCCAATGGGGATCCTATCGAGTTGGAACACGGTGCAAACCAAATCTAGAGCTGGGATAGCGAGTTCAATGCACAACTAGGAAACCACTGTAAACGCCCGATGTCGAACGGATACTATGGGGAGAAAACCTAGAGCAACGCCAAAATAAAACTAGCACTATTACGACCAACGGCAAAAGAAATCAGGTTCTAAACATGAACCCATAACACAGCAGACAAGCAACATCCAATGCTGCGAAATGAAGACACCCTCCAACACTAGTTGAACCTAGAGCATAGCGCACAATCTTCACTCCCCCCTTCAATCGACCTCATGGAGATCCTCATCACGTTCATTGTGTTAGAGCGAATCATGTCAACTCCAGTTCGCAGTCTACTTGCTTCACCCTCTTTGTGAGAAAAGAGCACTGAAAAATATATATGAGAAAAGAGCACTGAAAAATATGATCTCAAAAGGAGTTTTAATTATCTTGTGCTCAAATGTTGCTCGATTTCGAGAAAACCAAATGACAGCAAGGCCCGCAGTGTGAAAAAATTTCTCACTAAATAGGAAAGAGTAACACCAAGAGAAATATTGCCAATGATTGCTAGGAGATAGATCAGTTCCCAACACTACTCCAATGAATCTAAAATTTGCTCATGTGAGGGTACGAAACCAGGACACCACCAACTGTCCGGAAGGACAGAAGCCACCCGAGCCAGACAATGGTTGTTGAATATGAATAGTTAAATTTGTAAACTTTGAATTTGTAATATTGTTGAATTGTGTGAACCTAAGTTATCAAGTTCTCACTTAGTACGGGTGCAAATATCCAGTTGAAAACGGAGCACGTAAACGAAAAGATAGAAGAGTTGGCGCATAATGATTTTCTTAGGGAGTTAGTTTTTTGAACTCCTTGCATCTAAGTTGAGTGAGTTAAGGTTTGAGCAAGTGTTTGATGAGTTAAATTTTGGGAATTCGGTTAGAAAAATGCACTCCTTTATCCCTAAACACACATCCGAAAACAGAACAACGCCCCCTTTTCCCTTGCGCTTCTCCCCCCATTCCGTACGCACGCCTCGCCGTGGGAGCTCCCCTCGGCATGGCCTCCTCCTCGCCGCCCCCGAGCTCCACCGCCTCCCGCGACGACGACGACGACGACCGCCGCCAAGGTACCGCCCGCGTCCACCCCTCTCCCCCCTCCCTCCCACGCCTTTCCCTTCCACCCCTTGGTTTCTATCTTCTCCGGCAAGAACAAGGCCACCGCGCAGCCCGCGCCCGCTCCGACGACCCTCTTCTCTCCTCTCACCATCACCGACGACGGGAGCATCCGCGCGCGCGCAGCCCGCCGCCGATCTCGCATTCCCCCCTCCGCTCCCTCTGCTCCGCGCACGAGACGAGGGTTCTGCGAGGGTTTTAAATCAAATTAATTCCACTCCAGTCATTCAATTCCGTCCGTCTATGGCGCAGATGCGATGTGGGAGAGGCGGACGCACGCGAGGATCCTGGTCTCGGACGCCGACGCGGGCTGCATCATCGGCAAGGCCGGCTCCGACGTCCACGCCATGGAGGCCCGCTCCGGGGCCCACATCAAGCTCTCCGGGCGAGGCCGGCCCCTCCCCGGTACGGACCGCAGGGTCGTCCTCGTCTCCGGCCTCTTCCGCACCGTCATGGACGCCGCAGAGCTCGTCCTCGAGAAGCTCTTCTACCTGGTAATAAAGTCGTAGACCAGACATTCAGATTCAGGGCCATCGCCCTCTGCCTCCCTGTAAAACATTTCTTCAGAGTTACACTCAGTCGACTGAATTGGTTCAGAGCAGTTTCATCTTCTCCTGTTGATTGATGGATTGATCCTCTGCTCTGCTCTGCTTGCAGGGCGACCAGGTGATTGACGCTGAGGCCACCGTGGTGCTCGTGGTGCCCGACGCCTGCTGCGGCGCGCTCATCGGCAAAGGAGGGGAGGTCATCAAGTATGATTACTTACTTACATTGCCTTCCCGTTCTCATGCTCAATATTGCTGTGCTTGCTTGTTCTGCTTACTCTGCCTGCAATGAACCATATGATATATGCTCTCCACCACACAAGGCCCAAGGACGGTGCAGTGCAAGTGCCCCCCTTGCTCTCTATCTATCTACACACATGTTTGGTTTACGGCAGCGCAATTACATGTTTGGCGAGCCTTCCTCTGCCGCCGTCGCTGAAATGTGATCATGAGTTTCGTCCATTCGGAGGGATAATTCATAACAGTTTGCAGCACATTACTATACTACCTGTTCTGTCATCTCCGTATCTACCTAGTACATTTGATTGGCCGCTGTGGAATTGCATATTTTGGAGCCTTGTTTGGAATCGTCATGAAAAAATACGTCTGCCGGCATTGCTGAAATTGCAATGCAAGTGACCCTTTTATCTGTATCTGTTCCAACGGTGCTGCTGTTATTTAATTACTGTCTTTAAGCCATGTTTGTGTATGTCATCGCACGTAAACAGAGGCGTGCTGTACGTTCCAGCTTCAGCTCTGCTTCTTCAGTTCCACTATATGGGAGTAGTTTTAGCTTCCATTTACTATTCAGAACATTAGCTTGCGTTTACTATTTGGGGGCCTGCCCTCCACGGCTCCACCAGCACCCGTCATCATATTTCATCTTCTTTTAATTCTACTTCTCAGATATTCCAAATCTGATATCTGTTCCCCTTTTTGTTCATCATCCAGGTCCTTAGCTGAGGAGTCAAATGCTGGAATCATGGTCTCACCCCACGACATCTGCTACGGTTTCCATGATAGACTGGTTACGATCACTGGACACTTGGACAATCAGCTGCAGGCAGTATTTCTTATACTGTCCGAGTTGCTTGACGACGTCCGCTACTCATCCTCCGTTGCAAGTATGTCTGCATAACTTTCATTTAGCACTGGTATTTCTGTTTTTGTCGTTTTATCCATTGCCTGCTACCCAATTTGTTGCATGTTGTCTGCCTTGAGGCATTTTAGTTTAGTGGACTATCTACCACAGGCTCAAAGACTTGCAGTAAGATTGAACCTGAGCAATGCGTCGCTTCCTAATCGTTTCTGCTATGTTTACGTGCCGACGTGATCGATTAGCATTACAATTTGCTGGCACTGAGGTGCTACCTACTAGCTCGTATGCTATCACCTTTTGCAGTAACTAATTGGCTCATCGCATTTCTCAAAAACTCAGGCCTTAGTTTTCCAAGTTCAAGTGTTCGGTATGGCGGTGATGGGCAAGATGAGCATGTCGAAAGATACCACAGCAGGGTAAGACATCGTTGCTGAATTGAAATACACATGTACATGTTGTGATAAGATATCCTCTTAACCTGGATTGGATTGCCTTCTCTTCATGTATAGTTGGTCTGTTCAATGAAGCTTCTCTTCTCGGTACATGTCTGGCTAACAATAACAAGTGTTTAGAATTTAATAGGAAGTGAGGGGAGTTTAGAAGAGTATGAGAAAAAAAAAGGTTTTGTTCTCTATTTCTTTTATTCTGTCGTAATGCTTGTTGGTCATCCACTAGAGTAGAATCTTGATTTTCTGTCAGAGGTAATCGTTGTCAAATGACAAGAAAGTACATAATTTCAATGCAGAAAATTAAAGTTCTTATTATAGTCATGTAAAATACCGTAGGTTCACTCCTACTGTCTAGTATATTTTATGCTTCAAAAAATATAAAGCATGTGCTGACTGTTATATTTGTAAAGAAGAAATATATTTTATTTTTGTCAAAGGACTCACCCTAATCCAACAGGCATATTATTGAAATGAAATTGTGGGCTTGACTCTAACCTGTTAATCTGATTTACATATGCAAACGTTTGTGTAGTTTCATGCACCCAATTAAGTCCCAAGTCCCTTTTCGCTTCATATTCGCATCATTATCCAGGGACCATAAAACACCTCTCGCTATTTTCATATATAGTGGTTGCAAATTATCTACCGTTCATGCCCAGTGTACCAAATAAGCCTCCGCCGCGAAACCTGAACCATCTTCTCATTGAATTCGTTAGCCTGACACACCCGTGAGATCGCCTGACTACGACAGCCATGTGCAAGGGACCCTCACCATGGGTGTCGCGGACGAGTACGTGGGCGCTGTCATTGGCTATGGCGGGAGGACCATACAAGAGATCGAACGGGCACGTACATATCTCTCCCGCACCACCGAAACGCAACCACAAACAGTTAAGCAACAGGGCTATGTTTTGGACTAATGGTTCGTCGTCGGAGTGCAGGTTACGGGCGTGCAGATCAAAATCGTGAAGGGGGAGTTCATACCTGGGACGAACGAGAGGTAGGTACTACAGCAGGTTTTAGTCGGTGTTTGCGTGTTCTTTACCCGCGAAATCAGGCCCGCCTGAATGTCATTTAACCTGCACTGTGTGTGTGGTGCAGGGAGGTGGTGATCAGCGGGACACGGGAGGCGGTCGATGCGGCGGAGGCGATGATCGTGCAGCGGGTCTCGGACGCCGCCAAAGGTCGCCGCTGGCAGCAGGGTGGCGGCGGTGGCGACAGGCGGCCTGTGAAGGAAGTGGAGTAGCAGCGGTAGTAGCGGTGATACAGCAGAGCAGAGCATAGTACTGAATTACTGCTGGTGGTGGTAGTAGAACAAGAGATGTCCCAAGTTTTTTGGTCCCTTGCGTGTTGCTGGAGAAGTTAATTAGCAAGAATTAGTTGGGAGGGGAAGGCATGGTGCAATCACTGATGGTTGCACGGCTAGTTTTGGTTTTGGTCAATATTGCTTCCATGTTTGATACTAGTGTATGTATCCGTGCCTTGTGTTTCAGTGAGAGGATGGACGGATTATTCCTCTGGATTTGATTTATCCAGCCCAAGAGGAGAGGAGTTTTGAAATGGAAGTCTTAAGCAAAGTTGTTTTTACTTGCACACAAAGGCCCTGTTCGGTAATCACCCGCTCCCAAAATCTACGGAGCGGCGAAACTGTAGCTCCTCTGATTTGAACTGCAGCTCCGCCAACTCCGCTCCTGGAGTTGTGGAGCGGAGCGGTACCGAACAGGGCCAAACTTGGATGATCTGATCCGTCCTCGCTTCCCTTCTGGGCTTCTCCCCACTTCCATAGAGCTCTACCCCTCCCCCCCCCCCCTCCCCCACACACACCCTAGCTGTCACTGGACTCCACCTTGTTAGGTTGATCTCCTCTGTGCAGGCCCAACGGCCTGCCAGGCCCTTGATCAATGCGCCTTGATCGGGGGCGCCCAACCCATTATGGTTGGTGGGCCTCTGTGACCCGCGCTATATAAACAAAGATGGGGGCCGGGGCACGACTTACGAGGTTAATCGCTGCCGCAAACCCCACCGATATTCCCTACCGATTTAGGGTTAGCGCGGTGCTCACGGAAAGCTCCACTACCGCCGCCATCCACTCACTGCCATCACCGGCCACCGTCACCATGGCCGGCACCGGGAGTTCCTCATCTGGACCAGGAGAAGGTAGGTTCACCAGGAGTTTCTAGCCTATCCGATCCAGAGACTCTATCAATGGTATCAGAGCCATTTTTCTCACTATCAGTTGCAACTCCACCAATGCTAACTATGGGGGTAGACTAGAACCTGTCCGTCAGGAGCCGACTGAACCCGTTGTTGAGCATGAAAGGGAGGTGCAACAGCAAATTTTAGAAGAAGTGCCAGAAGTTGAGGCACAGAATGTGCCAGAAACCGAGGCCCTTAGAAGGTCTACAAGACACCAAAAGTCAGCTATTTCTACTGATTATAAAGTTTATAACACGGAAATAGTTCATACAGAAAAAGATCCCACCTCATATGAAGAAGCCATGAGAAGCCCTCATTCATCGATGTGGATAAAGGCAATGAAAGACGAGATGAAAACGATGAGTTCCAAAGATGTTTGGGACTTAGAGGAAATTCCTAAAGGAGTCTAAACAGTAGGCTACAAATGGGTCTATAAAATTAAGTATAACTTTAAAAGGAATGTAGAAAAGTATAAAGCACGACTCGTGGCAAAAGGATTTACGCAAAGAGAAGGGATATATTACAATGAGACATTTTCTCCAGTCTCATGTAAGGATTCCTTCAGAATCATAATGGCATTAGTTGCTCATTTTGATTTAGAGTTGCATCAAATGGATGTAAAGACGGCATTTCTCAATAGGGATTTAAAAGAAAATGTCTACATGAAACAACCCAAGGGTTTTATCATGGAAGGCAAGGAAAATATGGGATGCCGCCTGAAGAAATCCATTTATGGATTAAAGCAAGCCTCTAGACAGTGGTATCTAAAGTTTAATCAAACGATTAAAAGTTTAGGATTTAAAGAAAAAATTGAGGATAACTGCATTTATGCAAAGTTTAAAATGGAAAATATATTTTCCTAATCTTGTATGTGGATGATATCCTGCTTGCTAGCAGTGATGTTAGTCTACTACAAGAAACAAAGAAGTTCTTATTCTTAGATTTTGACATAACAGATCTTGGTGAAGCATCATATGTTTTGGGCATAGAAATTCATCGAGATAGGAACAATGGAGTCTTAGGACTATCGCACAAGGGATAATTTGAAAAAGGTTCTTAAAAAGTATAATATGCATGCGAGCCACACCTGCTCCTATATTCAAGGGTGATAGTTTTGGGAAATTCCAATGTCCCAAGAATTAGTACGAGATCGATCAAATGAAAGCAGTACCATATGCTTTGGCTGTTGGCAGCTTACAGTATGCACAAGTGTGCACTCGCCCTGTCTTAGCTTTTATCACCGGGGTACTCGGTAGATATGAAGAGAATCCAGGCATAGAGCACTGGAAGATGGTAAATAAAGCATTGCGTTATGCACAAGACACGAAGGACTACATGCTAATATACAGGAGAAGTGATTTCCTAGAGATAAAAGGGTATTCCGACGCAGATTTTGCGGGGAAGAGAGATGGTAGAAAATCCTCGTCAGGATACGTATTCACTCTCGCTGAGGGAGCTATTCGTGGAAAAGCTCCAAGCAGTCGATAGTTGCATCATCCACGATGTATGCAGAATTTATAGCATGCTTCGAGCCCACGGGGCAGGCGATATGGCTAAAGAAATTTATACCCGACTTGAAAGTGGTAGATTGTATTCACAAACCACTAAAGATGTACTGTGACAATCAATCCGCAGTATTTTACGCTCACAACAAGTCGAGTAATGCTGCCAAAACAATAGAGATAAGGTATTATGTTGTGAAATATAAAATCCAGGATCAAACTATAAGTCTCGAGCATATAAGGACAAAGGATATGCTTGCGGATCCGCTAACGAAAGGCTTACCACCCAATGTGTTCAAGAAACACTTAGCCGGCATGGGTTTAAGGGAAAGCCTTATGATTTCTGGATAGGCCCAAAAGGAATAGAATTTGCTTCTGAACATAACGTATGTTGTAGCTGTATGATTCTATCGGCAATTAAGTTGTGACGATGAAACATGTTCTATGTACCAATATATGATGAAACAAATAAACTAGAAAGTATAAAGTTAAAAATAAAGTTGAGATCAAGGGTGAGAATGTTAGGTTGGTCTCCTCTGTGCAGGCCCAACGGCCTGCCAGGCCCTTGGTCAATGTGCCCTGATCGGGGGCGCCCAACCCATTATGGTTGGTGGACCCCCATGACCCGCGCTATATAAACAAAGGTGGGGGCCGGGGCACGACTTACGAGGTTAATCGCTGCCGCAAACCCCACCGATATTCCCTACCGATCTAGGATTATCGCGGTGCTCACGGAAAGCTCCACTACCGCCGCCATCCACTCACTGCCATCACCGGCCACCGTCACCATGGCCGGCATCAGGAGTTCCTCATCTAGTCCAGGAGAAGGTAGGTTCACCGGGAGTTTCTAGCCTATCCGATCCAGAGACTCTATCACACCCTTCCCACATCCCCCCTCCCGACCTCATCGGCATACAACGATGTTTGTTTGTTTGAGCTTTAATGTGTTCCTGAGCTCACCGCAAATGTTCACGAAGCAAGGCAAGAAAATCTTTCCGGTCCGCCGCCTACTCTGCTAGGGAAGTAGGTCACCGGTGTCAATTGACAGTACCGAAATTAGGCTCAATTCCATACAAAAGCTTTCAAGGGTGACAAGTGGTCATATTTTTAAGAGTAGGTTATTATCTACTGCCTCCGTTCCTAAATATTTGTCTTTTTAGACATTTCAAATGACTACTACATATGAATGTATGTAGACATATTTTAAAGTGTAGATTCATTTATTTTGATTCGTATGTAGTCATTTATTAAAATGCCTAGAAAGACAAGTATTTAGAAACGGAGGAAGTAAAAAGAAGTAGGTAGGTTGTTAATACTCCCTCCATTCCTTATTTTAAAACATCCTTGGGCTTCTTCGTGGGCTTCAGTATGCATTTAGCACTGAAGCGAATGAAATAATTTTTATTGATCAAAGAAAGATGGTAAAAAGGGTCTAAAATTGATGTATGAAAAAACACGGCCAACTGAGACCCTCGGTATAAACAAAGTTACATCAAGTTTAACCACTTGGCATGAGTGGTAAACTATATCAAAAATAATTGTACAATAAAAAAAAGTTTGACCAAACTTGTCGTTTCTTGATCACCCATTCACATCGGTGGGTTCTTACAAGCCTCTAGTGAAAAACCTGCAACAGATATGTTTGACAAAGTCGCATGACCCTCACATCCCAATTGCGGAACTAAAAGACCGCTTGCTGAATACAACAAGCCCAGGTGACAAATTAAATTGCTTGAAAGGAAGGATGCCGAAATAATGATTCATTAATGAGACGGGTATAAATAAAGAGTTCAAAAGCACGAAAAAAGAGAGGAGAGATGTGGCCAAAACTCAAAAACATCATCGCTATCACAAACAAAAATATGTGCCAATGTTGTTTGTGTGAAGTCCAGAAAAGAAAATATGTAACAGTGAAATTTTATAAAGACACACTTACATCCGTATGTACATGTACAAAAAAAATCCAGATTTATTTGATATAGTGAGTTATTTTAAAAAGTGGTACACGTCCAAAAAGAGTTTTTCGATGGAATAAAGCCACATGTACTTCATTTCACAATCTTTTTTTTTTGCGGAAGACTTCATTTCATAATCATACAACATCATGTTCACTGCGACGGTGGTGAAACATGGTTCATTTGTTCCACACCAGTACACACAACATTTCGAACTTGCATGTTTAAAATAAACTCTGAATATCCTCAAGAAAACATAGTAGGAACTAGGGATGAATTATAGCCGCCTAAAAACCATCCAGAAATATGATTAGTTGAGTTCTAGAGAGAACAACGACAAAAGGTAGCACAACAATTCTGCAGGACACAAGTGGTCATATTTTTAGAAGTAGGTTATTATTATCTAAAAATAAGTAGGTTGATCCGGTACATCCCTACATATCACTATGTTGTTTTGAGGTTTTCATTTCCCTGACAATTCACAAACTTCAAAACCTTCTTGGGGTTTTCACTCTTCGTGGGCTTTCAGTCTCCAAACCTTGTTTTGGGCTTCCCTTTCTTTTGGGCTCTTCTTCGTCCAAACTCTCTACACCGTCCATTTCGAACCTACGCTGGAGGCCCCCAATCGCGTCCCGGAAGCCCGCTTCTCCTTTCCCATCGACGCCCGCGACGCCTTCATGATCCTCGGATGCCGCCATGGCCTCATGCTCATCTCTCTTTGGACGTTGAACGTGCTCCTGGTACGGGATCCCGTCACGGGTGACCAGCACTTCCTAGACATCCCCCCAGGGTTCGACAAGGAGGAAACCGTGATTAACGGGGCGGTGCTTCGTGCTGCCGGAGAGGCCCACCATTTCCAGGTTGTCTTGGTAGGCAACAACGACGTACAGCTTACACAGGCTGTGGCCTTGGTGTACTCGTCGGAGACCGGTGTATGGGGTGATCTCACCTCGACACTGCTTCCGACCAAGGATCCTACCAGTGATGTACCCACCACGATTTTGGTCGTCTGCTCTGTGATGGTTGGGAGTTCCATTTACTGGATGCTTACTGGGAATTGGTTTGGAATACTTGAATTTAATGTGGATAGGCAGAGCCTAAGTGTGATTGATGTGCCAGTGGACGTCGATGCGGGGAGGTGCTCCTTCACGGTTATGCATGCGGAGGGTGGTGGCCTTGGTTTCCTCTTCCTGTCGGGCTACTGCATCGAATTATGGAAGAGGAAGACGGACTGTGATGGTGTAGCTTCATGGGTGCTGGGAAGAACTGTTGCACTAGACAAGCCACTTTCCATGAATTCAGAGGAGGGGAGTCAAAGCCCAAGGATACTCTGGTTTGCTGAGGACAATAATGCGGTGTTAGTGCGGACATTTATCGGCATCTTCATGGTCCAGTTTGAATCATTGCAGTTTAAGAAACTTTTTGAATCCTACTGCTGGTTTCACTTTTATCCATTTGAAGGTGTCTATACCGCAGGTAAAAAGAAACAAAGTTAGTATTATATAGTCTTGTATTGTTGTTATTGTGTTATGTGGTTTGAGTCAGAGGTAGCAGACACTTCATCTGTTTATTCTATGGATGTCCATACAGTAAAACAACGGACATGATGATTTGCAGAAGCAATTTATTTGAGGTGGATTGGCATATTATGTGTATAATAAGTGAACTATTTTCGTTATTGTTGCAGGCCTATTGACATGGTCAAGGGTTTCATTATGAGATAGAACTGAATTTTTTTCTCGAATTATAGCAGTGTGTTTATCTAAATGTTCGTTGGAATCTCATTGGTTCCTTGACTTCCTATTTTTGTAGATGCTCGCATTGATGATGGACATGGTGGAGCTAAACTTTTGCGCGATACATAGTATGATCTGTCTGGATAGATGCTATCTTGAATTCGTGATGTATTGGTCAGGTGACTATTTGTTAGTGGTAGCAGAATGAAATATTTTCCCTTTCCTTTCCTTTTCCTGGTTGCTATGTCGCATTTTTTTTTCTGTGGTTATGGATCTGTCAAGTTTGAGGATGATTTATCTGTTGTTCCCTGAATTCAGATTTGTATTGGTAACTAACACCACCTGTCCACCTCAGCTCTTGGCTTCATACTTCCTTTGTTATACATGCTTCACACTATTGCTTTCTTAGGGAAAACATTTCACATTACTGCTCATCCAGGAACATTATAATACATAATGCTCGCTTGCAAATATTGTACAATTATGCTAATTTTAGGCAGGTCTAGTTAAATATTTTCACGACGTATATCTATTTGTCAGTCTAATTCTCATAACCTCCAACATAGCGTGTCTTATCCAAAGTACATATTGGCTGTTGTAGTGGTTTATGTGCAGTATAATTTCTCCGACTTTTGTCATTATAGATGCTTAATAATTTCTGTACTGAATCCATGATCAAAATTGTTAGAGTTATATATATATAGCCATGTAACCTTTCGTATTTACCCTATTGTATAAGGGGTTTCCTGCATATATTCCACACCTGTACATGTATATATACTGGCCTATGGCCATCTGGAAATACAAGTTGCATATTTCCTAACATGGTATTAGAGCTAGGTCAATTTTTTACACGCCGCAACTCGTGCCATTGATCTGCTACTCCAGCCGCTGGGTTTCATCTGCCTGCCTCGCCCCGCGGTCTTCCTCTGCCCCTCCTGATCGATCTGATCGCCCGCCAGGTCTCCCGATCAATCTGGTCGCTCCGCCCTGCCCCGCAGTTGGGCCTTGGGCCTCTCCCGATCTGGTTACTTCTTCCGATCTGGTCGCTGTCGCTCCACAGATGGGGCTTCTCCCCATCGGTCGCTCGTCCCGCAGTCTTTGTTCGCCTCGTCACCAACCCAGGCGCCGTCTCGTACAAGCTCCGTCGCCCGCCAGATCGTGTCCTGGACCAGGATCTCAGCCACCAGCTACCAATCCCGGATCCCAGACCGCAGTCCTGCCCATCCGCCAGGTCCTGCCCACGATCTAGCCGCCAGGTCGTCGCTACTGTAGCCGGGTCCCACCTGCCCTCGATCCAGGATCCTGATCGTCTATCCAAAAAAAAGGCGTGATGTCTCTGTCCTCCGGCTATGTTGCTGTTCCTCGCTGTCCGATGACTTTTGATGGTACCAACTACATTGAGTTTGTCGGCTTCATGCGCATTCACATGCGTGGCCTTCATCTCTGGCGCGTTCTTTCTGGCGAGGTCCCCAGTCCGCCGTGTCCAGTTCCTCCTGTGGCTCCTACTCCACCGACGCCACCGGTTCTTGCTGCCGACGCTGATCAGGCTGCAAAGGATGCCGCTAAGCTGGCTGATGACGCTGCCGTTCTTGCTTATGATGAGCAAGTTCAGACCTATGTGCACGCACTTCAGACTTATCATGCAGCTCTGTCTGCTTACACTCAGTGGCTTGATGATGATGCTCGTGCTGCCGCTGTTCTCACTGCTAGTGTTCTGCCTCAGTTTGCCTCTGAGTTTCTTGGCCTCTCTACTATATTTGAGATCTGGACTCGGCTTCGTCAGCGCTATCAGCCCTCTGGTGATGCCTTATACCTGTCTGTGGTTCGTCAGGAGCATGCTCTTCAGCAGGGTGACTCCACTGTTGATGAGTTCTATGCACAGAGTTCTGCTATCTGGCGTCAGCTTGATTCTCTCCGCACTGCTGGTTGCCGTACTTGTCAGTGTTGCCAGGCTGTGCGGGCTGATTTGGAGTTTCATCGTGTCTACGAGTTCTTGTCTCGACTCCGTAAGGAGTTTGAGCCCCGGCGCGCTCAGTTGTTTGCTCGTGGTCATATCTCCCTCATGGAGGCGCTTTCTAAGATCCGTGCCGAGGAGACTCGCCTCCGTGGTGCTGGTTTACTTGAGGTTCCCTCTGTGCTCGCTACTCGAGTTCCTGCTATGACTGCTGCACTGACTCCTTCCCACTCGAGTGCTCCTCCGCTCTTGCCTACTCCTATGGGCGGCCAGGGTCGATCTCGTCCTCACTTCGGCTACTGCAAGATGGATGGTCATGTTGAGTCTCAGTGCTTCTAGAAGAAGAAACACCTGCGTAAGGCGCGATCATCAGCTTCAGGGACTTCTTCTACTTCGACATCTTCAGCCACCGCCTTGACTGAGAAGGATATTCTACGACTTAAGCGTCCGCTTGCCGCTTCAGGTTCTCCTTCGGCGGGTACTGCAGGTTCTGTGACTAATGCTTCCCGCACTGAGCAACCACGCTCTACACAGTCAGGTACATCCTCGTGGGTTCTGGACTCCGGAGCTTCTTTTCATATGTCTTTCTCCCACGGTTTCCTCACCTCGCATGTCACCAGATTCTGCAACTTCATCCTCGGTGATTTCTTCGTCTCCACCTCCTGATTCTACCTCGGCTATTCCTCGTATTCTTCCATCTTTGCCTCAGTATTACACTCGTCGTTCACGTAATGTGGATGTGTCTGCTGATGTGTCGTCCTTCTCGTCTCAGCCAACCTATGGCTTGCGTCCTTGCCCGCTTCCGCCTGTTGATCGCCTTGGTTTTTCAACCACTGGTGCTGTTGTTCTTGAGCCGACTTCTTATCGTGAGGCTGCTGTTCATCCTGAATGGCAGTTTGCGATGGCAGAGGAGATTGCTGCTCTTGAACGCATTGGTACATGGGATCTTGTTTCTCTTCCTCCCGGTGTCCGTCCCATCACTTGTAAGTGGGTCTACAAGGTTAAGACTCGCTCTGATGGTTCTCTTGAGCGTTACAAAGCTCGTCTTGTGGCTCGTGGTTTTCAGCAGGAGCATGATCGTGATTATGATGAGACATTTGCTCCTGTGGCCCATATGACCACTATCCGTACACTTCTTGCCGTGGCCTCTGCACGCCACTGGTCTGTATCTCAGCTTGATGTTAAGAATGCCTTTCTTAACGGTGAGCTACGTGAGGAGGTATACATGCAACCACCACCTGGGTATTCTGTTCCTGATGGCATGGTATGTCATCTTCGTCGCTCTCTCTATGGCCTTAAGCAAGCCCCCCGCACCTGGTTTGAGCGTTTTGCCTCTGTGGTGACTGCCGCTGGTTTTTCAGCGAGTGCTCATGATCCAGCATTGTTTGTCCACCTTTCTCCTCGTGGTCGGATTCTTCTTCTTCTCTATGTTGATGACATGATCATCACTGGCGATGACCCCGAGTATATTGCCTTTGTAAAGGCCCGTCTTAGTGAGCAGTTTCTTATGTCTGATCTTGGACCTCTACGCTACTTTCTTGGAATTGAAGTCTCTTGTACCTCTGATGGCTTTTTTATATCCCAGGAAAAGTATATATAGGATCTTCTTGTTCGTGCTGCTCTTACCGATGAGCGCATTGTTGAGACTCCCATGGAGCTCAATGTTCACCTTCGTGATACTGATGGTGACCCCTTGCCTGACCCGACGCGTTATCGTCATCTTGTTGGGAGTCTTGTCTATCTAGCTGTCACTCGTCCGGATATCTCCTATCCGGTTCATATTTTGAGTCAGTTTGTCTTCGCCCCCACTTCGGTTCACTATAGTCACCTCCTTCGTGTTCTCCGATATCTTCGGGGCACGATCTCTCACCGTCTATTCTTTGCTCGCTCCAGTTCTTTACAGCTTCAGGCCTATTGAGATGCTACGTGGGCTAGTGATCCCTCCGATCGCCGTTCACTTTCTGCTTACTGTGTTTTTCTTGGTGGTTCTCTCATTGCTTGGAAGACGAAGAAACAGACTGCAGTTTTCCGTTCGAGTGCAGAGGCTGAGTTATGAGCTATGGCTCTTTTGACGGCAGAGGTGACTTGGTTACGGTGGTTACTTCAGGATTTTGGTGTTTCTGTTACTACACCTACTCCGCTCTTGTCTGACAGTACAGGTGCTATTAGCATTGCGCGCGATCCTGTGAAGCATGAGCTCACCGAGCATATTGGTGTTGATGCTTTCTATGTGCGCGCTGGTGTGCAGGATTAGGTTATTGCTCTTCAGTATGTGCCTTCCGAGTTACAGTTGGCGGATTTTCTGACGAAGGCCCAAACTAGAACGCAACATGGCTTCTATCTCTCCAAACTCAGTGTTGTTAATCCACCATGAGTTTGAGGGGGGGTGTTAGAGTTATATATATATAGAGAGAGAGTCATGTAACCTTTCGTATTTACCCTATTGTATAAGGGGTTTCCTGCATATATTCCACACCTGTACATGTATATATACTGGCCTATGGCCACCTGGAAATACAAGTTGCATATTTCCTAACAAAAATGACATGTCTAGATTCATACTAAACACTTGTCTCGTCAGGAGTAGTTGCCAATGTTTTGTTTTTGATACTGTGCAGAGTAAAAAAGGCGTTGTCTATTTGAACCGAAGGAAGTATCAGTTCATAAAATGATGCATTATAATTTACTTGAGGCTTTCAGTGGATGAATTTGATTAAGTTTGATTTTTTAGTGACTATCTAGCTTGTACTCCCTCCGTTCATAAATATAAGATGCTTTAGCTTTTGGCCACCTTCCACACGTATCAAATGTATCTAGACATGCTCTAGTGTGTACATTCATTCATTTTAGTATGAATCTAGACAACATGTGGAACACCTAAAACATCTTATATTTAAAAACGGAGGGAGTACATTTCTAATGAGTATGCCCATGAGCTAGAAAACAAACGATTCAGCTCAATTAACTGCCGTCCTATTGCTGTTCTCGCTTTGTACTGTTGGTTTTCTCCAATATTGCTGAGTTGATTTGACCTAAAGCCTTTGGCACAATTTCCACATCATCGAAGCTCTAATGCTTACTGTCCGAACTGTACACAAGTTGTGAGATAATTTCCATGCATCAAATAATTGAGTATTACAAATCTGTTTGACTAGCTTCACTGATTGGTCGACAGGTAACAAGAGTTAGGTTTCGGATGGCTGAGATGCAGAAATGGACTCTTTGTTTCAGGCTCTTCCATCCTGTATGCTGCGCATGGGGCCTGTAATGTGCTCCACAAGGGAATTTGACCCGCTATGTGTCATGCCCTGGTCAAATGTGCCGTGAACTAGTAGGAATTAACATGTCCTGGTCAACTGTAACTGGAGTTAATCTTCTGACTTATGAACTATCCGTCTGTTATCTGATTTCTCTAGGAAAGATTGGAACTAGCTTGAAGAGAAATTAACTTCCTTCTGTTAATGCATTAGCGTTGGCCTTGTCACTGAATCTTGCGTTAATGCATTAGCGTTGTATTTTTTGTCCAGCATCATTTGCTTATGTGCCACAAAATTCCTGCTTAAGCCTATGATGTTTGCTCATCCTTTTTGTGTGTCTCGATCTGTATTTCAAAGGGATATCATTGCTCAAGGGATGCCTTTATGAGTTGTACTAATTTGCGCATATTCAGTAGCAATGCTGGTGCTGGGATTATTTTCTTCTTCTCTCTGTGAGTTATGGTGAAGGCTGAAAACCTGGAGACACTATGGCCTATCCATAATGCTGCCAGTGCTGGCGACAGGTCTCCCCTTCCGGCTGCCGCCTCATCTGCCCTACAACTTATTTTTGAATTCACTAACGGTATGAACAAAGGGCTACTGTTATTCCTGCTCCAGGTACTGTCAAAAGCTGATCCAAGCCACCTGGAGACTCGCCGTAAATCAACATCGACGGCTCGTCCTGGCGAGAAACAAGCATGGGACATGGGGTTGAGACGGTCTGACGCTCAGAGATTGGGATGGAAAACTTTCTCATGTAGCTGAGTAGCTGACGGCCTGACGCTCTCCATGCGCGCTGAGACGGTCGACAGCCTGAAGGCCATCGACTTCGTTGCCGAGGCAGGTATGGGGCGTATGACCATAGAAACTGATGAAATGAAATGAAACAGTACTGAAGTCTGCCCCCCAAACCAGTAACTTCGATATGGCTCGCCCATGGAGTGCTCTCTCGAGAAGCAAAGATATCTTTGTGCTTACCGTCTTGTCTATAGTTTAGCTCTGGGTGGTGTCATGCTCAGTACCATGGCATGGAAATGTACCGGTCAGAGATTTGGCTGCAAAAGATTATCAATACAGCCCACCCATTCCTGTCTGGAAAATAACCGAATTCTTTCATGAGTTAACCTCTTGAGAAATGAAATACACATACAGACAGTGTATGCATGTGTCTTTTTATAGACAAAATGGAAGGATCTTGCCCTGTCTAAGTAGTATCATCCTGGAATTGCGGATACCCATTTAGGCTCCCGGGAGCACGTGTTTCTACGCCCGAAAAATAACAATTCCAACATGCATACACTGGTGCCAAGCCCGGATAAAGGAGGAGGATTATAATAGGCTTAGCGAGCTAACGTGAAAACTCATCCACTCTTATGGAGATGAAAACTGCGCGCTATATCTTGATCCGGATATGATGGCAAGTGAGCGAGGATTGGGTCGTCGCATCCTTAGTGGCGCGCTACATCGGCACCCAGATGTAGTGCAAAATGAGCAAGGGTCTTTGCACTTGACTCGACGAGTGCGAAGGGTAAGGAAGCTGGCCGAGCCTAGGAGGATTCGTTTAGGTAGCTGGAACGCAGGGTCTCTGACAGGGAAGCTTCGGGAGCTAGTTGATGCAACAGTGAAGAGAGGTGTTGATATCCTTTGCATCCAAGAAACCAAATGGAGAGGACAGAAGGCAAAGGAGGTGGAGGATACCGGCTTCAAACTGTGGTACATGGGGACGGATGCAAACAGAAATGGCGTAGGCATCTTGATCAACAAGAGCCTCAAGTATGGAGTGGTAGACGTCAAGAGACGTGGGGACCAGATTATCCTGGTCAAGCTGGTAGTTGAGGACTTGGTTCTCAATGTTATCAGCGCGTATGCCCCACAAGTAGGCCACAATGAGAACACCAAGAGGGAGTTCTAGGAAGGCCTGGAAAACATGGTTATGAGTGTACCGATTGGTGAGAAGCTCTTCATAGGAGGAGACCTCAATGGCCTCGTGGGTACATCTAACACAAGTTTTGAAGGGGTGCATGGGGCTTTGGCTATGACATCAGCAATCAAGAAGGAGAAGATGTCTTAAGCTTTGCTCTAGCCTACAACATGATTGTAGCTAACACCCTCTTTAGAAAGAGAGAATCACATCTGGTGACTTTTAGTAGTGGCCAACACTCTAGCCAGATTGATTTCATCCTTTCGAGAAAGAGAAGATAAGCGTGAGTGCCTAGACTTTAAGGTGATACCTGGAGAGAGTGTTGTACCCCAGCATAAGCTGGTGGTTGCTGACTTTCGCTTTCGGATTCGTGTCCAGCGGGATAAGCGTGCCAAAGTCGCTAGAACGAAGTGGTGGAAGCTCAAGGGGGAGGTAGCTCAGGCGTTCAAGAAGAGGGTCATTAAGGAGGGCCCTTGGGAGGACGGAGGGGATGCGGACAATGTGTGGATGAAGATGACGACTTGCATTCGTAAGGTGGCCTCGGAGGGGTTTGGAGTGTCCAGGCGAAGGAGAAGCGAAGATAGGGATACCTGGTGGTGGAATGATGATGTCTAGAAGGCAATTAAAGAGAAGAAAGATTGCTTCAGACGCCTATACCTGTATAGGAGTGCAAACAACATAGAGAAGTACAAGATGGTGAAGAAGGCTGCAAAGCGAGTTGTTGGTGAAGCAAGGGGTCAGACATATGAGGACCTCTACCAACGGTTAGGCACGAAGGAAGGTGAAAGAGACATCTATAAGATGGCCAAGATCCAAGAGAGAAAGACGAGGGATATTGACCAAGTCAAATGCATTAAGGACGGAGCAGGCCAACTCTTGGTGAAGGACGTGGTGAGTAAGCATAGATGGCGGGAGTACTTCGACAAGCTGTTCAATGGGGAGAATGAGAGTTCTACCATTGAATTGGACGACTCCTTTGATGAGACCAGCATGCGTTTTGTGCGGCGAATTTAGGAGTCTGAGATTAAGGAGGCTTCAAAAAGGATGAAAGGAGGCAAGGCGATGAGCCCTGATTGTATCCCCATTGAGGTGTGGAAAGGTCTCGGGGACATAGCGATGGTATGGCTAACCAAGCTTTTCAACCTCCTTTTTCGGGCAAACAAGATTCCAGAAGAATGGAGACGGAGTATATTAGTACCAATCTTCAAGAACAAGGGGTGTCCAGAGTTGTACTAATTACCGTGGAATTAAGCTGATGAGCCATACAATGAAGCTATAGGAGAGAGTCATTGAGCACCGCTTAAGAAGAATGACAAGCGTGACCAAAAATCAGTTTGGTTTCATGCATGGGTGGTCGACCATGGAAGCCAATTTCTTGGTACGACAATTTATGGAGAGATATAGGGAGGAAAATAAGGACTTGCATATGGTGTTCATTGACTTGAAGAAGGTCTATGATAAGATACCGCGGAATGTCATGTGGTGGGCCTTGGAGAAACACAAAAGTCCCAGCAAAGTACATTACCCTCATTAAGGACATATACGATAATGTTGTGACAAGTGTTCGAACAAGTGATGTCGACACTAATGATTTCCCGATTAAGATAGGACTGCATCAGGGGTCAGCTTTGAGCCCTTATCTTTTTTGCATTGGTGATGGATGAGGTCACAAGGGATATACAAGTAGATATCCCATGATGTATACTTTTTTGCGGATGATGTGGTGCTAGTTGACGACAGTCGGACGGGGGTAAATAGGAAGTTAGAGTTATGGAGACAAGCCTTGGAATCAAAAGGGTTTAGGCTTAGTAGAACTAAAACCAAATACATGATGTGCGGTTTCAGTACTACTAGGTGTGAGAAGGAGGAGGTTAGCCTTAATGGCCAGGTGGTACCCCAGAAGAACACCTTTCGGTATCTGGGATCAATGCTGCAGGAGGATAGGGGTATTGATGAAGATGTGAACCATTGAATCAAGGCCAGATGGATGAAGTGGCGCCAAGGTTCTAGCATTCTCTGTGACAAGAGAGCGCCACAAAAGCTAAAAGGCAAGTTCTACAGGACGACGGTTTGACCCGCAATGTTGTATGACGTTGAGTGTTGGCCGACTAAAAGGCGACATGTTCAACAGTTAGGTGTGGCGGAGATGCATATGTTGAGATGGATGTGTGGCCACACGAGGAAGGATCGAGTCCGGAATGATAATATACGAGATAGAGTTGGGGTAGCACCAATTGAAGAGAAGCTTGTTTAACACCATCTGAGATGGTTTGTGCATATTCAACGCAGGCCTCCAGAAGCTCTAGTGCATAGCGGGCGGCTAAAGCGTGCAGAGAATGTCAATAGAGGACGGGGTAGACCGAATTTAACATGGGAAGAGTCAGTTAAGAGAGATCTGAAGGATTGAAGTATCACCAAAGAGCTAGCTATGAACGGGGACGCGTGGAAGTTTGCTATCCATGTGCCAAAGCCATAAGTTAGTTGCGAGATATTATGAGTTTCATCTCTAGCTAATCCCGACTTGTTTGGGACTAAAAGCTTTGTTGTTGTTGTTGTTGTTGTTTATAGTTATATCCAAATGCTACCTGCAAAGTTTTAAGAAAAAAAGTTAAACATTTTGGCATGTGTAAAAAAATAAATTTGAACACCAAATGTTACCTCAAATTTACTTTTTCACCGACGAAACACTACTGCTTTGTTTTGTATGAAAATTGTCAAGCATGCTTGCGACACTAACATGAACAGCTATAAAAAAATCAGATCTTTTTGAAACAGTTTACCACTTTTTTCGGTACTGTTCATCTAGAAGCGTTAGGACCAAAACACCCCTCCCTGATTTTTTATCTTCCTTTTTTGAGTGTGAATTTTTGGGCCTCGGGTGCGATGGGTCTCGCTATCCTCACCATGCAGAAACGCGAGGAGATGGGTGCTAGTGAGTGTCTCGCTAGGTTAGCTGGAAATAAATGCACCGAGAAATACGACTGAGCCATGGTTCAGAATACGGGCTTTCATACATGTGCGGGTGAGCCAAGAAGTGCATATGAAAATATGAGTGGTTTGCTGTATGGTGGTTGGTAGACTGCATATGAATATAAAAAATACTTCGTCCGGTGTTTGGTTGCTTGGCTCAGATCAATTTCCAGCATTACACTTTGTTTAAAGCACTCGAGGACCAGGCTGAGGAGGTACGACCGAATTGGCCATTTTCACTCATGTAGTTTCACGCGGACCATGAGATGAGAAAGATCCGTTTCTTTCTGTGTCAGGCTGCATTCTTCTCTTATAGCGCATGCGGAACGCCGCTACTACCAAACGTGTGAGCTTGTATTCTATCAAACCCCACCAACCATCATGCAAGCAACCAAACAACATGAGTACTTCATTTCTTGCATCATTTTTCCTCAACTAGGCCACAACCTGGCTCGTTTCCCTCATACCACTAGTAGAAAACAGAGCTTTGGTCATGGGGCAGTTTTCACATTAGTCCCGGTTCAGTAGGGGTGGAAAGTGGTAGCAGATAATCCGAAATATCCGATATTCGTATTCGAGAAAATGCCTATTCGTATCCGAAATATTCGCATCCGAATCAAAATGGAAATTGAAATTATCCGTATCCGAATTTATTAAACAAAAATAAAATAAAATATGGTAGAAGATTTTGACACAAATATGGATACGGAAGTGGATATATCCGTATCCGAATAAGATTATGGAAGGTAATTTTTAAAATCCTAGGCCCAATATTCCAATTATCCAACATAAAAACCAAATAAGTGGTCAAATTTTACTCTTTATATGATTAAACTTATAAATTATTATGCATTACAGTATTTATTCATAAACCTATTTATCATTGACTTATTTTATATCACAAGTTGATTATTTTAGGTCACATAGCTATCAACTAATTTACTTAAGCAATATGTTGATATTATTCGTATCCGTTCCGAATTAAGAAAATATCCGATACGTATCCATATTTAAATAATATCCGAGCCGCATCCGTATCCGATAACATCCGTATTCGGATTCGTATTCATTTTGAAAATATGAAAATGGAAGTGGTAAGAGCACTATCCGATCCGCATCCGATCCGTTTCCACCCCTACGGTTCAGTCAAGAACCGGGACTAACGTGAGCATTTATCCCGGTTCGTGCGGCTAAGGCATTAGTCCCGGTTCATCTGGGCCCTTTAGTCCCGGTTCGTGCCACGAACGGGGACTAAAGGGTGCGATGCCCATTAGTCCCGGTTGGTGGCACCAACCGGGACTAAAGGTCTCCTTTAGTACCAGTTGGTGCCACCAACCGGTACTAATGGGTTTTGAGGCATTAGTACCGTTCATGGCACGAACCGGTACCAAAGGTTCCATTTTCAAACTCTCCCCCCCCCCCCCCCCCCCCCGGTGGACCGCCTTTTCAGTTTTAGAAAAAACAAAAGAAAATGATGGAAATGTCAAAACATAAAATAAAATAAGTTTCCCATGTGATATGTGGTCTACTTGTTGGGAAAATTTACAAATATGAATTTCGACTTTATTTGCAAAATCTCTCTGGAATTTGTAAAATGGGCATAACTTTTGCATACGAACTCGGATTAAAAAAAATTATATGAAAAATCATCTACTCGAAAAGTTACATCTGAATTTAACCGGAGGAATCCCGTTAAACATTTTCAAAATCCTCAAAAACCTAACAGAAAAAAAGTTACGGGGCTTTTAAGATCTAGAGTGGAAAAAATCGAAAAAATTACTAGTCAAATCTGGTCAAACAATGGTCAAACTGTCGTCAAACAATGGTCAAACTAATTATTCTAGAATATTAGTGTTACTAAATAATTATTTCAGTTATTTTGAATTTTGGTCAAATCTGGTCAAACTAATTATTCAAGAAATATTAGTGTTACTAAATAATTATTGTTTTAAAAAAAATAGTTTCAAACTCAAACAGTGAAATGTGTCACTTCATGCTCAAGCAAAATTCATGAAGGTTAGATTGACATCTTACTATTGTCAGGAAAACAACAAGTGCAGACTTGGAAACGAGAGAGAATAGAACCCGGAAGTTAAGCGTGCTCAGACTGGGGGAGTGGGAGGATGGGTGACCGTTCGGAAAGTTAGATGATTTGGAATGATGAGGGGTGATTAGAGGATATATTGAGCAGTGATGAGGGGTGGTGATTACACACTAGAGGTTAAAATAATTCAGAAATTTGAAAATATTTTTTTTAAAAAAAATTCAAAAAAAATCATAAAATTTCCTTTAGTCCCGGTTGTTGTTACCAACCGAGACTAAAGGTGGAGCTCCACGTGGCCGCGCCCTTTAGTCCCGGTTCGTGTAAGAACCGGGACTAAAGGGGAGAGGCATTAGTACCGACCCTTTAGTCCCGGTTCGAAAACCGGCCTTACCAACCGGGACAAAAGCCCCCTTTTCTACTAGTGTACATGAGGGTAATATGAATACTGCCGGACAACCCGAGCATTTGAGGAGACTTTGAGGGGTCCGGTTGGGTCAATTTTTCTTTCTCTCTCCTGTCCGCTCAGTGGTTCTGTGTCTGCCCGGTCAATTTGAGGAGTTCGACTGTATATGCTTTAAGGTACATTTTTTTTTGGTTTTGTAGGCTCATAATAGCAAATAGCAATCCACTTATTTGTCTTTCTTCTACAACACACAAACATAAAATATGCATCGGTTAAATTTTGTGTTGACGTACATATTATGAAACCAAAAGAACTTCTATAGGAATAGAGCTACGTTCTGAAAGCCTTCAAAAGAAGAGCTACTTTCTGAAACAAATAACACCACTTCTGCAGAATACAAGTGGCCACTTTTTTACAAGCACGGTTTCCATTTATCACTATGTTGATTTAAGATTTTTATATTTTTAGGGGCTTTTGAGGATTTTATCTGCCAAATTTCCAAAACCATGAAGAGGTGCACCAAATCAAATCCGCTTTAGACTTGCGGGCTTCGGTCCGTAGCCCACTTCAGTGTCGTCTGCGAGCGTCCCGGAGGACGTGGCAAACAGGTGAGGGCAGGAATGGGGGCTACAGGGAGCGGAGGAGAGGGGTGGCCACAATGCGGCGACCTACGTGTGGAGGAAAACGATAGACAATAGCAAAGCGGGGGAAGGAAGAAGATGACCTAGGTGGATAAGGAGCCAATGGCTCGGGGCGGGCAAATCGAAAGACAGCACGGCGACCGGCGCCTATCATCGCCCCATTTTTTTACAAGCATGGTTTCCATTTATCACTATGTTACTGTTTAGGTTTTTATCTTTTTATTATAGGGTTCTTTGAGGTTTTTATCTCCCAAATTTCAAAAACAGTGAAGAGGTGCAGTAAATCAATCGTGGGCTTCAGTCTGTAGCCCACTTCAGAGCCTGCTTCTGCTCTTCACACTTCACTCTTCCCAGGCCGCGCCGCCCCCAGCCGCCGCGAGAAGATGAGCAGCCCCCGCTCCTCGGCGGCGGCGCCGCTGGACGACGACGACCTGCTCGCCGAGATCCTCCTCCGCCTCCCCCCGCAGCCCTCATCCCTCCCCCGCGCCTCCGCCGTCTGCAAGTTCTGGCGCAGCCTCGCCTCCGACCCCGGCTTCTCCCGCCGCTTCCGCGCGCACCACCGCAGAAACCCTCCCCTCCTCGGCTGCTTCGTCCATGATTTTTGCGAGGTTCGCTTCCAGCCTACCCTGGAGCCCCCCAATCGCGCCCCGCAATCCCGCTTCCCCTTCGCAATCGCCGCCGGCGACCGCTTCCACATCCTCGGATGCCGCCATGGCCTCGTACTCATCTTCCACGACTCACAGAAGCAGCTCCTGGTGTGGGACCCCTTCACCGGCGACCAGCACCGCCTGGACATTCCCCCGGGGTTCGCCGTGGAGAAAACCTGGATCGGCGCGGCGGTGCTTCGTGCTCCCGGAGATTTCCACCATTTCCAGGTGGTCTTGGTAGGCAACAGCGACATTCAAAGCACACAAGCGGTAGCCTCTGTTTACTCTTCATTGACCGGTGTATGGGACAGGCTCATCTCAACACCGCTTCCACCAGAGGATTCTGGTTTTCTCACCATGGTTTACACGGGCATGCCTGCTGTGATGGTTGGGGGTTCCTTTTATTGGTTGCTTTATGGGAATTCGCAAGAAATCCTTGAATTTGATTTGGATAAGCGGAGCCTGGCTTTAATACCCATGCCAGTGGGGAACACTCGAGACATGGGCGAAGGCAATATTTGGGTTATGCCGGCAGAGGGTGCTGGCCTTGGTTTCCTCTTCCTGAGAGGCTTTTGTGCCCAATTATGGAAGAGGAAGACCGACTGCAAGGGTGTTTCTTCATGGGTGCTGGGAAGAAGTATTGATCTCGACAAGTTACTTTCCTTGAATTCAGAGATGGAGATAGGGTACCCATCGATACTAGGGTTTGCAGAGGACAATAATGTGGTGTTATTGTGGACGTCTGTCGGCATCTTCACGGTCCAGTTTGAATCATTGCAGTTCAAGAAACTTTTCGAATCCCATGACTGGTATCGCTGTTGTCCATTTGAAGGTGTCTATACTGCAGGTAAAAATAAATCAAGTTATTTGATGTTCTTGGATTATTACTGTTGAATTGTGTACTTTCACCTGTTTAATCTAGGACGTCCATAGAATGAAACAACACAAAGATTTGCAAATAGTATTATGTAGAGTACTCGAACTAATTTTTTGTTATGGACCAATAGACATACTCAAGAATTTCATAATGGTGGTATTAGTGCATTGCTGCAGTACAAATGTTACTCAAGATGAGATACACAGTGTTTTGAAATTGAAGACAGTTACATGAGAAACTTGCTTGAACCAATTGAAATGTCAAATAGGTAGCTCAATTGGTACATTCTGAAGCTCAAAGCTGGTTATATTTCTTCCATTCAATATGGTTATCTTGTCGATCTTGCCAGTAATAGTAAATCCCCAATGGCGACTAGGTTTGATGGTTACAAATTAGTTTTTCACTTTTAGAAGAGTCATGCTGCAAGTGACATGTCCATTTGCTAGAAATTCAGGCTAAATTTATTTAAAGATAATCTTAATATGAATAGTCATGATCACTTCTATTGCTAACATTTATTAGTATGAGCATGTTCCATTTTTATCCAATGTGGCATGGACCATCTTAAGTGTAACTTTAGATATTTTTCCTTCCTATCTGCTATTTTATTTATCTATTCCTAATTTTGCACGAGGCATGAATTATTTTCTCAAAATACAGCATTCTGCTTATCTTAATATCTTGTTAATGTCCTCTCGCACCTATTTGACTGTTCGTTGGAATATCATTGGTTCCGTAACATATTATTCTTGTAGGCGGGGGCATTGGTGGTGGACCCTGTGGAGCTAAACTTTTGTACAATACATAATCTGATTTGTCTTGATAGACATTCTAACGTGATGAAATGCTTGAGCAGCTACTATCTGTTAGTAGTAGCAGAATGAAATATTTTCCCTTTATTTTTATTTTTGCTGGTTGCTACATTGCATTGCTTTTTTTTTTCTGTGGTTATGGGTCTGTCAAGTTTGAGGATGATTTGTTTGTTGTTCCATCAATGCAAATAGTTGATGACTAACAACACCTCAGCACTTGGCTTGAAACTTTCTTTATTTATATGGGTTTGCCATTTCACATATTGCTTTTTAGGGAAACATTTTCACATTATTGCTCATGCAGGATCATTATCATACCTAATGACCACTTGCAGTTATTGTACAGTTATTATAATCTTAGGTGTTTTGGTTAAGTATTTTTCTCAACATGTCTCTGTTTATCAGTCTAACAACCATAATACCCAATATAGTTTGTCTGATCCAAGCTACATGCTGGCTGTGTTGTGGTTTGTGTGCAGTCTGATTTCTTCGATTTCGGTCATTATAGATGTTTAACAATTTTTGTACTGAACGCATGATAAAAATGACATGACTAGATTCATATATTAAACACTGCCCTCTTCACAAGTAGTTGCCTGTTCCAACATTTCGTTTTTGATATTGCGCAGAGTGAAAAAAAAGTCCTCTGTTTGGTTGGAAGGAAGTATCAATGAATAAAATGATGCATGATTTTCTACTGCATGAATTTGATTAAATTCTACTCCCTCCGTTCCAAAATAGATGACCCATCCTTGTACTAACTTTACAAGGATGGGTCATCTATTTTGGAACGGAGGGAGTAGGTGTTAGTGATTATCTAGCTCGTACGTTTCTAAGAGTATGCTTATGAGCTAGAAACCAGATGTTTCTGCTCTGTTTCTCCATGTGCCCCTCATATGCCCATGATTAGAAAGAAAGTTTCACAAGATTTGTCAAGCTATAGGATGTTCTAATAGATTTATCTGAAGCACCAACCATTTAGGCTCTACTGAGACTAGATGTAGCCAAAAGCCTGAGAAATTGAAGGTGTGCAGCTACAAATTAACTGTCTTTCTATTTCTGTTCTCTCTTTGTACAGTTGGTTGTGTCCAAAATTGTTGAGTCGATTCAACCTTGAGCTCTTGAAACAATCTCCATAATGTTCTTTTAGAGAACAATCTCCGTATTGTTGTAGCTAGTGCCTACTGTCTGAATCAGACAAAAAAAATGTTAGATAAATTCAATGGCTTCTGCGTGAATGAGTACTGCAATTCGGTTTATCTGACAACAATGGTTGCTCTGCAGGTAACAAGAGTTAAAGTTTCGTTGTCAGAAATGAAGAAAATGGATTAGTTGCTGTATGTTTATCTACTCTCTATGCTGTGCATGCGGCTTGTGATGTGCTCCACAAGGGAATTGATCTTCTATTTATCATGCCCTGGTCAACTGTGATGATGTGCACTTGTAGGGATTAAACATGTCCTGGCCAATTGTAACTTGGAATTAATAATTTCTTAAGCAGTGAACTTACGTCTATTATGTGATTTCTGTAGACATTATGTGGTTTTGCTGTCAGAGGTGAAGAGAAATTTAACTTCCTCGGTTAGTGCCACAGTGTTAGCCATCTCACTCTGAATCTTGCAGTTCATTTGCTTGCCTTTGCATCTATTTTTTTGTGTGCACATATCCTTCTCAGCATCGTTTGCTCATGTCCCACAAGAACTCTGCTCCTGTGTTTGAAACTGTATTTCAAAACTCCCATGATGCTTTTATGAGTCGAAATAATTTGCACCCATTCAGTAGCAATGCTGCTACTGGGACAATTTATCTTCTTTCTGTGGAATAACATATGAATTAAAAACAGTGCTGCTAAATCTCAGTCGATTGAGACTTCACGAAGTCTTAGTCGATGTTATATTCCTTTGATCTTGCATGGAGATTTGTGCTAAGTTTTTTTTTCGTTTTTTTCTTTTCCTTTTATACACTATGTCACTTGACGTCGACTTCGCGAAGTCTCAGTCGGCTGAGACCTAGCCACACCCAATTAAAAATCTTTTATGAGATGGAATATAAACATACAGACAATGTATGCCTGTGTGCTTCAGTGCAGTGCACTGGCGAACATTGCATTTTATTTCATTCTAGACTTGAAGAAAAAATGGAGTGACTCTTGCACCGCAGAGCCCTCTCTTTTTACTAGACTAGAGATGGAATTAATGTTTTATCTTCTTCTTTTTAGAGAAAAAACTGAGTGAATCTTCTCCTTCAACTGGGTTCAGTACAGTGATTGTAGTGAATGGAAAAACTATGCAATTTAAAAAGAATAGTGAAACGAAAACCATAGTCATAAGATTTCTTATAGAGCAACAATACAAATAAGGATTTTCTGTCTCTTTTTTCAGACTATAAAGATTTTTTTGAGGGCCTTTTTTTAGATTAAAGATGAATTCTCTGCCTATACACGGTTGTGCGTGGTGGGCTTTTTTCTTACTATAGTGTCGTGGGTTTTCTCTTGTTTTCTGTCTAAAAATATAGAATTTTGGGCTTTAGGTCATCTGAACTGCATCTCGCACCAACTGCCGCCTCCCTTGCCGCTGTAGCCACTCGGCGGCGACGTGGCGGCAGGTCGATGACAACCTGCTCACTGAGATCCTTCTCCGCCTCCTAGGGCTCTTCTACATGCCTATGCTGGAGGCCCCCAATCGTGTCCGCGCTTCTTCTCCTTGCAGTTTGACTAGCACATGATGTACGACGCCAGGGCAGATTTATTTTCCTTGATGCCCACGAGTTTCAACGCCCTAGCGAAAAAAGGTCCTAGTTTGGGACCCTGTCAACGGCGACCAGCGTCGGACTACCCTCCCCACGGGGCCCTTCAGTTGGTAGAACACCTCAATCAACGGGCGGCGCTCCGCTCCGGAGACATCCACCACTTCCAGGTGGTTTTGGTATGCAAAGACAAACATCATACACGAGGTGGTTGCCTGCATTTACTTGTCGGACGCCAATTCCATCTAAGGCTCATACACAAATACGCTCGGTGTTTTTTCTATGTTGTACGTGGTGTTAGCTGTGGATTTCCTTTAATGTCTGCTTGATATGGAAAGTGACTGGAATTACCGATTTTGATTTCGACGATTTCGTCTTTCATGGTTCTTTTTTTTTATGCACCAGGCTTGTTTCATTATAAATCGAGTGTCTCCAAAAACACTTGGCTTACAATCTTGCATCTTGATTGGTCGATGCAGGTCTTTCATGGATTTACGCGTCATGACCGTTGGATTTACTTAGTTGGACGGCTGTGAGCACCTATTATAAGCTGAGTGCCGCCAAGAAAAAACACACTGCTTATACCCTTGCATTTTGATTGGTCAATATAGGCCTTCCATAGATTACAAGTTAGAGCAAGTATAATAAGTTTATGTAAGCAGGACATGGAGGGGAAAGAAGAGGAGCCGGCTACAGAATAAGAGCCGGCTGCAGCACGTGCTCGTAGGCACTATGTGAGAGTGGAAGGTGGACCATTTATTAATGAGGTAGCACATCTTTGTATCTTATTATTATACTCCCTCCGTCCAAAAAAACTTGTCATCAAAATGGACAAAAAAGGGTGTCTCTAGAACTAAAATACATCTAGATACATCCCTTTTTATTCATTTTGATAACAAGTATTTCCGGACAGAGGGAGTACTTGAAGGCTACAAGATTTTTTTTTGAGATAAGGCTACAAGGTTGGCTATAGATGACATGACAACATCATATAGACATCAGCTGGCCGTACTATTAACCATGCTCTTATGACCGTTGGATTCGGCTTAATCGGACGGCCCTGAGTAGATATCTTATCTGTCCCATCTCTCACTCTCCTTATCTCTTTTCTCCTCCAGTACGCAGCCGCCGCAGCTCCTCCTCTGGCTCGCCTCGCTGCCACTGCTCCTCCTCTCGGCCAAGCTAGTCCTCGTCCCCTCTTCTCTCCTTGTCCTCATCTCCACCTCTTCCCCTCTTCCTTCCTCGCCAGCAGCAGCAGCACTAGGGAGCAGCGGCGGCGGCAAGCGAGCAGCAGCAGCGGAGTAGCAACAGCGAGCAGCAAAGTAGCAGAAGTAGGGAGCGCCGGCGGCGGCGGAGGAGCAGCAGCGTCAAGATAATTGATTCTTGCCGGAAGGAACACACGTACACAGCTCCTGAATCTGATTCTTTTCGTTTATTTACACATGCGCACACAAAACCGGTGCATTGCCGCAAGCTCGAATCGGGCCTGCTTCTTTTCGCTTGTTTCTCGTCATTGTTCAGTGTTTACAAAGGGACATACATGCGTATACATACCGCTGGTGGCCCACGACGGCCCTCGGTTTATATATAAACCGGGCTGCTCACCTCGGCCCTTGGTTTGCACCCGGCTTGTACCTAGTAAGCCGTGTGCTACAAGCCTCTTTTTATATATAAACCGAGTTTAAATCGGCATAGCCGAGTGTATTAGGTACACGGCTTAATTATAATTTTTTTGAAACTAGCTTGAACCAAGTCAAGTGTCAAATAGGTAGCTCAATTGGCACATTATGAAGCATAAAATTGGTTATATTTCATTGTTTCGATATTATTATCTTTGCCTTGCTGATATTATTAAATCCATAATAATGACTTGGTTTCATATTTTACAAAATAGTTTTTGTAACATTTAGAAGAGTCCTGATGCAGCTAGTAAGTTCATTTGTGCAGGAGAATTCAGGCTAAAATTTTACAAAGATAATCGAAATATGAATACTCATTATCACATCTGTTGCCAGAATTTATAAGTATGGGTACATTTCATTCTTGTCTGATATAGCATGGAATGAGCTTAATAGTAATTTTAGATACCCCTACCTTCTAATCAGTGAACAGTCTAAGTATGTATGTTCTTCAATTTACGATATTAGTGAGTATATATTGTAATGAGAATATTTGATTTATTTATTAGTAGGTGTTGTTTGGTTTATCTTTTTCGTAATGTTGCATCAAACCTGAGCTGCTTTTCTCAAGTGAGTTTATCTAAATACCCTGCTCATGCCCGCTCGTATCTATTCATTGTTCATTGCATTTCAATGGTTCTTTGACTTCTTAATCTTGCAGACACGGGCGTTGATGGTGGACATGGTGGAGCTGAAATTTTGCACAAAAAGTTCATTTGCCCCAGTGGAAGTGCTTTGATGTTGTTTGATTGAGCAGGTAACCATCTGTTACTAGTATCACAATGCAATATTTTCCTTTTCCTTTAGTTTCCTTGGTGGGTGTTTTCTGTTTTACTTTGGTGGTTGCTAAATTGCATTTAACTTTTTCCATCTGTGGTTATCATATGACTATGCAGCCAACCAAATCGGCTGAACAAAGCCTGAGCAACCATTTCCAAGTGGCTGCACCCAGAATCCAGTGTAGCCGGCGCCTCCACAGGTTGAACTAAGGATCACGTAGGATCCAGTGCAGATCATTTCCAAGTGGCTGCACCGAGTTCAAACCTGCAGGAAAGTAGAAGCTCTTTGATTGTTAAAAACATATTGTTGCAATACCTTCAAATAGCCTTAGATAAAGCACAAACTTCAACCCAGATTTGAGCTTTTAGTTGTTTATTAATACACCCTAACCAGTTTTCGAACATTATTAGACTAAAGCACAAACTCCAACCCAGATTTGAGCTTTTAGTTGTTTATTAACACACCCTAACCAGTTTTCTGAAATAGAAGTTAGTAATATACACCTTGAGTTGAGCTTCTCCAATGGTGCCATCATCTTGCTCAAGCTGATCTTTTTTTTACGATGCTTCCCATTTGCAAGTAAAATGGAAGTACTTCATATTGCTTCCCCCCTCCTGAACATGCTTCACTATAGCATGTTAGGTCCATTTCAACTCTTCTTCTCTCATAAGCTTAGTGGTCCGCTCATCAGCATCACTCTTGATAGACCTTTCCGGCTTCCGCTGCACTCAGTGGATTTAGTTCTGCCTTAACATCCAGTTGATCAATCAACTGAAGTAAGCCCTCTTTTTCTTTCCTATACCCCCCACTGAGACTACGAGCCCATCCCTTTAGGAAATCAAGCATGCCTTTTCTCTACTTTGATCAAGTCGCAGACTCCCTGCTAATTAAGGTCAGTTTATGCTAAAGGGAAACGAATTAGTCTTATTGACTGATAAAACAAATGAGAGATGACAGTTCACACGTATTGACTTCAAAAAGTCTCACTTGCTTGTCAAGTGCTAACATGAACCCATGTTAATTGCGAGATCCATCTAAACAGAGTCACAATTGACCTACTAAACTAATTATAAGGCTTAAGGGGTAAATGACTAAGTGACCGTTTTGTTTGAAACCAACTGAAAATATTGCTGGATACCCACTGTCAGTTCCTTCCATATGAGGGGAGAAATTACGAATTAACCATCACATTTGATCTTGGTTTGTCTTTATTCTGATCAAGTCCTAGGCTCCTAGGTAACTATACCGTCGGTCTATGCTGAAGGGAAAGAATTAGTCTCATTGAACGATAGACAAATGGTAAGAGTACTATTCACAAGTATTGACTTCACAAGAATTGCACATGCTCGATTGCTTGTTGCAAGAGCTCATGGACCATGGAAACTGTGAGATCCACTCACACAGACCTGACTTGAGGAGATACCTGTACATGACCAAGTGGCTGGTCAATTTTAAACTGATCGGAAGTGCCGCTGGATATCAACTGTGGTCCTTTGAAGTGGCTAGAAAAATTGAACACTGAGTTTTTTCTTCTTTTTAGATGAGAAGGGAAAATATGAAACAAGCACATTTGAGCATAATTTTGTTTACTTTGTTGAAGTCCCAGGCTCCTGGATAATCAGAGTAATAGTATATGCTAGGGAAAAAATTAGTGTCTCATTGAATGATAAAAGAAATGTGTGATGAACTGATGATGACCATCGATTGAGTGTGAGAAATAGCATTGATGAAAGATCTATCCACATGGCCAAAATAATATGATTATGGTGCAAGTCAACCCTGCTAGATGCTGATCCAGATGTTGCTGGCAACTCACCAATTGGGTGATATATTAATTCCACCTGGAGAGAGAAGACAAAACTTAGTTTCATGCAATACATGGATATGCTGGCAAGCATCAAAGAATCTCGACTGTCAATGTAAGTTGCAGAAATGGAAATGGTAAGAAAGAATACAAGCTGCTCTCCTGATTGCCGCTATATCAAGTGATTGCCAATGTATCAGTATATCACTGTCAGCAGAATATCACAGGACCCCACCATCATCAGTATATCTAGACCAAGAAATGTTGAAGAATGACCTGTATGGAAAGGTAGTGCTGCAAATTTGATAATATATGCACAACCGCGTCTGCAGTTGTTTTACACAACCAAAATACATTGAAATATATCAAACTGATGCCCGTTTTAAATTGTTGGTGGTTGCACACAACGCGCTGACAGTTGAGCAAACTACGATGGCGTACAAGTATGCAATAGTTAACAAAGAGGCTACTTGGCCCTGTGGGTCGCATATTGTGGAGTCCCATACCACTAAGCTCCAAGCTTTATACTAATACCTTGCATTACTTTCTGCCATATTCCATATATAGTTCCATATCGCTGGCTTAGACTCATACTTCTCATCATCACCAGCATTGTCAAAATGGGCGAGAGCAGAGGAAGCATCGCCTTCTTTGCGTGCTACAGGCCTCCGGTGCCCCTCGACATATTCTGCTGTCCAGCTCCAGCATCATCAAGGGAGGAGGAGCGGCACTTGACGGATGGCGTGTCGTACAACTACAACTGCCAACCCATTCCATCTGCGGCCCTCAAGTCGATCGTCAAGCACCTAGATCTGGCTCCTGAAGACGTTGAAGAAGCCGCCATCGATTCGGGCCGTCTCACCGGCCTCGTCTTCGTCTCTGAAAGACAGCACCACCTCGAGACTCTTCATATAGGCCTGCGCTTCGATGATGGCGACGAAGTCAGGGTCTTCACCTTGGGGGACATCTATGGCGGCGACTTTTTCAGTGGTGCCCGTCTGGAGGACAGCGGCTGCATCGCAGGAGGCTACGAGGTGGATGGCCACACAGCTGACCATTACCTCGTCTTCGTGTCCACGAAGGAGCCTGTGCAAGAACGCCGCAGCCCGTGGAATGTCGTCTACAAAACTAATCTCAGAACAGGCGAAACTGAGCGCCTCACTCCACCAGGTAATTTGGTTGTTGAATCTTATCTTCCTTTTGCTATTTGATCTACTACTTTGTACTTGTCTCTGGATATATGAATGACTAATTAAGTTGAGTCCTTTCTGAATTTGATCTACTTCTACTTGTTCTTGGATGCATGGCTAAATTTCTGCTTAAATAATATTTGGTTGACCTGTTTAATTCTACATACACAAACAGGGACATCCGATTTAAGCCCCTCGGTGTCACCATCTGGGAAGAGGGTAGCAGTGGCTTCGTTCCAAGGAAAGAAATGGGATGGTGAAGTTAAAGACTTGCTGACAAACATTTACGTGATGGACCTAGAGAGCACATATCTGGAGCGCGAGCGGGTGATCGAGAACGCTGGCTGGCCATCATGGGGAAGCGAAACAGTACTATTTTTCCATAAAAAGGTTGGGGATAACTGGGGTGTATTTCGACACGACTTGAGCACCGGCGAGACCCTCCGTGTGACCCCGGAGGCATTCGATGCAGTGACTCCAGCAGCCATTGATGAGAGCAGAGTGGCTGTGGCAACCATCCGCCAGAAGTCTGTGTTCACCGACGTCCGTGTTGAAGCGCAGTACCGTCACATCGAGGTTTTTGACATGGGTTTGCCGGAGGAGCCACTTCAAATCACTCGGTGTACCAAGCCAAAAGGCGACCATTACAACCCCTTTGTAATGGATGGTGGCAAGTACATTGGCTACCATCGTTGCAAAAGCGACCATCTCGAGGTACCTACCCTTGTGGCTATGCCCTATGCACAATGATTTGCTTGTTCAGTAGTACACACTTGCACAGTTACATTACATTAATTATACTCCCCCCGTTCCAAAAGATAAGGTGTATTAGTTTTTTGAAGTCAAACTTGTGCATGTTTGAGCAAGTTTTTAGAAAAATATATTAATATCTATAATACCAAATTTGTATAATTAGATCCATCATGGGAAGTATTTTCGTGTTTTATTTATTTTTGTATTGTGGATGTTAATATTTTATTCTGTAATCTTGGTAAAACATACATATATTTGAGTAACGAAAATTGATGCACCTTATTTTCTGGAATGGAGTATGTAGTGATGTCGTTCAAGCTGTCTAAAACATTGTGTCTCCTGCAGCATGGAGATGATGTCCCGAGGCGGTTCGACAAGCTGCAGTCCCATCATGAAGATATTGGTCTGTTTAGGGTTGCCGGTGCATTCCCGGCATTTTCCAAAGATGGCTCCAAGCTTGCATTCGTCGATAACGAGTTCAAAGCCGTGTGGCTGGCCGATAGTGACGGAATGCGTGTTGTCTTCGAAGTAAGTACACCATGTCCTTTTACCTTTTGGTTCAAAAGAATGGATGATGTTACGACTGTTTATGACTGGCCGATTGTTATTGACTATGAGTGCTCTGTTTGTATTTGTGTACTTGTACATATAGACGGATGGTCCTGATGGCGTCTTCTCACCGGTGTGGAACCAAAAAAAGGATATACTTTATGTCTGTATGGGACCGTCTTTCAAAGCCAACGAAATATTGGAGATCTACGCCATCCCTCACGTATCGAGTGGTGCACGAGAGCGGCGACTGCTCACGAAGGGAAAATTCAATAATGCGTTCCCATCCACCAATTCAGACGGTAAGGAATTACCACTACCGCAGCCTTGCTTCAGTGGCTCCATGAGTCCTCTCTAGTCCATTCAATAAGAATGTTGTTTCCCTTGGCATGGTGATAACTTTGTATACCTCTCACAATGACCGCTGTATATTTACATTTATGTGTTTACGCTTGTACAGGGACAAAACTTGTTTTCCGATCGACAAGAAATGGGGGAGACAAAAAGTACAAGAATCTATACATGATGGACGCAGAGATCGGGGAGGACGGCGGTGAAGCGGAACGGATAACAGAGGGGGATTGGATTGACACACACTGCCAGTGGTCGCCAGACAGGGACTGGATCGTGTTCTCGTCAAACCGTGACAAGCCCGCGGACGCTCCGGAGCGCGACCATGGTATGGACCCGGGGTACTTTGCTGTTTACCTGATGAACGCAATCGACCGCTCTGTGGTGAGGGTAATCCGGAGCGGGTACGACTTCTCCGGGCACGTGAACCACCCGGTCTTCAGCCCGGACGGGCGGAGCATCGTCGTGACGGCAGATCTTGCCGCGGTGTCTGCTGACCCAATGTCGCTGCCGCTCTTGTTGCACTCGCAGAGGCCCTACGGCGACATCTTCACCGTTGATATCGACCCGGATGACATGGAGAAGAACCAGGATGTGGAGGAGTTTGCCCGAGTCACGCATAGCAGGTACGAGAACGCCACTCCTGACTGGACCGTGTTCTCAACTCATGACCCGCATGCGCAGTGGAACCTCCTGGTCATGGAGGAGGAGTACACCCCGGCGTGCCCGTATGCGCATCATGATGGGGGTGAAAGCTGGCACATGACAGGTCAGATGTGCATCCCGAAAAGGGTCTGTTGATCTTACGCCGCTATGTCGGAATGGCCCGGATAACTGTGCCTGTTTCGCGCTTGGGCTCATACTGTTGCCTGGATTTATTGCTTGAGATGTATTTGTAATTTCTGTTTGGATTGCTGTCTATTTGGGTTGGTGTTGAGGTGATTTGCCCGGACCATTTGCATTCTACACATTTCATCTTGCTGTAATATATAAGGCTTCAGAGTTTTATATGATGATTCTGAATTGAGTAGCCCCTGCTTTTGTTGTGACAAGTTTTGTTAAACTTTCATGACACAAGTACATTATTTATCAAAACGTAATGATGATATATTTACATAGAAAGGTTTCGCGGAGGTGATTTGCTACCTTTGACAGGAACGGTTTACATCATTCAAATGCTCAGCAACTTGAAATAGTTGTTCACACCTGCTGTGTGGTAAGTCCTACTAGCACCTAGCTCCCTATCTTGCCAACAAAGTGTCTGCTCTCTCAACCGAGATCCAACAACTTCAGCAACACAACCTGACCGGATGGGATGAAGCTGCCAACTTTGTACAAAGGTTTTCATGATGGTGTTCCTAAATACCAGCACAGTGGCCCTCGCAAGCAATAGCATGACTTTTCATACACTGGAATTTTTTGAAGATGCTTATATTATGTAAACTGAAATATTTAGGTTATAATATAGCCACTACAATTGTTTTTGCTCAGAGAGTATACTTGTGGATTACTTCTTTAATCATAAAGTTTGTAGACTTAATGATTACTATTACCAATTCAGAAACACCATATTATCAACCACATGAGCGGATGAGCCCATATTATGTACTCCCTCCGTCCTAAAATAAGTGTCTCAAAGTTGATACACTTATTTTGTGACGGAGAGAGTACTATCTCCGTCTCAAAATGTAAGATGTTTTTGAGGCATCCTAAAAAAACGTCTTAGGAGTACTTCTGTTAGATATATGACTATGAATATAATACTAATCAGCATTGGCCACATGACATTCAGTGTATAGTTTGACTTATATCAAGTGCTGAATGTTGTTTATGTATAATTATCAAGATATTTTGGTTGACATATCAAAGGTAGGATAATGCTGAGATACACTCAGCATGTGTACTGTGTATAAAAAATTTAAAATACAAATTCATATATGCAATGTGTCAGAAAGACTATACTACTGGAAACTTGTTTTGAATACGAATTCAATAGTACATATTAAAGTGGTATAGTTCTATATAGTAGAACGGTTCTAACACGAATTGTGGTGGTTTGACCGTATAACGCACGATATTACGAGTAGGCAGATCAGCGTCCTCTCACATAATCAGATGACCGCAAAAGCACGACAAACTTTTCCGCAAAGAAAAAAAGAGCACGAGGAACTGCAGGAATAATAATTAAGCACATATAGAGCTAGAGATGCGATAACGACTTGGTGCAAACAGCAGCAGTTTAGAACCAGTACTCCTCACTTAACCCATTACATACCCAGGAGTGACACATCTGGCGAGACATCAACTAAGATAGATACCCAAAGCTCGAGCGGAACATTCTCCACGTGCGTACCACGGTTGCTGGGTATAGAAGAGCGGTACGTTGTCATCACTCATCAGTCATAGTCCAAACAGAAAACACACGACGTAGATCAGGAAGTATGCGAGAGGGCCAAACGCGCAGCCGCAAAGAGAGCAGACGATGGAGATGAGCGTCCCCGCGGCGCCCGGCGCCATCCCCGCCGGGCTGGAGAAGGCGTAGACGGCCACCACGACCGCCAGGATCACCGCCAAAATCATGGCGGACGAGCTGATGATGATGATGCCCTGGAAGTGAACGGAGGGAGTCGGAATGGATCGATGGCGAAGAACGAGTGTGGAAGGAAAGCGGGATGTCGAACGTATGGTATGACTGGTGGGTTCTTATACAGGCCTCCAGGCTCCAGCGCAGCAGGGTCGGGCGGACAAAATCCGGAGCCCTGTGCCAAACTAAAAAAATGAAGCCCTATCTAACTAAAATATAACCTAACGAGCAATTATAATGTATATATTAATATATATCAAGCGGAATTTTTTCATAATGTATATAATATAATGTCTTACATAACAACTGAACGTATAAAAAATCATATCTATTCAACTCCTGACTGCTATTTATTTGAAAAACGTCATTTTTTTAGTATTCTTTGAAATGAAATCTTCAATGATATCCTCGTAATCAATCTTCTCCAACACTTTACTCTCAAGTGCTATTGTGGCCAAATCATTGATTACCAGATGACATTTGCGGTACTTTTTTTTAACAAATCTGTCCATACCACCTTTATAAGATTTATTAATTAAATTCTCTTCTTCTGCTTTTTTCTTGCGCTTGTAGGCACCCGACTGATGTTTCCCCGTAATGACTCAAATTTGTATTATTGAAACACAAGATAAAGAAGATGAATAAAATAAAATTGAATTTATACGTAGCATATATCAATTGAAGATCATGCGTCAATGCTTGGGAATTAGACGAACCGTCTAACTCATCAAATTTTCTGTCCTGTGATCTTTAACCCGGGAGGTAAGAACCAATCTATAATGAAGTAACGATTCTTGTGAATAATTAATTAGAAAATTAAGAATTGGGATTTAGGAGTGGGAACCGAAGTTAATTAAAAAGAATGACTCGCTAAGCACCTGAAGGCTAGCGTCGGTGACCGATCAATCAGATGAGATGATGTTGACGAGTCTGAAATTTAAAAAAGGAGTCAAGAAAGTCAACAGCGGCACCACGGCAGTGACCTGTCGCTTAAGTCAGCCTGAATCCGAAATCGGATCGGTCTAAGGAGTAAGGACCAAGGGCAGAGCGAGAGCTACCGAGGGACGAGGCGGGACAAGGCGTCGACGGTCAACCGGTCGACGTGACGATGTCAAGGGCTCCAGGCGTCCAGCCGTGAGGGCTCCAGCGATCCGATCCGTAGGCTGTAGCGATCTAATGTTTTTTTTATGGTAGCCATCTAATATTTTTTAGATAATAACGTAGCTAATTAGCTTTGCCCTCGTCGCCTTTTTTTTCCTGAGTGCTGCCTCGTCGCCCTCTCGTAGCGATCTGGAGGAGTCCCAGCACTCCGTCCGCTCGATGGCCTCGCTCTCACTCGATGGGCCTAGTCGCTCGCCGCTGGCTCAGTTACGCTTAACTGTTAGTCTGTTACTACACCTACATAAAAAATATGGGGCCCCCCAGAATTTTGGGCCCTGTGCGGGCCGCACCTTTAGTACAACTGTGGGCCCGGCCCTGCAGCGCAGTCTGCACGAGTTAATCGGTCCTCGGCCAGCGGTGAAGAATTGATGTTGCATGTCTTCGGAACTACAAAGGCACGAGTTAATCAGAGCTTCGCGTAGTAGGTTTGACCCGTTGTGAAGTTTAAGGGACTTGACTTGTGCGTGGTGTTTGACTGTACAAGGATTTATCACCTTCTTATTGGTTCATCTTTACCTCCGTTTGATTTTTAATTCAAGCTTGGCTGCTCTTCTTCACCTGAATCGTGTGGTTCAAATTTCTGAAAGTTGAGGTTTTTTAGAGGAGACCGAAATTTCAGAAAGTACAGAATCCACGGCCTTGTTTGATACGGTGGGACGCTCAATTTCTGAAAGTTGGCGTCCCAATCTCCGCAAGATGGTTTTGTTTAGCTTTGTGAATACTTGTGCTCAAACTTTTAATCTTTGTCTTCAGGAGAAACCTCCTGAGGGCTATGCTAAAATGAATATCAATGCTGCTTTCTTTTTTTTTTCTTTGAAAAAGAGTGTTTTTTATTGACTCATACAGTAGCATCGAGGGATACAATCATGATGAATACACCCGGCCTTCGCATAACTAAGATGCACACAGCCAGCACAACACACACACACACACACACACACACACACACAAAAATGATCACGCTAGCAAAGGCAAAGTCATGCAAAGACCAAAGCTATGCCTAGGCGGAGGAAGAAAAGAACAAAAAACTGAAGCAATGAAAACAACGATTGACGATGTACAACGGTGGCCATCAGCCCCAGTCATCTCTTGACATCATAAAGACTCCGAGAAGGGTTCTCCAAAAGCGACGCCTCCAACAAGGAAACGACGCACAAGCGCCGCCGTCGCCAAATCCAACCACCAAGGGTCGGCTCACGGGTTTTCACCCTGAAGAGCAAATCTGAGCAAACTCCGAGCAATGCCGTCATCAGAGTAACGACGTAAAGAACGCCGCCATTGCCAGGTATAACCAACTAGGTCAAACCAGAGTTTTCACCCCGGGGCTCTAGATTGGGTACTCGAGAAGTACCACCCAATGAAAATCATTTTATGTTGTCTCCTCCACTTGCCTCGATCCCAATAGCTGCATGTGTGCACGGTCCTTACGGCGAGTGATGACCATGCCTGAACGAGTAGGCTGACGAGACTCGACAAGAGCCACTCGCCAACACTCGAAGAAGTCTTTGACGGAGACGAAGGACAGCAGCACCACGAAATCCCTAGTTCGGGACACTCCGAAGGCCATGCACCATCCGCACAAATGGCAGCGTAGGCTGATCTATATGAGACGACAGCAGACTCGCGGCCACTAACTCCGTGTCGTCCTCGCCAGGCACAGATCATACAGGTCCAAACCACTTGAGGTGACCACCGCCTGGTCGATGCTGCTTTCTGACTTCCATGAGGAGAAATGGGCTACTGGAGCTGTGATCAAAGATGACCATGGGCACTTTGTGCCGGCGAGTAACAGCAGAATTGAACATGTAAACTCGGCAGCTACTGCTGAAGCTAGAGCGTCCAAAGACGGGCTCATCCTGGCAGGTCAAGTTGGACGCGAGAAGATAATTATCAACTCGGACTGCCTGGAAGTTGTTCAAACTATCATGATGGAGGTTTTTCAGCAACAAAAGCTTTGGCAATATACGAAGAGTGTGTGTTTTTAGCTAGGAATTTCTCTCCTGTAATCATAAAACACTGTCCAAGGGAGAGGAATATTGTACTACTCATGTAGAAGGATCCCAGCCTTGTGTATGGACGGGAGATCCTCAAGTTTTCATTGTATCTAGCCTAGTGGACGATGTAACTATGTTTCAAACATAATAAAGTCGCTATGATGGCTTTTCCTCAAAAAGTTTTTTTAATCTTTGTCGTAGTCCTATTATTGTAATTTTTTGCAGAGAAGAGGCAAGTGATGGAGAAAATAGTAAATTACAAAAATAATAATCACATTTGGTGCTATGATATCATGGAACAACCATCTTTGATGAAAATTACAAAAAAGACCCCACCAACATTGGGACATGTGTATAACATACTCCCTTCATTCCATAATGTAGTGCTTCCTCTATCTCCGTGCTTCAACTTTGACTGTAAATTTAACTACCAAGACCGATTGCGGCGGAAGCAAAAAATTATATCAATGAATTCGTATTCGAAAGAAGTTTTTAATTATATATTTTTTTCTCCCACCGCAGTTGGTCTCGTTGGTTAAATTTATGGTCAAAGTTGCACCTCGAAAAGCGCGAGCGCACTATATTTTGAAATGAAGGGAGTAGTACTGATCTTGTGTTTTAACCGCTTGGGCCCAGTTGTCGGGTGGAACCAGATCCTCTACCGTGCCCGAAGGCATGTCAGAGATGCCGTGCCTTCACTTTCCAGGAACGGTCGAACTAATGGGCCTGTAGCCTACGAGCAGAACGGCCAAACTAATGGGCCTGCTATTTTGATTGTCTTTTCTGTTTATTTTCAGCAGCTTGACAACGTTTGGCTAAAAAAAACCTTGAGAACGGGAGGATTACACATTCGTTGAATAGCAAAGCAAGATTTTTTTTCCGCGAACTTCCAACCTATTTTTTCCCAGAAAGATCAGATCTACTATAAAAGTTGATAAATTAAATCAAGATGTTATGCCTGTGGTGACTTTGTACAATCTCAAGATGCTATTCCAGCTCAGTCTTTTGGAGGTGCTCATACGGGTAGGGTGTACATGCATGAGTTCCTAGGGTGAGTGTATGCTCATGTATATGAGCGACTATTCAAGGTCGGGTTTCTCATGCCTCCCGCCAGTGTCTCTCTGGAGATGGAATAAGTTTCTCCCCGCCTAGTTCCCATCCCGGTGATGTTTCTAGCATCATCGGAGGGTGTGTGTGGAGATTTGTCTCTGGCTGATCTCGCGGGATCCCATCTTCGTTCGTCTGTGTTCATGTGTCTATAGGTTGGACCCTTCTGATTTATACTTCTATTCAACAATGGTGGTTGTTGTTCTAGTGTGTTGGTCTGATGGAGCCTTAGCACAACAACTTCCCAACTGTCTACAACAGCAAGATTTGCCTGGATCCGAAGAGACACGGGCGAAGACGGCGGCGCACCTTCGGCTCGCTCTAGTGCTTGTAGTCATTAGTAGGTTTCTACAGACTTGGATGTATTTTTTACTTCTTGTTTTCTTTGTACTACCTTGACAGTTGATGAATAAATTAAAAAAAATCTCGCAAACAATATTCTTTATACGACAAATGATGAATAGTGGTTGTTCGGTGATTTCAGAATCTCGATGTAAATTTTGAGTTGATTTTGTACTTCCGATGAACTTTTAGAATACATCTGATTTTTCCGGAAAAAATGGTTGGGTGTTTTCTGCATAAAAAATCTTGCTTTGCTATTCAACGAACGTGTGATGCTCCCGTACTCAAGGTTGGATGTTTTTTTAGACAAACGTTGTCAAGCTGCTTTTTTTAGCGGTACATTGTCAAGCTGCTGGAAATAAATCGAAGACTTTGTCCCCTAGGGTTTCCCTCTAGGGTCTACCTGTTCCTTCGGTGGCGCCGCCGAAGTCCACATCAAATCTACTATATTTCCCCGGCTTCTCACCGGCGGCTGGTAGCAACACAGGAGATCCTACGGGGGTGCGCCCAATCATGATGGAACCTGCAAGCGATGGGCTCGGGGGTGTCCCCGAGGAAGGACAGACGGGGATGGAGAAGCGGGATGGTGAGGAAGTTGGGGTCGGCCATGCCTCGGCCGATCTGCCAGGATCAGATGTTCCAGAGGGAAGTGGGTCGGCTGGGATGGAGGAGGTGGATATGGAGGATGTAGAGGAAGAGGATTGGGATCGCTGTGGGCCTGAACCGAATTTCGAGGATGCGTTTGAGGGGTTGAACTTGCATGGGGAGGAAGCGAAAGATTTGGACGTATCCGGTGAGGTGGATGATCTGGTCAAGGATGTGTGGTGGCTGGCCCTTTTTAGGGTTCATACGCTGCGCCCGTTCAGCCATGCTGCTCTACTTAACTCCATGAGAAATGCATGGTCGTGTGCGCAGGGTGTCGTCACACCTTTTCGAATATCAAAGTACCGAATTTGTTCTTGGCCCAGTGCCACTGTCTAGGTGATTGGAAGAGGGTAATGGAAGGGGGGCCGTGGCAGTTTCGGCGTGATCCTGTGGTGCTAGTGGAATATGATGGCTTTACCAATGTTACAGAATACGCCCTGGACATGTACCCGCTTTGGGCAAGAATTAAGGGCTTGCCGGATGGACTAACTAGGAAGAAAGAGCTCGCGGAGAAGGTGGCCAAGAAGGTAGGAGAGCCTCCCTTCACAGTGATCGTGAACGAAGGGAAAATAAATCCTTCGAGCTACCTGAGAGTTAGAGTCTTTGTAAATGTCAATTCTCCTTTGGTTAGATTTGTGCCCATTACATTGAAGGAGAAGAAGAAATATCCAGTATATTATGAAAAGCTCCCGGACTTCTGCTATTTTTGTGGCTGTATGGGGCATGTGGTTGAAGAGTGCGGAGATAGCATACATGACCCAAGTACTTGTGAATGGGGTGAGTACCTCCACTGGATAAATGAGCCTGTTGGCAATGGGCCCAAAGGGGGCCGAGGTGGTTGGGGTTTTGCTGGAAGAGGGGGTAGCACGTTTGGTAATGGGCACCGTGGGGGTGGAGTTGGTGCAAGGGGAAGAGGTGCATGAGGAGGAAATAATTCAACAAGGGGCTATAGTGGGGGGATGTGGATACGGGTATGGATGAGATGCCAGGAAGTAATCATTTTAACTCAATGGACATAATAAGGGATGATAGGAGTGCTCGGAAGAGACTGATCCGCGATGATGGCACTATTAATGTGCGCGGACAACCTGTACCCAATCTTGCTGGGAAGGTTGCAGGTACAGTTTTGCTGATTGAAAAAGGGGAAGTAGCTGAAAACAGTGTTAGATTGGAACCCAGTACGACCCCCAGAAAAATACCTATTGTGAAGCGTAGGAAGCAAGGTGATGGTGATGCAGTTTCTGATACAGCTAGGACAGCCGAGGCGGCCTCCGAGATGGAGGACCGCCGGTCCCAATGAATCTCATTAGTTGGAACTACCAGGGAGGGGGCCGGGAATACCCGGACAGTTCGAGAAGTGGCGACTTTTATTAGGTCGCATTCCCCCATGTTGGTGTTTTTGTGTGAAACAAGACAGTCCAAGGAGAGAATGAAAAAACATCGATCAAGGTTTGGATTGAAAGGCTTTGATGGTGTGGACAGCAATGGTAACAGTGGAGGTTTGGCGTTGTATTGGCATGAATCGGTTATGGTTAATGTTGTTTTTTTCAAATCAGAGGTGCATAGACGCACATGTTAAGCTAGGGACAGATGAAGATACATGGCGTCTAACTTGTGTGTATGGAGAACCAAGAGTTGAAGATAGACACAATATGTGGTCACTCCTTAACAATATGAGCGCTCAATCTGATCTGCCGTGGTTCGTAGTTGGAGATTTCAATGAATGTATGTGGGACTTTGAGCACTTCTCATCAACGCCTAGGCATCAAAGGCAGATGCAAGCTTTTCGTGACTCATTGGAGATTTGTGACCTTGCTGACTTGGGGTTTTCTGGAGTCCCACGCACGTATGGTAACAAAAGGAGTGGCAATGGTAATGTTAAAGTTCGCCTAGATAGGGCGGTGGCTTCCCCGTCCTGGCGCAACCTCTTCGAGCAGCCGTCAGTTCGTCACCTGATCTCACCGGTGTCAGATCATGTGACCTTGCATGTAAGCTGTGATAGATTTGTGGGCATGCATGTTAAAAAGAAATTTAGGCAATATGAAGTAATGTGGGAAAGGGAGCCGGCGCTCCAAGAATTAATCACGCGTGCCTGGGCGGATGCATGACAGAAAAGGTGCATGGGTGATGTACATGCGGCCCTTAGAGCCATGATGCATAAGCTCTACGCATGGAGTAAGGAGAAATTTGGCAGCATGACTAGAGAAATAGAGAAGACAAGAACACGGCTTGAGGAGTTGATGCTTATGAATGCGGATAGATGTGAGATTCAACGAGTTACTGATAAGTTGAATGAACTATTATACAGAGAGGAGATGATGTGGCTGCAGCGGTCTCGAGTGGATTGGTTGAAAGAAGGCGATCGCAATACAAAGTTTTTTCATGCAAGAGCTATTTGGAGAGCTAGAAAGAACAGGATCAAGAAACTAGTAGATGAACAAGGTACTGTTCACATGGAAGTCAGAGAGATGGGAGATGCAGCCTCTGCTTATTTTGGAAATATCTTCAAGGCTGGCCCCTCACTTGATTCTTCTCCCGTCACAAACCTGTTCAGTTCTGTGGTCACCGACGAGATGAATGATAATTTTATGTGCAGATTGTTCTGAGCAGGAGATCGCCGATGCCCTGTTTCAGATCGGTCCCTTGAAGGCGCCGGGGCCCGATGGCTTTCCCGCGCGGTTCTTCCAGAGAAATTGGGCGACTATGAAGGAAAGTGTAGTTGTTGCGGTAAAGGAGTTTTTTCGCACAGGTATCATGCCACCACACATTAACGACACTATTATTGTCATGATTCCGAAGGTGGATAGTCAGGTAAAGATTACAGACTTCAGACCAATCAGTTTATGTAACATCATTTACAAAGTGGTGTCCAAGTGCTTGGTGAATCGATTGAGGCCTGTTTTAGATGATATAATATCTTCTTCTCAGAGTGCGTTCATCCCTGGGTGTATGATCACTGATAATGCTTTCATAGCGTTTGAGTGCATTCACCACATAAAATAGGAAAAGGACCCCACTAGGAGTTTCTGTGCTTATAAACTGGATCTCTCTAAGGCATATGATAGAGTGGATTGGAACTACCTTAAGCAGATGATGCAAAAGATTGGCTTCGTTCACCGGTGGATAGACTGGATAATGTCGTGTGTGACCTCGGTGAGATACTCCGTAAAATTCAATGGAGCCATCTTGAATTCATTTGCACCGTCGCGTGGCCTACGGCAAGGTGATCCGTTATCCCCTTATTTGTTCCGTTTTGTTGCAGATGGTCTCTCGGCTCTCATTAACAAGGGGGTGGAAACTGGGAATTTGTCACCACTGAAAATAACAAGGAGAGCCCCCGGAATATCACATCTTTTGTTCACAGATGACACGTTATTGTTCTTCAAGGCTAATATTGATGAAGCTAACCATATTAGGAGCATTTTGGATGTTTACGCGGCTGCTACAGGACAACTTCTAAACCCCTCCAAATGTTCTATGCTGTTCGGAAGTTCCTATCCTGCTGGGTCTTTGGAAAGCGTTAAGCAAATGTTGCAGGTTACTGCATCGGATTTTGAGGAAAAGTACTTGGGCCTACCAACACCAGACGGTAGGATGTCAAAAGGGAATTTCCAAAATTTACAAGTTAAAATGACAAACCGCCTGTTTGCGTATGATGGCCATCCTACACACGCTGGGAAAGAGGTTCTTATTAGAGCAATTGCTCAATCTATCCCGACCTACATCATGAGTGTATTCAAACTCCCCATGGAGCTTTGTGACGATCTGAATCGCTTAATTCGCAACTATTATTGGGGTGCAGAGAAGGGAAAGCGGAAGACTCATTGGCATGCATGGCATAAAATTACTCGGCCAAAGAAACAAGGTGGCCTGGGTTTCAAAGATTTTCGCTTGTTCAACCAAGCCTTGTTGGCACGCCAAGCCTGGAGGATTCTGGAGTTTCCAGATTCTTTGTGTGCCAAGTTACTTAAAGCCAAATACTTCCCAAATGGACACCTCTTGGATACTGTTTTTGCTGGAAACCCATCGCCTACTTGGCAAGCGATTGTCCATGGGTTAGAGCTCTTGAAAAAAAGGCATGGTTTGGAGGATTGGGACGGACCAAAATGTCCGTATATGGAGGGATCGATGGATTGTTAGGGAGCCATCTGCTGGCCTTATTTCTCCACGAGGGAGGTGCCGCCTCAAATGGGTCTCGGAGCTCATAAACCTCCATGGTAATTGGGACATGGATAAACTAACGTAGTTTTTTCTCCCAGTGGATATTGTGGAAATCTTGAAAATCCATTTGTTTACTCGCTTTGGGGAGGATTTCTTGGCATGGGCACAACGGTATGTTCTCTGTCCGGAGTGCATACAAACTTGCTAGTGATGAGTTGATGAACCCACGGGGACACTCCTCCAGCGCCAGATCGGATGGCACACGGGAGTGCTGGAAACACATTTGGAAAAGTACGGCTCCACCAAAAGTTCAGAGTTTTGCGTGGAGATTGGCCACAGACTCATTGGCAAACTGGACTAACAAAGTCAAAAGGAAACTAGAGGTGTCACCGTTATGTACAGTGTGTGGTATGGAAGAGGAGGATTTATTCCATGTGTTCTGCAGTTGTAATCATGCGAGGGTGCTATGGAAGCTGATGGCAAAGGAGTAGAAGCTCCCACCTAGATCTTTGTTAAAGCCGGCCGGCTCTGATTGGTTTATCAAACTCTTGTCTGAACTGAATGATGAAGGCAGAGTGCATGTGTTTATGTTGTTTTGGAGAATCTGGTTTGTTCGTAATGAGATTGTCCATCACAAGCAGCTACCTCCAATGGACGTGTCAGTGTAGTTTTTGTCTAGTTACCTGTCCTCACTTTATAACATCAAAGCCGATCTACACTATGATCCTATCAAAGGGAAAGTCGTCGTGGATACAGGTTTTAATCCAATACCATCTGTTGGCTGCTCTGTAGATGGGTGGTTGAGGCCCCTTGGACTAAACCGGACATTGGTAGAGTGAAACTAAACACAGATGCTTCAGTGGCTGGAGGGGAAGCAGGATCTGGTATGATTCCAAGGGATCATGAGGGTTCCATTATCTTCACTTCATGTAGACACATACAGGGATGCTGTGATGTTCTGGAAGCCGAGCTCCTGGCCTTGCGAGAGGGTATTTTGCTGGCGTTGCAATGGAGCAACTTACCCTTGGATATTGAGTCGGATTGTCTGGAAGCGATCAAGATGATAAACAGATGCAGTAGTAACAAGTCTAGGTTTGCTTTCATTATAGGAGAGATCACCAGGAGTTTGGGGGAACGAAGTTCTTGCATTGCTCATACTCGTCGGAGTTGTAATAGGGCTAGTCATTCCTTGGCTAACTTTGGTAGGTTGCATCACCGAACTGTTGTTTGGCTAGGCTCTGGTCCGGAGGAAGTCCTGTAAACCAAAGTGAGTAATGCATGAACTTTATACCGCAAAAAAAAGCTGCTGGAAATAAACAGAAAAGACAATCAAAATACCATGCCATTAGTTGGGCCGTTCTGCTTGTAGGCTACAGGCCCAGTGTGCCCGTTTTACTAGAAAGCAAGAAGGCACGACACCTCTGACGTGCCTTCGAGCACGGTACAGGATCTGGTTCCTTGTCGAGTTGGCACCGATACAAGCTGGGTGGCCGACAAAAGTTAGGGCGTTTCATTTTTTGCCCAGCCAATCCCTCCCATTCGACCCCTTTTCCCACACTTTGGATTCCATGGTGACAGGTGGTGGAGGTGTCAGTGGTGGAGGTCTGGCGGCGATGGTGCTGCTTGTGCCGATAGTGGTGGTGGTTCGCTGATCTGGAGGACAAAAGGAAGCGGAAGAATCGGTGGTGCCACATGTCCACATGGTATGCCAAGCATCGTGCAGCGGACCTTCAGAAATCATTTGAGCAAAAAATTACCCTACCTAGCTATACTATCAGTGTGGTTGGGCCATGGTTGTAGTGTCGAGATGTATGCGAACAGTCCCGGTGCCTTGGCCCACAGCGACGACTCGTAGGTGATTTCGGCGCGTCCCGGCCATGAGCGTGTAGTGGAGGCAGTGGCGAGGTGTCTTTCCTAGCCTGAGCCAGGGAGAGGGAGAGCCGATGGCGGTGGTGCGCGACAGTGGTGCTAGCAGAGGCTCGTCAGAGCACCGCGACTACTTCCTTGATCTCAAGACGATCATCATCGAAGAGAAGGAGGAAGAAAGAGAGGGAGAGGGGGAGAGCAGCCAGTGGTTGTCGATGCGGTGTCCAGTGGTTGCCAGAGCGTCATCCATGTCATCAGTAGAAGAAGACCTCAGCCATTTGATCTGGATAGATGGACGAATGCGATCGCAATCCATGAGATGGCCAAGCCGACCTATCAAAACCCACAAGAGGGCTTTCATGCTTTGCGAGTGTTGCATTCATTAAACACTCAATTCTTTGTCGAGTGTTGCACTCGACAAAGTTATTTTATATGACTTGGAAAATATTTAACTTGTATACTCAATTTTTTTTATCTTATACATCTAAATACAATTTTTTTACATGTAATATACAACATATGAGTTATTTTGTAGGAGTTTCCATAATTTTGAATTGATTTAGTCTTTTCTAAAGTATAAATGCATTTGATTGCTCAAATATAGCAAATGGACCCTTAAAATGCGAAACTTTGACTATGTTACATAGAAGTGCAATGAAGTGCTTCTTCAATCCCGTCTTCTTCCTCCAATCCCTCAAAGTAGAACTGGCTAGACAACCTACTCATGCCTCATGTGGCCGGCGGCGCTTCCACACACTCATTGCTTCTCCACCCTCCCTAAGCCATCGCACAGACCATTCCTCCAGCCAGTTGTTGTTTTCTGCATGTTTTTGACTTCTCAGAAAATTAATATCTACGGAGGTACAAATACTTGTGGATTTAATACAATTTTTTCGCGACACGAGGAATCCAAAGGTACCGGAGCTAGATGAGAGGACCCACAGGGCCTCCATGTGGGTAGGGGTGTGGCTAGGGGCTGACCCGTGCCCTTAGGACGCGTGGGCCCCTATTAACCGCCTTACGTCCATTCTTTGCCTATAAATTCCATAATTCGAGAAACCCTCAGTACCAATTTTCTTTGATTTTTTCTGCCGTCGCAAGTTCCTGTTTCAAGGAGATCCAATTTGGAGGCTTGTTCCGGCACCCTGGTAGAGAGGGAATCCATCAACAAAGGCTTCTTCATCAACCTTGCTGTCTCCATGACCATGTGTGAGTAGTTACCTTAGGACCTTAGGGTCCATAGCAGTAGTTATATGACACTCTCTTGTTCTTCAATACTACATTCTCGTGAGCTGCCTCACATGATCGGATCTATCTTATGTAATCTGTGATGTGTTTGTTGGGATATGATGGATAGTCACTTTACAGATTGTTCATTGAAATCAATTGAATCCTTTGAAGTTTCTTTGTTTTATAATTGAATAGCTTTTTATGCTCTTCGATCTATTTGTTTCCTTTAACTAAGTATGATGGGTAGTTCCATAGAGGGAATTGTGCATTGTAGTGGGTTATAATCTTGCGGTGATTTATATCCCAGTGATAATAAGGGACAAGATACATATTGTATTGTTGCCACTAAGAACAAAGCCCTAGTTTCTTGTCATATTATTTGATATTTTACTATCTATATTATGTCATCTTACTTATTGCAATGCTCTTTTTGTCATGAAATTAATACTTCGGGGTGCATGCTGGATAGCGGTTCTGGGTTGGAGTATTAGTTATAGATACAGTCCGATAACGGTCTACATATCACTGATGTAATGCCTATATGAGATTATACCATGAACAATCACATTCATAAATATAAATATTACAATTTAATCGCTGCACAACTGTAATTTGTTCACCACACCACACTTTAATGCTTATGAGAGATTCCACTAGTGAACATATGCCCCCTGGGTCTATTATCTATTAATGAAAACCTTATCAAAAATATTACTTTTTGTTATATCATTTCGTTTAATTTATCTTTTATCAATTCCTACCATACCATGCAATTTAATCTTGTAAAAAGCAACACAAGAAGCTTGACATCCTTGTTTATATTTTTGATAAGCTTGTTTTGTGCCTTGTGTACAGGTACCAATGACTTTGTTTGCTGGAAGAACTCCTTTTGGTTCGACAAACCTTGGTTCTCTACTAAGGAAAATATTTATTGCTAGGTTACTTCATCCTTATACTTGGGGGGGGGGGGGTACCCAACCACTCTTAGAGAGAGTAAGCAATGCATCATTGTGGTCACGACATCTTGGACCTCGACCTAACGCATAATCGAGTGACGTGAAACAAATTTTGAGGAAGAAAAGAGGTGCCTCCTAATGGGAAGCTGACATGTGAGACCCACTGAAAGCACAAGTGCTCCCTGGGTGATTTTGGTAATTAATGCCAACATATCTCTTGTTGTACTAATGTTTCCACCTAGTATGTTTCAGACAAGTTCAACAATGGAGTGGCATGGACTATAGGATGTGGAACCCCTTCAATATGCTAAGGACAAAGGATTGGCTCAAGCTCAAAGCTCAGGACTCTACATTCTCTATTTTAGCGATCCAAGATCACATTGAGTCCATAGGAAAGCCAATACTATTAAGAAGGGATGAGGTGTTCTTAATGGCTTGTTTGCTAAAAGTGCTTAGTGATATGCTCCAAAGCCCTCAACCACTTTCTCACTTCCAAATTTGTCCCAAACCAAAAGTCAAACTCGGCCCCACCGATTCTTTCTATTCGGAGCCACCGACACTAGTACAGAACCGGGCTTTAGCGCCGGTTCGTAAGGGCCTTTAGTGCCGGTTCCACAACCGGCACTAAAGAGTGGGGACTAAAGGTCCACCCTTTAGTACCGGTTCATCACGAACCGGCACTAAAGTGCCACCACGTGCCACGAGCCAGGCCCGGGTGCATGTAGGTCATTAGTACCGGTTGGTAACACCAACCAGCACTAAATGTTTTGGTTTTATTTTTTATTTTTCCATTAATTTTGTGTTTTCCATTTAATTCTTTTTTGTTTGCTGATATTTTACGATACTACGTATTGTACACGTTATGCATATATATAAATAAATTTTCTCGTAGAACATATATATATATATATCATTGAATGTCTAACAACCATCATTAATTATTCACACATACACATGTATATATATATACAATTTCTCCTACTTGTTGCCTTGGTGCCTTTGGAGCACGATAATAAGTGGTTCATGGGGCGATAGCGGGTAATAGTATTTTTCTTTCGGATCTATGACCTGGTAGAGCAAAAATCCCGCTATTTACTCTTGAAGTGCTAGTATGCGCTCCGTTGTTAGGAGCTTCTCCCGCACCTCTTTGAACTGTTAAGAAGGAGATCAATATGCATGTGTATTAGTTGTGTGAATAGATATCGATAATGATGTAAATATTATGAATAGTGTTCTGGAAAACGTACCAATTCCTGTCTTTGAGATTCGCTCCTTTCGGACGCCATCATGCGAATGTTCTCGCAAACGTAGTATGCACACAGATTATTCCCCAGAGCCTGCCTTAGGGCCTTTACAAGAATGGAATTTAATCAGATAATAATTAATCAAGCATGATAAATAATTAATGGTATTGAAACAAGAATTAAAGAGATGGTAAGCTAGCTAGTAATACTTACTTACTTACCTTGGGTCGATACCAATACAACTTTTGTCGCCATTTGCCTGGAGTCACCTTGATGAACTTTGCCCAAGCCCTGCCCGCCAGCAAAGAAAATGAATAAAGGGGTTATTAAATAGTTTGATATCAGAAAATGGCGAACTAATTAAATAGGCCGAGATATAGTTAATAATTATTGAAATTACCTGCCGACTATCCCCTTCACGATGACGAAGTCACTTTCTGCCTTAAGTAGTGAGTTCAGTACTTCAACTGTTCCTTTATCAACTTTAATGATTAACAAGATCAAGTGGAAACTGCATGTGTACACGTTTACATGTCTTATTAAGCAGGCATGTGCACAACACTAATCAACTAGCCTAAACCCTATACACTTAATTATTAGCATCTAGCTAGCTAGTAAGCAAAAATAGAATTTGTAGTACAAGACAGTGTGACTCACAGAAAATTGTAAGAAAGTATTATATCTTCATTGTTATTGAGGCGCTTGAAGAACTCTAGCATGCTTTCCTCTAAACTTGCTCGACAACTTGGAATATTCCATGTGTACTCATTAACGGTATTAGGGTCAATGAACCTAATGCCATAGCATTCAGATTTTTTCATTTCATACATCTTCATCCTGCATAATACCACAGAAAAGAATATAGTGAGGATAATTACAGGTAATGATTGATCAAAATGATCACTACAACTAGTTTGAGACTTAAATTACAGAAAGAAATCATTTACAGACAATAGCAACTGACGAAAGATTTATCGAGTGCGTCTTGATTGTATAACTGAAATAGTTTTGAATACTCAATGGACAGAGCTTTCTCATGGTAGTAATGCTCCTCCTTGACATTCACCATGAGGGACTCTCGATTGGAAATCTTGGTAATGTTCATGTACCACTGATGCAATTCATACATTCTCGTAGGGAGGTTCTTGACCTCCTCGGGCTTGACCAAAGGTTGGCGGCGGACATATTGCCGTTTTATTTCCTCCTCTCTAAGAGGAGACATGGGCTCGATGTCGAGGAGTTGTCCAACACTGATACCGAGCATTTTAGCCTGCCTTATATGCTCCTCGGTTATTACCAAATTGTTCAGCTGGGGAACGGTTTGCCCACAATAATATACGGCGCGCGTACTCTCATGTGTTGTTGGCACAACAAGCGGGGGATTGATTGCGCCGCCTGTTCTCCCAGCTGGGGAACGGTTTTCCCGCATTTTTTGGCAGTTGCTTGTTGGACCGAGCTCGAGCTCGCTTCCCTCTGTAATCGTGCTCGATGTGCCTTTCTGAGTTGGCGCTCATAGTCAGAGTCAACAGGCTTGGGAGCTGGTGCTCTAGCCATACGAAGTGGTCAATCTTTTCCTCAGGCACTTTCTCCCTTGGCGGCGGTGCCGGTTTCGGTCCAAAATGGGTGTCCACTTGGGCCTTCACTATGGCTTTGTTTTGCTCCCCGGTTAGGTCGTAAGGCCTCTGAGGAAGAGGAGCGAGGCTGCTTGGACCATATTTATATCGCTTGCCTCCGCCTGTACCTCCTGTACTACCTCGACTCGTACCGCTACACACCATAGCTGCGGCGTGTCTCTTCTGCGATTGCTGAGGCGGCAGAGATGGCTGACGTGGCTGAGTTGGAGCAGGAGTCTGCTCACACATTGGTGGACTTGGAGGAGCGGGAGTCTGCTGACACGGTGGCGGACGTCGAGGAGGAGTCGGCTCAAGCGTTCGTGGGCTTGGAGGAGCGGGAGTCTGCAGACACGATGGCGGACTTCGAGGAGGAGTCTGCTCACGCGTTCGTGGACTTGAAGGAGCGGGAGTCTGCTGACACGGTGGCGGACTTCGAGGAGGAGTCGGCAGACGCGGTGTCGGTGGACTTCGAAAGATGATGCAATCATTTCTCCATAGGATGATACGATGTATGGCCTCTCCCTGTGTGTGCTCATCGTCACCTCCAGGAATGTCAAGCTGTAGCCCCGAATATGGGTCCACCACCTCATCAACCAAGACACGAGTATAGCCCGCTGGAATCGAGGCGCAATGGAAGGTTGCTTCGGGGGTAATTGTAAAAGCAACGGTGTCCGCCACCTTCATGGATATGTTCTTTATTTTGAAGTGTAGCTCACAGCTAGTGTTCTCTGTGATGTCATCCACAGGATATGTATCCAGCAGTACGTCGCCCGGGGCGGAACCAACGCTGCTTCTCGGCATGGATGGGACGGTGCTATATGCACTACTAGATATTCTGTTTTAGCCGAGGGTCCAATTACCGTCGGATATTTAAGTTCACCGTCGGATACTTTTATAACTGACGGTATACCGTCGTCCATCTCCCGTCGGCTATGCTTCGTCGGCCATTACACTAATAGCCAACGGTACCGTCATATTATATCTTTGCCCACGGTGAGAAGCCGACGGTGAGCCGTCGGATATCTTGTTGCCTACACCTGGCTCCCAGTAGGTCGAATGCACTTATAGCCGACGGTTCACGGTCGGGTGTTTATCATCCGACGGTTATTGCTTACCGTCGGTTTTCTTAATAGCCAACGGTATATACAACCCGTCAGGGTTACGTAGAACTGAGAGGAGAGCCGAACCATCGGTTAATGTGATTATCGATGGTGCATACACCCCTTCGGGGATTCCTTTAGTTGAGAGGTTAGCCCGCGCCTTCAATTTAGAAAGTCGCCAACAGTCTAAAGTGCATGCATATTCTGTATCCAAGATGTTTGTTGCACCATGGGCCATTTGTCAACCCTCACTGAATTAATTTCACTAAGAGGTGTTGCACCACAGGGAAGTGCGATATATAACACAATATTTCATAATGTTGGTATTTCAAATACATCTCATAATTACACAACCGCACATGAAAATTCTTTTTAATTTATTTAGCATAATCGAAGTATTACAAACCTAATGAGTTGCATATGAATTACATTTACCATAACAATCCATCTAGGAATTGTTGAATGCAAAACAAAATAGTGACAAAGAGGTCCAGACAATTTTGCGTCAGCAACTTCAGAGCTCTACTTTATCACAATGCTTATCGCCAAAGCTATCATCTCCCTTGTTGCCATAGATGTCATCCTCATCATCATCAATGTCATGATCATTCTCACAGCTCGGACCTCTTCTAATATTTCTTCACGTTCCTTAAGAAATGACAAGACTAGATGTGAGAGAGATGCAAAACAATGCAATGCATTTGAAATTAAATTGAACTACAGGGAACACATTTTATTAGGGAAGGTACATAGAACAAATTTTATTGTTCTAGAAACATCTATGCATGGAGATATATAGCTAATCACGTACTGTTGGAACTAGAAACTACATCGACAATTACTAGTGTTACAACAGTAATTCATTCCTTTCCAAACCATACATCTGAGCAATAGAAACTAAAATATATAGATGAACAGTAAATATAAAACTAGTATTTTGCATCTTTTATCCACAAGGCTAAATACTAGTACTTTTTGACCTCTTAATATACTTCCATGTATTTTTGTGTATTCACGCAAGACAAAATCTATTTACCCATCGGAATATTCAGTTATTTGTGGTACTATTTTCCTAATTGTTGTATATGTAGTTGTACCTTTACACAACTAGCGATTAATGGAAAAGCCAATAAAATTGTGGAGGACATCATAATAGATTTCTCAAAGAGAAGGGATGTCGCTGCCATGAATTTGGAGAGGCAAGAGAGATCTGGGGCACAAGCTACCTTCAGGTTCCAAGGATATCTTTTTGACGGGCAAGGAATTCCTCATTCACTTTACAAGGACAACACAAAACTTGAGCCTATGTTTGCATAGTAACTGCATACGGAACAGAAAGTTATACTGACCCATAAAGGATGAAGCAGAAGGCGTATGTGTTGATGCTCGAGTCGAACACTTCATTTCTGTACAGCTTAAGCACAGTGTAGTAACCTAAATTGCAGAAAAGTATAATAAGTTTGTCAGCAAAGCCTTATCTGAATGCTTCTCATTTTATTGTTGTTGAAATTAGACTTACTGAAGCCGTCGACAAGGGCTCGTGCTTCACCAATTTCACCTTGTTCACAACGATCTTGGACAGCCTCATCAGTCTGAATCCTCCTGCTTTCATTAGGCCTATGTTATGGAAAATATTTCTGGTACCTTACCAAGATTCAAATAGTCCAGTGTGGCACAAACCATGGCAATGTTTTTGCATCATCTAAATATGCACGTATTTCCTCATGTTACTTTGTTCCTGAATAACTAGGTGTACAAATTAAGCGAAGTTACTACTACTATTCCCTTGTGGTAGTATTTCCAGTATAGTTGTGTGAATCGTACCAATTTTGACATCTTAGCTAGCAAGGATTTGACATCAGAAATCAATCAGACTAGAATAGATGGGGATTGCAACCTTAACTTGCAGAGGAGTACAATATAGTAAATGGCGAACAACAGAGCCGAACCCATTGCCTGCCACCACCGCTAGCGTACTGTTGTTGCAGAAAAAGAAGAAAGAAGAGACAAGGTGAGAGGAGAGAGGAAATCCCGGGAAGGGAAAGGAGGCACTGACCTAGGGTCGTAGCCCACCGAGTGTTGCACGCCGCCGCAAAGAACTGGCAAGAGACGAGATCTGGGTGCACTTGCACATTACGGGAGGATAGAAAGGGGTGAGAGGAGCAAAACGTCTCCAGCCTCCCCGGCCATAGCTGCTGCGGAGTGGAGAGGCGATAGGAGGAGTCGATCTGAAGCTAGGCGACGGGGAGGTGAGGGCTGATCTTTGGCAGCAAGGTGAGGACAGGCCACGACGGCTACCAGGGGAGGTTAGACGAAAGCGACCGGGAGTTCGTGCCGAGTGGGCTATTTAGAATTTTTTTTGTTTCGCGCTTGTGTGGTTTGAAACTTTCAACGCGCGTGTAAATACGACTGAGATTTCTTTTGCTACTTATATATTCCTCTGTACATCAGAACATTAATCATCATAATTATATTTCATCAATTTAGGTGCAATAAAGTAAATTCAATGTATGATATTTAAATATATACTTTGTAACATTTTAAACTCAAAGAAAATTAAAGAACGGCCTTTTTATCACCCGGCGAATCACACATATGTGTCAACCACTTTGTTCGATTAATACATGTCCTAGGGGCTCCACACATCGCTCTCCTTTAGTCTAATAGCTTATTCCGAATGGATGAACTCGTCTTGCTCGAGAGAAATCAATCTCATCTCTGACCCGTCTAAAAGCGCGCTCCTCCCCCATCCCATGAGCTCCGCCAAGCATCTGCTACTTTGGTGCGCACCGCCACCGTCGACACTGCTTCAACTCCCAGACCAATATGTTGCCAATTGCTCCTTTTGTCACTGCAAACCGCTTAGACCGTTGCATGCACATGATGCGGTCGTCGTCGTTGGCTTCAAGCCGAGGAGTCGCACACCACCAACCACCGCCGCTACAAGAGGAGGATGTCGTTGCTACAAGACGGCCAGATGGCATCAAAGAAGTTTTGTCCTTGCAAGCGGCTGGGTTAGATTGGACGCGCTGCCAACACTATTAGAAAAAGGGTTATAGATGGGATTGACAGTAATGGCGCACCTGACAAGGGGTGCGCCATTAGTATATACTAATGGCGCACCACAATCTGGTACGCCATTAGAGTTGAAACTACTAATGGCGCACCTTGCCCAGGGTGCGCCATTAGTATCAATTTTTTTTGGAACTAGTGCACCTGTCCAAACATACTAATGGCGCATCCAGAGAGAGTGCGCCATTACTAGTTGTAACTAGTAATGGCGCATCTGTCGGAAAGTGCGCCACTAATGTTGTTTTTTTATTATATTTTTTTCCTTTTTTGCAAAACTACTAATGGCGCACTGACTCACCGTGCGCCATTACTAGTTCAAACTAGTAATGGCGCACTGGAGGACAGTGCGCCATTAGTAAATTTTTTTTTGCAAAACTAATAATGGCGCACCACCAGAAGGTGCGCCATTAGTAACCTAGATTACTAATGGTGCATTTGGAGTTGGTGCGCCATTAGTAAGTGGGCAGCAACAAGATATTTTGGGGAGCCTCTCCTACCCACACTCACTTTCTCCCCACTTCATTCTCTCCACCTCCTCCTTGTCTCGGGTGCCTCCTCTTTTTCACCTCATTTCCACCATAGATTCATTCAATTTAAGTGGTTAAATTACCTTGTTTTGATAGGTAAGTAATGGGGGAAGCTATATATTTATGTATTTCTCCCTACAACAATGTGCACATATGCACTTTTTATGGCCTAGCTAGATCTATGTATGTTCGTGGTGTTGCATATGTGTTTGTGTTTGGAGGTGTACCGGTATTTGAAATGCGATAGTTGCCAATATTTTGCCGGAATGTTGATTCATTTCCGTTCCGGCGAGAATTTTGGCATTAAGCATTCTTTTTGGTCCTATTTTTAGGGGAAGTCATGCCAAATTTTTTCTTGGTTCTAAAATATTGTTTTGCTCTACCCCGCAGGCGACCATGGTCCGCATGATGACCAAAGGCATCGTGAAGAGGTTTTTGAGGTCCGCGAAGGCCGAGATGCTTCAAAAGAACGAGACGGAGATAAGATGTCCGTGTCGAAGATGCAAGCTGAAGAGCCTTATTGCGGACCCGGAATCCGGGCAGGTGCGGGACCACCTGCTCTTGCGTGGTTTCATGGATGGCTATCGGTGGCAAGGTGATGAAGATGACTACGAAGTCGTTCATGGGGCCGGGCAAGAAATGAGGAAGGGCAGCAAGACAACCACCGCGGCTCGGGCGGGCGAGAAGACGAAGAATCCCCAGGAGATGATCACGACGGTGATGCTGTACACAGTCATCATGTAGAAGATGCAGGACATGATGATGAGGAAGATGCCGGAGCAGACGACGCTGGACCATCGATGGGCTGGGTGCAGGACCCTCATATTCAAGAGCTGCTTCTCAAGCAGACGGATAACGCAAGAGCTGCCGCCCGAGAGAAAGCCAAGATGGATCAACTTGAGTTAGACGCGGTCACTCCATTGTATGAAGGATGCAGGCCCGAGGATACCCGCCTGAAAGTAACGCTCATGGCTCTGGAGATGAAGGTAAAACACAAAATCACCGACGCATGCTTCGACGAGAACATGTCATTCTGGCACGAACGTCTTCCCAAGGGGAACAAGTGCCCGACCAGTTTGGAGGAGGCGAAGAAAATCGTGTGTCCTCTGGATTTACCACACGTGAAATACCATGTGTGCATGAAATATTGCATCATTTATCGGGACGAGCACGCGGAGTCTACCATATGTCCGGTGTGCGGCGTCACTCGATACAAGAAGAGGAAGAAAGCTCCTCGAAAAGTGGTGTGGTACTTTCCGATCACTCCTCGTCTGCAGCGGTATTTTGCGGACCCTAAGGTAGCAAAGCTCCTGCGTTGGCACGCGGATAGGGAGGAGAAGAAGCGAGAAGATGACACAAATGATCCGGAGATAGATAAAAAAGACAAGATGCTGAGTCACCCTAAGGATGCGAGCCAGTGGCAAGCGTTGAACTTCGAAGACCCAGAATTTGGGAACGATCCAAGGAACATCGTGCTGGGCGCGAGCACCGATGGAGTCAATCCGTTTGGCAGCCAGAGAAGCACACATAGCACCTGGCCTGTGTTTGTGTGGATGTACAACCTTCCCCCCTGGTTGTGCATGAAGAGGAAGTACATTCACATGAGTATGCTAATTGAAGGACCAAAACAATCAGGGAACGACATCAATCTGTATCTGGGGCTGCTAAAAGAGGAGCTTGACACGCTGTGGAAAACTCCAGCCAATACGTGGGACGCCGCAGAGAAAGAATATTTCCCTATGAGACCCGCGCTGCTCACGACGGTGCAAGACTATCTCGGTTACGGATATGTCGCGGGGCAGGTGGTCCACGGATTTTCTGGATGCGCCAGGTGCATGGATGACACAACGTATCGCCAGCTAGATAGAGATCCCGGGTCTTCGAAAACCGTGTTCATGGGACATCGAAGGTGGCTTCGCGACGATGACCCGTGGAGAAAACGCAAGGATCTGTTCGATGGTGAAACCGAACCCCGAGGACGCCCGCGTACGAGGAGCGGCGAGGAAATAGACGAGCTGTTGAAAAATTGGAAAGACTGCCCACTACCGGGAAAGAAGCAAAAGGCGTCAGAGCTGGGAAAAAAGTGAAAGGCGCCAGAGCCGCTGCTGAAGGTATGGAAAACGAGGTCTGTTTTCTAGGACTTGCCGTACTGGAAGATCCACCGTGTGCCTCACAGCCTTGATGTCATGCATATCACGAAGAACGTGCGCGAGAGTCTGCTTGGTACCCTGCTCAACATGCCAGAGAGGACCAAAGATGGGCCGAAAGCAAGGGCAGACTTGAAATCAATGGGCATCAGGCAGGAGCTTCACACTATATATGATGATCATGATGATGATGATGATGATGATGATGAGGCGAAGCAGGACACGGAAAGTCGTCGCAAAGGCAAGAAGGCCAAGAAGACCGGAAATGACTACCCTCCCGCGTGCTTCACTCTAAGTCAGGAGGAGATCGAGCAGTTTTTCACCTGCCTCGTAGGAGTAAAACTTCCTTACGGTTACGCGGGGAAGATAAGCAGATACCTAGACCCAGCGAAGCAGAAATTCAGCGGGATGAACTCTCACGACTGTCACGTGCTGATGACGCAGATACTTCCAGTTGCAATCCGTGGGATCATGGACGCGCACGTCCGTGAAACCCTATTTGGCCTATGCAATTTTTTTGACGTCATCTCTCGGAAGTTTGTTGGCGTGAGGCAACTCAGAAGGCTACAGGAAGAGATCATGGTGATACTATGCGAGCTTGAGATGTACTTCCCGCCCGCATTCTTCGACGTTATGGTGCATCTGCTGGTCCATATCGTGGACGATATCATCCAACTCGGGCCGACGTTCCTGCACAACATGATGTCGTTCGAAAGGATGAATGGTGTCATCAAAGGATACGTTCACAACATGTCACATCCAGAGGGAAGCATAGCCAGGGGCTTTCTGACCGAAGAGTGCATCTCCTACTGCACGAATTATCTAGGCATCGAGAACCCCGTTGGTCTGCCCGTGAACAGGCACCTCGGCAGGCTCGCTGGATGGGGTCACCGTGAGGGTCGTCGTGAAATGCATGTCGACTTCGAGGGTCGACTCGCCGACTTTGAAAGAGCAAACCTAGTCGCGCTACAACACATAGACGTGGTCGATCCTTGGGTGGTACAGCACAAAACCTTTATTAAGAAGACGTACAATGACCGAGGCCAACAGAGGACGGACGGAGATATACTCAAAGAGCACAACTCATGTTTCACGCGTTGGTTCAAGCAGAAGCTTCTGTCATACCCTTTACATGAGGATTCTTCCACGGAAGAACAACTCATATTCGCCTTGTCACAGGGCGCCGAGCACAACCTGATGACCTATGAGGCGTACGATATCAACGGCTACACATTCTACACCGAGGCCAAGGACATGAAGAGCGATGGTTATCAGAACTCCGGGGTAACGATGGAATCCTACACCGGTAACGACAAGGACAGATACTACGGAAGGATCGAGGAGATCTGGGAGCTGAGCTATGCTGGAGAGAAGGTCCCGATGTTCCGTGTCAGATGGGCCAAGAGCGTCCTAAAAGAAGACCGGTATTTCACCACCATGGTTATACCCGAAGCCAAATCCAAGACCGCGGGCGCAAACGTCACCGCGAAAAATGAGCCATGGGTACTGGCTTCCCAACTGGACCAATGCTTCTTCATTACCGACCCGTCAAAGCCCAGTCGTGTTGTCGTGAGGAGAGGCAAAAGGAAGATAATCGGAATGGATGGAGTAGCCAATGAGCAAGACTTCGACAAGTACGGCGACCCGAGGATCGAACATGACGACGATGATGAAGTAGCAACATACACCACAAGAAGAAGCAGGACCACCCTACCTAAAGGACGTCCGTTCCACAGAAGAACTCCATTTGCGAAAAAGAAGGGCAAGAAGATTGTGAACAGATAGCTAGCTAAGATCGATTGTATTTAAATCGGAGCCTTCATTTCTCGATTGTATTTCATGGGCACTTTTTGAACTATCATGAATATTTTTAAATCTCATGGACACTCGATCTCGATCCCCCTCCATCTCGATCGCTATCCCACCTCGCCAGATCCGGTCCTCCTCGCTGCCGAGCACCCCCCGGTCCACCACCCGCCGCCGCCGGCCCCCCGCACCCTCGATTCCCCTACTCAATCGCCGCCGCCGGCCCCCCGCACCCTCGATTCCCCTACTCAACCGCCGCCGCCGACCCCCCCGCACCCCGCGCACCCTCCCCCGCTCCATCGGCATTACTGTTTGATGATATTATTTAAAAACCTATTACTGTATTATAAAAAAATATTACTGTTATGATTTAAACAAGTTTGAACATATTTAAACACAAATAAGTATCAAACAGTATTTTAATGCATTAAAAAAATTGTGGAGCCTGGGAATCGAACCCAAGACCTCCTGGTGTGAGAACTGGCTGCTGACCAGTTGAGCTAGTAGAGGGGACTTGATGTGGATCAGCTCAGGTGGTAGATAACCTGTTGGCTCGAGCAAAATACTAATGGCGCACCAGGGTGAGGTGCGCCATTAGCATGAATGTACTTATGGCGCACCGAGGGGTGGTGCGCCATTAGTATTGTGCCGCCCCCGCCCATCCATACTTCCTCCCGGCCCAAACCTATCGATCCCCTCTCTCTCTCCCTCGATCCCCTTCCCCTCTCCTCTCCCGACGCCGCTGCCCCGCCGCCTCGACGCCGCCCCGACGCCGCTGCCCCGCCGCCTCGACGCCGCCCCGACGCCGCGACGCCGCCCCTTGCCCCGACGCCTCGACGCCGTCCCTTGCCCCTGCGCCCCTTGCCCCGACGCCCCGACGCCGCCCCTTGCCCCTGCGCCCCTGCGCCTCGATGCCCGACGTCTCCAACCACCGCCTCGACGCAAGCAGAGGGGCTTCTCCTCCCCTTCGACGCCAAGCAAGCAGAGCGGCTCCTCCTCTCCCTCGACGCCAAGCCAGGTGAGCTGCCCCCTCCCCCCTCGGCTGCTTGCTTCTATCCATCCTAACCCTAGGTTGGTTGCATTGCTGCCCCCTCCCTCGTTTGTGATGATTCTATGCTACAAGATCCAATCCAGTCTGACCATGCCTAGCCCCTTCTCCATTGCAGCAGCCCGCCACACTCCTCTCGAGGAGGAGAGGAGAGGAGAAACCCGCGCAGCGCCGTCACTTCCCGCACGGCCTCGGCATCGTCTCCTCCCCTCCAAGCTCCATTGAATCCAACCTGCTGCTAAGGTGAGCTGCACCTCATTAGATCTACCTTCCCCTCCTTAATTATGATAGTCAAGTGACTAATTCTGCACAGCAACATGTCACTTCTGTTAAATTTTGATTTCTGAATGTTTCTGATGTGCAAGCATATCTAGATTAGTAGGACTCTAGTCATGCTGGTCGTTGGTGATATCTGCATTCCTACTGTTAGGTTTCCTGTGTTTCTGAATGTGAAAGCATATCTTGACCCCTGGAACTTTGCATGGCTAGTAGATCGACGGTGGTATCCACATACGTATTGACTAGATATGTGTTGACTGTTACTGTAGGATTCTGATATGCAAGTTTTTTTGGATCCATAGAACCCCTGCACAGCTATTTTTTCATGTTTCTGATGCGAACCTTAATTTGCATTGATGCCTTCCCGTTGTCATTTTGATATGGCTTGTTTAGGTTTCTCACATGCAAGTTTATTTGATTCACAGCAGCAGCAACTATAATTTTTCTGTAACTTTCTCTTCTCTAGTGAGTTGGGTCACCGTGAGTTCCTGTTTGTGATGTGTAATCTTCTCTAGTGACCACTCCATCTGGTGGTGGTCAGCTACTTGTTCAATTTATGCAACTGTAAGAGTACCAAATAGATTACACAAATCATTTTTGATCTGCAAGGTTGTTGTTGCTGTGATGGAGTAACTCTGTAAGATGGAGTACATATTTGGTTTGGTTGATTGCCTGGCATGAGCTAGATGAAATGATCTATTTCTCCTGATGTGAAATGATCCCTTTCTCCTGAAATGTTGATTAATTTCCGTTTCGGTTGAGAATGGGGCACTCCTAGGTCAAGAAAATTAGCAAAGGTCATGCCCAATTTTCTTGACCTAGAAGGTGCCCGATTCACAAATGCACCTCTGAACACTTTGGGTTTTGGGTGAAACTTCAATTGCTTGAAATGACTTTCTTGACTTAGGTTATGACTTGCTAGTATGTGGAGCCATTTTGTGTTTGTTTGTAATACCCAATTTTGGGGTAATTACATTGGTTGCTTGCTTTGAATTCCTATTATATGATTGTTTGTGTGGGTGTGTGTACCAAACTAAAAATCCACTCATGACTTGTTTTTCTTCAGAGTACAAATTCAAATTTGAGCTCTAGACCTGTCTTCACTTCTGTTTAAAGATTGCCTTTTGAGAGGCTTACCAGAATTATTAAAACTTGTCTATATGGCAATGCACGTTCCTAGATCTCCTCTACATAATATATACTTCCTATCTAGCCTGATAAATTGGATTTTGAAATTCTCTAGCTATTTCTTCCAAATCCCTTTTGAAGGCTAATCAATATTGTGACCATAACCATTTGTATCATGAAGCTTTTTGGCTCACTTGAACAAATTCAAAAATGATGGTATTATGGCATATCCTCAGCATCTCAAGAACTAGGTTACCCCTCAAGAACTAGGTTACCCTGAGAACGTGGACTTGGACCTTAGCAACAACACACTAACAGGTTCTATCCCAAAACACCTAGGCAATATACACAAACATCTCTCAATTGTTCCTTGACAATAACCAACTTTTTGGCGACATTCCTCGAGAATTAGGTTATTTGGTCAACTTAGAGATCTTGTTCCTTGACAATAACCAACTTTTTGACCAAACTTTGTTCCTATTTAGAGAGAAACATGGCCAACAACGATGAGGCCGGGGGTTCGGGAGTCAAGGCATTCTGGGAGCTGTCCCAAGAGATGGAGGAACAACCTCACTTGTATGAGGCCGCCGCCTTCCCCACCGATCCTGAGACCACTGATGGTACCGCCGAGGATGACCCCACTGATGCCACCACTGATGGTGCCGCCGAGGATGCCACCACTGATGATGGCGGCGCATGCACAGATGGCAGCCAACCGAAGAGGCAACGGAAGGACCGGCGCCCGACCGTGCTCCGCACCCTCAAGGAGGAAGTTACTGAAGTGGACTCCGACGGGAATCCAACGGCGCCCGAACGAATAGTCAAGGGGTACTCGCTTCAGCTCGGGTGCATTCTCCGGAGCACCGTCTCGATCAACACCGAGAACCTCAGGCATCCTAACCACGGGAATTTGCGCAACCTCCTATTCACGAAGCTGCACGAACGATACAAGTTCCCTGCTGAATTTGAAAACACAAGCCTCAAAGGGAATAAAGTGAACAGTACTGCCCTCACGAAGATGAGCACGGCCCTGTCTACTTGGAAAAGCAATGTGAAGAGAATGATCGAGAAAGGTGAGAGTTATGAGAAGATCAAGGAGAAAAATCCTTCGATCACCGAAGATGACTACAACGACTTCAAGATCACTTGCTCGAGCACCGCAAGCTCCGAATCAAGTAAGTGGGGGAAAGAAATGCGGGAGCTGAACTTAGGGGAACACACACTCGGTCCCGGCGGTTACAGAGTGGCGGAGCCTATATGGGACAAGGAGGATGCGGACCGTGCCGAGCAAGGCCTACCGCCCCTCTTTGATAAATACGGTGACAAGCAGACCAGGAACTTTGTCAAGGCCCGGTACAAGGACCCGAAAACAAAGGAGCTTACCACGGATCCGAAGACCAGGGAGCTTGAGCTTGTTCTGGTAAGGAATACACCCCCGCGTAATTAGCTTCATATGGTTGCATTCTAATTAATGAAGCCAAATTTCTAAATGGTTCACATTCCTTCCGCAGGCGACTGAAAGCAGTAGCGCGGGGTCGACTAAGAGCAACCCTTGGCACACCACTCTAAATAGGGCATTGAATGTAATGAAGAACAAGGATAAGCTCAGTAAGCCGACGTCAGCTGGTCGTGTGGCCGGCAAAGGCTTGTCGAGAAAATGGTCGTCATACTATAACACTGGTGGGCGAAAGGAGAAAAAGACCAGCTCAGAAAGCCAGGCGTGCGAGGTTCAAGAACTCAGGGCACAGGTGGCGCGGATTCCGGAGATGGTCCAAGAGCAAGTGGAATAACAACTCGGAAGGACGATGACCGCCATTGTGCCTACCTTGATCCAGGGGATTAGTGCGTGGATTGCGGGCGGCCAACAGGGGCCGCCCCCGATTCCTAGCTTCACGTCCAGCAACTCGCAGAACGCGATGGCCGGGCCATTGGTGTCTCCGACGGAGGCGGCATTGGTGTCTCCGACGCCGGCACGGGAGCTTAATGCACCCGGGTGTACGTCGGCCGGCACCTCTGCAGCAAGTGGCCCCTCCGTCAACTGCACGCCCGCCGTTGGCGGTGCCTCGACATTAGCCGAGCTCGACGCCATCATCACGGTAACTAATTAAGCCCCTCTCGGCCGAGGACTTCATCTCCTTGCCTTTGACTGGGCATCCCTAACGCCCTACATGTTTTCGCAGGGCGCCGCCGACGTTCCGTGCACTCTCCTGCACTTCATGAACAACGAGTTGGTCGATGTCACCAAGGGCAAAATCGTTCAACCGGGCAACCCCTTGTTCCACGGTACCCAGATGCCACCCAACTTGTTTAGGGTTCAACTGGTTCGGGTGCTGCCAGGCTGCGACGAGTTGTTACCTCCGATTCGACCCGTCGGGGCCGACGATGATGACGTGATGACCCTCAGCGCCTGCCTGAGCTGGCCCCTGCTTTGGCCGAAGAGCCAGATTCGTTTGGGGGCGGGGGACACCACCCCAAAGACAACACCGCCAGTCGTGCCGGCGCCAAGTCGGCCCCATGGCAAGACCGCCGCAACGGTGCCGGACATCCCTATGCCACTGGATCCAAACATGCATATGGCACAGGATCAGAATGACGACGACGACGATACATTTGCCAACGTCGATCAGTACTTTGCCGATCATGGCTACGGTGGCGACTTCATGGGGCCTCCTTCTCAAGCACCCAACCCAACAAAAGACGTGCGCGATCTAGCTGGTACCGCGGAGAAGCCAAGTTGCAACAGGCGTCGTCTAGCGTTCAGCTCTCAGGAGACGCCTCCAGCTGCCGACTTCACCGAGCCTCAGATAGGCGAGGAGCAAAATATTATCAGCCCCAACACACTCCAGAAGGCGGTCCATGAGCAGAACTCGGTCCCATTACAGGAGAAGAAGAAGGCACGCAAAAGAAAGACTAACAAGGGTGCGGGCCAGCCGGCACCGAGTACGATCCGTGCTCAGGACGGGCCACCTGCACCTGAGGATATCTCGAGGAGGGTGCATGTGGCGGGTAGGCCGATGCTACCGAGAAATATGCTCGATGCTGCAACCGGTGCTATGCGGAGTCTGCATGACAGTGTTCTTTCTTTGGAGAAGCGGCGTCTCGGAGAGAAGGATGTGGCATACCCGGTTTTCGCGGCCAAGGTGCCAGAGGGCAAGGGCTTTGTGGATAACTCCATCGGGGGTACGATCGTCCTGCGGTTTGATGACATCCATGCTATGTTGAACCTTCATCCACTGCACTACACCTTCGTTCGGCTATTTTCGCTGAGTATGGAGATGCGGATCATTCGCGACAAGACCCCGGACATCGTGATAGTTGACCCCTTCTACATGCGTGCCAAGATCTTGGGCAGCGCTGGGGACCGGCAAGTCGCGAGTTCTTACCTCGAAGGCGTCATTCTGGCAAACCAAGATAAGGATAACTTCCTCGTGCCTTACTTTCCCGAGTAAGTCCTCCCCTCAACCGCCCCGTAACATATGAATTCTTAGATTTCGATCGTTTTTCTTTTAACATTCCGTGTTTTCTGCAGTGACACACGTTGCACGCTCATCCTCCTAAGCCCCAAATATTCCATGGCCACATATTTCGACCCGGACCGTCAGTCGAACGTAGACTACACAAATGTCAAGAAGGTTCTTGATGATGTTCTCCCCGGCTACGTCAAATCTGGAGGCACCTTCACCAGGCCTATTCGTAAGTACGGCAAGCACGTCTTCTCCCACAATACGACGTTCTGCTGCGTCAAGCAGCCAACTGGCGGTCAGAAGGGTGCCTACTACGCCATCCATCACATGCGGGCGATCGTACGGGACCATCATCAACTTCTGCTACCGAGTAGACTCAAAGATTGGGCCGCGAGCGTGTCGGCAATCCAGGACGCGGACATCAGACAAGAATTCTTTCGCATCCAGTCGGAGTTTGTGGAAATCATCCATCAAGATGTCCTTCGTACCTCGGGGCAGTTCTACCTCAGAAATCAACCGTCCAACAGTGACATCGACACAATCCTACAAATGCAGGCTGACAACGCCCGTTGTTTCATGACTCCCACGATAGACGGCGGCTTCATCCACGCTCCGGTCCCTTGAGTCGAGTCGAAAACAGTGATGCTGTGTCTAGTTCTAAAACATCGATTGGCTCATATGTTGTAATTAAACTTTAATGAAATTGTAGTATGTCTCTTTGGTTTCGAGAGTCATTCAACTTAGATGTAATCGATGATATTAATGTTTTGCTTTTCTCTTCCGATCGTTCTGTTGCATACTTATATGTTGCTTATGTATTGTCTGTGAATTGGTACTAACGTTTCGTTTGGCTACTGCATAGCGATGACGTGGTATGTCGTGTACAAGGGTAAGGTTCCCGGAGTCTACAACGACTGGGAGGAGTGTCGGAGACAGGTTCACCGATTCAGCGGTAAAAGTTACAAAGGGTACACCACTAGGGCCGAGGCCGAATGGCGCACCAGTGGTGCGCCATTAGTAAAATATACTAATGGCGCACCACTAATGCGCCATTAATGGCCAAATTAGGTGCGCCATTAGTAGGCCTTTTCCTAGTAGTGCAAACTGCGTGTAGCACCTCCCGGGCGGCCAGTCCTCGTTGGTCTTCTGTGCGCCAGTGCAGGCTCGCCCCACTGAACCGAGCTTCCTCAGCTAGCTCATTGCCTAGCGCTTTAGAGTTGAATTTTGGGTCAAATCCCAACACAAGAGTCAAGGAGGAGAGGGAGGCGAGTCGAGTGAGGAGAGCTGATACATCTAGGCAGTGAACGGCAACATATCTAAGCAGTGACTAGTGTTGAGAGTGAGATGATTAGGCTGGCTCTAAAGCTATACATTAATACACACACATCAAATGTCCATGGACGTGTCCGCAGATAGCGCTAGGGGAGTCGATCAACCAACCGTAGTCATCAAGTCCAGACGACATGAGTGGGTCATGCGTGGGCTAGGTGGACCTAAAAGAAAATCACATGTGCTGTGAGGACATGTTGTCAAACTGACAGTGAGATAAGCGGACTGTTCGACTCCCCCCCACCCATTTGCTAGCAGATTTTGGGGATCCGGACTGGAAGTTTGGTGCATCCTGTTGGATGGCTATAAATGTCCAAACCTTGAAAGCACGGGAGTGAGTGCGGAGCAGCTCCAGAGCAAGAACTTATTGAAATATACTCCAGCTACGCGCTCTACAGAAGATGGCCAGCAACCGGTACCATCCGGACTGCAAGCGATGCCAGCCACTAGCCACTAGTTACAGTGGCAGTGTAAAGAGGAAAAAAGGAGAGAGAGGGAACGAACGATTGGAATGAATAGTTGTTTCTCATTGATTGAAGACAGGGTATTTATACCCACTTACAAGGCAGTTAGGATTACAATGTCGGTAACTACAACCGACTTAAGCATTGATTATTAGGATTAAATTAATCCTTAACACTCCTCCTAATCTATGCTAGTCTAATACGCATCATCTTGATAAAGACTTCTCCGAATATGTGTTTGCCTTGAGAATGTTCATCGTCTTCATTTTGAGAAAGACTCCTCCAAAAATCCTGTGGGGAAAAAATGTGAGGAGAATTGTATTTGACATGTTGTTAAAACTCCTTTAAACCCAGTGGGAAAAATAAGGAGAAAATGATGCAACATATAATGATTATTGCCTCTTAATAACCCATATGAGAAAAACCTTTGAAGAAGGATAAAACTCATTAGTGAGTTTAGAGAACAATAAATATGTCTTGAGTACTTCCTTTAAAAACCCCGATAGGGAAAATAGAAAGTATGACATATAATCTTTGAGAAGATATTGCCTCATTAAAAACCATTATGAGAAACTTTGAGAGAAAACTCATAAGGGAAAAGAGTGCGATATGACATGCCATTGAAAACTCATTTAAAACCCAGTGGGGAAAATATAAGGAGAAGATGATATGACATATATGGGAACTTGTGTTTATATTGTCTCGTTAAAAACCTTTATGAGAAACCATTACGGAAAAACTCATGAAGGGAAAAAAAGTACAATATATGCAATCTTAGGATTGTTAATAGGTTATAGATTTGGGAGATTACTCCCCCTGAACTTTGCAAACCTGGAGAATGTGTAATACAAATTCCATTGATATGGTCATGGCATTATGAATAATCTGTAGGACTTTCAAAGTATGTTGTTTGCATATTGTTTCCTCACTTGTCTATAATTCGTGAGGATAAGTAATTTTTAGCAATGTATTTTATGATATTGCTCTTCATATAACCTGTAGTTTTTGAGTAACACAAGTGGTAGCATCTTAACAAATCAAGTTATGTGATTCCGATGAATCCCAAGCACATGCTTTTGAGTGTGGTTAATCATTCTGCTGAGCCATGCATATTTGGCAATGCTTTTAGATAAAGCAATTATGTTAGAGTGATTAGTGGAAGTAGTCGTTAAAGTCTATTTAGATGACTTCCACGAGAAGACTATTCCAGTGAATTCAGTCACTGATATGGCATTGTTGGGATCAAATAAAGAGCAAATATCATTCATCATATCATGGTCATATCTTGATTTTCTTGTTGGAATTGCCCAAGATTTATTGTGGGCTTGAGATATAAGTTAATATTTCTTATATCGACCATGTACCTTTTGTTGGTATGATATATCCATATTGAACTTCTCATATATGTTTTGGATATATGTTGACTGATATGTATTCTTGAGAGAATGCTCAACTTGTAAACTTAAGCTAAATTTGGTTTAATCCAAATTTTCCGCCTTGAGATGATTTTGTGTATGTTTAGGGATTGTATAGACATTCATGATGAGGACATCAATATACACTGAGGTGATGAAATAAAATCAAATTGATTCTATTACTAAACATGTAAATAATCATCATTATTCGAGTAGTCCTTTTGAAGAAGGAACTCATTTAGTTGGTAGTACCATATGATTCCCGACTATTTCAAGTCATGGAGTGACTTATGAAGTATTACACAAAACTTGTTGCGATTTTCTTTTGGATTCAGAAGTATAAGCCCTTCAGGGACTTCAATAGAGATTTCCGAAATGAGCGACTCATATGAGTATGTAGCCACTTCATCCATCAACTGCATGTATATTATTATTATTATTGCCAATGCTATTTAGTATCGAAACATAATTCCACTCATACCAAGAGGGTATGTTACATCATAATCGATGTCGGGTCTCTGCGTGAACCCTTTTGCTACAAGCCTCGCTTTCTCACCACCTCATCGACTTTGTCTATGAATGAGAAGTTTTTTAGTATTCCATACAAAATATGGTTATGAGGAGTAGGTATTACTGCGGTAAATACCACTCGTTTTATGAGCGAGAGCTATTCTTCGTTACTTGCTTCCTTTTATGTGAACCAATATGAATGCAAGAGGCAAACTACCATGGATTTTGGTTCAGGTCCCACAAAGTTTTAGCAATTTTGAGAAGAAATATATGTCGACAAATGTAGTCTTTAGTTTATATGATTCTGATGGAATCATTGAAGTTTGTGGAAATATATTTATTCCATTTTAACTCCTTGTGATTTCCTACAACAAATGGAGTCAAGGTGTTTCGATGTCCCGGCACCAAAATATTTGTGCACATTTATGGCGGGCTTTGGATTATGAGCATCCAATGAGGTGTCTTTCGACTTGATGTTGAATTACATTTACTGGTTGAGGATTTGATTTCCTCTATTTCCGCGGAAGCATATGAGAAGTTATATCTCGTCTTGTCATATTTTCTCCCCCTCTTGCTCTCATTTGGGGATAAGAGTGGTTTATCAGGTACCTCCACTCTTTCTGACACTTTACTGCAGGAATATAGAATTTAGTGACACCTTGTCATCAGTAAATGTATGTGGCAAATTTGCAATGTGTTGCAAATATATGATTCTCTAAACTTCTAGTTCATATTCTTTGAGTACGTGGATATAAGGATTGAATGTCAATAACATTTCTAATTTATTTCTCGGCATTCTTTGTGGTACTTATCTCCCCCTAATGCCGAAAAAATATCCTTATTGCTGATGCAATCAGCATACGGGCTATGAATAATTTTGATTGACGGATAAATTGTTATTCCTCACATTGACCCCTAATTTTCGCGAGTGCCCATTGATGTACGCTGGAGTGGTGATATCAGTATGCAGATGGGAAATACTTTGTTGATTTCCATGTAGTAACTACAAGGGGAAAGTAGTATATATGTAGTTGGTATGATTTAGATCATACTTACGGTGTGTAAGGCCGTATGTGTCCAGCAAGAGGTTGGTAAAATTACAATTCTTTAAAATTGGTCATGTAATTAATTTCACTATCTTTGATAAGAAATTTAGTTAAACCATTCTGGGTATGTACATAGAGTACAACATATAATCGGACATTGCTTGTGAAATGATTTCAATCACATTGTCCATTTGAATGGGTTTATAGATCCTGTTTTCAGGAGAATTTGCTCCTACTTTGATAAGTTAAGCAATTTATTGGGTAAGATCATGGTTGTGTGTGATAAGACACACTTAAAAACATTTTATGAGTGTGTATATGAGTACCATGAAGTGTCTAAATTAACCCAGATAATGGTTCAACATTCCACATATATCTTTTGAATGTGTTCAAGAAAGAATAAGTGGCTCATTTAGAATTTTAAGGTAAGAGTTCCTTAAAACAGATTTCCCCTATGGCACATGTGGTGCACATATAATCTGATGATCTGGGGAACATTTTTGCAACTTGTTAAGTTGTGACCAACCGAATTGTCAAGAATTTTCTAATCATCCCCAAACCAGGATGGCTAAGGCTATCAAGCCTAATATTTAATTAATTAATACTTAGAAAATCATTGTGTACGCAACAATATTGAGTATGAATTGAAACATACATTCAAATTTATTGAATATTGTATCCAATGGATATGATATTGGACACTTTACTACATGTAGTAGTACTAGTATGGGCTAATAATATATTGGGATAATTAGGAGATTACCTGAGGTCTCTGATATTTTTGAGTGCAAATGTTTTCATCCTCCATTTTCTGCACTAGATTTTGTTCCTCCTTCTGATGAAGATTCTGAGAGACATCCTTTACCATAATTTGGTTGTTATTTGCAAATTTATCCCATTGAACTTATTGGCCTTTTAATAAATTTGTGGTGTGGTTTGACCATATGTTTAAGGATTTGGTAATCATAGGTACGATGTTTGTATAACCACACATTTGACAAACTGGAGATTTGTCTTTGTGATCATTTGAAAATGATTTATTCCTTATTAAGAGGTAATTCTGGCTTCTGTTGTCTTTTAGCCTCCACTTTAATTTTGAATTTCACATGGTTCTATTTTGCGACTATGAAGTTGCACAAAATACTAAGTACTAGCAAGAATTTCAAATAATGGAACAGAACCCGTTGGGTGAATCTGATGATTTGAAGAAATTCCATGTTTCTTCGTCATGGAAAATGGTAATACCATCATATGAGCATGTAAAGGGTATTAAGGGCTTTTTCAACCAGATTTACATATGAAAATATTTGATCATGGATCTCAACTTGAAGTTGATTAAGTGACAGAATTACGAGATGTGATAGACTTGAGGTCTTGAAAAACGAATGGGTAATCATTCACGATGTGCTCAAGGCATCATGTTTATATTAAGGAAAATATTCAGGGTGAATCTAAATTCATCCATTATGTATTTAGTTTGAGAACTAAGTGAAGTTGGGACACATAAAATGCATATGAGCATTGGAACTTTAGAGTCACCGCCAAAAACATAGACGTTGCTTGTTTGACATTGGCTAGTCACTGTGAAAGTATAACCACAATGTGATGTGGACATTGCAAAAATGTTGATACACTCAATTGTTGCCATAATTATGGGATCCATCTTGATGGATGAACAACACTAAAATTTTAAATAGTGACATAGGCTTCACTGCCATGTATTTTACCAATGTAATAGAAGTCAATCACGATTATATGAAAATAATTATGTAGTTTTCTATGACATATTCAAGCAAAATGATGCTTGAATAGTTGATATTAGCACACAATACCGTTTTGGTATATAGCGAGTGTGCAAGAATTATATTTACTATGAGAGTAAAAAATATTTTAGTGAACAACAACAAATGCTTCAGAGGAGCAAATTTTATAAATATCTGGTGCTTTATAACCATATGTGTAGACCTCAAATTATATAGGATAACACTTTGAAGATAATCACCAATGGTGTAGATCTCGCAGTAATAGAAAAACATATTCTGACTTTTGTCTGTAGATGCTCATAATTCTATTACCTTATGTTATGCTGAATTTATGAAATCACTTTGAAGGTAATCATCTGTCAAAGTGACATGATGTAGACCTTCCAGTAATAGTGGATAGTCTGCAAAATTTTGCAGTAGATGCCAGTATTACCTTATGATATCTTGAGGTAGTCACATCAAATATTAATATTTGGAAGAGTACTACGAAGGTAGTCATCTTGTTAAAAAGACAAGATGTAGACCTCACAGTAGTGGTGGATAATCTGCAAATGGCACAGTAGATGCCACCAGTACCTTGTGATTCACAAATAAAATTTTGGGTAATCACATTAATAATTGGAAGAGCACGTTGAAGGTAGTCATCTTATCAAAATGATAAGATGTAGACCTCACAGTAATGATGGATAATCTGCAAATTATGCAGTAGATGCCATCAAATACCTTGTGATTCACAAATGCGATTTGAGGTAGTCATATTAAGTATGACACTTCAATTTAATGTCGAGATTTGCACGAAAATTATTTTCACATGCAAAGATATACTGGTAGAAAAAGGGCCTGTTGTCCCGGTTCGTAAGGGCCTTTTGTCCCGGTTCTGGAACTGGGACTAAAGGGTCGGTACTAATGCCCTGTCCCTTTAGTCCCGGTTCAATCCAGAACCGGGACAGATGGGCCTCCACGTGGCCTGTGCGCGGAGCCCAGGCAGGAGACCCTTTGGTCCCGGTTGGTGGCACCAACCGGGACCAATAGGCATCCACGCGTCAGCATTTCTGTGGCTGGGGTTTTTGGTTTTTTTTGAAGGGGGGGGGGTGGGGGTTTTGGGGGGTTAATTTAGGTGTTTCATATATTGTGTTAGCTAGCTATAATTAATAGAGAGAAGTGTCCTCTCTTATGTCCGTGCTTGGTCGACGCTACGTACTATACATACGTATAGAGAGAACTAGACACGCTAGCTAGCTAGTAAGCAAACGAAGGAAACAGAAGATCGTCATGAACATATATGCATACAGAGAGAAGTGATATCGACCACCTCTCCTTCTCCGAGAGATTGGTCAAAAAACAATTTCTCGTATATCTATCCGACACTACCGGCTACATATATACAATAATTATCTCTTACAAATATAATCATACAGACTCAGGGTCCACATAGTATTCTCCGTCTTCAGCGATCACGTGGTCAAGAAAGAATGCCGCCAATTCCTCTTGAATTGCTCGCATGCGAGCTGGTGCTAGGAGTTCATCCCGCTTCCGAAACATCTAATTTAAAGAAGGGGGTCAATACATATATATATGAATGAATGAAACTCAACACAAATGATGGTAATAAAATAAAATTGTGAATGTTGTTATTTATGTACTTCATATTGTTCGTCTGTGTAGCCCCGCTCACACGTCGTGTGGCGGATGGACTCGCAAACGCAGTATCCACAAAAATCATTCCCTTGTTCCTGCCACAACCACTTTACAAGAAATAGGTGTCAATCAAACTGATAAGCAAGAATGCCAAATGGTATTGATGAAACTAGCGCTTGAATCACTAGTAGATGCGCGGAACATGCTACTATAGTACTTACTTTCGGGTGTCTAAATTGCAGCTCCTTCGGCAGTCCCGGAGCTTTTCTGGTGAATTTTCTCCAAACCCTGCCGGACAAAGAAAACAATTACTTGATATATCAGGAAATGAACAAAGTTGCTGATATGGTGGATAATGATTGATTTAACTTACTTCTCGAGTATTTGAGTCATGTCTGCATAGTCCTGGGGATCTTTTCGTCTTGAGTCTAAGACGGTTACTAGTCCCTGCTCAAGCTTAATCTCTAGGAGAATATAGTGGAAACTGCACACGCATGCATAACTCATCAATTACATTACTATAGCCTTGACTAATATATAAGGGAAACCGAATACGCACAAGACAGTAACACTCACTTGAAGTTGTAAGGAAAGAGTATTATATCTTTGTTTTCATTTATTACCAACGATCATAGCAAATTGGCCTCGGTAGCTGCGGCATGAAATTTAACCTGAGTTGCATCTATGAGATATGTGTTAATGAACCCAATATCACCGACTTGTCTTTTCTTCAATTCGGCGATCTTCAATCTGCATAATATAGTGAGGATGATTATAAATACATGCAATGAAAGAGCTGAGCTATATAGAGAGACTTAATGACAGAAGTAGTACTACTTACAGACAGTAGCAGGCAACCGTTGTTTTATCGAGGGCCAATTGATTGAAAAACTGAAAGAACTCCTCAAATGGAACAGGCAACAGTTCAATTCCAATGAGGTCATGCTCCTTTTTAACTTTCACATACAAAGTACTCCTCCCCCCAGAGTCTCTGCAGATTTTCAAGTACCAATCATGCAATCTTCGCATCATCGTTGATAGAGATCTTTCATCTTTGACGAGAGGCTTCCCGTACTCGTATCTTTGTATCTGCACCTCCATGGGTTCATAATGTACATTGTCGGGCAGGTAATCGGCAAGATTGCTATAACCGGGCACCATCCTCGGATCATTAGCGACGTTGTCGCTAGGCACCTGGAGCGGGGGGCACGATTGCTTCGCTTGTTCGCCGAGTTGGGCAATTTGTTTCCTAGCTCATCGTTCTTTCAGCCTTTGATCACTGACAGTACTTCCCGACCGCTCCGCTTCGGCAAATTCCTTTCCAATAATGCACTCATAGTTCCTTTCGGCGGAGACTTGGGTGGTTTTGTCAGGGCAGCCAGAGTGCGCTTCGCTTTCACCGGATCTACCTTCTCCTCCGGAAGTGGATGTCTCTTTGCTTTCAACCCTTGAAACCAATCATCCACTTCAGTTCGTGCGATCTCGGCGTTCTCCTCTGGGGTCCTCTCGTATGGTAACTTCTCTGGAGTCTTCAGAGAAGGACCAAATCTGTATGTCCTACCGCCTCTGGCTGTACTGCTAGACGCCGGCCGAGCAGACGGAGTGGTTGTCTTCTTTACTTGCTTACGAGGCGGAGGAGAAGGACTACGACGCACCGGAGCAGCTGGAGCGGCGGCAGGTCTCTTCCACCCTTGCTGACGAGGCGGAGAAGGAGGAGGCTGGCTGCTCGGGCGCATCGGCGCAGGCAAAGAAGGAGGCGGAGTGCCGCCACGCGCTGGAGAAGGAGCCGGTCGAGTGCCATGATCGTCAGTCGCCGGAGGAGGAGGTGGTGGAGGAGGCGGAGTGCCCTGACTCGTCGGAGGAGGAGGCGGTGGAGGAGGCGGAGTGCCCTGACTTGCCGGAGGAGGAGGAGGAGGCGGAGGCGTCCAGTTCGGAAGGTTGATGAGCTCCTTCCGCCATAGGCATGGAGTCTTCAGAGCAGACCCCAGCCTAGTCTCCCCTTCACCGGTAGGGTGGTCAAGCTGGAGGTCCTCAAATCCCTCAGTTATTTCATCCACCATCACCCTAGCATATCCTTCTGGAATCGGCCGGCAGTGAAAAGTTGCGCCGGGTTCAGTAGGATAAACAGAGCCAATAGCCGCCTTGACCTTCAAATTCATCCATTGCGTCATAAGGTGGCAATTTTGAGACTCCGTGATAGCATCCACGGGATAGCTGGTAGGAGCCGTCAAGGCATGCTCCGGCTGAAGTAGCTCGGTGGAAGCCACGCTGTTTCTCCGCTGAGATGGCGGGGTAGCTTCGGGGGAAGCTTCGGTAGTACGTTTGCTGCGATTTGCTTCTCGTTCCTCTATCGCTTGTACCCTTGCTTGCAGCGCCTGCATTTGGGTCTGCTTCACTTTTTTTCTCCTCTCATGGGATTTGTAACCGCCTGCGTCCGGAAACCCAACCTTCCATGGAATGGAGCCTGGCGTGCCTCGTGTCCGTCCAGGGTGCTCAGGATTCCCGAGGGCCATTGTGAGCTCGTCGTTCTCTCTGTCTGGAAAGAACGTCCCTTGCTGCGCTGCTTCGATATAGTGCTAAAGCTTCCTGACTGGTATGTCCATTTGATCGTTCGTCCAAATGCACTTCCCTGTTACAGGGTCCAAGGTTCTGCCAGCCCCGAAGAACCAAGTCCGGCAACGGTCTGGCCAGTTAATTGTCTCTGGTTCGATCCCTTTATCAACCAGATCATTCTCAGTCTTGGCCCACTTAGGCCCGGCTACGAGGTAGCCACCTGACCCCGTGCGATGGTGATTCTTCTTCTTCGCAGCATTTTTCTTGTTTGTTGCTGACATCTTCTTACTCTTTTCCAATGTCTTGTGGGCCATAAATGCGGGCTAGTGATCTCTGATCTTCTCATATCCGCCCTTGAATTCTGGTGTCTCATTATTTTCGACAAACTTATTCAGCTCTTTCTTTCACCTCCTGAATAGTTCTGCCATCCTCTTAAGAGCAAAAGACTTGATTAATTGCTCTTTAACTGGCTTCTCTAGATTATCCTCTGGCGGTAGGGTGAAATTTGACTTCAGCTCAGTCCAAAGATCCTTTTTCTGCATATCATTGACATAAGACACCTCAGGGTCTTCTGTAGCCGGCTTAAACCATTGCTGGATGCTGATCGGGATCTTGTCCCTAACCAAAACCCCGCATTGAGCAACAAATGCGCTCTTTGTCCAGAGGGGTTCAATCGGTTGGCCGTCGGGCGCGATTGCTATGATCTCAAACTTTTCATCTGAGCTCAACTTTTTCTTCGGGCCTCGTCTCTTTACCGAAGTTGTGCTCGATCCGGGGGCTAGAAAAAAGAACAAAGACTTAATTAATATGTGTACATACCAAAACAATGAATGCATCAATTAGCTAGTCAGCAGAAGCTTAACTAATATATATACCTGGCCGGACTCGGTTCGGTCACCGGAGACGTCATCACGGTCTCCTTCTTGCACCGGCATTGGGTCACCGGAGCCGTGCTCACGGTCTCCTTCTTCCACCGGCATTAGGTCACTAGAGCCATCATAATCATAGCTAGCTGCTTCCAGGCCATCGGTGTCATTGAGAAACAACAACGAGCAGATGGCATCACTTCCTCGTGCGATTATGTCCCCCAACAACTCTTCTTGTACTTCATCTCGGGCGGTGTCCATAGTTTCTACAAATATTGACAACATGGCAATTATTATTGAAACATGACAGATGGATATATTAGTGGCAAAAACGTAGAACTAATATTAATTAGTGGCCTCGATGCTGCTTCTCTAGGGTTTGGGGTGGCCTCGACGCTGCTTCTCTAGGGTTTGGGGTGGACTCGACAATGCTTCAAGGATAAAAAAAGAAGAGGAAGAAGAAGAAAAAAAGAGGAGAAGAAAGAATAGAGGAGTTCTTACTCCTCTATTCTTTCTTCTCCTCTTTTTTTTCTTCTTCCTCTTTTTTTTATCGGGAACGAGGGTCGTCGAGGGTCACCGAGCGATAGAGGAAACCCTAAATAGCAAGTATCGTGGGTGTGAGATACATGTGGCCGTCGGTGTTAGACACTACATCCACGTCCCACAAGTGACATAGGCGTCGAAGCCCGCGCCACTTGTGGGACGTGGATGTAGTGTCCGACACCGACGGCCACATGTATCTCACACCGACGATACTTTCTATTTAGGGTTTCCTCTACCGTTCGGCCACCCTGACCCTCGACGACCCTCGTTTCCGATAAAATAAAGAGGAAGAAGAAAAAAAAGAAAAGAAGAGAAGAAGAAAAAAAAGACGAGAAGAAAGAATAGAGGAGAAGAACTCCTCTATTCTTTCTTCTCCTCTTTTTTTCTTCTTCCTCTTCTTTTTTATCCTCTTCTTCCTCTCATGTTCGAGAGGATCACCGAGGGGTCGGGAGGTTGCCTAGTGTCAAAGGATTCAACAAAACCATATCTTCATCATTAGGCGAAAGTAACAGGTGCATGATGGTACGAAGCTCTCCAAAGTTATTTTGGAACGGAGTCCCAGATAAGATAATTCGCTTTTTGGTACAAAGTTCAACAAGAACCTTCCAAATATCGTTATTTGGAAGGCCTTTCCTGAAATTCATACAAAAAGGCAAATTATCCTATCCGGGACACCATTCCAAAATAACTTTGGAGGACTTCGTCATGCCCTGGTTACTTCCGGCTAATGATGAAACCATGGATTTCTTCAATACTTTGACACTGGGAAACCTCTTTCGACCCCTCGGCGATCCTTGACCCCTCGAACCCTCGACAACCCTGGAACCCTCGACCCCTAGACGACCCTGGAACCCTCGACCCTCGATCCCTCGACCCTATAGAACCCTCGAAGAAAGGAATGGCTAGAGGAGAAGATCGAAGAAAAAAAAGGAGAAAAAAAGAGGAGAAGAAGAAAGGAATAATGGAGAAGAAGACCGTGGAACCCTCGACCCCTAGACGACCCCTCGAACCCTCGATCCTCGTCTCATCTTCTTCTCCTCTTCTTTTTCTTCTTTTTTCTTCTTCTTATTTATATTGTCCTTTTCTTCCTCTCCTCTTGTTCTTTCTTTCCTCTTCTTATTTTCTTCTTTCCTATACTTCTTTTCCTTCCTTTCTTAATATCACTTAGCAAATGCACTAACCTAAAATGCAACAAACATAAAATGCACTAAATCGATCAACTAACCTAAAATCAGTGATAAAATGCACTAACCTAAAATCGATATCTACTAACAACTTAAAAAAATTAATACATATATGAAAAAAAACATCATCATATCATCAATAGAAAAAATAGTATTTTTTTCTAAAAATCTATCTTTTCAGCACATACATATACTCATACATCATCATATACTCATACATATACTCATACATATACATATAATCTGTAGGAAAAAAAACATATATGTGTTTGCAAAAAAAGGAGGGAAGAGGGGGGCGGTGCCGACCCAGACCACAGCGAGGCAGAGGCGACGGTGGCGCGGGGCAGCTGGGGCGCGGCGAGGTAGAGGCGACGGCGAGGCAGAGGCGGGGCGGCGACGGCGTCAGGGCGCGACGCGGGGAGGCGACAGCGTCGGGGCGGCGCGGAGAGACCACGACGGCGCGGGATGGCGCGCGGCGACGGCGTCGGGGCGGCGTGGGGTGGCGACGGCGTCGGGACGGCGTAGGACGGCGTCGGAGGCAGGGCGACAACGGCGACGGCGAGGCGCAGAGGGGCAGCCTGGCGGCGTCGTCGGGGCGCGATCGAAGAACTGAACAAAAATTTTCACAAGTCTTGCTTATATAGACGGTGTATTGGTCACGGTTCGTGGCACCAACCGTGACCAATGCCCCCCTTTAGTCCCGGTTGGTGCCACCAACCGGGACCAAAGGCCTTGTGCTGCCCCGCGCCCAAATGTTTAGTCCCACCTCGCTAGTTGAGAGGGAGCCGCACCTGTTTATAAGGTGCGGTGCGCCTTCCCTCTCGAGCTCCTCTCTAAAGCAGGCTTTCGGGCCTAACCGTGCAATGTGAGCCTGTGGGCCTACTAGGCCTCCTGCGGGCCTGAATCCTGGCCCATGGTAGGGTTTCAAGTCGTATTCAGGCCGTGGGTGCCTAGTAGGTGGCACTTTTTTTGTTTTTTTGTTTTTTTGGTTTCTACTTACAACAAAATACTTATTGTTGCTATATTTAATTTTTTTCCAGTGTTTTTGTTTTGTTTTCTGCATTATTTATTTTCTTTTGTTTTTTGCTTTATTTTTTAATTCTTTTTGCTTTTAGTTTTAGAAAAATTATAAACTTTCTGTTAGTGCCATTAGCTTTCAAATTTGAAAACACTTTTTTTGTTTTTTTGTTTTCTTTATTGCTTTATTTATTTTATTTTGTTTCTACTTACAACAAAATACTTATTGTTGCTATTTTCATTTTTCCCAGTTTTTTGTATTATTTATTTTCTTTTGTTTTTTGCTTTATTTTTTAATTCTTTTTGCTTTTAGGTCAGCAAAATTATAAACTTTATGTTGCTTTATTTATTTTATTTTGTTTCTACTTACAACAAAATACTTATTGTTGCTATTTTTTTTCCAGTTTTTTTGTTTTGTTTTCTGCATTATTTATTTTCTTTTGTTTTTTGCTTTAATTTTTAATTCTGTTTGCTTTTAGGTTAGCAAAATTATAAACTTTCTGTTAGTGCCATTAGTTTTAGAAAAATTATAAATTTTCTGTTAGTGCCATTAGTTTTCAAATTTGAATAGTTAAAATTTGAAGTTTTTGAAAATTGTTTGAATCACAAGTTTGTGATTAACTTACTAAAAATGAGAATAGATGCGCTTATAGAGAAAATTCAACCTAAATTCCTAGTATATTTTTATGAATTTCAGAGAAATTCACTATGAATTTAGGTTAAACTTTTCTCTATTAGGGCATCTATTTTCACTTTGAGAGGAGCTCAACAAGGCAGAGAGGGAAGGGCTTATAAACCGGTGTGAGCACCCTTCGGTTGGCGAGGTGGGACTAAACTCTGCCCGCAACGAGGACCAACCCTTTAGTCCCGGTTTGTGGCACAAACCGGGACTAATGGTCATGGGCCAGGGGCGAGGAGCAAAATTATAAACTTTCTGTTAGTGTCATTAGTTTTAGAAAGTTGAAAGTTGAAAGTTGGCATGGGCCAGGGACTAATGGTCATGGTATTACGAGGGCCGAACCATAAGACATGAAAGCATTTCAAATGAACTCTGAAAAAGTTGAAAGTTGGCATGGTATCATAATTTCACCCACATAGCATGTGCATGTACAAAACGGACAATGGTAGCATGTTCGTGTGTTACAAAGTTGGCATGGTATCATCATAATAGTTGCGGGAGAAAGTCTTCACTTTTTCTTCGCTTGTGTCATTTGCTTATTGCGCCGTAACCATGGATAATCTTCATTGTTTATCAGGATGCTTGGGTCAGCCTTGACATTGAAGGGAGGAATTTCATGAAACTTTTCATAATCTTCAGACATGTCTGTCTTGCCGTCCACTCCCAGGATGTCCCTTTTTCCTGAAAGAACTATGTGGCGCTTTGGCTCATCGTATGATGTATTCGCTTCTTTATCTTTTTTTTCTCGGTTTGGTAGACATGTCCTTCACATAGATAACCTGTGCCACATCATTGGCCAGGACGAACGGTTCGTCAGTGTACCCAAGATTTTTCAGATCCACTATTGTCATTCCGTACTGTGGGTCTACCTGTTCCCCGCCGCCTAACAGATTGACCCATTTGCACTTAAACAAAGGGACCTTAAAATCAGGTCCGTAGTCAAGTTCCCATATGTCCACTATGTAACCATAATATGTGTCCTTTCCGCTCTCGGTTGCTGCATCAAAGCGGACACCGCTGTTTTGGTTGGTGCTCTTTTGATCTTGGGCGATTGTGTAAAATGTATTCCCATTTATCTCGTATCCTTTGTAAGTCAATATAGTCAAAGATGGTCCCCTGGCCAACAAGTACAACTCATCACAAACAGTGTTGTCACCTCTGAGACGTGTTTCCAACCAACTGCTGAAAGTCCTGATGTGTTCACATGTAATTCAGTCGTCGCACTGCTCCGGGTGTTTGGAGCGCAGACTGTTCTTGTGTTCATCGATATATGGGGTCACCAAGGTAGAGTTCTGTAGAACTGTGTAGTTTGCTTGAGACCAAGAATATCCGTCCCTGCATATTATTGAGTCTCTTCCAAGAGTGCCTTTTCCAGTCAGTCTCCCCTCATACCGCGATTTAGGGAGACCTATCTTCTTAAGGCCAGGAATGAAGTCAACACAAAACCCGATAACATCCTTTGTTTGATGGCCCATGGAGATGCTTCCTTCTGGCCTAGCGCGGTGACGGACATATTTCTTTAGGACTCCCATGAACCTCTCAAAGGGGAACATATTGTGTAGAAATACGGGCCCCAGGATGACAATCTCGTCGACTAGATGAACTAGGACATGCGTCATGATATTGAAGAAGGATGGTGGGAACACCAGCTCGAAACTGACTAGGCATGAATGGCGGACGGCAAAGAGCTTTGCCATCAGCCGCGGACGGCAAAAGGCTCCGGCAACGTAGGCTCCGGTAAATAGTTTCTTTGTCGTCTGCTACTGATGGCAAAGTCTTTGCTGTCTGCGGCGGACGGCAAAGAGAGCGCGGCGGACGGAAAAGAGAGCGGACGGCAATAATTGCGCTGTCAGTCCGTTAAGTGGCTAACGGCAGGCCTTTGCCGTCCGCCGCTGACGGCAAAATTTCTAGTGTCTTTGCCGTTAGCGTATGATGTCATCTACACGTCACTATATGCTAGGTTCTTTGCCGTCTGCCACTGATGGCAAAGTCTTTGCCGTCTGCCACTGTAGGAAAACTGACCAAATGGGTCAGCTCCCAGGAAGCACAGCTGGATGCCACGTGGCTTCTTTGCCGTCCGCGGCAGACGGCAAAGAGCAGGTTGCCGTCGGTGGAAGACGGCAAAGAGCCTGCATATTGGCTCTTTTATCTATTTTTTATTAAATCCAACAATTTTCATCACAAATATATATGACATATATAGATATATTTCAAAAGGCCATTACAGAGCAAACATATAAGATATCCAACACATAACTTCATCATCCAACCATATATATTACATGCATAGTTCCATCATACATAACAAGTTCAACATAGAGGCATCCAACGATACATGCATAGTTCAACGATACAAAAGAAATAGAGAAAGGGATAAGGAGCACTCCATTTATGCAAGCTTTCGTCAAGTGAATGAAATCTGCAAAATGAAAAATAGGAAAGTTAGAACAAGAAGAGTAGAACAAGAAGAAGAGTAGAACAAGAAGAAGACTAGAACAAGAAGAGTAGAACAAGAAGAAGACTAGAACAAGAAGAGTATGTCATTTATGAGCTAACTTACGTGAAATGGATCATATATAAGCTAACTAAGTTGAAATGGGTCGTTTATGAGCTAGCTAAGGTGAAATGGATCATTTATGAGCTAACTTAGTTGAAATGGGTCGTTTATGAGCTAACTAAGGTCAAATGGATCGTTTTTGAGGTAACTAAGGTGAAATGGATCATTTTTTAGCTAACTTAGGTGAAGTGGATCATTTATGAGCTAACTTAGTTGAAATGGATCGTTTTTTAGCTAACTTAGGTGAAATGGATCATTTATGAGCTAATTTAGTTGAAATGGATCTTTTTGATCTAACTTAGGTGAAATGGATCATTTAAGAGCTAATTTAGATGAAATGGATCGTTTTTTAGCTAACTTGGTGAAATGGATCGTTTATGAGCTAAATTAGTTGAAATGGATCGTTTATGAGATAACCTAGGTAAGGTGGGTCATTTTGGAGTTAACCTAGGTGAAATGGGTCATTTTAAAGCTAACGTAGGTAAAATGGATCATTTAGGAGCTAATCTAGGTAAAATGGGTCATTTTTGACCTAACTTGGATGAACTGGATCATTTATAAGCTAACCTAGGTAAAATGGGTCATTTTAGAGCTAACTTAGGTAAAATGGATCGTCTATGAGCTAACTAAGCTAATTATGCAATTTTTGACATAAGTAAGCTAAGTACCGATCGTTTTAGAGCTAACTTAGGTAAAATAGATGGTTTTGGAGGTCAATAAGCTTATTAAGTCATTTTGGAGGTGAAGAAGCTAAGTCTAGGTCATTATGGTAAGCATTGGAGGAAATAAAGCTAAGTCTAGGTCTTTATGCATGTGTTAAGCAAAACACTAGATAAACTTACCAAGATCCAGGAGGTGTAGGAGCGGGGTGGCTCGTGTCGGTAGCTGGAGAAGGATCGTGCGATGCTTGTTTGGAGTTACGCTGCACCAAAGATCATTTCCAATGTCTTGTTAGCATGATGACACTCAAATGTTAAGACTAGCAAGTAATGTCCATTCAAATAAAACTCACCGTGGTCCCAGGAGCAATCACTGGCATCGGTGGAGCGGTCTGACCTGTCTTCTCGCACACAGACTGCACATTTGGTTTTCACGACTCAGTCATACTAGTTAGTAATGAGACAAACACTACATGAATGTTTTGGCTAATCTGCAGAAGAAACTTACCACAAGGAGCTCGTACATGGCCCTTGCCTGCATGTCATTCCGTGCCCTCTCCTTCTCCATCATCTTTGCCGTCCTCTCCTCCAACTCCCGCTGCCTCTCCGCCGCCTCCGCCAGAAGTTTCTCCGTTCTATCTCTCTCACTCTATATAGCAGCCTGCAACACCACTCACATGACCATTTGTAATCATTGATGGAAGCGCACACAATGTAATGAAGAAAGATAACTGAGTACGTATCACTAACCTTGATGGCGAGTTGCACTGGCCGTTCACGAGGCCTTATCTCAGGAGCAGAGCTCGACTGGCGCGCCTTGATCTCCGGGAGAGTGCTAGGACAACGGATAAGTCCATCTCCAATGGCTATGGAGCCATGGGACCTCCCGCCACCAGATATCATCAACAGCTCTGGATCAATGGGACCCTGGCTCGGGTTAAAGTCCTCCCCTTTCCTCGCCTTCCCCTCATCTCTATATCTCACGAGCTTGTTGTGGGAGGAGATGTTGGTGAAGTTGTTTGCATCATCGAGGTCAGACTGAGAGAAAGCCTTGACTTTCTTGAAAGAGGCAGTGTGGGCCATGGCATACAGGTCGTACACCTCTGGCACCTTATCCGCCTTATTGTAGCATGCCTGAAAGAGAGAAACAATGAAAATTAGTAATTAAAGGGCTCAAGCTAGCATCATGAATGAATTGCATGAATCATGAAGCAAACCACATATCCAGTTGCGCCCGAACTGATATAAGTTGGAGCTGCCTTGATGGTGTGGCATACCTTCCATTTGGCCACGTTTGTCCTTAGCCTCTTTGTGGAGGGCTAGCCATTGTTTTGAGCACCACTGATCGACCAACACCTCCCAACAATCCATCCGATCCGCACACCATCTCGAAGGCGCCTAAGTTAGCAAATAGAAACTTGAGCGCGACGGCTAAGAATTACTAAATGAAGGAACTTAAGTAGAGAAGGCCTTAAGAATTACCTTCATGTACTGCTCCTTACTCAGGAACTTATCGCGACACGCCGGCTTGGTCTTCTTTATACCACGCAAGGCCTGACCCGGCCTGGACCATAACCCTGTTTTCTACTAGTGATGGTTGTTGCACTAAATTAAACATGTTATATGGATTGCTTGAAAAGCAAACATATTGAACTCTATATTAATTAGTTCTGAGGATCTAAACAAAAAGTGTGTGGACTATTTTGTAGTTGTTTCAGCCTAAAAAATCATTTCAGAAATCCAGGTTATCAGATGTAAAGTACAGTTTGTGTTGAACATGTACTGTAGGTATTAATGTACAAATATTAGAAAGGAGGAGGGATGAATAGAAAATCCGCCAAAGGGATAGGCTTGCGTCCACTCTTTTTCATGTGCGGTTCCACGATGGGGAATTTTCTAATCTCCGTCGTTATCCAGTTTGGCTCTGTCTTTACAAATCAATCGATTCTTTCTGCTTCCACCGCCCAGCGCCCATCGTAGCCGCCGGGATATCGAGGACTTGCAACCCGTGAGCGCTGACTTGCCTCGCGCTGGGGTTCGCCGCTGTGCGCTGGACACCGCCTGAGGAACTGCGCCACATCCCCATGGAGGGCCGCAACCTCGCGCCGCTGCGCCCTGCTGCCGGCCGGGAGGGCAAGGCCCCGCCGTCAACTGGTGTTAGCGACAGATCCGTATGATCCACTTCCCTCGAAGCTCCTAGCGCTACATCCGTGTCTTTTTTTTCTACGCAATAAAAAAATTGGCAGAAGCGGGATTCGAACCTGCTAACTCTTGATAGGCCATGATAGCTTACAACCACTCGGTCTAGATTGAGCTAGTGATTAGATTGAGACATTTGTTTTCTACATATAGTACAGGAAACATGTTTTTTCAGTTTTTTCCTTGGATTTATGTACTGCACAATTTTCACGGATGGATATATGGTGTCTCCATGCCCCTCATGTTAGACTAGTTACCTAGAATTTATGAGGGGGGGAGGGGGGTGTTTCCACACTTATTTTAACGGAAACAAAAATTACCGGGGTGTTCATACGTAAGTTATCATGTGTGTGGCGTGTAAATTATCATGTTATAGGGGTATATTTTTAATAAGAAAAATCTCCGAGTCAGAATTATCAGGGGGCTTGCGCATAAGTTATCAGGTCTGTTTACGCAAAAACTATGCTATTTACGCAAAACTTACCGGGATATAGTCTCAACAACTTTTTTCTGAGGGTCAAAAAGGTTACCATGGTATTCATACATGAGTTATCAGCTCTGCACTGTGTAATTTACCATGCTATTTACACTTATGTTACCAAGGGTATCTTTTCAATGACTTTTTTCTTCCGGTTCAAAGTTATCACGGTGTTTGTACCTAATTTAGCAGGTCTACAATATGTAACTTACCACGCTACTTACAAAGAACTTAACATATGTATGTTTCAACAACTTTTATCCACTAGGTCGAAAGTTACCACGGTGTTTGTCCATAACTTATCAGGTATGTGTTGCGTATTACAGTGCTATTGACACATAACTTAGTGGGGTTATGTTTTGAACAATTTTCCTCAGTCAAAAAGTTATCACGGTGTCCATATATTAGTTATCAACTCTACGCTGTGTATTTTACCATGCTATTTTTACATAGATGTTAGCCCCCCCCCCCCCTTCTCATGGTGCAAAAATACCATGGTGTTTGTACCTAATTTAGCAGGTATGTAGTACGTAAGTTACCATGCTACTTACACAAATTTTATCAGGGGTATGTTTAAAGAAAATTTCCATTGGCTTAAAAGTTACCATGATATTTTAGATGTCAGTTATCGGGTATGCGACACGTGTATTACCATGCTATTTACACAGAAGTTATCGAGAATATGTTGTCAATGGTTTTTTCTAGGTCAAAAAGTTAACGATGTTTGTATGTAAGCTATCAGGTTTGTGGTGCATAAATTATCAAACTCATTACAAAGAATTTATCAGGGGATATTTCAAAACAAACATTTTTTTTCTTGATGACACATGAGAAAAAAACTTTATTCAATGTAAGCGGAATGTTTATTTCACTAGAAAAATGTTCATCACTACAAAAAAGAGAGATAAGTACAGCATGATGCATCAGTCCTTACAAAACCTGGACTAGATGGTTTTGTCTCCAGGTCAAAGGCAATGTTGTTTTTCTTTCTCATTCTCATTGAATAAGGTATAAAACCTTGTTAAACTGGTAGGAAAACAGAACAGATATATGTACCAGTTGGTTGCGCGCAGTGGTATTCGTCCAATCGGTCCTGGGTTCGACTCCTGTTGGTGCTTCATTATATTTTTCGGTAGCTTTTTTCACGCGCTAGAACTGAACGAGCGGTTTATCTAGCGCGAGAAGCGGATCGAGCGCCTCGCGAGTCTGTACGTGCCTGTCACTAACTGCCAGCCGGCAGGAAAATAGAATTCTCGTTTTCTAATCTCCGTCGTTATCCAGTTTAGCTCTGCCGTTACAAATCAATCGATTCTTTCTGCTTCCACCGCCCAACGCCCATCGTAGCCGCCGGGATATCGAGGACTTACAACCCGTGAGCGCTGACTTGCCTCGCGCTGGGGTTCGCCGCTGTGCGCTGGACGCCGCCTGAGGAAATGCGCCGCATCCCCATGGAGGGCCGCAACCTCGCGCCGCTACGCCCTGCTGCCGGCCGGGAGGGCAAGGCCCCGCCGTCGTGCTCGATGGGTGCCATGCCTTGGATGCTGCGGGGTGGCCGTGGCTACCAGCGTATATCGATGCCGCGAATCGCGACGCGGCGATCCGTGTCGGGTGGATCCGCCGATGCCTCTGAAGCGCCGGGAGGAGCACCATCAAGGCCGAGGGCCCTCGCGTCCTCGGCGCCGGATAGCGTCGCTGCCACGGCTGTGCGTCATGGTCTCGCCGTTGGGGCGAGCATGGCGTCGTCGGTCCTCTTCTCTTGTTCTTCTTCCATTCCTTTTCGCTTGTTGCGTGGCCTAATGCTGTCGGTAGAGGCGTGCGTGATAACGTGTAAAGAGGAAAAAGGGAGAGAGAGAGAGGGAACGAACGATTGGAATGAACGGTTGTTTCTCATTGATTGAAGACAGGGTATTTATACCCACTTACAAGGCAGTTAGGATTATAATATCGGTAACTACAACCGACTTAAGCATTGATTATTAGGATTAAATTAATCCTTAACAGGCAGCACACTCCACTTCGGCAAGACACCATGTGCCACAAAGTGCAAAAAACCCACCAAGACATGTATACACATGACTATGCTGAGCACCTTTGCCTCCTCTACTCCGGCCAACGATGTTGTCGGAGAATACAGGGGATTGGGCCAGGGAGGACGATCTCTTCTGGACTCTCAATGGGGTTTCTCCACATACTTTGTAAGTGGACATTTTTCAGACATGTCATTTTTTAAACCATCATATTTGTATTGTTTTGGACTAACTTTTTAAATCATCATATTAATGAAAAATAATAGTGCATTTATAAAAGTGGTAGAATTTAATTGTGGGAAATTTACTTATATGGAAATTATTTGGAATATAACCATTGTCGTGTACATGTTTATCGCATTCGTCTATCGAAACATATCACCGAGGGTGAAAGTCAATCATCGGTTATTACTATCTCCCGTCGGGTATCTAATCAAATAACCAAGAGTGACATATTGACCGTCGGTCATTTTCACTCATAGCCGAGAGTTTTGTTCTGACCTTCAGCTATTAAAATTCACCGTCGGGTATTACATGTAATCCCCGTGGGTACAACCGAAATCGTCGGATATTACAATGGACCGTCGGGCATTAAATTGTATACCCGAGAGTTGGGTTTTCCCCGTCAGCTATTTTAGTGCACTGTCGGTTATTAGTAGTCAGGGCATCTCCAGCCGTTGGCCCCCCAGGGGGCGTCTAAAAGCGCCGCCTGGGGGTGAGCCGGCGCAAAAAATGGCCCTGGGGGCGAGTCGGCCCCCAGGGCCGCCCCCAGGCGCGTATTAAAAAACAAAAAAAAAAGAACGTTCGGCGAAGTTATGATAAAAACTAGTTAAATTTCGGCCAAACATTACAAATTCCGGCGAAATTCATCCAAACATTACATTAACCTAATCTAAAAAAAAGAAAGGGGGAAGTCGTCGCCGTCGTCGCCGCCATCGTCGTCGTCGGCCTTCTCCTCCTTGACGCGGGCGCCCCTGCTGGACCCCTGCCCGGCGTCGCCATGGCGAACAGGCGGCGGCGCGTCGTCGTCGCTGCTGTCGCATAGGACGACGACCCCGCCTTCCTCGCGACCGCGCCGGCGCTCCTCGAAGCGGCGTAGGGCGGCGCGCTGGCGCTCCTTCTCCTTCTCGCGGCGCGCCTTCTCCATCGCAATGGAGTCCTGGCGTGCCCATTCGAGGGCGGCGTCGTCGGCGGCGGCGAACTTGGCCTTCACCGGCGCCAGCCCCGGCTCCGTCTTCGGCTTGACGAAGCGCGGAGGAGCCCCCGACGAGGGGGCGCGCCGGCCGCCCTCGTTGATGACGATGCCGGCGCTGCGAGTGCGCCGGCCGAGCGGCGTCTCCGCCGCGAGCTCGGCCTTGACGCCGAGCAGCGCCGGAGAGCCGGAGGAGTGGGAAGAAGAACGAGACGACGAGGAGGAAGAAGAGGATGCGCCGAACCTTCTTGGAGCCCATGGCCCGGCGCGGCGGTGCTGCGCCGGGGCGGCCGCCCTCGCCGGGGGGTACGCCAACGGCGGGTTGTTGCCGCCCTCGAGGTGCGTGAGCACGCCCTCGAGTGTGCGGCCGAGGACGCCCCACCAGAGGTAGCGTCCCTCGTTGTTCTGCCGGCTGCCGCCGACCACCGGCGCGCCGTTGGTGGACGCCAACCGCTGCTGTTGGCGGCGCTCGAAGTACGCCGCCCAGGCCGCGTGGTTGTCGGCGGCGTACTGGGGGAGGGAGAGCTCGGCGTCGGTGAGGAACGCGCGCACGATGTCGACCTCCTCGGCGAAGTACCTCGGGTCCACCGCGGGGCCGGGCACCGGGGGAATGGGCACTCCCCCGGTGCTGAGTCTCCACCCCGTCGGCCCGGCGCGCATGTCCAGCGGCGCCGGGATGTTCGTGTGGAACAGGAGCCACGACTCCTGTTTGCGCAGCGAACGGCGGCCGAAGCCGTTGGCCGCCGCCGTATCTCCGGGGAAGCGCTCTGCCATGGCGAAGGCGGGGCTGGGCGGGCTCGGAAGAGGTAGAGGGAGGGGCTGGGCGGCGGCGCTCGGGGAGAGGTAGGGAGAGGAAGGGCTGGACGGAGGCGAGGGGCGGGGCTGGTGTGGGCGCAGGTGAGCGGAGGCCGCCGGCTTTTATAGCCGGGCCGCGCCCGTGTGTACGCGTGCGAGGGAGTGGAGGCGTCGGCGCGCCGTCCCGTGAACGCGCCGCCCGTGAGGAATCAATGGCAAGGCTGACCGGCGGCAGCCTTACCATTGATTCCCAGCGGGAACCGAGGCCGTTGGGGGAAGACGAGGCGCCGAGTCGCTGACGCGGCTGACCCGCGTCTTTTTCGCGCCAAAACAGCTCGCCCCGGCGCCCCCGGGCGCCCCCCAGCGCGCCGGGTTCGGCCTGGGTCCGCCGGCGCTGTTTTCGGCCCAAGCCGGTGAAAATCGGGCTCCTGGGGGCGCGACTGGGCCGTTTTTTCGGCGCCGGCGCGAAAAAAATCGCCTGGGGAGGCCTTCCTAGGGGCGCGGCTGGAGATGCCCTCATACACGTGAGTATGCAATAACCGTCGGCCACTATCAACACAGTCGGCTATTGCAGTAATGACCAACGGCCCGTCGGCTATTAGATTTCACCGTCAGAAATATATCCAATGCTGGACGATCATCCGCTTGCTGCTGCCGCTGCTGAGACCCCCTTTCCTGGCTAAGTGAGTCGATCTACTGCTTCTGCTGCTGGAATTTGAGTGCCAAGTCTCCGTGCCTTGCTTCTAGGCCTTGAAGGCGTTCTGCGTCTTGCTTCCTCTGCTCCTCCTCCTGCTTCCTCTTCTTCTCCTCCACCCTCTTCTTTCTTGCACGGGTCCTGTAGTCGTCGTTCCATTCTGAAAAGCCCTCATACCAGGGAATAACGCCCTTGCCTTGTGTTCTTTCCAGGTGTTCAGGATTTCCCAGGGTGCGCGTAAGCTCGTCGTTCTCTCTGTTGGGCGTGAACACGCCTTTTCGAGCATCTTCTATTGCGTCAAGTAACTTTTGTTCGGCTTCTTTTAGACTTGCCTTCTTTGAAACCTCGCCTGTCTTCGAGTCCAACTCCCCCCTTGCGCATAGAACCAAGATCTGCACCTAGGGGGGCAGCTCCTAGTAACCGGAGTGACCCCCTGCATCCTCCATATCTTGCTCAGACTTATCCCACTTAGGCATTGCCACCGCGTAGCCACCTGGCCCCAACCTATGGAACTGCATGTTTTTTGTGGCATTGGCCTTTTTTTTCTTGATCGTTCCTTGGATAATTCTGATTCCTTGAATTCCATGAAAGCGGGCCAGTGTTCTCTTTGCTTCTCCAGTGTTCCCGTGAATTCAGGAGTCTTCCTGTTTGCCGCGAGGTAGTTGGCCCATACAGTTTTCTTGTGGGTGTTGAATGCAATTGCCATCTTCCACTACAAGGATACCTCCTATAAAGCAACACAAATTCTACAACGTTTTAACTATATGTTGCAAAATCATTTGTAGATACGCATATAGGCGTTGCAGCGAATGTGTTGTAGAGTTGTAGCTCATGACCACATTCTAGTACATAAGTGCAACAGATCATATACGTTGCCAGGATGTGTTGCCAATTACATGTATTGTAAGACTGTCAATATACATAGTAAAAATAAAAATAATAATTAGACATGCCTGTACACTTGAGGAATTTGGCACTGAAATATGTGTTAACTGTTCTAGGACAACCAAATCGCACAGAGTCCCTCTCTTTTATTCTCCTTCTTGCGTCGTGCCCTCTCTTTTATTATTGGATGTATCTAGATTGACATCAGATCGATCTCGATTTTTTTCTTTAGGGGTAGATCTACCTCGGTTTGTCCCTCCAACTACGACACAATTTGTTTGGGAAACGTTTTACGTCGGTGCGCCGGCCGAACGCTGGGCCGGTCGCACCGCTCGATCGCTCGTGCTGCCCCTCGCTACTAAGCCACCAGCGCGCCGCTTGACCGTTCAACCAGTCAACCTTATCCTTTCCCATCACTGTAAACCGCTCAACCTTTCTCCTTCCACGAGACACTTCTTTCTCCTCCTCTTCCATCTCCCCATTCCCGGCTGGTGTGACTCCTCCGCTGATCCTTCCCCCTCCTCTCTACTCATCAGGCGAGCCCAAGGCTGCAGATCCGCCTCCTGGTGACAGAATCCGGCGAATCAAGCTGCTGCAACGGCGTCCTGGACCGCGTGCCGCGGGATGCTGCAACGGCGCCACGGCGATCTGGAATCGACGACTCCCTACACCGCGCCCCCCGTGTGGCGTGCTACAACTGGCCATAGAGGAGCTGCAACCACCGGCACGGCGTGCTGCCACCTGAGATGAGGAGTGCTACCATGGTCATGCGGCAAGCGAGCACAATCCCACGATGCTAGAACCAGCGATCCATTTTGCTGGAAGCGGCAATTTTTTTTTGCTGGAACCGGCCTTCTTCCCCAGCTTGTAATGGGGCTCGGCGAGCTAGGTGCTACAACCGTGATCCTGTTTTGCTGGAACCCCATGATTTTTTTGCTGGAAACAAATTCTCTTCCTGAGCTGCTGCGGTGAGGCGAATTTTTGCTGCATTTGTTGTTTGTAGGATTTTTGCTGGAACCATAATAATTTGTTGCTGGAAATGGCTGTGTTTTTGGGTACAATCGATTTTGACAGAGATTTGTTGTTTGTGAGATTTTTTTGCTGGAACCAGTGTTACAACCAGCTGTGAGGTATGCTGGAACCGTAGCATTTTTTTGCTGGAACCATAGGTCGAAGGTGGTCGCTTCTCACAAAATTGCTGGAACCGGCGGTGAATTTTGTTGGGACCGCATCAATTTTTTGCTGGAACCATGGTTGCCATAGAAGATGCGGGGTGGATGTTTCGGACCTCCGGCAGGCAGCGGTGAGCCGGTGACAGGGGAGGAGGTGCGAGGGCGCGCTGGAGTGGGGTAGTGATTCAGGCGGGGGAAGGAGGTGCGTGGGATTCGCGGGGGCGAGCGGGGGATTCGCAAGGGCGACGAAGACGATGACCGAGTCTACGGTTCCGCGGGGCTCCATATTAGGCAGATCGAACGCGGCTGAACGGTTCGGCCGGCGCGCCGGCGCCCAATTTGTTTTGAGTCCGACTACGACAGAAATCAATCATGGAATCTCCTCTGTTTTTTTAGCAACAGGAATCTCCTCTCGGTTTTTTTGAGTAACCAGGAATCTCCTCTCGTTGAGCGACAATGGCGGAGCTGGGCCACAGGCAGCCCAGGCCATTGCCTGGGCGCCTGCTGTATAAAACAATATTTGGACCTGGCGCACAGCCCGCTCCTAACCTCTAGTTGGGCCTCAATTCTTAGCCCGATACTTTGTTCGACCCAAAAAGGAAAATTGCAAAATGAGGATTCGAACCTGGGTCATCTCGCTAGGAGAAGCTGATGGTAGCCATCCGGCTAGGAGCTTGCGACACATTGAACTGACAGCCCGATTAACCATAAACTACTGTCAATCAAAGTAAATAAAAAAATGTAACTAAGCATTTGAAAAAAAATGTTGAATGCATACATAAAAAATAAAAATGTGTATGGTAAAAGTTGATCGTGTATTTAAAAGTTAAACAAGTATTTTAAAAATGTTGAATAAGTATTAAAAAATGATGAACACGAATTTGAAAAATGTTGAATAAATAATAATAAAGTGTTGAAGAAGTATTTGAAAAATGTTGAATAAATAATAATAAAATGTTGAAGAAGTATTTGAAAAATGTTGAATAAATATTAAAAAATGTTGAACGAGTATTTGAAAAATGTTGAATAAGTATTAAAAAACTGATGAATGGGTATTTGAAAAATGTTAAACAAGTATTTGAAAATTGTTGAGTACGTATTAAAAATGTTGAACGAGTATTTGAAAAATTTTGAATGAGTATTAAAAATGTGAGCGAGTATATGAAGAATGTTAAACATGTATTTCAAAATATTGAGTAAATATTAAAAGTGTTGAATAAGTATTAGAAATGTTGAACAAGTATTTGAAAAATGTTGAGTAAGTATTAAAAAATTTGAACGAGTATTTGAGAATGTTGAACAAGTTTTTGAAAATGTTGAATAAGTATTAAAATATTGAACAAGTATTTCAAAAAGGTTGAATAAATGTTCGGACAATGTTGAATGTGTGTACGAAAAAACCCGTAAACCAGGGATACATTGATGTTTGTGGGGGCGATGCAATCGGACGAGCAGCTGACTCTTTTGGGAAGGAGGATATCATCCTCTCCTCCAGCGACAAGGAGGAGCAGGAGCTGAAATCCAGTGAAAAACACGACCGTCTGCCAGTCAATCTATGTAGAATGAATCAGTGCCAAAGGAGCCCCTAAAAGGATTGTCGTCCGATGGGTACATGAAAGTGACAAAATTGGTTTGATAGTAGCCACTGCAGCCGCGCCTCCTCGCGGAGGTGGCGACAGCGGACGAGGAGTATTAGTGACACATGGCGATCCTCCTCGAGCGGTCGATCATGGACCATGGTCTGGCACCGCCTTCACCGCCACACAATAGTGTCAACACGGAGCCGGCATTGCCGCCTTGCCACCGCTCCAAGACAGGTCCGGCTTGGGCGCCTCTTCGGTGCAATCACGCAAATTAGATGTCGCATGAAGGAGGAGCCAACATCACCGCTGCTCATCCAGTACACCCACATCACCTGGCAGGCGTCATCACCGCGCATCATGTGGCGCAATAAGATCATGAAGGAGGAGGTACCCCGGTAATCGTGAAGGTGCATGGGCCCCTCCTCCACTGCCTCGGTCCCGACGATGGCTCCTAGTAATCGCGGAGCAGCGTCAAGGTCGAGGAGAGGGTGGCCTAGCAAGCGGCCCAGTGTGAGTTGCGCAATGTGGCGTGCCACTCGGCATTTTTGAAACCCGATGCGACGCCGGCCTAGGTCCTCGCAGGCCCTAACCTTGCTTAGGCCCGGACTCACGACCTGTTAGCGAGCATCGCGGAGTCGTCTGTGAGGCGGTTGTGCCGCTCGACGAGGAGCTCTCCAAGATCAGCGAGAGGTTGCTCCGTGACACCTCCGCCCTTGCCTACAGGGGAAGCCCAGGGCACCCTGGCCGGGGTCCTCGTGGGTTGAGGAGGCCGTCCACACGATGTAGGAGGAAGCAAAGCGGCACATCCGCAAGTGCCAGGGCGGCGGCCGGGTAGGGCTCCCGTGGCCCCCGAACCTTCCCCCGCTGGAAGGATTGCTCCAACGACGACGAAGGTGCTGCCAACCAGCCAGCCAAGCATACAAGTTCACTGCCTGCTACAAATTAGTTTAGGTTTTTCTAATTTTAGTTGAATGGATGGTTTATGTAAATTATACTGAACGCACATCCGTTTGGATGAGTTCCGTCAAGTTTGCATGAATTATGTCTAAATTTGTTTGTATTTGCGGATGGACGTTTGGGGTAAGTGTTTGATGGCCGGCTCTTGTATCACTATGGCCGCAAAAAAAATATTGTGTCCGTTTTGGTGGCCGGCGTTGGCTATGGCCTTAAAACTTAAACTTTAGAAAATATTGCTTTAGCCTTCATATCGATGAGAACTAGCTAGTGATTTGGACGGACAACTAGTGATCTTGATTTGTATAAACCTAGAAGAAGCACGTTCTGTTTGACACAAAAAGGAATATGTGAAGTGCCTGTCACGGGCAAGATGAGTATATAATAACAAAATTTATAATTGGTTCGCTACAAATATTTCGACTCTCTCGTATTTCTATTTTGGTCCATTTTCACTTTCCCTCCATTCTCTCCCTCCAATAGCGACTAATCTGGTAAAAAAAATTACATACGTGCGCTTCATTGCCATGGCCCCACCTGTCATACGAAGCCCGGAAGGAGACTAACATCAAATTAAGTGTTCTCGAAGAGCCTGAGAAATATGACAGGGACGTAGCCCTTGCTACAATTGTAAGTTGCAATCCTCAATTTCAATTTGCTAGTGCTGAAATTAAAAATGAATTTTTGGCAGTGCATGTCGATGTGGCACTTATGATAACTGAAGATTTGGTACATAATTGCAAAAAAGTGCAATACTCTCGGTAATGCAGAAAAAACAAAGATTGCATGGCCTTCAACCTTGGTACGTGACTAATATCATGCCTCTGTCACTACTTCCATCATCTAAATGCATTGTGTGCTAACAATTCATTTTGTTTTTTGTCTGCAGATTCAAAAGATGAATGGATGATTATATGGGTGTGTGGCAAGTATACTGCAATGATGATGATGATGCTCCATTTCATGATGATGACGATGGATGCTTTTAGTTTTAGTATGTAGGGATGATGTCCGGTTGGATGATGTTCCTTAGTTAAGTTTTGGTTAAGTTGTAGGGATGTAGATGAATGTTTTCAGTTTATGATGTCAAGAAAATATTTAGATTATGCCTCACATTTGGATGATATTGCTCCTGTAATATCCACTATTGTAATTTAATTGTTTTATATAATATATATGACTTCTTCCTCATGAGTATATTCTCTTGTTTCTCTTCACTTGAAATACATAATTATCACCAATTCGTGGAGCATTAATTTAATTGTTGGACTTTTGAAGCGTTGCAACTTCTCCGTTGCTAAGAAATGGGATTTTGATTCCTATACATTACGCACCAACATATACATTTGCTGTACAAGTCTGTTTAATGTGTTGTAGTCTTGCAACAGTCCCTTTTACCAACGGTAGTCTAATCGTTGCATTATGTGCTAGCAACACTGGATAAGGCTACGCATCCCAAACCGTTGGTAAAGTCTCTTACAATGCATATATGGACTTTTAGATACGGAAGAAACCGTTGCTATAAGGGGGTCCTGTTGTAGTGTTCTTAAGAGCAGCATCATTGACTTTCTGCACATTTGCATCAGTGAAATAATCTGGTAGGGTGAAATGTTCCATCAGAGATTCCCAAAGATTGGCTTTTGCTCTGTCGTCGACCCAAGTAACATCTGGACGTTTAGTTTTTGGCTCTTTCCATTCTTGAATGGAGATCGGGAGTTGGTCCTTCACAAGAACTCCGCACTGACGAACAAACTTGTTAGCAATGTTCTTAGGCGTGTGGGGTTCGCCACCCGCTTTGATGGAATCGATGTTGTACTTTACACCCTCCTTCAACTTTTTGCCCAGGCCTCGCTTTGTCCTGCTGTCTGTAGAAGCAGATTTGCTCAATCCGGAGGGCTGAAAGAAGAAAGATCGATTCGTTAATATATCTTCAAATCAAAAAAAAAATATGTGATGATCACTAGATGCCTGCTTATACAAATATACCTCGCCGGTAGTCTTTGTTATTTCAAGATCAACATTGCCTGTGTCATCATAATCATAATCATAATCATAATCTTAGTTCATGACTTCATCAGCTCGGTCGTCCTGATCGAATATCTTATCATCACCCTCCCCGGTATTGTTCAGATATTGGGAGCCGTCATCTGCTTCATTCAGATCATCTGGCCTGGTAGGGCTGCGTATGATCTCGAAAATGGCCTCTTCTCCCTCTTTGCCGGTATTGTCCGCCATAGCTTTTATTTAACACTAATCCAGAAGAAATATAAAACAATTTAGTATTCAAATTACAATGCATGGATGCAATCAATAAGGAAAAACTAAATCATATAGTACATAATATGCATCGTCTCGAATAATATATAATCTCAATTACATCGTCTCGAATAATATATAATCTCGAATACATCGTCTCGAATAATATATAATCTCGAATACATCATCTCGAATAATCACTGGCTAGGTAGCTAATAAATATCGAATACTACAGAAGAATCACGTGGACACCCAAAGAGAAGGAACCATCACAGGATCATATCTCCGGTCATCTGCCCAAAGAACCTGCCAGGTATTGGAGAACCTGACGTCCATAGCAGCCATGTAGCGATGGACGTGCTCGTCCTCCTCCCTGACACGGCAACGCACCACCTCCGTCGGGGCCGGCTCCCTCTGCACCGAATGTGGCCCACGTGAACGCCACCAAAGGAGATCAGGGTCGACGACGGGACCTGAGTTCCTCACCAAGCGGCGATCCCCTGAAGGTAGCACCTCCCAGTGCCAGCCCGGCGGAGCCCAGTCCCGGACATGGGTCCTCTGAAGCAGGACATCGTCGCGAACGGGTCGACGACGAGGATGCGGGCCGGGCATCGTCAAGAAAAAATACTATATGCCGCAAAAGTAACATTTTTAAATTATTGGATTGTGATTTCTTATATACAAATTTAAAAAATGCTATCACTGCATATGTCAAAATTCTATATGCAATTTCATACTAATTAAGCATCTAACACTAAAAATAGAAAAAACAACTTCTATACATCCATTAAAAAACAGAAAAACAACATTATATAAAAAAATCCATACTAATTAAACACTAATTATATCCATCTAACATGCATTCATACATATATACTAGTGAAAAAATAATAATCTAAAACATGTAAACTAATTAAACATACAAAAATATGTATATACTAATTATCTTAAGAAAATGTGTGTGTGTGTGTGTGTGTTCATCATGCTTGTGTGTGTATGGGCTCGGGGAGGGGCGGCTCCCATGGTGGCCGCCGGGGGCAAGAGAGAGGGGATACAGGGGCGAGAGCTCACGGCGGGGCGACGACGGCGGCGGCGAGGCAACGACGACCGCGAGGCGGCGGCCGGGAGCGCCGACGGGGGGCAGCGACGTGACGGGGCCGGCGACGCGGGGTCGGGCCGGGGGCGGCGACGGAGACAAGGCCGACGACGGCAACGTCATGCGACGGGGACGGCGCGGGACGGGGGTGGCGACGGCGTCGATCGATCGGGGCAGGCGGTGCTTCGATGGGGAAACAGAGGGAGAATGAATTTTTTTCAAGTGCTGCTTATATAGAAGGCACCTTTAGTACCGGTTGGAGCCACCAGCCGGTACTAAAGGTCTGTTTTGGCAGGCGAAGCGGCGGGAACCGCACCTCCTTTAGTACCGGGTCGTGGCGCCAACCGGTACTAAAGCCCCCCCTCTTGAGTACCGGTTGGAACCACGACCCGGTACTAAAGGGTGTGCGCTGCGAGGCGAGGGGCGCAGAAGTTTAGTCCCGCCTCGCTAGCCGAAGGGCACTCGCACCTGCTTATAAGCCCCGCCGCCGCTGCTGTCTCGAGCTCCTCTCTAAAGCAGGCCTTCTGAGCCTACCTCTGTTGCGATGCCCTGTTGGACCTACTGGGCTAGCGGGCCTGCATCCTGGCCCAACTAGAATTTGGGTTTCTAGTCGTATGCAGGCCGCTGTTGCCCAGTAGGTGGGCTTTTTTTCATTTGGTTTTTTCTTTTTTTCTTTTCTGCTTTATTTATTTTGTTTTATTTATTTTTAGTTGTTTTTTGCTGTATTTTGAGTTTCTTTGTGAATATTTTGCTTTAGGTACAAAAAATTACAAACTTTCTTTTAGTGCGGGTAGTTTTCAAATTTAAATAGTTTAAATTTTGAATTATTTGAATTTTGTGTGAATCAGTAGTTTGTGAAAAACTTAACTTTGAAAATAGATTTTTCAGTGATTCTTTTTTCTTATATTTAATATTAGTGTGTTTTATCATTATATTCAATTTGATAATGCTAAGGTTATTTAAAAAATGAAATGTCTTTGTAACGGATGAGTTTTCGTCCGAAACCCTCATACTTCGAAAGAGATTGTCCATTTTGTACATGAAGTGCATCCAGTTTTTGCGGTAACTCTCTCTACTTTTTTGCACATGCTATGTGGGTGAAATTATGATACCATGCCAACTTTCAACTTTTTCTGAGTTCATTTGAAATGCTTTTCAATTTCAGGGTCATTTAGTTGAAAAAATTAGTAAATGCATGAAAGAATTTGTTTGCACATAAAATTTCTTCGCGTTTCAGATGCCAAAACACATAACTACCCTAACTATTACAGAGATTCCCTCCTGGGTGTGAAACACAGAAGAAAGTGATGATAGTGAAGCCGATCACATCCCAGATCTTTGGGTGTGAAACTTTTTCTTCGCGTGTGTCCCTTTGCACCATAGCCATGGAAAATCTTCATCATTTAACTAGATGCTCGGGTCAATATTCACTGTGAATGGAGCAATTTCATCAAACTTTTCATAATCTTCTGACATGTCTGTCTTGTCATCCACTCCCACGATGTTTCTCTTTCCAGAGAGAACTATGTGGCGTTTTGGCTCATCGTATGATGCATTCTCTTTCTTATCTTTTCTTTTTCTCGGCTTGGTAGACATATCCTTCACATAGAAAACCTGTGCCACATCATTAGCTAGGATGAATGGTTCGTCTGCATATGCAAGATTGTTGAGATCCACTGTTGTCATTCCATACTGTGGGTCTTCCGTTACCCCGCCTCGTGTCATATTGATCCATTTGCACCGAAACAAAGGGACCTTCAAACCACGTCCATAGTCAAGTTCCCATATCTCCTCTATGTAACCATAATATGTTTCCTTTCCCGTCTTGGTTGTTGCATCAAAGCGGGCACCACTGTTTTGGTTGGTGCTCTTCTTATCTTGGGCGATCGTGTAAAATGTATTACCATTTATCTCATACCCTTTGAAAGTCATTATATTCGAAGATGGTAACTGGGACAGCGAGTACAAGTCGTCTTCAATAGAGGCGTCATGCATGGTACGTGTCTGCAACCAGCCGGCGAAACTCCTGGTTTGTAAACGTGTAATCCAGTCATCAGACCGCTCCGGGTGTTTGGAGCGTAGAAAATTCTTGTGTTCGTCCATATACAGAGCCACCAAGGCAGAATTCTGTAGAACTGTGTAGTGTGCTTCAGTGAGAGAATGTCCATCCATACATATTTTTTGATTCCCTCCTAGCGTGCCTTTTCCATCCAGTCTGCCCTTATGCCGCGATTCAGGAACACCAATCGGCTTAAGGTCAAGAATAAATTCAATACAAAACTCAATGACCTCCTCATTTTCATGGCCCGTGGAGATGCTTCCTTCTGGCCTAGCACGGTTATGAACATATTTCTTCAAGACTCCCATGAACCTCTCAAAGGGAAACATATTGTGTAAAAATACAGGACCCAAAACGTTAATCTCTTCGCGTAGGTGAACTAGGATGTGCGTCATGATGTTAAAGAAGGATGGTGGGAACACCAACTCAAAACTGACAAGACATTGCACCAAATCATTCTCTAACCTTGGTATGATTTCTGGATCTATTACCTTCTAAGAGATTGCATTGAGGAATGCACATAGCTTCACAATGGCTAATTGAACGTTGTCCGGTAGAAGCCCCCTCAATGCAACCGGAAGCAGTTGCGTCATAATCACGTGGCAGTCATGAGACTTTAGGTTCTGGAACTTTTTCTCTGCTATGTTTATTATTCTCTTTATATTCGACGAGAAGCCAGACGGTACCTTAATACTGAGCAGGCACTCAAAGAAGATTTCCTTCTCTTCTTTGGTAAGAGCGTAGCTGGCATGACCCTGATGTATGCCGTCTTTTCCATGCATACGTTGCTGGTCCTCCCGTGCCTCAGGTGTATCTTTTTTCTTCCCATACACGCCCAAGAAGCCAAGCAGGGTCACGCAAAGATTCTTTGTCACGTGCATCATGTCGATTGCAGAGCGGACCTCTAGGTCTTTCCAATAGGGCAGGTCCCAAAATATAGATTTCTTCTTCCACATGGGTGCGCGTCCGTCAGCGTCATTCGGAACAGGTTGTCCGCTGATACGTCTCCAATGTATCTATAATTTTTAATTGCTCCATGCTACTTTATCTACTGTTTTGGACTATATTGGGCTTTATTTTCCACTTTTATATTATTTTTGGGACTAACCTATTAACCGGAGGCCCAGCCCAGAATTGATGTTTTTTTGCATATTTCAGTATTTCGAGGAAACAGAATATCAAACGGAGTCCAAACGGAATGAAACCTTCGGGAACGTGATCTTCTCACCGAACGTGATCCAGGAGACTTGGACCCTACTCCAAGAAGTTTCCGGGGAGGTCACGAGGGTGGAGGGCGCCCCCCTGGGCGCGCCCCCTGCCTCGTGGGCCCCTCGGAGCTCCACCGACGTGCTCCTTCCTCCTATATATACCTACGTACCCCCATTACACCAGAGACGGAGCCAAAAACCGAATTCCACTGCCGCAACTTCCTGTATCCACGAGATCCCATCTTGGGGCCTGTTCCGGAGCTCCGCCGGAGAGGGCATCCATCACGGAGGGCTTCTACATCAACACCATAGCCCTTCCGATGAAGTGTGAGTAGTTTACTTCAGACCTTCGGGTCCATAGCTAGTAGCTAGATGGCTTCTTCTCTCTTTTTGGATCTCAATACAATGTTCTCCCCCTCTCTCATGGAGATCTATTCGATGTAATCTTCTTTTTGCGGTGTGTTTGTTGAGACCGATGAATTGTGGGTTTATGATCCAACTTATCTATGAATAATATTTGAATCTTCTATGAATTCTTTTATGTATGATTGAGTTATCTTTCCAAGTCTCTTCGAATTATCCGTTTGGTTTGGCCAACTAGATTGGTAGTTCTTGCAATGGAGAAGTGCTTAGCTTTGGGTTCAATCTTGCGGTGTCCTTACTCAGTGACAGAAAGAGTTGCAAGGCACATATTGTATTGTTGCCATCGAGGATAACAAGATGTGGTATTTATCATATTGCATGAATTTATTCCTCTACATCATGTTATCTTGCTTAAGGTGTTACTCTGTTTTTAACTTAATATTCTAGATGCATGCTGGATAGCGGTCGATGAGTGGAGTAATAGTAGTAGATGCAGGCAGGAGTCGGTCTACTTGTCACGGACGTGATGCCTATATACATGATCATACCTAGATAACCTCATAACTATGCTCAATTCTATTAATTGCTCAACAGTAATTTGTTCACCCACCGTAGAATATCTATGCTCTTGAGAGAAGCCACTAGTGAAATCTATGGCCCCGGGGTCTATTCTCATCATATCAATCTCCATTACTTTATTTTACTTGTTTTGCTTTAACTTTTCACTTTGCATCTTTATACCAAAAATACCAAAAATATTATATCTATCAGATATCACTCTCGTAAGTGACCGTGAAGGGATTGACAACCCCTAAGCGTTGGTTGCGAGTTGCTACCGTTTTGTGCAGGTACGAGGGACTTGCGCGTGACCTCCTATTGGATTGATACCTTGGTTCTCAAAAACTGAGGGAAATACTTACGCTACTGTGCTGCATCACCCCCTCCTCTTCAGGGAAAACCAACGCTAGCTCGAGACGTAGCAAGAAGGATTTCTGGCGCCGTTGCCGGGGAGGTGAGGGCTTGAAGGTATATCTTTAGATCTTGCAATCGAGTCTTTTAGTTTCTTGTTTTATCACTAGTTTAGTTTATAAAAGAAAATTACAAAAAATGGAATTGAGTTTGTCTCATACGCTTCACCTTTTTAATACCTTTCGTGAGTATGATGGAAAGGATAATTGTGCTCAAGTGCTAGAAGAAGAAATCTATAAAATGTTTGGCACTAAATATTTGAATGATGAGCATGATTGCAATGTTGTTAGTATGAATTCCTTGAATATCCATGATGCTAATGATATGCAAAGCCACAAGCTTGGGGAAGCTATGTTTGATGAAGATGATATTTTTTGTCCCCCAAGTTTTGATGAGCAAATTTATTATGATGAAAACATGCCTCCTATCTATGATGATTATTGTGATGACACATATGCTTTAAAGAATAATAATAACAATGAACCTTGTCATCTTGATCTTAATTTTAAATCACATGATAATTATTTTGTTGAGTTTGCTCCCACTATTATTCATGAGAAGAAATTTGCTTATGTGGAGAGTAATAAAAATTCTATGCTTGTGGCTCATGAAAGGAATGCTTTAGGTGCTGGTTATATTGTTGAATTCATTCATGATGCTACTGAAAATTATTATGAGGGAGGAATATATGCTTGTAGGAATTGCAATAATATCAAGTTTCCTCTCTATGTGCTTAAAATTTTGAAGCTATGCTTGTTTTACCTTCCTATGCAAGTTGATTCTTGTTCCCACAAGTTGTTTGCTCACAAAATCCCTATGCATAGGAAGTATGTTAGACTTAAATTTGCTAGTCATATTCTTCATGATGCTCTCTTTATGTTTCAATTCTTATCTTTTATGTGAGCATCATTGAAATCATCATGCCTAGCTAGGGGCGTTAAACGATAGCGTTTGTTGGGAGGCAACCCAATTTTATTTTTGTTCCTTGCTTTTTATTCCGGTTTAGTAATAAATAATTCATCTAGCCTCTGTTTAGATGTGGTTTTATGTGTTTAATTAGTGTTTGTGCCAAGTAGAACCTTTGGGAAGACTTGGGGAAAGTCTTGTTGACCATGCTGTCAAAAACAAAAACTTTAGCGCTCACGAGAATTGCTGCCATTTTTATTTGGAGAGTGTTATTTAGTTAATTCTTTTTTATGCTGATCAATAAACAAATTTCCCAGGTCGTCTAATTTTGGTAGAATTGTTTGGGTTCCAGAAGTTTGCGTTAGTAACAGATTACTACAGACTGTTCTGTTTTTGACAGATTCTGTTTTGCGTGTGTTGTTTGCTTATTTTGATGAATCTATGGCTAGTAAAATAGTTTATAAACCATAGAGAAGTTAGAATACAGTAGGTTTAACACCAATACAAATAAAGAACAAGTTCACTACAGTACCTTAAAGTAGTCTTTTGTTTTCTTTCTCTAACGGAGCTCACGAGATTTCTATTGAGTTTTGTGTTGTGAAGTTTTCAAGTTTTGGGTGAATTCTTTTGATGGATTATGGAACAAGGAGTGGAAAGAGCCTAAGCTTGGGGATTCCCATGGCACCCCCAAGATAATCCAAGGATACCAAAAAGTCAAAGCTTGGGGATGCCCCGGAAGGCATCCCCTCTTTCGTCCACTTCCATCAGTAATTTACTTGGAGCTATATTTTTATTCACCACATGATATGTGTTTTGCTTGGAGCGTCTTGTATTATTTGTGTCTTTGCTTGTTAGTCTACCACAATCATCCTTGCTGTACACACCTTTTGAGAGAGCCATGTATAAATTGAAATTTGTTAGAATACTCTATGTGCTTCACTTATATCTTTTGAGCTTGATAGTTTACTCTATGTGCTTCACTTATATCTTTTTGAGCGTGATAATTTTTGCTCTAGTGCTTCACTTAGATCTTTTAGAGCACGGTGGTGGTTTGTTTTAAAGAAACTTGATCTCTCATGCTTCACTTAGATTATTTTGAGAGTCGTTAATAGCATGGTAATTTGCTTAATGTTAATATACTTGGTATTCAAGATATGTGAAACTTTCTTTTTAGTGGGTTGAATACTAAGATAAGTTTGATGCTTGATAATTGTTTTGAGATATGGAGGTGATAATATCATAGTCGTGTTAGTTGAGTAGTTGTGAATTTGAGAAATACTTGTGTTGAAGTTAGCAAGTCCCATAGCATGCACGTATGGTTAAAGTTGTGTAACAAATTTGAAGCATGAAGTGTACCTGGCTTGTGCATCCCTATGAGTGGCGGTCGGGAACGAGCGATGGTCTTTTCCTACCAATCTATCCCCCTAGGAGCATGCGCATAGTACTTGATTTTTGATGACTTCTAAATTTTTGCAATAAGTATATGAGTTCTTTTGACTAATGTTGAGTCCATGGATTATATGCACTTTTACCTTTTCGCCATTTGCTAGCCTCTTCGGTACCGTGCATTGCCCTTTCTCACATTGAGAGTTGGTGCAAACTTCGCCGGTGCATCCAAACCCCGTGATATGATACACTCTTTCACACATAAACCTCCCTATATCTTCCTGAAAACATCCACCATACCTACCTATCATGGCATTTCCATAGCCATTCCGAGATATATTGCCATGCAACTTCCATCATCATCATCATCATCATGACATGCTTTACTTTTGTCATATTGCCATTGCATGATCTTGTAGTTGACATCGTATTTTTGGCAAAGCCACCATGCATTATTCTTCATACATGTCACTCTTAATTCATTGCACCATCCCGGTACACCGCCGGAGGCATTCATATAGAGTCATATCTTGTTCTAGTATCGAGTTGTAATCATTATGTTGTAATCAATAGAAGTGTGATGATCATCATTATTAGAGCATTGCCCAAAAAAAGAGAGAGAGAAAGGCCAAAAAGAAAAAAAGAAAGGCCCAAAAAAATAGAAAATAAAAAGGGCAATGCTACTATCTCTTTTTCCACACTTGTGCTTCAAAGTAGCACCTTGTTCTTCATGTAGTGAGTCTCATATATTGTGCTTCAAAGTAGCACCATGATTTTCATATAGTGAGTCTCATAAGTTGTCTTGTTCATACTAGTGGGAATTTTTCATTATAGAACTTGTCTTGTATATTCCAACGATGGGCTTCCTCAAAATGCCATAGGTCTTCATGAGCAAGCAAGTTGGATGCACACCCACTAGTTTTCTTTTGTTGAGCATTCTTAGCTCTAGTGCATCCGTTGCATGGCAATCCCTACTCCTTGCATTAACATCAATTGATGGGCATCTCCATAGCTCATTGATTAGCCTCGTTGATGTGAGACTTTTTCCTTTTTTGTCTTCTCCACACAATCCCCATCATCATATTCTATACCACCCATAGTGCTATGTCCATGGCTCGCGCTCATGTATTGCGTGAAGGTTGAAAAAGTTTGAGATTATTTGAGTATGAAACAATTGCTTGGCTTGTCATCGGGGGTATAGAAGTTGGGAACATCTTTGTGTGACGAAAATGAAGCATAGCCTAACTATATGATTTTGTAGGGATGAACTTCCTTTGGCCATGTTATTTTGAGATGACATAATTGTTTGATTAGCATGCTTGAAGTATTATCATTTTTATGTCAATATGAACTTTTGTCTTGAACCTTTCGGATCTGAATATTCATACCATGATTAAGAAGATTTACATTGAAATTATGCCAAAGTATCACTCCGCATCAAAAATTCTCTTTTTATCATTTACCTACTCGAGGACGAGCATGAATTATCCGCCAGGACCCTTTTCAAAGACTACCTTCAAATCCTTGACCATATCATGTACATCAGCACCAGTTCGGTGGCGAGGCTTCGTCCGGTGATCCGCCTCACCTTTAAAATGCTTGCCTTTCTTTCTTACGGGATGCCTGCTCGGAAGAAATCGACGATGTCCTAGGTACATATTTTTTCTACAATTATCCAAATATATACTGTCGGTATCATCCAAACAGTGCGTGCATGCGCGGTATCCCTTGTTTGTCTGTTCTGAAAGGTTACTGAGAGCAGGCCAATCATTGATGGTCACGAACAGCAAGGCCTTTAGGTCAAATTCTTCCCCATGTGCTCATCCCACGCATGTACACCTATTCCATTCCACAGCTGTAAGAGTTCTTCAACTAATGGCCTTAGGTACACATCAATGTCGTTGTCGGGTTGCTTAGGACCTTGGATGAGCACTGGCATCATAATGAACTTCCGCTTCATGCGCAACCAAGGAGGAAGGTTATACAAACATAGAGTCACAGGCCAGGTGCTATGGTTGCTGCTCTGCTCCCCAAAAGGATTAATGCCATCTGTGCTTAGACCAAACCATACGTTCCTTGCGTCATCTGCAAAATCCTTCACGTACTTTCTCTCAATTTTTCTCCACTGCGACCCGTCAGCGGGTACTCTCAACTTTCCATCTTTCTTACGGTCTTCTTTGTGCCATCGCATCGCCTTGGCATGCTCTTTGTTTTGGAACAAACGTTTCAACCATGGTATTATAGGAGCATACCACATCAGCTTGGCAGGAATCTTCTTCCTGGGGCGCTCGCCCTCGACATCACTAGGATCATCGCGCCTGATCTTATAGCGCAATGCACCGCATACTGGGCAAGTGTTCAAATCCTCGTACTCACCGCGGTATAGGATGCAGTCATTAGGGCATGCATGTATCTTCTGCACCACTAACCCTAGAGGGCAGACAGCCTTGTTTGCTTCATACGTACTCTCGGGCAATTCGTTGTCCTTTGGAAGCATATTCTTTATCAGTACTGATAACCCACAAGTATAGGGGATCGCAACAGCTTTTGAGGGTAAAGTATTTAACCCAAATTTATTGATTCGACACAAGGGGAGCCAAAGAATATTCTCAAGTATTAGCAGCTGAGTTGTCAATTCAACCACACCTGGAAACTTAGTATCTGCAGCAAAGTGTTTAGTAGCAAAGTAATATGATAGTGATGGTAACGGTAACAAAAGAGTAACGAAAGAAAAGTAATGTTTTTGGTATTTTGTAGTGATTGTAACAATAGCAACGGGAAAGTAAATAAGCGTAAACCAGTATATGGAAAGCTCGTAGGCATCGGATCAATGATGGATAATTATGCCGGATGCGGTTCATCATGTAACAGTCATAACATAGGGTGACACAGAACTAGCTCCAATTCGTCAATGTAATGTAGGCATGTATTCCGAATATAGTCATACGTGCTTATGGAAAAGAACTTGCATGACATCTTTTGTCCTACCCTCCCGTGGCAGCGGGGTCCTAATGGAAACTAAGGGATATTAAGGCCTCCTTTTAATAGAGAACCGGAACAAAGCATTAACACATAGTGAATACATGAACTCCTCAAACTACGTCATCACCGGTAAGTATCCCGATTATTGTCACTTCGGGGTTAACGGATCATAACACATAATAGGTGACTATAGACTTGCAAGATAGGATCAAGAACTCTCATATATTAATGAAAATATAATAGGTTCAGATCTGAAATCATGGCACTCGGGCCCTAGTGACAAGCATTAAGCATAGCAAAGTCATAGCAACATCAATCTCAGAACATAGTGGATACTAGGGATCAAATCCTAACAAAACTAACTCAATTACATGATAAATCTCATCCAACCCACCACCGTCTAGCAAGTCTACGATGGAATTACTCACGCACGGCGGTGAGCATCATGAAATTGGTGATGGAGGATGGTTGATGATGACTACGACGACGAATCCCCCTCTCCGAAGCCCCGAACGGACTCCAGATCAGCCCTCCCGAGATGTTTTAGGGCTTGGCGGCGGCTCCGTATCGTAAAACGCGATGATTTCTTCTCTCTTATTTTTTTTCTCCCCGAAAGCAGTTATATAGAGTTGGAGTTGGAGTCGGGAGGTCTCCAGGGGGCCCACGAGGTAGGGGGCGCGCCCTAGGGGGGCGCCCACAACCCTCGTGGCAAGGGTGTGGGCCCCCTGGTCTTAATCTTTGGCGAGGATTTTTTATTATTTATTGTAAGATATTCCGTGGAGTTTCAGGTCATTCCTAGAATTTTTGTTTTCTGCACATAAAACAACATTGTGGCAATTCTACTGAAAACAGCGTTAGTCCGGGTTAGTTCCATTCAAATCATACAAGTTAGAGTCCAAAACAAGGGCAAAAGTGTTTGGAAAAGTAGATACGACGGAGACGTATCAACTCCCCCAAGCTTAAACCCTTGCTTGTCCTCAAGCAATTCAGTTGACAAACTGAAAGAAATAAAGAAAACTTTTACAAACTCTGTTTGCTCTTATTATTGTAAATATGTCAAGCTAGCATTCAAGTTTTCAGCAAAGATTATAACTGACCACATTCGCAATAACACATAGGTCTCAAGTTTACTCATATCAATAGCATAATCAACTAGCGAGCCATAATAATAAAACTCGGATGACAACACTTTCTCAAAACAATCATAATATGATATAACAAGATGGTATCTCGCTAGCCCTTTCTGAGACCACAAAACATAAATGCAGAGACCTTTAAAGATCAAGGACTGACTAGACATTGTAATTCATGGTAAAAGAGATCCAATCATAGTCACACCCAATGTAAACTAACAATAATGAATGCAAATGACAGCGGTGCTCTCCAATTGGTGCTTTTTAATAAGAGGGTGATGACTCAACATAAAAGTAAATAGATAGGCCCTTCGCAGAGGGAAGCAGGGATTTGTAGACGTGCCAGAGCTCGGTTTTGAAATAGAGGTGAATAATATTTTGAGCGGTATACTTTCATTGTCAACATAACAACCAAGAGATAGTGATATCTTCCATGGTACACACATTATAGGCGGTTCCCAATCAGAATGGTAAAGTTTATACTCCCCCTCCATCAACAAACATCAATCCATGGCTTGCTAGAAACAACGAGTGCCTCCAACATACATCAGGTCCCAGGGGGAGTTTTGTTTTGCAATTATTTTTGATTTAGTTTGCATAAAGCATGGGACTGGGCATCCCGGCGACCAGCCATTTTCTCGTGAGTGAGGAGCGGAGTCCACTCCTCTTGAGAATAACCCGCCTAACATGGAAGATACAGACAACCCTAGTTGATACATGAGCTATTCGAGCATACAAAACAGGATGATTATTTGAATGTTTAGAGTTTGGCACATACAAATTTATTTGGAACGGCAGGTAGATACCGCATATAGGAAGGTATACTGGACTCATCTGGAATAACTTTGGGGTTTAAGGGGTTTGGATGCACAAGCAGTATTCCCGCTTAGTACAGGTGAAGGGTAGCAAAAGACTGGGAAGCGACCAACTAGAGAGCAACAACAGCCATGTACATGCATTAAAATTAATAAACATTGGATGCAAGCATGAGTAGGATATAATCCACCAGGAACATAAATATCATGAAGGCTATTTTGATTTGTTTCAACAACATGCGTGAACATGTGCCAAGTCAAGTCACTTAAATCATTCAGAGGAGGATACCACCCTATCATACCACATCATAACCATTTTAATAGCATGTTGGCACGCAAGGTAAACCATTATAACTCATTGCTAATCAAGCATGGCACAAGCAACTATGATCTCTAATTGTCATTGCAAACATGTTTATTCATAACAAGCTGAATCAAGAACGATGAACTCATCATATTTACAAAAACAAAAGAGGTCGAGTTCGTACCAGCTTTTCTCATCTTAGTCAGTCCATCATATATCATCATAATTGCCTTTCACTTGCACGACCGAACAATGTGAATAATAATAAGAGTGCACGTGCAATGGACTAAGCTGGAATCTGCGAGCATTCAATAAACAGGAGAAGACAAAGCAATATGGGCTCTTGGTTAAATCAACAATAAAGCATATACGAGCCACTTCAACAATTTAATCATGGTCTTCTCCTACTGACCCCCAAAGAAAAGAAAAGGATTAAAACTATTTACACGGGAAAGCTCCCAACAAGCAAAAAAAGAACGGGAAATATTTTTGGGTTTTCTTTTTAATTACTACTACAAGCATGGAAAGTAAATTAATTAAAAGCTACAACTATTTTTTTATTTTTTCTTAAGGTTTATTAAACACACAAGAAGAAAGCATAAAAGGAAATAAACTAGCATGGATGATACAATGAAAAAGTATGAGCACCGACATCTAGCAATGAGTGTGTGTGAACATAAATGTAATGGCGGTGAGAAATACATACTCCCCCAAGTTTAGGCTTTTGGCCTAAGTTGATCTACGGCCATGACTGGCCTGACTGATATCCATAATAATAGTTGTTGGGATCGTACTGTGATGCAGCAGCTATCGCCTCCTGAGCTGCAGCGTGGCGACGAGCGGCCTCCTCTCGCACTCATCTGCCTCCTCTCTGGTAATAGTATATCCTCCTCTTGCCTGATAATCAAATAAAGCAGGAGCAGGGAGAGTAAGACGGACAACACGACGTCTGACAAAGATTAGTCGGTACTGGAGAGGTGATTCGTTCCTCTCGACAAAATGGTGAGAAACCATAGAATCAAAATCTAAATAAGCAGGAGGCAACTCCATGTCTCCTTCACGAATGTCTATCTCAAGAAATTTAGCTAAGCGGGTTGCATAAATTCCTCCAAAGAAATCTCCATCATATATATTATGATGCAACCTACGAGCTACAATGGCTCCCATATGATAAGATTGGTCTCCTGACACAGCACTCCTGAGAATGCTAAGGTCAGGGATACACATGTGACATGCTTCATCCTTAGCATTTATGCACCTACCTATGAAGAGAGCAAAATAATGTATAGCAGGAAAGTGAATGCTCCCTATGGTAGCTTGCGTTATATCTCTAGATTCCCCTACAGTTATACTAGCAAGAAAGTTTCTAAATTCAGATTTAGGGGGATCTCTAACACTATCCCATTGTGGAAGTTTGCAAGCAAAAGTGAAATCCTCTAAGTCCATGGTATAAGATTTGTCATAAAGATCAAACATGACTGAAGGAGAATTACGCGAAGATGAATACTCAAACCTCCTCACAAAAGAGCTTGTGAGATCATGATATTGGGGGCATTTGTCTGCCTCAAAGTCCTCAAGAACGGCATTACACAAATATGCGTTAAATTCTTCTTTAAGTCCCGCTCGATCCATAAAATTTTCAGAAGGTCACTCACAAGGACGCACTGGAGCGTCTCTTGGTGGCTCTTCGTCAGCATCAGCATTGCAAGTCTAGGTCCTTGCTTCCTTGAAGAACCACCTTGGAACATTTTCCTAAGCATATTTCTTCCTCTGAAAAATTCTAAATAAATTTAGTAACTTCAAAATAAAAGTAAACCAAACTCAATAATATTGATAGCAACCACTCATACAAGTGCCTAGGGCCTATATCATGCATCAAAACTACTTTTAACCATATAAATTTGACATGCAAGCTCAAGAACAGGGTCACCTAAGTAGCAAAAATTTGCAATGAATAAAGCGCTAGAACAAAAACTAATTGGACCAATGGAGGAGTCACATACCAAGGGACAATCTCGCCAAGCAGTTTTGTGAGAGGTGCTTTGAGCAAGGAGATCGAAAATGGCAGCAAAGTGGGCTGGAACTCGTGCTTGAGTTGGTTTTTCGTGTTTGTGGGAGGAAGAAGAAGAGGATGGGTGCAGAAATAAGTGGAGGAGGGCCACCGTGGGCCCACGAGGCAGGGGGACGCGCCCTAGGGGGTGGGCGCGTCCTCCACCCTCGTGGCAAGGTGGTTGGCCCCCTGATGTGTTCTTTGTTCCATAAATTCTCAAATATTCTAGAAAAAATCTTATTTAATTTTCAGGGCATTTGGAGAACTTTTATTTTCGAGGTATTTTTATATTGCACGGATAATCAGATAACAGACAGAACATTATTTATTTTTACTTTATTTCAACTAAATAACAGAAAGTATAGAGAGGGTACAAAAGGTTGTGCTTCTAGTTTCATCCATCTCATGCTCGTCAAAAGGAATCCACTAACAAGGTTGATCAAGTCTTGTTAACAAACTCATTCCGATTAACATGAAACCGGAGAAATTTTGAATAACACTAGGTTACCTCAACGGGGATATGCACATCCCCAATAATAAGTATATCATATTTCTTCTTGACAGTAGGAAGAGGAAATTCAAAACCTCCAAATATAATCGATGGAATTTTTCCGATAGAATTGATACTATGAACTTGAGGTTGTTTCCTCAGAAAGTGTACAGTATGCTCATTACCATTAACATGAAAAGTGACATTGCCTTTGTTGCAATCAATAACAGCCCCTGCAGTATTAAGAAAAGGTCTTCCAAGAATAATAGACATACTATCATCCTCGGGAATATCAAGAATAACAAAGTCCCTTAAAATAGTAACGTTTGCAACCACAACAGGCACATCCTCACAAATAACGACAGGTATAGCAGTTGATTTATCAGCCACTTGCAAAGATATTTCAGTAGGTGTCAACTTATTCAAGTCAAGTCTACGATATAAAGAGAGAGGCATAACACTAACACCGGCTCCAAGATCACATAAAGCAGTTTTAACATAGTTTTTTTTAATGGAGCATGGTATAGTGGGTACTCCTGGATCTCCAAGTTTCTTTGGTATTCCACCCTTAAAATTATAATTAGCAAGCATGGTGGAAATTTCATCTTCTGGTATCTTTCTTTTATTTGTAACAATATCTTTCATGTACATAGCATAAGGATTCATTTTGAGCATATCAGTCAATCGCATACGCAAAAGGATAGGTCTAATCATTTCAGCAAAGCACTCAAAATCCTCATCATCCTTTTTCTTGGATGGTTTGGGAGGAAAAGGCATGGGTTTCTGAACCCAAGGCTCTCTTTCTTTACCATGTTTCCTAACAACAAAGTCTTTCTTATCATAACATTGATTCTTTGATTGTGGGTTATCAAGATCAGCAGCAGGTTCAATTTCTACATCATTATCATTACTAGGTTGAGCATCATTATGAACATCATCATCAACATTTTCATTAGGTTCATGTTCATTGCCAGATTGTGTTTCAGCATCAGACATAGAGATATCATTTGAATTATCAGGTGGTTCAGCAATAGGTTCACTAGAAGTTTGCACAATTCTATCATTTTTCTTTTTCTTCTTTTTAGAAGAACTAGGTGCATCAATTTTATTTCTCTGAGAATCTTGCTCAATTCTCTTAGGGTGGCCTTCAGGATACAAAGGTTCCTGAGTCATTCTACCAGTTCTAGTAGCCACTTTAACACCATAATCATTTTTCTTACTTCAATTCTCTTAGGGTGGCCTTCAGGATACAAAGGTTCCTGAGTCATTCTACCAGTTCTAGTAGCCACTTTAACACCATAATCATTTTTCTTACTGCTCATCTCATTGAGCAATTCCTTTTGAGCTTTAAGTACTTGTTCTACTTGAGTGGTAACCATAGAAGCATGTTTGCTAACAAGATTAATTTCACCTCTATTATTAGCCACATAATCACCCAAGTATTTAATCATATCAGCATCTTGTTTTAATTGTATCCCAAAATAAGCATTGAAGTCTTCTTGTTTAAACATAAAATTATCAAACTCATCCAAGCATTGAATAGCAGTTTTAGTAGGAGGGATTTTAGCTTTATCATATCTATAGAGAGAATTTACCTTTACTACCTGTGTCGGGTTATCGGGGTCTGGAGGTTCTTCAATAAATAAAGGATTAAGATCATATGTTTCTTCAATAGGCGGTAAATTAAGACCATGTATTTCTTCAATAGGAGGTAAATTCTTAACATCTTCAGCTTTAATACCTTTTTCTTTCATAGATTTCTTTGCCTCTTGCATATCTTCGGGACTGAGAAATGGAACACCTCTCTTCTTCGGAGTTGGTTTAGGAATAGGATCATTAATTGGAGCAGGAGCTGGCTCAGGAGGTGCCCAATTATTTTCATTTGTCAACATATTATTCAATAAGATTTCAGCTTCATCCGGTGTTCTTTCCCTGAAAAGAGAACCGTCACAACTATCCAGGTAATCTCTGAAAGCATCGGTTAGTCCATTATAAAAGATATCAAGTATTTTATTTTTCTTAAGAGGATGATCAAGCAAGGCATGAAGTAACTTGAGAAGCCTTGCCCAAGCTTGTGGGACACTCTCTTCTTTAATTTGCATGAAGTTGTATATTTCCTTTAAAGCAGATTGTTTCTTATGGGCAGGGAAACATTTAGCAGAGAAATAGTAAATCATATCCTGGGGACTACGCACACAACCATGATCAAGAGAATTAAACCATATCTTAGCATCACCCTTTAATGAGAACGGAAATATTTTAAGGATATAAAAGTAGCGAGATCTCTCATCATTAGTGAACAGGGTGGCTATATCATTTAATTTAGTAAGATGTGCCACAACAGTTTCAGATTCATAGCCATGAAAAGGATCAGATTCAACCAAAGTAATTATATCAGGATCAACAGAGAATTCATAATCCTTATCAGCAACACAGATAGGTGAAGTAGCAAAAGTAGGGTCATGTCTCATCCTAGCATTTAGAGATTGCTTATTCCATTTAGCTAATAACCTTTTGAGTTCATATCTATCTTTGCAAGCTAAAATAGCTAAATAAGCTTCTTGATCAAATAAATAACCCTCAGGAATAGCAAGCAATTCTTCATCATCACTTTCATCTTCATAATCAGATTCAATATTTTCAATCTCTCTAGCCCTAGCAAGTTGTTCCTCGAGAAAATCATCAAGTGGCACAGTAGTATCAAGCATAGAAGTAGTTTCATCATAAGTATCATGTATAGCAGAGGTATCATCATCAATAACATACGACATATCAGAACGAATAGCAGAAGCAGGTTTAGGTGTCGCAAGCTTACTCATAACAGAAGATGAATCAAGTGCAGAGCTAGATGGCAGTTCCTTACCTCCCCTCATAGTTGAGGGATAGATTGTTGTCTTAGCGTCTTTCAAATTCTTCATAGTGTCTAGTAGATATAGATCCCAAGTGACTCAAAGAATAGAGTTATGCTCCCCGGCAACGGCGCCAGAAATTAGTCTTGGTAACCCACAAGTATAGAGGATCGCAACAGCTTTCGACGGTAGAGTATTCAAGCCAAATTTATTGATTCAACACAAGGGGAGCCAAAGAATATTCTCAAGTATTAGCAGCTGAGTTGTCAATTCAACCACACCTGGAAACTTAGTATCTGCAGCAAAGTGTTTAGTAGCAAAGTAATATGATAGTGATGGTAATGATAACAAAAAAGTAACGAAAGAAAAGTAATATTTTTGGTATTTTGTAGTGATTGTAACAATAGCAACGGGAAAGTAAATAAGTGTAAACCAGTATATGGAAAGCTCGTAGGCATCGGATCAATCATGGATAATTATGGCGGATGCGGTTCATCATGTAACAGTCATAACATAGAGTGACACAGAACTAGCTCCAATTCGTCAATGTAATGTAGGCATGTATTCCGAATATAGTCATACGTGCTTATGGAAAAGAACTTGCATGACATCTTTTGTCCTACCCTCCCGTGGCAGCGGGGTCCTAATGGAAACTAAGGGATATTAAGGCCTCCTTTTAATAGAGAACCGGAACAAAGCATTAACACATAGTGAATACATGAACTCCTCAAACTGCGGTCATCACCGGTAAGTATCCCGACTATTGTCACTTCGGGGTTAACGGATCATAACACATAATAGGTGACTATAGAATTGCAAGATAGGATCAAAAACTCTAATATATAATGAAAACATAATAGGTTCAGATCTGAAATCATGGCACTTGGGCCCTAGTGACAAGCATTAAGCATAGCATAGTCATAGCAACATCAATCTCAAAACATAGTGGATACTAGGGATCAAACCCTAACAAAACTAACTCGATTACATGATAAATCTCATCCAACCCATCACCGTCCAGCAAGCCTACGATGGAATTACTCACGCACGGCGGTGAGCATCATGAAATTGGTGATGGAGGATGGTTGATAATGACTACGGCGACGAATCCCCCTCTTCGGAGCCCCGAACGGACTCTAGATCAGCCCTCCCAAGAGGTTTTAGGGCTTGGTGGCGGCTCCGTATCGTAAAACGCGATGATTTCTTCTCTCTTATTTTTTTCTCCCCGAAAGCAGTTATATAGAGTTGGAGTTGGAGTCGGGAGGTCTCCAGGGGGCCCACGAGGTAGGGGGCGCGCCCTAAGGGGGGCGCCCCCACCCTCGTGGCAAGGGTGTAGGCCCCCTGGTCTTCATTTTTGGCGAGGATTTTTTATTATTTATTGTAAGATATTCCGTGGAGTTTCAGGTCATTCCGAAAACTTTTGTTTTCTGCACATAAAACAACATCATGGCAATTCTGCTGAAAACAGCGTCAGTCCGGGTTAGTTTCATTCAAATCATACAAGTTAGAGTCCAAAATAAAGGCAAAAGTGTTTGAAAAAGTAGATACGACGGAGACGTATCAATTACCAGCAACTTTCCAAATCCCTTGTCAGATACACCATTCTCTGCTTTCCATTGCAGCAATTTCAGTGTGGTGCCCAACTTTTTCTTGTCGGGTTCGCAATTCGGGTACAACAATTTCTTGTGATCCTCTAACATGCGCTGCAACTTCTTCTTCTCTAAATCACTTGCGCAGTTTCTCTTTGCATCTGCAATGGCCCGACCTAGATCATCAGCAGGCTCATCTGATGCCTCTTCTTCAGCTTTTTCCCGCATTGCCGGTCAGCTTCTTCCCCCATTGTTGTATCATCGTATTCAGGGAACCCATCATGGTCAGGATAGCTGTCGTCGTCCTCTTCTTCTTCATTGTCTTCCATCATAACCCTTTTTTCTCCGTGCTTGGTCCAAACATTATAGTGGAGCATGAAACTGGACTCAAACAGGTGGACGTGAATGGTTCTTGACTTAGAGTAATTGTTATCATTCTTACAGCCAACACATGGACAAGGCATAAAGCCATCCGCCCGCTTGTTTGCCTCAGCTGCAAGCAGAAAAGTTTGCACGCCATTAATGAACTCGGAAGAACATCGGTTATCGTACATCCATTGTCGACTCATCTTCATTACACAACACCGAAAAGATCAAATTAATACAAATTCATACATAAAGTTCATACAACACTAAATGCAACAAACAAATAACTCTCTAGCTAAAGAATTTAAATGCAACAACAAATGCGATCAAGATCGCAACTAAGGTAACAATTGATCCAACATCATAATGATACCAAGCCTCACTATGAATGGCATATTTTCTAATCTTTCTAATCTTCAAGCGCATTTTCTCCATCTTAATCTTGTGATGATCGATGACATCGACAACATGCAACTACAATTCCATCTTCTCCCCCTCAATTCTTTTCAATTTTTTCTTTCAAATCCTCATTTTCTCTTTCAACTAAATTTAACCTCTCGACAATAGGGTCGGTTGGAATTTCCGGTTCACATATCTCCTACATAC